>NC_092739.1:102456265-103136979 GCF_047496795.1 Chiloscyllium punctatum | reverse complement strand
CTTCAAATCCAATGAATGAAATGGAGGCCCTGATCCTAATTAGTCATTAATCATGTGGAATGTGCCTTTTTGAGTTAGTTCTCAATTCTGCAGGGATAGAGTATCTCTGCTTGAGCTATATTAGAACTGTGCTGAGGGTGGTTTAAAATAGATTCTATCAAAACTGGTTTCATGTGGTTCTAAAAACACCACAAATAGGTTATAATACACATAGCCCAACTTGTTAGCATGTTACTCCAAATATGCTGACAAAGCCAGATGCTAAAAGCTAGCCTCTGTCATTTAGTTATTAAATTTAGCATAATACTAATTTATTTTCAGCCTTCTGCTGCTATGTTTTGGTTCATAAATTGAACTGTCATAAAAGAGACTTTCAATAGCAATTTGTTTTTGAAGCTATTAACTTATATATTTTCATTTCTATTTATGTTGCTTATCTTAAAAAATGTATTTGCTCAAATAGTGACTGCTGATGATATTATCAGAACAGGACAGGATGTGATTCTGAGCAAAATGACATGATCGCTGATGCACTCAGACGTTATCTATGCGATGTTATTTCAGCTCCCTCATACTGTCAGCTAAGAAACGATTCCCAGTAAGACTTCAAATTGATTCCCTTATGACGTTCTTACAGTTCTTGGGTTCAACATGAAGCATTAGAAAGCCACAATAGAAGTAGAATGGAACAAAATATGTCAATGAAAACTCGCTGAAACTGTGATTTCTATAAAAAAAAGTGCTACTTACAGCAATACAGCTGTAAGTTTATTCAAAAACCCACTTGCGTTTAGAATTTCTCAATTACAATTACCTATGTCAACTACAAACTGGCTCAGCTGTGAGATTGCATATCCCATAATAGAGCATGGAGTAATGTGGATTACTGGGCATGATGGCTAAAATGTTTACATTTTTAAATGGGAATGATATGATCTGCCTTTTCAGAGCTGATTGTGTGACTAGTTTTTGAAGACCGTAAACAAATGAAAGTGAGGAGTTAACATTCTTAAGAGAATGTTGACTTTCCATAAAATATTTGCATTCCTCTTCTCCCACTTGTATAATTTTCTTTTGCACAGCAAACACAAGTCACTCATGCTGACAAATAGATACATTCCAGATACAATGGGAAAACTGTTTGCCTGAAAGTAAGGACAGAGGAAGACAATATTCCTATTTAACTTTCAATTTCTGGGGCTGCGATGGCCGAGTAGTATCAGTACTGGATTGTTATTCCAGAGACCCAGGTAATGTTCTGGGCACTCAGGTTCAAATCATCCCATAGCAGATAGTGAAATTAAAATTCAATTAAAAATTTGAAATTAGGGGAGTCTAATGAGGACCTTAAATCTGCTGCTGAAAGTTGGGAAAAACTCACCTGGTTCACTAATGCCCTTTGGGGAAGGAAACAACCATCCTTACCTGGTCTGGCCTACATGTGACTCCAGACTCCTAGCAATATGGTTGACTATTAATGTCTTCTGGGCGATTAGGGATGATCAATAAATGCTGGCTTGGTCAAAGATACCCACATCCCATGAATGACTTCAGTGCAAATATGTGTGACTTAGTATA
Source organism: Chiloscyllium punctatum (assembly GCF_047496795.1). Taxonomy (NCBI): domain Eukaryota; kingdom Metazoa; phylum Chordata; class Chondrichthyes; order Orectolobiformes; family Hemiscylliidae; genus Chiloscyllium; species Chiloscyllium punctatum. Next base: position 103,135,401 of record NC_092739.1, on the reverse strand, counting down.
GATGACAGGAAAGATCGCTAATGTTCCCACCCTTATTGTGTAGCCAATTCATGATGATCAAAGATCAAAGTTTGGAATTCTGGATTTGACTCATTATTATTCAATGAAAATGAATCCTTTATTTTGTGTTCAGGTATTCAAACCAAGAGTTTTCTTCCTATGGTACACAAGAACATAAAATAAAAGAGTAGGAGTAAAACCCTCAAGCCTGCTCTGTGATTCAATAAGATTATCAGTGATCTTATTATGGCCTCAACTCCACTTTCCTGCTTGTTCCCCAATAACCCTTGACCCCCATGTTGATCAAAAATCTGTGCTGCTCCACCTTGAACATATTCAATGACTCAGTCTTCACTGCTTTCCAGGAAAGTGAATTCCAAAGATGAACAACCCTTTGAGGGAAGAAAATCCCCTTCATCTCTGTCATCAATGGGACCCCTTTGTTTTTACATTTTGTTTCCATTCTAAATTCCCTCATGTGGTGAAACATCATCAGTATCCAAACTTGTCAAGCCCCCTTAGGAACATAGCCACAGGAGTAGGCCATTCAGCCCCTTGAGCCTGTTCAATTAAATCATGGCTGATTATGGCCAAACTTCAAATACCTGCCTTTTGCCCATATCACTTAATAAGTTTATTTAACAAAATGCATCTATCTCAGATTTAAAATTAACAATGGATCCAGCATTCACGGCAATTGTGGAAGAGAATCCCAACATCTACCATCTTTTGTGTGTAGAAGTGCTTCCTAACATCTCTCCTGAACAATCTGGTCCTTATGCTTCAATAATATCACCTATCATTCATTGGAAGTTGAATGAGTATAGGCCCTTTTCCACATAAGGGAACCTTGCCATCTCAGGAACCCATTTAGTGAACGTTCTCTGAAATGATTTCAATGCAAGGTAATCCCATGTTAAGAAGGGAGACCAAAACTGGCACACAATTCCCGAGGTGCTGTCTCATCAGTGGCCGTGTAGTTTTAGCAAATCTTCCTTACATTTTTGTTCCATTTATCTTTATAATAAAAGTCAACACTCTGTTATCATTCCTGATTACTTGGTGTACCTATTTGCTAATATTTTTTGATTCATGTACAAGGACACCCAGAACCCTCAATGCTGCTGCATTCTGAAGTTTCCCTTCAATTAAATAACAATCTGTTTTTCAATCCTGCCTACAGAAGGGGACAACATCACATTTTACTTCTTTATATCGGTCATTCTGGTATAATGCGTTTTGTTAACATGAATTGGCTATAGCGTGATAAATGAATCATGGACGCTGTTTGGATAACATAAACTTTCTACTGAATGAGTATACTGATATTTTAAAAGTGACCTTGTATACCACAATTTTCTATTATGGTTTTCTGTAGCACGATTTTCTAGCGGGTTGTAGAGGAACACAACTGTTATGTTTTAACAAAACGACCGGTCTTCCATCCTGCAATATTTTGGCCACTCACTTAACCTTTCTCCATCACTTGAATTGAATTGAATTGAATTGCATTTATTGTCATGTTTACTGAGGTACAGTGGAAAATGAGCAATACACTGTTAAGTAGCATGGATAGTAAATAATAGGTAAACAGCAGCGAAAACCAAAACATAGGTACAGGCGAATGTTAAGAGTTTGTGAGTCCATTCAGTATTCTAACAACAGTAGGGTAGAAACTGTTTTGAAACCGGCTGGTGCATGTGCTCAGGCTCCTGTACCCTCTCCCTGATGGTAGAGGTTGTAGAAAAACATTGCCAGTGTGGGATGGATCTTTGAGAATGCTGGCGGCCTTTCCTTGACAGTGGGCCTGGTAGATAGATTCCATAGATGGGAGGTTGGCCTTTGCGATTGTCCGGGCCGAGTTCACCACTCTCTGTTACCATCTCCAATCTTGTATACAGTTGCCATACCAGGAAGTGATACATCCAGACAGAATGCTCTCAATGGCGCACCCATGAAAGTTGGCAAGAGTATTTGCTGTCATGCCAAGAGATGTTGTTGGGCCTTTGTAACCAGTGCATCCACATGAAGAGTCCAAGAAAGCTTGTTGTGGATGACCATTCCCAGGAACTTGACACTCTCCCCTCGTTCCACCTCTGTGCTGTTAATGTGTAGGGGGCATGAGTAACATCAGTCAGTAATGAGTTCCTTGGTTTCGCCAGAATTGAGAGTTAGGTTGTTCTCAGTGCACCATTTTTCCAGGTCTTCCACCTCCCATTTGTAGTCTGTTTTGTCACTGTCTGAGATTCAACCGACTATGGTGGTGTCATCAGCGAACTTGTAAATGGCATTAGTCTGGTATTTGGTAACACAGTCATGGGTATATAGTGAGTACAATAAGGGGCTGAGTATGCACCCCTGGGGAGTGGGCTCCAGTTTTGAGTGTTAGTGAGGTTGAAATATTGTCCCCAGTCTTCACTGATTGTGGCCTGTGGGTCAGGGAACTGAGGATCCAGTTGCAGAGAGTGGGACTTAGCCCGAGATCACTAAGTTTAGTTATCAGTCTCGAAGGGATAATAGGGTTGAAGGCTGATCTGTAGTCAACGAGCAGGATTGTTACGTAGCTGTTCTTGGTATTAAGATGTTCTAGGGAGGAGTGAAGCGCAAGTGGAATGGTATCTGACGTGAATCTGTTGGTCTGATAGGCAAATTGGAGCGGGTACTGGATTAGTGGTGCTGGAAGAGCACAGCAGTTCAGGCAGCATCCAACAAGCAGCGAAATCAACGTTTTGGGCAAAAGCCCTTCGAAGGGCTTTTGCCCGAAACGTTGATTTCGCTGCTCGTTGGATGCTGCCTGAACTGCTGTGCTCTTCCAGCACCACTAATCCAGTATTTGGTTTTCAGCATCTGCAGTCATTGTTTTTACCAAATTGGAGTGGGTTAAGAGTAGTGGGGAGGCTGGAGTTGATTAGTATCATGACCAGGCTTTCAAAGCACTTCATGACCACCGATGTTAGGGCCACTGGGCGGTAGTCATTGAGACATGCTGCATGTGCCTTCTTAGGCATGGGATGATGTTGGCCCTCATGAAACAAGCAGGGACAGTGGCCTGCTACAGGGAGAGGTTGAAGATGTTTGAGAAGACCTCTACCAGTTGATCTGCATTTGCTCTGAGTGCATGGCCTGGTACTCCGTCTGGGTCCCATCGCTTTCCTTGGATTCACATGAAGTAAAACTGATCTGACCTCTGATGCAGTGACTTTGGGATAGGTTTGTCAGGACTCGTCAGAATAGGTGTTACCTCTCCACCAAAGTTCTGCTCAAAGCGAGCATAGAAGGCGTTGAGACTATCTGGGAGGGATGTGTCATCGTCTGCTATCTTGCACTGATTCTTTTTAGAACCTGTGATGTCATTTAGTCCTTGCCGTAGTCGCCGGGTGTCTGTCTGGGTCTCTAGTTTGGATCGGTATTGGTCCTTGGCTGTCTTAATGGCTCTACGAAAGTCATACTTGGATTCCTTATATTTGAGTGGGTCTCCTGATCTAAAAGCCTCACACCTGGTTTTCAGCAGGTTCTATATATCCTGATTCATCCAGGGTTTCCTGTTGGGGAACACCCAGATTGACTTCCTCAGTATGCAGACCTCCATACACTTGCTGATAAAGACTCTGACGGTGGTAGCGTATTCGTCCAAGGTACCTGCGGACTGTTTGAACATGGCCCAATCAGCCGATTCCAGACAGCACAAGAGTTGATCCTCTGCCTCCTCCGACAAGCACTGGACCTGTATCCGTGAGGGGGGTCTCCTGCTTCAGCGTTTGCCTGTAAGCCGGGAGAATAAGCACGGCCTTATGGTCGGAGTTCCTGAAATGGAGGATGGGGGATGGAGTGGTAGGCATTCTTCACAGTGGTGTAGCAGTGGTCTAGTGGGGCAGGTAATGTTCTTTGGTACTTGGGCAACACCTTCCTTAGATTGGCTTGATTGAAGTCGCCAGTTACAATTAACAAGGCTTTGGGGTGTTCTATCTCCAGGGTGTTAGTTGTTAGAGCTTGCTCAACCTTTGCTTGTGGCGTTACGTACATAGCAGTTAGTATCGCAGCAGTAAATTCCCGTGATGGATAGAAGGGGCAGCATTGTAAACTGTTTCCATCCTCTTTACAACTAATCCTACTTACTTTTGAATCATCAGTAAATCTGCATTACATGAAGTCTGTTCCTTCACTCAAGTCACTTGTATAAATCAGATATGGTAAGGCCTCAGCACTGTTTTGCTCAATTAGTTACAGTTTGCCAACCTGAAAATAATTGATTTATCCTGATTCTGTGGTGAGGTGAAGTGAGTTTTGTGGAGATTATAGACTTGCTGACAAGCTTGGGGACCAGTGAGAGACCCTGTATTGTCTCCTGATAAAATGTGCTACTGATAGGAAGTGTCCGTTATTCATTCAGTAGTGGAATGTATACCTCAGGAACAAGGATCCCTCGAGGCACCACTAGCTGCAGTGGAATGGTGGCTGCTGTCAGAATGAAATTGTACAGGTTGCAGATAAGTAATGACAGGAGGTGTTTTTTGGAGTGGAGCCTCTCAGCAGAGAGTTTGGGGGTGCTGGTGCCAACAGCAGGGGGTGTGATGGAGCTCATTCCCACCACTTAATGGCCTGCATTGGTTATGGTGTGGAATATCTGAGAACTCACATCCCCCTGCCCTGGTCTCAAATTTGATGAGGTGGGAAGGCAGTGGTGAGCTTGCACATGACCCTCCTGCCTAATTATACACTCCCAAACCTTTAAAAATGACTCAACAGTGATCATAAAATCTTCCCATTTGTTTCCTGTTGGTTTGCTAATCATCTATCCATATTACTAGATCACTCTTAATATCACAGATCCCACACTTTGTTGTATCTTTTATCTACCACCTTATCAAATGTCTTTTGGAAATCCAAAAGTACTCCAACTAATGATTCCTCTATATATACCCTGCTTGTTACATGCTGACGAATCTCTCATAACTTTGTCAACTGGAAATCCTTTTCAAAAAAACCATGTTGACTCTACCTGATTGGATCTTAATTTTCTAAATGTACTATTACTACTTCTTTAATAATGGATTCGAGCATTCTCCCAATGACAGATATTAAGGTATCTGGCTAAATGTTCCAATTTGGCCAGGCTGCTTTGGTTTAAAAGTTCCCAGATTACTTAACATTTGGTTCAGAAGTTGGAAATGGGCAGGGGCGAAGGGTGAACAGATGCGAGATGCCCTAATGGGCCAACCTATCCTTGAAGCAGATTCTATGGGTCTGGTCACTGTGGAGGAATGTTGATTAGAAGGAGGCCTGTCTTAGTTCCCTAATACTCTCCTTGGCCCCTCACACTAACCATTCTGACTCAATAACAACTCATGCCTATTTGTCAGTAAACTCTAAATACATAACCAGTGGGTCATATAACAATAGCAAGTGTGAAAGTGCTCCATTCAGAATTTTTGAAAATTAAGTACTGCTCTTAGAAACCTATAGAAGTGTTAGTCTAATAGGATATTAAAATAGCAGTAACTGAGGTAGGAGATACTCCACATGTCTGTTACTTGTCCAAACAACATTGTGACATTGACAAAATTGCTCATGGTCAAAACACATTATGAAAGCCACAATAAATTCCTACATTGGTGCCAGCGTGGTTGGGAGTATGGGGAGTGGGGTCAAAGAGTGCTGACACTGGGTGGGAATTCGTGAATTAGGTGCCTGCCAATTTTAGGTTGCTCATACGTCATCCTACTGTTGCAAAAACCCAGCGCAACTTATTCATTTTGAGAGATGTTTTTCTTAAAATAGACTGGTTCAAAGACATTGAGAAAGGTGGTCTGGAAGATGATTTTCCAGAATAGTACTGTGCAAATTTGTATGGTTTAATTTGTATGTAATGGTAAAAATGAATCAATAAGGAAACACTGACCATAATGCAATTTAATTCCATATTATGCTTAAAAATAACTTACTTGAGTCAATGTTGTGAACTCTTAAATATCTCCAGGCAATTAGGAATGGGTAACATTGCTGACCTAGCCAGCGACACCCAAATCCCATTAATAAATTTTAAAAAGTGCAACAAAGAATCATAAACACGATCAAAGCCAACTACATAAGTATGATGGGAGAGCTAGCTATAGTAGATTGGTTAATAGAATAAAAGCTATGGCAGGAAATATGCAGTGGAAAACAGTTTAAAAGAAACCATTTTAAAATATTTTTAAAAATACATTCCATTGGAAAATGAAATGTCAGTGACAAAGATCCAACCATAACTTATTCAGGAGGCTAAGGGTTGCATTAATTGAATGAAGAAGTTTATAACATTGGAAAGAATGATAGCAAGTCTGAGTACTAGGAATTGTTTTTCAAAACCAGTAAAGTTGATGAAAAAGAATAAAACACAAGATGAGAGTAAGTTAGCCAGGAATATAAAGTGTTTAAAAATGAAAAGGCAGCTGAAGAAAACATTGGTGCAGAGCCAGGTAAAATTATCACAGGGAATTGTAAAATGGCACAGTCACTGAATAAATGCTGTGTTTGTCCTATTCAGAGTATAAGATGCAAATTACATAATAGAAACAGAGATTAATTTTGGAGTTTAAAAAAGAAGAGGAAATGAAGGTAATTAGTATCAGCAGAGAAAAGATACAGGGAAACTTCCGGAATCAAAATCAACAAAGCCCAAGGCTTATATCGTATTCTGGAAGAGATAAATTCCCTAGATTCTGGAATGGTCTCAGTAAATTGGAAGTTAGAAAATATAACTCTGCAATCAAGAGAGGAAGGAGAGAGAGAACACCCAAATGTCAGTTAGCTTGGATCAGTCTTTGGGAAAGTCGTGGAATCTGTTATTTATGAAATGTCAACACTGCAATTAAAAAACCATAACATACTTAGAACAAGTCAATGTGGTTCTCCAAAAGGAAAATCCTATTTCTTGTGAATCTAATAGTAGTGAAGATAAAGGGGAATGAACAGATATAGCATAGCCTGGATTTTCAAAGGACATTTGATAAGATGCCACACAAAAGTTGAATGCACAGGCGATGGAATTGGGGATGATACATTGGCATGGAAAGAGGACTGTTTAATGGTCAAGATTTAATGGGCAGGAAGCCAAGAGTAGGGATAAGTGGAGCATTTTCAAATTGGCCTGCCTGTGAACTCTGGAGTGCTGAAAGTTTCTGTGCTGGAGCCTCAGCTATTTATAATCTGCCTTCATTACATAGACACAGTGTAACATGTCCAAGTTTGCTGACCACGTAAAGTTAGGTGGGAGTGCAATGTGTGAGGTTGCAAAGCAATATAGACCGGTTAAGTGACTGAGCAATAACATGGCAGGTGCAACATCATGTGCTGACCAATGGGACAAATGACCTATTGTAACATGTGAGGTGGTCTAATTGAAACTTTCAAAATTATGAAGAGTCTTGATCAGATAGATACCAAGATATTGTTTCCTCTTAGCTGGGAAACCTAGAACAAGGGTTCCCAGTTTCAGGATCATTTAGACCTTGGATGAACTTTCTTCACTCAAAAGATTCTGAATCTTTGGAATTCTACAATCCACAGTGTTGTGGATGCACTGTCTTTCAATGTATCTGAGGCTGAATTAGACCGATGTTGGTGTCCCGGGGGATCAATATATTTGGGAAATCAGTGGTAAAGTGGAGTGTAGTGAACGATTAAGATTAATTGTGCTCATGCTGAGTGATAGAACAGAACTGACAGACCACATAGTCTTCTGCACTGAGTACTTATACACTTAAGATTTGTAATCTCAGGACATTCCAAAGTGTTATTAAATGCTGATTTAATGTTTTCTGGTGTCACTATCATTGCATAAGTAAGAGTTTCTGATTCTGAGGGGGAAACTGAAAAGTGACTTCACAGGAGGGCTGTGATTTGATTGGCTAGTAAAGGGTCTGCCAAATTTGAAACTGTGTTAAATTGAACTTTGTTAATTTATTGGTTACAACTTATTTTTTGGTTAAAACTTGAATAAATAGGGATACACAAATAGTTAAAAAATTTTAAAAAATTAAATTCAAAACTAATAAAATTAGGATGGATGGTCAGGTGATATGTTGTTTCTGCGTGATGTGGGAGCTGGAGGTCCCCATTGTGGTTCCCAGTGACCATGCCTGTAGTAAATGCTGGTTGCTGGAAGAACTCCGGCTCCGGCTTAGAGCCAATGACCTGGAGTCTGAGCTTCAAACGTTGCGATACATCAGGGCGGGGGAGAGTTACCTGGATGCTGTATTTCAGGAGACAGTCACACCGCTTGGACTCAGCCAGTGGTCAGGGACAGGATGGTGTGGCTGTGAGTGAGACAGGAAGAGGGATCCAGGAGGTGGAGATGCAGGAGCCTCAACCGGTGTCCTTGTTCAATAAGTTCAAGAGTTTTGCTACCTGTGTGGAAGGGAATGGGGACTACAGGGAGGGCAAGCTGACTGACCTCAGTACCGTGGTGCAGAGAGCCGTTCAAGTGGAGGAAGAGAAGAGAAATGTTCTTATAACTGGGGATAGTATAGCTAGAGGCATAGACACTGTTCTCTGTGACCAGGATTGAGAGTCCCTAAGGTTGTGTTGCCTGCCTGCTACTTGGGTTCGGGATATCTCATCTGGGCTGCAGAGCAACTTGGAGTGGGAGGGCAAAGATCCAGTGGTCGTGGTCCACATAGGTATCAATGACATCGATAAAACTAAGGCAGGGGTTCTGCTTTGAGAGTATGAACAGCTAGCAGCTAAATTAAAAAGCAGAACCAAAAAGGTAATCATCTCTTAATTACTACCTGAGCCACAAGCTAATTGGCATGGGGGTCAATAAGATTAAGCTGGTAAATGCGTAGCTCAAAGATTGGTGTGGAGAAATGGGGTTGAATTCATGGCACATTGGCACCAGTACTGGGGAAGAAGGGGTCTGTTCCGATTGGACAGTGGTCATTTGAACCGTACTGGGACCAGAGTCCGAGCGAATTGCATAACTAGGGTTGTAGACAGGACTTGAAACTAAATGGGAGGAGAGGGCTCAGTGATAGGTAAAATTAGAAAACCCGAACTAAGGGAGGAGGTAGGAGTGCAGAAGTCAGGTGAGATTATGAAAATCTCCAGCACAGACACAAATAGGACAGAATGTATGGAAAGGGTTAGCAATCAAACTTCAAGCACACTGCATAAATGAATGACAATGAAAAGAGGGATCGTTAATACAGGACTGAAGGTGTTATATTCGAATGCACACAGTATACCCAATAAAATTAATGAGCTTATGGCGCAGATCGAAATTGGCAAGTATGATGCAGTGGGCATCACGGAGACGTGGCTACAAGGGGATCAGGGTTGGGAGCTGAATATTCAAGGATATGCATCCTATCAAAAAGATAGGCAGTTGACAGAGGAAGTGATGTTGCCTGATGAGTAAGAAATGAAATTAAATCAATATCAGGAAACAAATGGTGTATGGTCAGATGGGTAGAATCTGTGTGGATAGAATTGAGGAACTGCAAAAGGTACAAAAAACCATGGTTAGAGAGTTAAGTACAGGTCTCCAAATGACAGTCAGGAGCTAGGGCACAAGATACACCAGGCGATAGAAAAGATGTATAGGAAAGGGAAAGTTGCAGTGATCATGGGGGATTTCAATATCCAGATGGACTAAGAAAATCAGGTTGGGGGTGGATTGCAAGTAAAGGAATTTGTGGAATGTCGAGAGATAGATTTTTTTGGAGCAGGTTGTGGTGGAGCTCATGAAGGAACAGGCAGTACAGCATTTAGTGTTTATATAAGGCAGACTTGATAAGGGAGTTTAAAGTAAAAGGAACCCTTAGGAGGCAGAGATCATAATAGGATTGAATTTATTCTGCAATTTGAGAGGGAGAAGATAGAATCAGAGGTAATGGTATTACAGCTGATAAAAGGCAACTAGACAGGCATGAGGGAGGAGCTGGGTAGAATTGACTGGGAGAGGAGCCGAGCAGGAATGTCAGTGGAACAGCAGGAGTTTCTGGGAGTAATTCAGGAAACACAGCAGAGATTCATCCCGAGGAAAAACAAGCATGGTACAGGGAGGATGAGGCAACTGTGGCTTACGAGGGAAATCAGAGACAGCATAAAAGCAAAGGAGAAAACATATAATGTGGCAAAGGGCAGTGGGAAACTAGAGGATTGGGAAGCTTACAAAGACAAACAGAGGGCAACAAAGAAAGAAAGAAGTTAGAGAGAAGAAGGTTGAAAGGTGACTTAATAGAGACATATAAGATAATCAGAGGGTTAGACAGGGTGGACAGGGAGAGCTTTTTTCCAAGTATGGTGACGGCGAGCACAAGGGGGCATAGCTTTAAATTGAGGGGTGATAGATTTAGGACAGATGTTAAAGGTAGTTTCTTTACTCAGAGAGTAGTAAGGGTATGGAATACTTTGCCTGCAATGGTAGTAGATTCGCCAACTTTAAGTACATTTAAGTCGTCATTGGACAAGCATATGGACATACATGGAATAGTGTAGGTTAGATGGGCTTAGTTTGGTATGACAGGTCGGCACAACATCAAGGGCCAAAGGGCCTGTACTGCGCTGTAATGTTCTATGTTCTATGAAATAATGAGGGGGAAGATTCAATATGAGGGTAAGCTATCCAATAATATAAAGGGAGACTGTAAGAGTTTCTTTAGATAAATAACAGGAAAACAAGAGGCAAAAGTGGATATTAGGCCATTGGAAATTGACGCTGGAGAGAAAGTAGTGGTGAACAAGGAAATGGCTGAGGAACCGAATAATTATTTTGCATCAGTCTTCACAGTGAAAGACACAGGTAATATCCCAAAGATTCAAGAGAGTGAGGGGGCAGAGCTGAGTATGGTGGCCAACACCAAGGAAAAGATGCTAGAAAATCTGAATGGCCTGAAGATGGATATGTCACCAGGACCAAATGGGCTACACCCCAGAGTTCTAAGGGAGATAGCTGAAGTGATAGTGGAGGTGTTTGTAGTGAATCTTTAGAATCAGGGAGGATTCCAGAGGACTGGAAAATCGCTAACGTGACACCCCCGTTTAAAAAGGGAGTAAGGCAAAGATAGAAACTTACAGGCTGATTAGCCTAACCTCGGTGATGGGTAAGATCCTGAAATCCATTGTGAAGGATGAGATTTCTGAATATTGGAAGTGTATGGTAAAATAGGGCAAAGTCAGCATGGTTTCATCAAAGGGAGGTCATGCCTGACAAATCTGCTAAAATTCTTTGAGGAAGTACCGAGCAAGTTAGACCAAGGAGAGCTAATGCGTGTCATCTACCTGGACTCCAAGAAGGCCTTTGACAAGGTGCCACACAGGAGACTACTGAGTAAGAAAAGGGCCCAAGGTGTCAGAGGCAAGGTGCTAGCATGGATAGAAGCTTGGCTGTCTGGCAGAAAGTGGAGAGTGGGGATAAAAGGATCCTTCTCAGGTTGGCAGCCGGTGAGAAGCGGTGTTCTGCAAGGCTCTGTGTTGGGACCACAATTTTTCACTTTATGCATTAACGATCTAATTGAAAGAACTGAGGAAATTCTGGCTAAGCTTGCAGATGATACAAAGATAGGTAGAGGGACAGGTGCCTTTGAGGAAGTGGGGAGGCTGCAGAAAGATTTGAACAGATTAGGAGAGTGAGCAAAGAAGTGGAAGATGGAGCACAATGTGAGATAAACTCAATGACCTGGACTCCATAGCCTTCTGTGGCAATTAATTCCATGGATTCACCACTGTTTGGCTGAAGAAGTTTCTCCTTATCTCTGTTCTAAAAGGTTTCCCTTTACTCCAAGGCTGTGCTCTCGGGTCCTAGTCTCTCCTACCATGGAAATATCTTCCCGACATCTACCCTGTACAGCCCATTCAATATTCTGTATGTTTCAATTAGATCTCACCTCGTCCTTCTAAACTCCAAGTATAAACCCAGAGTCCTCAAATACTCCTGATATATTAAGCTTTTCATTCCTGGAACCATTCTCATGAACTTCCTCTAAACACGCTCCAGGGCGAGACATCTTTACTGAGTTATGGGACCCAAACTGCACACAATACTCCAAATGCAGTCTGACCAGAGCCTTACAGAGCTGCTGAAGTACATCCCTGCTTTACATTCAAGTCCTCTCAAAATAAATGCCATCATTGCATTTGCCTTCCTAACCACTGACTCAACTTGCAAGTCTATCTTGAGAGAACTCCCAAGTCTCTTTGTACTTCAGACTTCTGAATTTTCTCCCCATTTAGAAAATAGTCCATCTGTCTATTCTTCTTACCGCTTCCTCATACTTTCCCAAATTGTACTCCATCTGCCACTTCTTTGCCCACTCTCCTAACCTGTCCAAATCCTTCTACAACTTACCATCTCCGCAATGCTATCTCTCCCTCTACCTATCTTTGCTTTGTCTGCAAACCTAGCCAGAATATCCTCAGTTCCTTCATCGAGATCGTTAATGTATAAAGTGAAAAGGTTGTGTTCCCAACACTAAGCCTTGCGGAACACCACTTGTCACTGGCTGCCATCTGGAAAGGACTCTTTTATCTCCACTCTCTGCCTTATGAAAGACAGTCAATCTTCTGTTCATACTAGCACCTTGCCTCTGACACCATGGGCCCTTATCTTACTCAGTAGCCTCCTATGTGGCAACATGTCAAAGGCCTCCTTGAAGTCCAGGTAGATTACATCCATGGGCTCTCCTTGGTCTAACCTGCTCGGTACTTCCTCAAAGAATTTTAGCAGATTTGTCAGGCATGACCTCCCCTTGATGAAACCATGCTGACTTTGTCCTATTTTACCATACACTTCAAGTATTCAGAAATCCCATCCTTCACAACGGATTCCAGGATCTTACCCATGACTAATCCATCTGTCAGTTTCTATCTTTTGCCTTACTCCTTTTTTAAACAGGGGTGTGAATTTAGCGATTTTCCAGTCCTTTGGGACCATCCTTGATCCTAGTGATTCCTAAAAGATCACCACTAACACTGTGTCTTCAGCTATCTCCCTTAGAACTCTGGGATGTAGTCCACCTGGTCCAGGTGATTTATCCACCTTCAGGCCATTCAGTTTTTCTAGCATCTTCTCCTTGATGATGGCCACTATACTCAGCTCTGCCCCCTCACTCTTGGATTTTTGGGATATAACTCATGTCTTCCACAGTGAAGACTGATGCAAAGTGATTATTCAGTTCCTCAGCCAATTCCTTGTTCACCACTACTATTTTTCCAGTGTCATTTTCCAACAGCTCTTGTTTTCCCCTTATACAATCAAAAGAAACTCTCACAGTCTTCCTTTTATATTACTGGCTTGCTTGCCCTCATATTTAATCTTCTCCCTCCTTATTTCTATTTTTGTTGCCCTCTGTTGGTCTTTGTAAGCTTCTTAATTCTCTGGTTTCCTCCTGCCCTTCATTTTCATGCCAATCCTAACTTCCCTAGACAGCCACGATTTCCACATCCTCCCTGTACTACGCTTCTTTTTCCCTCAGGATGAATCTCTGCTGTGTCTCCTGAATTACTCCCAGAAACTCCTGCCATTGCTGTTCCACTGTCTTTATTGTCCGGCTCCTCTCCCAGTCAATTCTGTCCAGATCCTCCCTCTCGCCTCTATTGTTGCCTTTATTCAGCTCTGACATCGTACCCTCTGATTCTTTCTTCTCCCTCTCAAATTGTAGAGTAAATTCAATCATATTATGATCACTGTCTCTGAAGGGTTTGTTCCCCTTAAGCTCCCTTATCAAGTCTGTCTCATTGCACAATACTAAATCCAGTATTGCCTGTTCCCTAGTCGGCTCCACCACAAGCTCTAAAAAGCCATCTCGTAGACATTCCACAAATTCCTTTTTTTGCAATCCATGCCAACCTGGTTTTTCCCAATCTACGTGCATTTTGAAATCCTTCATGATCACTGTAACTTTCCCTTTATAGAACATAGAACAATACAGCACAGAACAGGCCCTTCGGCCCACGATGTTGTGCCGAACTTCTAACCTACACATCTTTTCTATCTCCTGGTATACCTTGCACCCCAGCTCCTGACTGCTGTTTGGAGGCCTGAACATGACTCCAACTGTGGTTATTTTACATTTGCAGTTCCTCAATTCTATCCACACAGATTCTACACCATCTTCCTCAACTATCTGCTCTTAGTTACACATTACCCTCTATTTTCCCTGTGCCAAATAGCTAGCTTACTAGCTATCATAAAATATGTAACTCACCTCAAGATGTGATGCACTCAGGCTACATTTTTAGCAAAGAACTAAATGTAACCAGCATTCTTCTCAATCCTGATTCAGAATGTAGGACGAGTTTAGATTAGATTTGGAGCTGGAACAAATGGGCTCCTTTGGTTTGCTACCCCACTTGACACTTATATTAAGTCACAAAAAAACCTTGCAATTTCTGGCAAGGTATAAGACTGCTTTTGGCAGCAGATTTCATGGAGTACACTTTAAAACCTATTTTATTCCATTATATTCCTCAAAGACTCCCCCAAAATACTAACAATTCATGTAATAATCCAGGCCTCTGTCATTATTATTGACTAGTTGAATTCACAATGTCTGATGTGTCATTCAACAAATTCACAATTCCAATGCACGCTAAAATAGGAGTATATATTGAAACTTTACAATCCCTGCAAATTTGTATTATTGAAGCATATGGTTGGAAAATTGAAGGGTATGCATTCAAATTATGGACACGTTATCCTGCCAAGATCAGATGACTGTAGCAGCATATAATTGAAATGTCTTCCTTTGGCCTTGTTATGTTTTGTTATAATAGAGGTTCTGTGTTACATGAACAATGTCACTTCAGCTGTGCCTAGAATAATGCAAAACTCAAACAAAAATATCAGATCAAGATGATTCAATAAAAATTCACCAATTTGTAATAAATAATTAAGTTAAGATGTTCTACATTATTTCTGATTGAGAACTGATATTTGACACTATCTGAAGCACATCTTTATTTTACGTCTTTATCATCATGTTGAAAAATACGAGTGCAGTCAATTGAAATAAGAGAATATTATCTGCTACTCTCTTAAAAACTGCTGGGTTATGACAAATAGGATTCATTAACACCTCCTTAGATTTGATATCCATGGACACAGAACTCCACTGACACCACTCAGGACTTGGCTTAGCTATCTGACTGAGAATTAAAGATTTATACTGTAGTATCAAAAAACTGAACAAATAAGGAAGGATTGCCCCAGCAATCCAGAAGCCAAAAGTGGATCTTTGAACTGATATGTATTCCTACAATTTGCTGCTTTTATTACAACTACTAAATAATAGATTTTAACTCCAAATGGTAATTCAATGTGGCATTAAAAAAGTGTATCTGGGTGTGTTTTTTTGGGGGGGCGTTGGTGGTGAGCAGTTGGCACAGCCACT
Source organism: Chiloscyllium punctatum (assembly GCF_047496795.1). Lineage (NCBI taxonomy): Eukaryota > Metazoa > Chordata > Chondrichthyes > Orectolobiformes > Hemiscylliidae > Chiloscyllium > Chiloscyllium punctatum. The sequence continues at coordinate 103,120,027 of NC_092739.1, read as the reverse complement.
GAAATTACAGGGTAAGGATGTTACCTTTACACCTCTGTAACCTAGATTGAGATTCAACCCAAAATGGTGGGATGAAAGACTATTTAGTTAGCTGAGTATTTCAATGTGGAATGGGTATGGAGGTCTGAAGACACCACTGAGCAAGCACAGGAATGCAGCTCTAAATACTGCCCTGCTGTGTGCTGACTTCACAATGTCATTCTACAAGGTTAGTCTGGATATTGAATGATGTCACGTTGCCCACCCCTCTCTTCAGAAGAGTAAACAGGTCAAGTTTCATTCTGCTATGATTCAGGCTGAGTATCTGGGGAGCAGATGATGTTCACACTGGATTCCAGAAATGGGTAACATCCCATTGCTTTCCATATGTGAGCAATCCTGTATCTCTGTACAATACCTGATCCTTCAATAAAAAAAATCACTACTTATTATGTAATAAGAATTACTCATTTCAGAAAGCCCCAGTTACATCCTTGTCGATAGTGATGATAATTAAGTAGGCAGTTCTAGGATTCTGACTTAACAGCATTTGTGGGAGTATCCTCAAGTGATGGATTAAGACAGCTCAGCAGCTTTTCAAAGGCAACCAGGGATAGAGAGTAAAATCCTCATACTCAAAGAAAATCAAAAGCTAATAATTTTAAATAGTTTACAAATTGAAATAGAAATGTCAAACGTTTAACATTTGTTAAATCAATCTTGCAACTAAGAAAAATCTTTTGCAATAAAATAAAACCAATGACTGCTGATGCTGGAAAACTGAATCAAAAACAATGCTGAAGGAACTCAGCTATTCTGGCAGCATCTGTGGAGAGAAAGCAGAGTTAACGTTTCGGGTCCAGTGGCCCTTCATCAGCTGACATGTCTCCACCAAAGCCTTCAGATCCTCCCTACAATATGGGTTTATGAACTGGAGACAATAGATCTGCCAATATTTTATTTAGGATTAGAAAACTTTTCTTTGTATTATAGATTTTCAACCATACTGCCCAAGATGCCACTTATTTTAATAACTACTTTATCTTTCATCTTTTATGATTTGTACAGACTACCCCCAAATCTGAGAAAGGTGACTCGACCCAAAATGTTAACTCTGATTTCTCTCCACTGATGCTGAACTTTTCCAGCAACTTCTGTTTTTGTTAAACCCAAGTCTTTCTGATCTCATCATCCCCCTAAAACTGTATGATGAAACTTGTATTGCATCTCCTCATCACCTACTAAAACCATAACAACTCACTTTTCTCCACTTAGTTTTATCAATCTATTTCATTAACATGTCTAGGAGCTCTTCAAGTTTATTCTAATCTTTTAATCAATGACACTTCCTCAATTTTGTCAACTGCAAATTTCAAAATCCAAACCATTAATGTAAATCAGACATGATCATAGTATTATACAGTCATAGAGCCAAACAGCATGAAAACAGACCCTTTGGTTCAACTCATCCATGCTGACCAGACATCCTGATCTGGCTTAGTCCCATTTGCCAGGATTTGGCATATATTCCTCTAAACCCTTCTTATTCATGTACCCATCCAGATTCCTTTTAAATGTGGTAATTGAATCTCAGCTCTACCACTTCTTCTGGCAGCTTGTTTCAGATGCACACCATCCTCTTTATGAAAAGGTTACCCCTTAGGTCCCTGTTAAATATTTATCCTCTCACCTTAAACCTATGTCCAAAAGACATTGACTATTCACCTTATCAGTTCTCCTCATGATTTTATAAACCTTTATGAGGTTACCCCTTAGTGTTTGTTGCTCCAGGGAAAAAGGCCCCTAGCCTATTAAGCCTCTCCATTTAACTCCTATCTTCCAATCTTGGCAACATTCTTCTAAATCTTTTTTGCACTTTCTCCTGTTTAACAACATCCCTCTTTAGAATGGGCGACCAGAATTGTACACAGTATTCTAAAATTCAGCCTCAACGATGTATTATACAACTGCAACATGATATCCCAACTCCTATACTCAATGTTCTGGCCAACGAAGGCAAACATGTCAAATGCCATTTTCAACGTCCTGTCTACCTTTGACTCCACGTTAACCAACCATGCATCTGCACCCCTCAGTCTCTTTGTTCAGCAACATTTTCCAGGGCCTTACCATTAACTGTCTAAGTCTTGGCCTGATTTGCCTTTCCAAAATGCAATGCCTCATAGTTATCGAAACTAAACTCCATCTGCCATTCCTCGGCCCATTGGCCATTCTGATCAAGGTCCCATTATACTCTGAGGTAATCTTCTTCACTGTACACGACATCTCCTGTTTTGGTATCATCTGCAAACTTACTAATCCTGCCTCCTATATTCACATCTAAATCATTTATAAAAATTATGAAAAACAGCCGACCCAGCATTGATACTTGTGGCATACAACTGGTCATAGGTCTCCAGTCCAAAATCATCCCTTCACCACCACCTTCAAGCTAATTTTGTATCCAATGCTAACTCTCCCGCATCCCATGTAAACTAACCTTGCTAACCAGTCCACCATGCAGAACATTATCGAACACTTTATTGAAGTCCATTCAGGCAATCTTGACCACTCTGCCTCCATCAATCTTCTTTGTAACCTCTTCAATCAACTCAATCAAGTTAGTGGGACACTATTTTCCACACACATCATCATGCTGACTATCATTCCTTATCTTGGTACAGAACTGTGGGGAATATCAATGTATTATTTCTTCCAGTCCAAAAAGTGGTCAATCACCACAATTTTCCATTGTCTACTGCTGAGTCAATTTTATATCCAATCTGCTACTACCTTTCTTTTTCACTTTATGGGTTTTAGTTTTAATAATAAGCTTAATATGTGAGTTTTGATCAAATATATTGGACACACTTTTAAGGGGCCTGAACAACATGGGCGATAGCAAGTTTTGGAACAGAATCAGATGACAGGTCTAGTGAGGCCCAGCTTGATGACAGAAGCAACTCAATGAATCTTTTAGGCTTTTGCTGAACAGTGAGGTGAGTTTCTTGCTTGGTAGTGGTGGGTTGCCAATTTAGGGGGTTGAGAATTTATTAAACACTTTGTTAACACCATAACTAGCCTTATTTGTTCCAGTTTCCTATGTTACCAAACACGGTGAACAAGCACTTGTCAAGAGTTTAGATTAGATTAGATTAGATTAGATTACTTACAGTTCTCAACATGAAAGTCAGAATGGGTACCTGGAGACTACAATTCACCACTGGATCTTCCATGTTGCTCAGTATCAAACAGCATCTTACAGTGCAATCCATGGGCATCAGCTGTACACACCCTTTGACCAAGGATTTTGGTATCAAACACTGTCGACCCCCCAACAGCCATCATGGCATCTCTCCAATCCACTTGCATGTCATTTAGGAATCACAGACTTTCATCATAGGGTGCACTGGCAACTAATATTGAAAGGTCACTGCAAGGACACTTCCCACAGACAGCTCCAGACACCTAGATTAGACCAGTTTAATTTGCAGGACTGATCACTTGCTCTCTTAGTGCTCACTCACTTAGTGCCAAAAGCAAGCCTTGTCATGTCACAACTATTAATGCTTTGGCACTTCAGTCAGAGCCAAAGGCTATCAGGGCCATATTGATGTGCTGTCTTGCACACACACAAACAGGCTGTTTATCAGTAGAGATCTCTCTGGTGATCGGGGAGTTATATTTATGAACGGCACACGGAGACAACTCTCTACCAACCACAGCATTTGACAACTGTCTACATGACAAACACATTGCACTATTTGTACAAGCAAATGGTCATGCTGAAAACTGGTTGGGGGCTATAGTCCAGTTAAGGGGACAGCTCTGTCTGTCTGAGGGCCTTGGTACTGTCAGTCATGGGCACAGCTTGCGAACAGTCTAGGGGCTTAGCCATGGTCAGACATCAGCTTGGGCCTCTCAAGGTCAGTGGATCTGTCTGACTTTGGTTCACTGTGCTTGGTCTCCACATGCACGTATGTTGGAACTGAGCTGTCAGGACAATTATGAGGTCATAGGGTCATGGAGGCTCCAAGGTGGCTCCGGGCAACCAGGCAGAGCCCACGTTTGCTGGTGTCCACCACAAGCTACATTCTGTGCCACCACTTGTTGTTGTCTAGCCATGAAAATGGCTGGGACAATTCCCAGGGTGGGTTGGGTCAGTCATACTTTGATGGGCAAAACTTCAGGTTCACTAGGACATTGAAGCATGTGTTTACAAATGCCATTTACACATTACTTGCAATAATTTCTTCACTGATTTACAATGCATGCAGAGGGTCCAGAAGCTGGTCAAAGTGATTCAGGCCACTGGTATCTCAACGATATAGAATTTAGGGACAATGACATAAGTCGGGGGAGGGGCGCAAATGCTAGCCAAAAGGATCGCATCACTTGTGAAATTTCCAAAGCTGCTAGGAGATGAGAGGAACATTGCAATTTAAATATGACCATGGATTGGATTGACTCAATGGTAAGTTTCACATTTGTAATTGGTCTTGGATTGAAAGGGGTTGGAGCAGGACAGGAACTCTCTTTTTGATGTAATATGTTACTCTCTCAGCCAGTGCAACACCTTCATCAAGTTGATGTCTGTGCCACGATCAGGGCCATGATGGAGCAAACAATAATGCTACTGAAGATGCAGTCCTACTGCTGTGAGAGGTCTTGGAGCAATCCTCCAGTATCATTTGGAAAGAGTATACCACATCTTCCTGGCATGCAATGTTCTGTAAAAACTGGAGCAGGCAAAGGAGTGATGTGATAAATGCTGAGGAGGCTGGGGAACTGGAATAGTTTTCAGGGCAGAAGGGCGAGACACTGGAAAGGATGAACCTCTTTTTTGTGCATGACAAAGTTCAGCTACATCGGGTAAATACCAAGCCAGAGAGGAGCTGACTGACATCCTGCTCCAGTTAGACACAGCTTGGCATCGATGGCAATCACGGAACGCAAAATAGTCATTGATCATAAAGGGTAGCACTTCATTTGGATTGTGGGTGCAAAGTGCGGCCTCTATTCATTTGTTTTGTGTACGTTATTGCTGGCAGTAAATAAATGTTTATGGTTTGATTTATTTGATCGTTTGTGTGCCTGTGATCTTCTCCTAGTGGACACTGACATGCTGCAGATTTCCAGTAAGCATCAGAGACAATGATGGGTGAGAAGGCATTTAGATGGGATGTAGCTAAGGACAGGCAAACTGTGTGGCCTGGTGGTGAAACAGTGACTACTGTGCAAGAATGGCATTCTATATTCAAAATAGTCTCAGCCACACTGACTACATGCTGTGAGCAACATGGCTTTGTGGCTAGGTAGACAAACAAGAGGCTGGAAGAACACAGCAAGCCGGGCAGTATCTGGAGGTGGAGAAGTCAATGCTTCGGATATTAACCTTTCTTCAGTACTGGGGTGGGGTTAGGGGGAGCTACTGATTACCCCCACATCCAGTCCTCTTTTTCAAGATGGTGCTCGTGCAAGAAGTGGCGGTTTTTTGTTCGTATGTGCTGAGTTGTGAGTTGTTTTGGGAATGGTAAGTGGTAAACTAGAGATATAATCAGATGAGAGGACACCATGGGGTTCGGGTAGATTGTTAATAAAGGATGTTTGGTCAGATATAGTGAGAAAATTTGCTTGGCCTCTTGGCAAAAATCTCTCCAAAACCAACCTGTAAGATTCAGCCCCATATGTTACTACAAGTGAAGATGCTGAAAAGTCATTCTTAAAGTTCTTTTCATACTTGTTCAGTTATTTGGTGACCTTAACTTGCTCTCATGCAAGAATAGGTGAGCATAGTGTATAAGACAAAGAATTGTTTCTGGGTGAATTGAAGGATGGCCAATGAAATGAGGTGGAAGAAGTTACTGTCACTGAAGCTTGTAGAGTATCACTGGCTCCCAGTTTGGGAATTTGATTTTAAGTTGCTTGAAGACATTCTGTTCAGTGAGCCAGATTCATTCTTAAATTGTTGAAAGAACACGCTTCACCATTGTAAAGTAGTTGGCGATACTCTTTGGTCAAACCTAGCTCTATTTATAGCTACACAGTTGAAAATTCTTTGTTGTGCCAAAGTGGAAAGAGAATTGACAGGTCCATGCAATTTTCAATCATACAAAGCCCAGATCAGTCGAGCTGATGTGACAACTGCATTCTCTAAAGCCTCTTTCTGTTGAATGATGAATGTCCTTTAATTGGTAACCTTCAAAGGACCTAAAGTCTTTGAGGACTTGGAAAATGATGAGTAGTGGGGTTGAGTTCCAATAGTCACATACTTAATAATGTGATCAATGTGTTCTGTTCTACATCTTGAACTTTTATTCTCAATCAAATGTTAAATAATCAACTGTGCACAATCTAATATGAAACAATCGCTTCCTTCATTCAGGGATTGTGCATTAAAACAGAACTTATTAATATTATTGCCTGATCGGCATTTGATTTTTTGAACAGTTTTTGACATTTGAAGTAATAGTGCAAATGCAAAACTCTCTTATGAGTATGTCAGCCTCCAATCTAAATTCACCACAACTGTTCAAAATATAAATTAGCAGTATTATTGCTAATAAAATTGAGACAATGTGGAGAAAAATATGTTACCTCCCTAAGTGGATCATTCAATTCTTCTAGAATATTGTCCTCATCGAAGATCTTGCCTTGGTAGCGGTGCTCATAATAGTCATGTATCTTCTGTCGCATTTCAGCAGGAAGCTTGTGGAAAGACATATATTGTTCCACTTGCTTGTACTAAAAGAAAAAGGAGAAACATTATGTTAGATGGGTGATTTATCTTCCACTGGAGCAGCAAGAGACATTGAGTGAACAAGCTTACACTACAATGTATTGTTTTCGAAGAAAAATGATATACAACAAACTGTTGAACAAAACAAAAACAGAGTACACAATATACAGATACTTAGAACATAAACACGATAAATGAAAATAAAATGACCATATGTAGTATGTGGTCAGGTTTGAAAAGAATATGTATGGTAAAAAAAATCAGTAAATTTCACTCTTCAATCGTTTAGGTGGTACCAAGTCTCAGTTTAAAAGCCTGTATGTTGTGATTGAGACAAAGTGGCTGACTTTGGAACATAGTGATTCAACTGCTCAGGTTTATCCTTCTTATCAGTATAATTTCTGTTGACTTCAATAACGGCCATTAAATTGTTCTGCCCCATGGCCCAACATTTCAACTCCCCCTTCCACTCTGCCAAGGACATGTAGGTCCTGGGCCTCCTCCATCGCCGTTCTCTCACCACCTGACTCCTGGAGGAAGAACGACTCATCTTCCACCTCGGAACACTTCAACCCCAGGGCATCAATGTGGATTTCACCAGTTTCCTCATTTCCCCTCCACCCACCTTACCCCAGTTTCAACCGTCCAGCTCAGCACTGTCCCCATGACTTGACCTACCTGCCTACCTTCTTTTCCACCTATCCACTCCACCCTCTTCCCCCCCGACCTATCACCTTCATCCCCTTCCCCACTCATCAATTGTACTTTTTGCTACCTTCCCCCACCCCTCCTCTATGACATATCACCTCCATTCCCACCCCTATTCATCTATTGCACTCTTTGCTACCTTCTCTCCAGCCCCATCCCAACCTCCTCCTCACCCCACTTATCTCTCCACCCTGGAAGCTCCCTCCCTCCATTCCTGATGAAAGGCTTTTGCCCGAAATGTCGATTTTCCTGCTCCATGGATTCTGCCTGATCTGCTGTACTTTTTCAGCACCACTCTGATCCAAACCCTGGTTTCTAGCATCTTCAGTCCTCACTTTTGCCTATTAAATTGTTTCTAGCTGTTTCACATGGTCGAGATTACAAACAAAGTGCGCTGAAGTTTTAACTCTTTGAGCAGTAATGTGAGAAAGTCCAATTTGGGGAAGTTAGAAAAAGAATAAAATCTTCCTTACATAAAAATAGCAGTCAGAAATAACTAATAAGAACAGATAGGTAATAAAATTTGAATAGAAACAGAAAATGTCAAAAAAACACTCAGCAGGTCTGGGGGCAACTGTGTAAACAGTCAATGTTCCCAGTCCAATGACTCTTCAATGAAACCTAACAAAATTGAACTCAATTAGTAAACACTTACATAATTGTACACTGATGATTGATGATTAAAGTGGAAATGCACGGTTAACCCCCAGCAAAACCTTTGACTTCATACGAATATGAGCAAATCACTTGGTTCCTCAAGCCTGTTTTACTATTCAATAATATCACAGTTGAATGTCCCTTTGTAGCTAAACCATGTCTGCACCTCTGAAATGTAGGGATCCCCAGGGTCTGCTTAGGCTAATGTGGTCGGGTTGGAAAATGGCTAACTGATCTCACTAGAAAATGTTCTTCTCTTATACAAGAAGTAATTTATTGCTTGTTAGCAGTGCGTTACAGATTACATTGATATGATAGAGATTGTTACAAAGAGGACCTGGAGTTTAGGCCTTGATCCACTGAGATTCCAAACCGTTCTATCTACAAGGCTCCTTGACATCCTTAAAGAGGGAGGTGCTTAAGACACGCTTCAGTAATAACGTTTTGAGGTCCTTTTTGACCCATATACATCTCCCCACCAACTTTCTTATCCAATTTCTATTATATATTTGTTCACATAAATAATATTTATCTCTATCCTGTCTCTGACATTACAAATTTATGTAATGTTTCATTATCCTCCTAGGAAGTTTCATTATCCTCCTAGGATACTTTCACTATGGAGTTGGAAAACTGCTAGCTTGTGGGGTAGGCAGTTTTAAGTCTGTGGACTCCATTAAAATGGATGACCTCTAATCTTTCAGAATTTCTTTGCAGAAGACGCCTTCTCTGCTGAAACAGGAAATTCATTCTTTGCAATATCCTGAATCCTTGGATATTGGTTCTCTCTTTTCAGCAGTAGTTTCCATGGATTTGTAGGCACCCATCTGCAGAAATCATTATTTAAATAATCCATGGATTCCAATACATTCTGAATTCTTCTATTAAAACGTACTCTTTTAAGAATTTTATTTTTCTAAGACAAAACAAGTTCAAAAATGATTTCAGTACTTCTTCATAGCCATCCATTTCTTCTTTTACACCTTTAAAAGCTATAACATCAGTTACAGTACCAGTTGCATGTTGAAATATATTTACTTATTCAGCTTCTGATTTACTATCTAATTTGGAAGCTACTCTGTTTCTTAAGATTCATTTTATTCAAGATGCCTAATTCAGTGCTCCATTTCATACATCTCTGAAATTAAATGTTCCTTAGAGCATTATTTCTGATAACATGTCTTTACAATGTAATTAGTTTCCTTGACTGAAAGGTTTTTCTTTTGTGATAATAGTGGTATTGCTGTCGTTATGAAGGGTGTACCCATATTTTATGGCGAAAATGGAGAATTCCTGTCTTAATGTGACTAAAATGGAAGTTTGCCAACCTTTAGTAGATTAAATGGATGATTTCTAATTTCCTGTGGCTTCACAGGATGAATCCTATTGTTTGTGGCTTTAATAAACAATTCCCATTTCCTTAATGGCTTTACTGACTAAATCCCACTGTGGTTTTAATAAATGATGCCTGCTTTAATCATTGTAAAACTAAATAACTCCTGCTATTTGCATCTCTAAAAGATCAATCCTGCTTCCTTAATACTCTTTACAAGATGTCACCCACCGTCTGTACTCCATTAATGATTCCTGTTTCTTCCATGATCTTTTCCCAGATGATTCCCATGCACCTCTTCATTTAAATAAATGCTGCCCACCTTATTTTACAATTTTAAGGAAGGATATCTTGCCTTTTCTGTGGCTTTGATAAAATTTCCTTATATCCTTATTCTTTAAACTAGGGCAGCTGAAACTTCTCATCTGCCCCTTTGTCACCTTAATTCTGGCTTCACAATACCCTGTGTTGGCAATCTTGGCTTAGATTGCTTTTGTGGCATTTGATTTTCCTTGGCATAGGCATGTTATGAGGAGAAATTGAGGACTGCAGATGCTGGAGATCAGAGCTGAAAATGTGTTGCTGGAAAAGCGCAGCAGGTCAGGCAGCATCCAAGGAACAGGAGAATCGACGTTAGAAGGGCTTATGCCCGAAACATCGATTCTCCTGTTCCTTGGATGCTGCCTGACCTGCTGCGCTTTTCCAGCAACATATTATCAGCATAGTCATGTTATGTGCTACCCACTCACTACGGTGACAATACTCAATCTGAGCTGAAAGGAATTTCATTCTTTTTGCTTTACCAGTCTGTAATACTGTACCTTAAAAAAATCCCCTTATCCATCAGGGATTTTAACTTCGCTCACAGAACCTCCAGCTGAAACCGGACTCCAGACTACCCCCATAGACCACTGCCACGTGATGCAGTCTACTTCTGCTTTGGAGTAACTAATTCTCTTTCTTCAGGGAGTTCCTAACTCTCCAGCTGCAGCACATCACTTACCAGGTCTGAAATGTCTTTGTCACTAACTATGTAAGGCCCTCACATGTTCAAATCTTCTCTGTTTCTGACTATCTGCATGAACAGGTGACCCAAAGCTATGTCTAAAGATGCTGAAGAAATCTTCAGACCTCTCCTGCAGACCACATATTCCAGGAGGGAGCTCAATCAAAGCTACAACACTGCTCACCATTTTGTATCTGCAGCTAAACAGAGTCTGCATCTCACCATGTAGTGGACTTGCTGCCACATCCTCTTTACATCTCAAGAACTGCAAAACCTGCTTGGTCTAATGTGGTAGAGGAAAGCTAATTCTTGGCCTAACGTGAAGAGGCTCTTGTATTGAACAAAATGTACTTTATTATTTGTTTGCAATTAGTTAGAGGTAACATCAACAATGACAGATGTTGTTATTGAGATTTTAAGGAGGATCAGATGTTAGGTCTTTGACATCCAATGCCATTCATCCCACAAATTCCATGTGGCATCTTCATAGTGGATGGTAGCTGAAAGGGCATTGATATGAAACTTTAAAACCATTTCTCTCTTTACAGATATTGCTGGAAGTCTTGAATATTCCCAACAATTTCTCTTTTTGATTTCAGGTTATGAGAATCCAGAATATTTTTGCTCTTTGTGGATTAGCAACACAAATAAATGACCACAATGTCTTAAAAGCTGAAGTGACTTGCTAATGTCCTTTAGGAAAAGAAATGTGCCAATCTTACATGGACTGACCTATACACCTCCAACCCCCTTTACATAGTTTACCCTCATTAGCTATTTTAACTGGTCATCAAGCCACTCAACTATCAATCAGAAAGGCAGACATATCCTTCAAAGGACAATGAAAAATTTGCCAAAAATCAAGCACATTCTTAAAAGAAGGAAACCATTTGGTCAATTAGGCACCATAGGCAGGAAAGCACATTCTTAGAGCAGCAACATAACAAACTTGAGGTTTTAAGTGAGGTAAGAGTCAATTAGATTAGATTCCCTACAGCATGGAAACAGGCCCTTCGGCCCAACCAGTCCACACCAACCCTCCGAAGAGTAAACCACCCAGACCCATTTCCCTTGGACTAGTTGGCCTAACACTATGGGGCAATTTAGCATAGCCAATTCAACTGGCCTGCACAACTTTGGACTATGGAGGAAACCCACATAGACAGAGGTAGAATGTGCAAACTCCACACAGACAGTCACCCAAGGCTGGAATCAAACCTGGGACCTTGGTGCTGTGAGGCAGCAATGCTAACCACTGTGCCACCCCCAGTGAGATAGGTAAGATATGTGAGATATCTTCCACAGCCAAGCATATCCTATTGCAGTTCCATTTAGGAAGTGATGGAAAAATCTGTGCATTAACATATACAGCTAAAGATAGTCAAGTTTCAGTTTCTCTTTTATACACATGTGGGACTCAAATTCTTCTGAACGTATTCAAAGTGTAACATTTCATTCAATTCCTTTTTTTTAACAAAATGGCCTGTCACCACTTCCGGTATTTACAAATTACAAAACACCTTACTTGAATTCAAAACTTAAACTTGCATCATTTTAATCTGAATATGGAGGTACATGATAGCTACACAGCTCTGTTTAGAGGAAATATGATTTGTCTCTGTACTCATGATTACATGTGTTTGTTTTGGCCTTGTTGTCAGCTGGAAGTGCCTTGTGTGCAAAAACACAGACCTAACACCATGGATTTTAAATGGAGAATAACAATCGGATTTCCTCCCACATGTCATTTATACCTGGTGATGCTGTATTTGGAAGTGAGAGTGGTGGCGTGGTGACTCAGTGGTTAGCACTGCTCCCTCACAGTGCCAGGGACTCAGGTTCAATCCCAACCTCGGGTGACTGTCTGTGTGGAGTTTGCACATTCTCCCAGTGTCTACGTGGGTTTCCTCCCACAGTCCAAACATATGCAGGTTAGGTGAATTGACAATGCTCAATTGCCCATAGTGTTCCAGAATGTATAGGTGAGGTTCATCGGCCAGGGGTAGATGTAGAGTAATAAGGTAGGGGAATGGGTCTGGGTGGTTTACTCTTTGGAGGGTCAGTGTGGACATGTTGGGCTGAAGGGCTGGTTTCCACACTGTAGGGAATCTATGAAAATAGAAATTCTGCTGAGAAATCTGGAACATACTCAAGATGAGTGCAACATTTTCTCATCTTTAAATGTCACTGTTAGGTGCTGTATTGTAAAATAAACAAGTTTTGCATGCAGAGATTCATCATTAGGATCTTTCCTTTAAAGGTAAGTTGGACATTACATTGGCTAGCTGTGTGTATTTGGTCATATGCATTGCTGTGTTTTTCTCAATTAATAAATCATCGTGCAGTGAAATGTTCTGTCAGCTTGTGCTATCACCTTTTCCGTTATTATTTAAATGGATGTGGCTGGTAGTAAAAACTGGCTTTGACACATGATAAGCAATCTACCACCAACTGGGGCATTAGTTGGTTTGCTGTACAGCTGGTTTATAACATAGAAGTACTCAAAAGCATGGCTTGAAACCTGCACTGGCTGAGGTTACTGTGAAGGATTCTCCTCCTCAACCTTTTCCACTTGCCTGAGGCGTGATAACCCTTAGCTTAACCCACAGTCAGGTGTCTTTCTCTCTCTAATAAGAGAGAAGCCCTATTATATGGTCAGACTATGGCCACCTTACCTTTACCACTTTCTATCTTACATTGATTGACAGGCACTAAACTCTGATTTCCTCTTGTTGTCGAGTGTAGTCTGTTGTTTGGATAACAATGATCAATATTAATGCTTGGCTGGGTTTCAACACAGAGGTGTTCTGTTTTCACGAAACTGTAATAACAGTTTTTCCCTTTGATTTCTTATTTATTGACACAATTTAATAGAATTACATGTATTGCAATCTTTTATCCAAATGGCAAAATGCTTTTTTATTTCACTGACATGAGAATCCATTTAGATGGTAAGAGGTTTGTGTTTAATTTTCCCAAGAAAAGAGAGGCTTTTCAGATCACACAGGGTTAAGGACAGACTTGAAGTTAACAGCCCTCAAGGCAAAGAGTTATCAATTTTCCAGGTCTTCCCAGAACAATGTAATGTGGTAATGCCTATGGAATAGAAAAACTGAAACCATATGAACAGAACATTAGCTAATTAATTCAACTGACTGATAAATGTGAAATTGAATCTAGTGGCCATAAAACTATCAGATAGCCATAAAAACCTAGTTTGTCCGTATTTGAGTGGCTCTGTAGTACCACTATTGATCAATTTGCTTGAATCCTAAAGAGTATTTCTAGCAGAGTGGGCTACCACAGTAGTGAGGGTGTCAGCAAGTGAGAAAAAAAATACTTGACCTTGTTCCCACCAATTTATCGGTTTTAAGTGCATTTATCCATGACAGTATTGGGGGAGTTAATGCACCATCTTCACACTGAGGATATTCTCCAATGTGTTGTGTACCACTGTGCTAAATGGGATAGATTTTGAATGCATCTAGCAACACAACACTGGATGTTCAACAGGTGGTGTGAGCCGTCAGCAGCAACAGAATTGTATTTAACTACAATTTGTAACCTCAAAGCAAAGCATATCAGATACACTGAATCCACCATTACCATCAAGCCAGAGGATCAACCCTGGTTTAATGAGGTTTGCAGGAGGGCATACCATAAGCATTACTTGGCAGACCTAAAATGAAATAGTGCAAACTGATGAAGATACATCACAAGTTTGAGTTAAAATCACAGCCAGAATCCATTGACCCGCATATTTAAAGTTGGTAGCCATTCAGTATAGGTCACCTGCTCAAAAGACCATCAAACCAGGATTGTTATGATGCATGTGTAAATTCAATGGGCAAGTTAGCTATGTCATTTTAACTGTTGACCCAGTGTTAAAATCTCCTCCAGATACCGTTTACACTGCAGTGGAATCCTTTTGCAAACAGAATTATTTGCTTAGCAACTACTGACATTCTTATTTCCCTCAGGTGAAATACACAGGGTTTCAGCTTCACAGATCCCTCATGCTTGGTGGTACTTTTCAATTAATAGAAGCTAAAAAAGGAAATCTGGCATAAAAAATGTCCAAAAAAATAAGTATACACCCAATGCACCCTGCGATGCTTCATTTGTAATGTGAGAGAGCAGAATATGGCACAGACACAGACAACATTCTCATTACAGCTGCAAGTAACTACTTCCAAATTTATCAATAATTTACTTACTGCTGGTGTCTGTTGTCACCCTTTTTGGTAGGATGATCAGTACAAGGGATAATATTTAATATTGCAGAAGGAGGGTGATTAAAATGCTAGGAAGCACCAGATGGCTTGTCCAAAGAGAATAAGTAATGTCAGCCTGCACTTGCAATGACTGAACTATTTCCCTGTGATGCAATCAAAAATAAAGCTCTATTAACAATGTAAGCATCCCTCTTTTGAGCTAATGTTGAAACTGGAGTTGACATTGGGATTAAAGATTCCATTATAAAATGAATGTTACCTTTGTACACTTAAGTAAAATTGCACAATTTAGAGAATTTATTATAACTGTACACAACTGGTGCAATAGAGATTATCTTCCACCTGCCCTTTAAATTTACTCCTCTCCTGTCTTGAAATGATGAGAGAAGTGAATTTGCACTAATAGTGTGCATGTGCCCAAATACTCAATTTCATTCTCATCAGGTGAAACTCTGATCTGAAATTGTAATCTGATTCGGACTATGTAGTGATTGGAACCAGATGGACCACGCTGATAGCAAGGTCCTTGATTGGGGTTGTTAACCCAGGCTGATCAGAAAAGTCTTCACTGACCAATATAACCAGGAGGTAAGAATCTCTACAGCCAGTGAACTCTGCACTGTTAAATAAAGAGTGACTTGGTGAAGGGATACTGCCTCTCTGCAGTTATTTCAGACTGACAAAAGGTTCCACGATGATAGAGGTTCTCCAATTTCTTATCCAGCACTTTGGTACTACACTGATGAAACAATTCAGTGCGTGTGAATTCAAATTACACTCTGACAATTTATCAGACTTAATTCAACAAGTCAATCTATTTTTAAGAGGAAAAATGATAATGAAATTGTGAGATTGTATACCACTTCAGTTTTCTAATGTCAAATTATCTTTACTGAACAAAGTTGAGCTTTTCATACAAAGTTCAGCCCTCCCAGTAATTAGGTTTGAAAATGGCCATGCTCATTAAAACTTGAGAGAGATGTACTAACATCAAATTTACAATGGAATTATTATTCCCAATGTCAAGTTTTTTTCCCCAAATTAGTTCAAAGGGATTCTATTTTGATTGCATCAAAAGGAAATAGTTCAAACATTGAAGGTAGAGGCTGATATTTTGTATCCTCTTTTGGGAACCTATCAGGTATATCCTAGTCTTCTAAACACTCTTTTGAAATATTAACTGTACCTTTATCTGTGGTGGAATGGGTGTTGACTACTCAGTTACAAGTGGGCAATTGATATCCTCAACTAGGTAATTAATTCCTATGTAAGGGTTTCATTCTGCTGCCTCCAGAATTTAACTAGAGATGGGATAGTCCTATACGACAAGGCAGCCTGCAAGTTACCCTCCCTGGGTGGGTAGTGAGCAGGGCTGTCCCTGTATTTTTGAACCCATTGGCACATCTGAATGGCCTCTGAAGTATAATGTTGCTTTCTGTTTCTCTCAATACATGACCGCTCAAACAAAAGTCTCAAATACCTTGTACCTACCAGTTTGGCACCCAGTGAGATACCCAGACACCTATCCAAATTACACTGTGCCTCTGCCCATTATTTCCTTCAATTTTGTTATGGCTGCATGGTTCTCTAAGACTTGTGCATGGTAGTGACACCAATCAATGTGTGGAACGTCAAAGTGGCTGTGCTTATGTGCAGCTTTGAGGAAACATTGCCTCTGTCCAGAAACCCTGGAGAGCTGCCAAATGACAACTTCGTGAGGAGGAACGTCCTGTTTTAATGGGGTGGAAATCTCACATTTGGGTGGCTTACTGACCAGATTTTATAGCTGGAGAAAGAAATCTGGCACATTGTATAATTTAACTGAAGACCTGGACAATTATCAGGTTTGGGTTGATACAGGGCAACACAGTGTCCCAGTGGTCAGTACGGCAACCTCACAGCACCAGCGACCCAGGTTTGATTCCAGCCTTGGGCGAATGTCTACATGGAGCTTGCACATTCTGTCCATGTCTGTGTGGGTTTCCTTCAGGTGCTCGCATTTCGTCCCACAATCCAAAGATGTGTATGTTCGGTGGATTGGCCTTTTTAAACTGTCCATAGTATCCAAGGATGTGTAGGTTAGCCATGGGAAATGCTGGGTTACAGGAATAGTGTCGGTCTGGATGGGATGGCCTTCAAGAGGTTAGTGTGGACTCCATGGGCCAAATGGCCTACTTCCACAGTGTATGATTCTATAATTCTGATAAGAGGCAACGAGTACATGTGCCGGCCTATGGCAATGACCATGTTAAACAAGCGAGAATCTAAACAGATCCACTTGACATTTAATGGCATCACCATCACTGAATCCTTCCCCGCCCCTATCAAAATTTCAGAGGTTGCTACTGACCAGAAATTGCGTTGGACCAGCCATTTAAATCATGCTGGGAAAAGATCAGGTTAAAGACTGGGTATTCCGCAGTTAGCAACCCACCAAAGCATGTGTAATATCAAAAGGCATGAGTGAAAAGTGTAATAGAAAACTCCCCACATGCCTAGATGAATGCAATTTTAACATCACTTGAAAATGTTGATTAATCCAGGACAAAACAGATGTCTCCTTTGCCAGCTTAAACATTCACCTCCCTCCATCACAGATACACAGTACCATCTAAAAGATACACTGCAACAAGTCACCAAAGCTGCTTCGACGATACCTTCAAAACTTGTGACCTTTACCTAGAAGGTCAAGGGCAGCACATGCATGGGATCAACACCATCTGAAAAGTCTCCTCCGAGTCACATATCATCCTGACTTGGATCTATAACACTAAATGACATGTTTCTGGATCAAAATCCTGGAACTCCCTTCTTATCTGCATTGGGAGTGTACCTACACCCCAACAACTGCAGCAGTTCAAGAAAGAAGCTCACTGACACTTGCTCAAGGACAACTAGGAATGGACAAATGGGCAATAAGCCAGCAATTACCATCTCCCATGGAAGAACAATAACTAGGTAATGACAAACCCCTAGGTGGACAATAAATACTGCCTAGACATGAAGAGTCAAATACATTGAAAGAATAAATAATCAAAACAAGTTCTTTACATGTGAGCATATAAAATATGGTCAGTAGTCTACAGCATAACTTATCTTCGGCAGAAGACAGCTTGAACAAAGTTACCATTCCTGGAGCACAATCTGGTGCAGAAATCTTGGGATCTTTTCTCCCCTTTCAAGTTTCAGGACATAAAAATCTACACTGGTACACTGCAGCTGGTATATCATTGTTAGATTTATTTTCAACATCCAACTGAAACATCATTCTTTTTCTTGCCTCAACTTTGAAAAGGTAAATTGACAAGTAAAGAAGTTCAACTGTAATCTCACTAGTCAAGAATGGGGAGAGAAAACAAAAATAGAGAGTTGGAAACATTTAAGGAACTAATTCATAAGTTTCAATGACTTTACATTCCCTTAAGTAATAAAAATCTCCCAGGAAAAGTGGCCAACACAATGGGTTAAAAACCCAAATACTAAAGAAAGAAGCTTATGATTTTGCCAAAGTCAGTTGTATCCCTGAAAATTGAGATGATTTAAAAATTCAGCTAAGGATAATAATAAGTGATAACAAATGTTGATGTTCAGAGTAATTTGGGAATCTTTGTACAAGAATCTCAGGACGTCAATATGCAGTTACAATAAGCAATTAGGAAGGCAATCAGTAAGTTTGCATGAATGTAAAGAGATAAAATATAACAAGAAGGAGGATTTGCTATAATTATATAGGACTTGGAGACCACACCTGGAGTACTATATATGTTCTTGGTATATTAGGAAGGTGTGTGAGCTATCAATTTGTGCCATTGGGTATTTCTTTCTTTCTTTGAGTATTATGCTGCTAATGTCTGTTTAACTCGCTAGTGACATATAATGGCAGTGAAACAGTACTACCAAAACCTTTATCATCAGATTGAACACATTTGCTAGCCCAGGAATCATTGAGAAGAGATTAGCCCTATATATCTGGCATTAAAAAGAATGAGATGTGATTTCACTGAAATATAAGATTCTTGGAGAGTTTGCCAGGATAAACGCTGAGAGGTTGTTTCCCTCTGGGTGGTGAGTATAGAACTAGAAATCATGGTCTTCAGAGAAGCAATTGGTCATTTATGATTGAGATGAGAAGACATTTCTTCACCCAGAGTGTCATGATTGTTTAAAAAAAAAACCTCTCCAACCAAAACAGGAGTGGATGGCTATATTTAAAAAGGAGATCGGGAGAATTTTGGGGACTCAAGAAGTCAAGGCACAAGAGAATAAGATGAGAAAGTGGAGTTGAGGCATATGAGCCATGATCTTACTAAATGACATAAGAAGTTCAATGAACGTATATTCTTGCATCTATTTCTTATGTTTTTACAAAATTTAAAGCAGAGAATCTCAATACAGAACATGAGAGAGGTAAAGACAAAAACATCAAAAATAACACAAACTCCAAATTTCTGTGTCTTTATTTTCACATAAATTAAGTATTTTCTGCAGGTATGAGTTTTCAGATATGAATTTTAAACTGGGAAGCTATAACTTGAAGTGATCTCTTTGGGAATTTGTGCATTACTGATGATATATTAGGAAGGTGTGTGAGCTATCAATTTGTGCCAGTGGGTATTTCTTTCTTTCTTTGAGTATTATGCTGCTAAATGTCTGTTTAACTAGCTAGTGACATATAATGGCAGTGAAACAGTACTACCAAAACCTTTATCAAATAAGTCTGTCGAGTAGATTGAGAGTTGAATTTACAAATATAAAGCAGATGGGTAAGTCTCCAGTAATGTGTGTTCATAAAATTAGCTTTATTCAAAATAGATCCTTTTGTCAAAGCTGTACTTGTACTGATAGTAATTCATCTAAACGCAAATTGTGTAAAACATTCAACCCAGTTAACTGGTGATGTTACAAAGACAGTAATCACAGGGAAATACTTTGAAAAGGAAAATCAACACAACAACTATAGAATAAAAAAAACTGAAGAAGTCTTTAATTTCATGGTTCGGACTGGATTTGGCTTTTTATCCACCTTTACCTCTTTGATGGGGAAGAGAATTCTTTAGTACACCACAGCTGTCATTGAAGCAGTTAACAGGAATTAGTCAAAGCACGAGTGAACACCATTTTTAGATTACAGATTGTGCTTCGTAAGCTGTCACCCTGCAGTCATCTTTTAATGAAGTCCCAGTGTGTAGTGGAGGACGTATGTTATCACATACTCATGGCACAAGTGGCTGCTGTCAGCTGTCAGGAGAGGGAAAGGAAGAAACATTTTTCTTTCCATTGCAATTACTGCAGCCAAATACTTTTCATCATTATCATTTTGCAAGGTGAACTATTACAAAGCTAACCTCAGCTTCTGAACAGTAATATCTTGGTTATTAAGTGGTTAGCCAAGTTGTGTATAGGTTACACCATATCTATGATAGTAATTGCAACTAGGTTCTGTTTCAACTGGGTTAGCTCTTGGTGCCTTACGACTCTCTACTTATTTCATGTGACACTGTTTTATTATTAAATGATCATGAAACATTAGTGAGACTGACCAAATCTTCCAGTGCAGAAAAGGGCCACTCTCGCAATCAAATTGCATAACCCCTTTGTAAAGCTTTCATAAAGCACTCTTGGAATGGGATTGAAGCATTCATGTAAAAGACAATTAAAATGTCATAGTTAAGTACAAAAAAAATCAAGTGAGTGGAGTGCAAACATTTCTAACTAAAGGGCTACATAGAAAAGGATGAGAATATTGCTTCTGCTGTACAAAGCCCTGGTTAGACCATGCCACACAGTTACAACAGTGGGCAGTTCTGGGTATCACACTGTGGAATAATTTGGTTTTGGAAGGATTATTGTACTAGAATTTTATATGGTTCAAAAGGGGTGAAAGGTTTCTGAGGGAATGTGGGATTTGAGATAATAATCAAATGAGCATGATCATATTAAATGGCCAAGCATGCTCAAGGGGTCAAAAGCTCTATGTCTGCTCCTGACTCAAATACTCACATCAGAAAATTTTACAGAGATTTGAGCAGAGTTGTTTAAAACAAAATTGATATCTGTCCCATGTGTGTCCGCAGAGAATTGTGAAACGGGTAAGTTATACCACAGTGCTCATATATTAGAGATTTGTTTTACTGAGGTTGGTTATTATGGTTTTGCAGTAACAGGGTCAGGAAAACTCTCAATTCATTGTGGATATTTGGGAATACAAGCACTGCAAGATCCTCTCCGAGACACACATCACTGTGAAAAATATATTGCTGTTCCATCACTGTCTCTGGGTTGAAATCCTGGAACTTGATCCCTAAAAGCAATTACTCTTTTACCAAGTAGTGCTCGGAAAACAGTAAGGGAAGGCACTGGGTAGATGACTTGTTTTCATTCTGTCGTGCCATTGCCAGAACACAACTAAGCCACTTCAGACGGCAATTAAGTGCCCTTTCTGTCTCTGGATATCTTTATTCTAGCAGTGGTGGACTCTTCATCATATGGGAAGACCACCAGATCTTTCTCAGACACACTTTGGGTTGCAGGCAAGTGTCCCACCCCCATACTACTCTCACCCCATTTGAAGTAGGCTACTCAGCCCACTGAGTCTGCTCTGTTCTACCATGCAATAAGATCATGCCTGATAAAATCATAAGAAATAGGAGAGGAGTTGGCTATTCAGCCCCTCGAGCCTGGACCACTATTCACTCAGACCATGGCTGATCCAACACTCCTCACTTTCACTTTACTGCATTTTCCATGACCCCTGATTTGATAATCTTCAAACCCACTTTATTGCCTTTTTCCAATAACTCTTGACTCCCTTGCTGATTAAACATCTGTCTATCTCAGCCGTGAATATTCTTAACAATCCAGCTTCAACAGCTATTTGCTGTAAAGATTTCCACGGATTCATTATCTTCTGAGGGAAGAAATGCCTCTTCACCTCTCTCTTAAATGCGCAAACCTTTATTCTGAGATTACGCCCTCTGCTCATCAACTGTCCGACAAGAGTAATAGACTTCATCTCCACATCTACCCTGTCAAGTTCCCAAAGAATTTTTTATGTTTCAGTTAGGTCACCTCTGATTCTTCTAAATTCCAATGAGTATTTATCCAAACTACTGAATCTCTCCTCAAAAGACAGTCCCTCCATACCTGGAATTAGTGAGATTCTGGTCCAAGTGACACTTAATGATGTCCAAGTTATCATTTCTAACAGGTTTTCTGTTTGAAGTTTAAAATGGTAAGGTTGGATGGCATTTATTTTAATGCAAGGAGTCTTGTGAGTTGGGTATTTCTCCAATGCCCATGTATCTTTCTTTAGATAAAGGACCCAAAACTGTTAACAGTATTCCAGTATTCTGTCTGATTGGTTCTTTTCTAGTTTAACAAACGCTTCACTTATATGGCTTAATCAGTGGAATCTTCTAAAGGTATCATCATTCGTTACTGCAGTAATCGACTCCTTGATCAATAATTTGATACCACCTTCTCTTTTATACTCCTCCATGACTCACCTAAAGATTCCATGTCCTGAAATATTGAGCTGCCCAATGTGTCCCTTCCTCAACCATGTATCTGTGACAGCTATGGTGGTCAACATCTTTGATTTATCTTTCCTATTCGCAAGACTCCTTGCATTAAAATAAATGACATTCAACCTTGTCACTTTAACCTTAAGATGGGAAAGTGGCAACATTAACTGTTACTTGGATAAATGTTTATTAATTAAGAAAAGACAGTCTGTAGTTGTTAGTAGTAAATTGTGATGAACTAATTTGACTAAACTTTTTGATAAGATGGAAGAGTGGGATGATGAGAATAACGTGCTTGGTATGGTGTCCCTGGACTTTCAAACATTAGTACATAACAGGTTCTTGGAATAGCACAGATGTGAAATTGGCTAAATGTCAAGAAGCAGAGAACTGTGGTTAACAGCTATTTTTTGTATAAAAGGACAGCAGGTTTTTAAAAAAATTATTTTGGGAATTAGGGCATCACTGGCTAGGCCAGTATTTATTGCCCATTTCAGCGTCAACGAAATTGTTGTGGATCTGAGTCACATGTAGCAATTCCCTTCCCTAAAGGACATGAGTGAACTAGTCGTGTTATTGGTTTTTGTACTACTGCTATTCTTAATGTATGTGGGCCAAGCGCAGGCAGGTGGGACTAGTTTATTTGAGTTTATGGTCAGCATGGACTGGTTGGACCAAAGTGTCTGTGTCTGTGTTGTATAACTCTAATTAATTATCTAAACTTGGGTTTGCATGGCAAAATGTCAACATTTACAGATAAGACTGAACTTGGAATATTGTGAACTTTAAGGAGGGTGGTGGCAGACTTCACGAGAACTTGGACACTTTAGCAGACACATGTAGATTAAATTTATAGGGTATAGGATTAGAGGGACTGGGACAAACATGCTAAAATTGCTGAAGATGCTAGTTCAGATTGGAAAAAATGGTTAATGAGGCATTTAAAATCCTTGGCTTTATAAACAGAGCATATGGTACAAAAGCAAGGAGGTTTTAGTGAACTTTTATTAAACAGCTGCAACTAAAGTATTTTGTCCAATTCACAGCACCACTTCAGGAAGGATGTGAAGGCAAAAGTCTGCAAACCTTTGCATTGAATGAATCTTGGTTGATTGAATTTTTCTGATGAAAATTTTTTTCTCCAGCTCAATCCTGAGGATAACGCATGTGTAATTCTGCCTATAAATTGAATTTATTATCATTTCATTCATTTGGAACCAAACATGGAATAGTTTACAAGAAAAGGTTCAATCATTCTTGTAAATTCAATTTCTCTCTCAACCTCAGGTTACAAAAGAATGTAAGAAAGTGTGCTGACAAAAAAATGTTAATTTGGTAATGCTATGACAAAGGCTTTATGTAAAATAGCAGAACCAGCATTGCAATAGAAAGAGTGATGAGATTGTGCAACCGGTGAATCAGGTTCTAGTTCTGTATTACTGCCATATCCACTCATGAAAGGGGGTGGATAATTCAACAACTCAATGGAGAAGGAGACGCCATAAAGACCATTAGACCTGGAAGCAGAAGTAAGACATTTGGACCACTGAGTCTGTTCCCACCAATCAATGAAATCATGACTGATCTGATGATCTCAACACTTTTTTTTTGTCTTAACCTCACAGCAGTTGATATTCTTACTATTTAAAAATCTGTCTATCTCAGCCTCGAACAGTTTTAATGGACTATTGAGGTTAAATCATTGCTGTAAAGAATTCAACAAATTCACACAAGTCATGAAGGAAACTCCAACAACACTGAAGAAGCTTAGTACCATCTAGGACAAAGCAGTTGCTTGATTGAGACCATAAACATTCATTCCATCCACCACCAACCAACAGTAGTAACAGTGTGCACCATCTACAAGATGCACTACAGAAATTCAACAAGCTTCTTAGTCAGCAACCTCCAAACACACAAACATTACCATCTCGAAGGACCAGGTCAGCAGTTATATAGAAACATCACAACATGCAAGTTCCTCTCCAAACCACTCACCATCCTGACTTTGAACTATATTGCCATTCTTTCTCTATATTTCAGTCAACATCCTGGAACAGAAAACATAGGGGTTCACATTCGTAGTTCTTTGAAAGTTGTGTTACAGTTAGACAGGGTAGTTAAGAAGACGTTTAGCATGCTTGCCTTCATTGCTCAGACCATTGATTATAGGAGTTGAGATGTTATGCTGAGCCTTTACAGGATATTGGTGAGGCCACTTTTGAAATACTGTGAAATACAGTTTCTCGTCATCCTGCTATAGGAAGGATGTTATTAAATTGGAGTGGGTTCAGAGAAGATTTACCAGAATGTTGCTGGTAATGTAGGGTTTGAGTTATAAGGAGAGGCTGGATAGGCTGGGACTTTTTTCACTGAACCATAGGTGGTTCTGTGGGGATCTAATAAAGGTTTTGAAAATCATGAGAAGCATAGATGAGGTGAATAGCAAAGGTCTTTTCCCGAGGATGGGAGGGGTTCAAAACTACGGGGAATATTTTCAAGATGAGAGGAAAAAGATTTAAAAGAGATCTGAAGGGCAACAGTTTCACACAGAGAGTGGTTCATTTGTGGAATGAACTGTTGGAGGAAGTGGTAGATGCAGGTACAGTTACAATATTTAAAACCCTTTGGACAGGTGCATGAATCAGAAAGGTTTGGAGGGATATGAGCCAAACACAGGCAAGTGGGACTAGTTTAGTTTTGGGAACCTTGGTCAACATGGATGAGTTGGACTAAGGGGTGTGTTTCTTTGCTGTATGACTCTATGACTCTGAGTCTATAACTCCCTCACAAACAATATTGTGGGTATATATACATCGAATGGAAGGCAGCTCACCACCACATCTCAAAGGAAGTGAGTGATGGGCAGTTAATTCTGACTTGGCTAGTTAAGCCCAAATTTCCTGAAAAATATTTTAATTAGTTAAACATGATTTTCTTTATCAACCCACCTTTTGCCACTCGAGTGCCAATTCTATCAAAATAATTACTTCTAGAAGTTTCCCCACTACGAAGTGAAACTGACTTAGCTATCCTTCTAGGAGAAAGTGAGGACTGCAGATGCTGGAGATCAGAGCTGAAAATGTGTTGCTGGAAAAGCGCAGCAGGTCAGGCAGCATCCAAGGAACAGGAGAATCAATGTTTCGGGCATAAGCCCTTCTTCAGGAAAGCTATCCAAGTGGTTAGCTATCCTTCTAATCACTTTAGAAAAATAATTCTGTAGGACTTTAGTTTCTTCCTACCCCAAGTCTAGAGAAGACTAATAGATTATAATATTCTAGAAACATCCATTCTCTCAGTATCCTTGGATACATTGCATCCATTCTCAATGCCTAACAATTTTAAGACCCGACAGTCTATCCAAGAAAAGCAGAGCTTGCTTGATAAATATATCAGATCAGACAGCATCTGCAGAAAGAAAATAGAGTTCATGGTTTGAGCTCAGTGACCTTTTACCTCCTCCTTATCAGTTTTGAATATTTCTAGTGATACAAACTTCTTGCTATCACCATGGACTGGGTAGAATTGACATCCATGGCAAACAGGTTCAAAATATTCATTTCAGACTTCAGTCATGCCTCATGCTCCATGTGTAAATTCCCTTCCCTCATGAGCTTTACTCCTCTTTATCATTTTATAAGTGCCTGGAGGAGGGTTTGAGATGTTCCTTTATATAGTCAACAGTCTTTTCTCATTATCCCTCTTACTTCTCAAATATAACACCTCCCTTCTGAACCTTCTACCTGACTACTGTCATTAGCACCCTTTTTCTGCTATTTTAATCTCTATCCAGGGAGCTCTAGATTTCTTTGCCAAAACTTTCCTTTTTGGTGGAACAGAACTTGATTATGTCTAAACTTTTTCTTTTCTGATGGTAGCTGAATGTTCAGCTCCAATTTTTCCCACCATTTGTTCCAGCTTAACTCCATTCTTGGCTCATTACAGTCGGTTCTCACCCTTTTAATTATTCTTACTCTGTAGTTCTTTATCCTTTTCTACCATCATCATAAATTATATGATACAATGATCACAATATTCTTAAATGTCTCCCACTGACATTTGATCCACTTGACCCACTTCTTTTCCAAGAACCAATTACAACAATGCATCCCTTGTTATCGTACTGGGCACATACTGTTGAAGTAGAAACTTTCCTGACCACAACTTTGGAACATTTGCCCCTCACCACTACCACTATCCCAGTCTACATATGGGAATGTGGGAAGGACCCCGTTATATCTATGCTGTTGTGTTTGTATCCCTCTTTAGTTTCTGTGCAGATTTGTTCTTCTACATCCTTCCCATTGGCTCGTGGTCTATTGGCCATACTGAGCAATGCAATTGCATTATTTTGTTCCTTATCTCGAGCCAAGCTATTGCTTTATTAACATGTTTTTCTTGCACTGCAATGCTCTCCGTAACTAATATCACCATCCCTTCACTTTTCTATCAAAATTTGAACACTTTGGATCCAGGAATATTTAATACCAATTTTTGCTTTTCTTTGAGACACATTTCTACTATTGTCACATCAAATTTTCACATGCCAACCTGTGCCGCAAACTTCCCAATGCACTCCATGCATTTTCCATAATTTATACAACATTTATACTTCATTACTTTCTCCCTTACTCTGACTTCATCTATTGACTTTCCATTCTCTACAATCAGGTAGAAACCTTTCTGCTGACCTATCCTCCATCATAATATCAGAAGTGGATGTGTTTCATTGATGATTGCACAATGTTCAGTGTCATTCATGACATCTTACATTCTGAAGCATGTACATCAAAAGTAACTCCCTGTTCAGATTTGGGTTAATAAGTGGCATGTGACATACATTCCATGTGAATGCCAGACAATGACTATCACCGACACAAGTAATCTAACTATTTCCCCTTGATATTCAATACTGAATCCCAACAATCAACGTACTGGGAATTTTCATTGAACAAAAACCAAAATGATCCAGCCTTATAAATACAGGGGAACCTCGATTATCTGAAGGACACAGCAGGGAATATTTCGTTTGTTTAATCGAATATCGGATAACATAGTTTAGCCAAACATCGGGGCCTTGCGATCTTGTCCAGTTATTCCAAAGTTCAGATAATTGAATGCCGAATAATTGAGGTTCCTCTGTACAATGATTACAAGATTACTCTGTGGGGAGTAGCTTCTAATTCCCAAAGCATGTTTACCACCTACAAGACACAAGTCAGGAGTATGATGGGACATTCTCTACTTGCTTGGAGGAATGCAGCGCCAACAACACTGAAGAAACTTCACAGAGTTTAGGAAAAGAAATATGTACTTAAGGCACTGGATGGGTTGCTAATCAAGCGGACTACTTTGTCCTGCATTAGGATTAGGGTCCTAAATGGTGTTAAATTTCTTGAGTGTTGTTCAAGCTGTTTTCAGCTAGGCCGGTAGTGAGTTGCTGAGTCTAAATCTGGGAAATCTCTAGCTGAAAGCATTCTGGTTGTACCTAAAGCAGCTCTGGTCAGACCATGTTTAGAATATTGTGAGCAATTTAGGTCCTGTATCTAAGGGAGGATGTGCTGACATTAGAGAGGGAGGTTTACAAGAATGATCACAGTGATGAACAACTTGTCATGTGAAGAGCGGTTGAGGGCTCTGGGTCTGTACTTGATGGAGTTTAGAAAGATGAGGGGAGATCTGATTGAAACTTACGGAATACTGAAAGGCCTGGATAGGGTGGACATGGAGAAGATGGTTTCACTAGTAGGAAAGACTAGGACCCAAGGGCACAGCCTCAGAGTGAAGGGATGACCCTTAAGAACTGACTTGATGTAGAATTTCTTCAATCAGAGGGTGGTGAATCTATGGAACGCATTGCTGCAGAAGGCTGTGGAGGCCAAGTCATTGAGTACATTTAAGACAGAGATAGATACACTTTTGATTGGTAAGGGTTATGTGGAGAAGGCAGGAGAATGGAGTGGAGAAACACAACAGTCATAATAAAATAGCAGATCAGGCTCGATGGGTTGAATAGCCTATATCTTACAGTCTTATAGGTCACACTGATGGTTTGTTTACACCTTTACACCTCCAAGCATAGTTAGGGATGTTGAATAAACACTGTCTTTGACAGCAATGCTTACATCCTGTGAAAGAATATATAAGATATAATATGGCCTTGGCTCATTTTGTGTGCATGTTGCCCTCTGCTTTCAGAAAATGGAATCATTTTTACACTTCAGTTGACATTGAATTGAAAACAAATACTTTAGAGAATGCAATCTAATATAAAAGTTCTTGCTTTTATTTAATATTTTCCAATCCAACATGAGTTTAGTTGTGCATCTGAGGACTACACTTAATCCAGGAAGAAGATTACTGCAAGTAAATTCCCTGATAATCCTCAGGTCACATAGCACTGCAAGGGCTGATTATTGAGAAAAGAACAGTAGCTGGTTCATAGAGGGGACAAGGATTACTCTGTGAAGCACTGGAAAACTACTGAATGAGGAAGAAATTTGAGAAAACTTTCAAAACTGAACAATCTGTTGAAAACACATTATACAAATGAATTTAATGAACCCATCTGCCATTGCCATATTTCATAAAAAAGATCCCCAAACAACGTGGGAAAGGTAGGACAATGATTACTTGCTGCACAGAAGGCCCCATTTAATTTTTGGCACACTTTTAGACAGCAGAATGAATGACAGTGGGAACAAAACTGGATTTCATCCAATTTATACCAGCACAACAATTTTTTTTACTGATAAGGAGCTCAAAGACAGGCTGACGGAATGAAGACTTCGTGGTAACGATTTGAAGTCTGAGCACTAAGAATACGCAAAGGATGTTGTTGCAATCTCCAATCGATCTATGGTCAATGATGCATGATCATTGGCAGAAGGCTGAGAATAATCAACAGAAATATCAATATAAATTTAAAATTCAAGGAGTTCACTTCATTTTAAAATTCCAAAAAGGCTCAGTTCAGCCTGCCTGTGAAATTTTGTCAAAAATGTTTCTGTGTTATTAGTACAATTTTTTAAAAATGTTGTATCAACCTGTTTGGTTGTGTGATGTCACACTGCTATGGTCATCATATTCAGAGTGGGACTTCAACACAGACCTTCAGGCCTAGCAGTAGGGACACTACCACAGCACCAGGTGGTCCACTTT
Organism: Chiloscyllium punctatum; assembly: GCF_047496795.1. Classification (NCBI taxonomy): domain Eukaryota; kingdom Metazoa; phylum Chordata; class Chondrichthyes; order Orectolobiformes; family Hemiscylliidae; genus Chiloscyllium; species Chiloscyllium punctatum. The sequence goes on along the minus strand of NC_092739.1, from coordinate 103,090,686 downwards.
GTGCAACTTTTATCAGTTAACCAATCAATCTCTAAAATCATTCTTTTAACTGTTTTTCAGAAACATTTATATTTGTTAGGCCTTCTTTAAATATATCCTGCTAGAATAATCTCCTGTTTGCTCATCTTCAGTTTCTCTTCTGAAACATTTCTGTAATACTTATATGCTTTTACGGAATTCCTATGTTCTGTTAACTGTATCATAATTCTAGTGCCTCCGTTGGGAAGCTATTCCAACTACAAGTCACAAATCCAACTGCAAGCACACTCCATTTGCAATTTGTCAAGATGTGTCCTGGGGAACTTGAATAGTGCAAGTAAGGTCTCACAAATTGTATTTTTAATATCAGATGCTTTCAATAATAAGCTGTATTAAAGGTAAGATTGATTGATTTGAGTATCTAGTGAAGTTAAGACTTTAATAAAAGCTAAGAAATCCATGACAACTAGCGTTTCTTTCTGGATTAATAATATGTGATACCGAACTGATGAAGTGCAGAAAACAAAGGTAGTTGGATTTAAACAGGCCATTTAAAATTAAATTGACACAGGGTTACTGCACAGGCCAATAACTTGGAGGATGTTAGAACATCCATTTTAAGGGACATTTTGAAAAAAAAAGCAACGCAGCAAAAGGTACAGAACATGTAATAGAATGTCCCTTTTGAATATTAATACTGAAAAATGGTATGGGAGGAGAGGGATTCATTATAAAATCAGAAAACAGAATTTACTTTGCAAACACTGGATTGCAAATTGGCTGAGTGACGAGGAACAGTGAGTGGTTAATGGATATTTTTGTGCTGCAGGTAGGTTTGTCCTGCAGTTCCCCAGTGGTCAGTTCTGGGAAACTTATTTTCTCTGATAATGGCCTAGACGTCTTTACATCTGTCGTTAGGAATGCTGGAGTTTTATTAAGGAAGAAATAGCAGGGCATTTAGAATATCTAAATCCAATCAAACAGAATCAACATGGCTCTGTGAAAGGGATATCATGTTTGACAAATTTGCTGAAGTTCTTCAATTATATAAATATATGAACAAGGAGCAACAAGCACTTGGCCCTTCCAGCCTGCTCTGCCATTCAATAAGATCATGGTTCATCTGATTTTAATTTCAATTCTACATTCCTGCAAACTTTGATCATCGTTTCTCCTTTTGCTAGGCAAGAATCTATCTATCTGCTTTAAAACCATTTAAAGATTCTGCAATCACTGCCTTTGAGAAAGGGAATTCCAAAAAGACTCAACCCTCTGAGAGAAAATATATTCCTCATTGCTTTTTATTAGGACAACCTGTTATTTCCAAACTATGACCTCTAGTGCCAGATGCTTCCACAAGAGGAAATCCTTTCCACATCCACCCAATCAAATCCCCTCAGGATCTTGCATAGTACCTCTAACTCTTCTGAACTCCAGAGGATGCAGGCTCAGACTTTTCTCATAAGGCAATCTCCAGTTAAACCTTCTCTGAACTGCTTCAAATGCATTACATCCTTCCTCAAATATGGTGTACTCCAGATGTAGTTTCCCCAGTGTCTTGTATAAGTGAAGCATAAACCCATTCTTCTGACATTCAATTCCCATCAAACTAAAGCATAACATTCTACAGAGGAATCTTGATTATCTGATATTCGATTATCCAAATATTAGATTTTCCGGCAAGATCGCAAGGTCCCGAAGCTAGGCTAAACAATATATCCGGCATTTGATTATCCAGAATTTGTTTAACCACACAAAATTATCCCCGTCCCTGTCCTTCAGGTAATCAAGGTTCCTCTGTATTAGCTTGCATGATTACTTGCTGTACCTGCATTGTAACTTTCTCTGATTCATGCATGAGAACATCCAGATCTCTCTATACCTCACCACTCTGCAACCTCTCAATATTTGGGTAATATGCTTCTTATTTTTTTTCTTTATACCAAAATGGACAATTTTACACTCTCCCACATTGTACTCGAGCTGCCAGATCCTTGCTCATTAACCTATTTATGTACCTTTGTTGGCTTCTTGTGACTCCTTCACAACTCACTTGCCTACTCATCTTTGTGTGTCAATAAATATAGTTACCATACCTTCATCTGAAATACATTTTAAAGAGTTGAGGCCTTGGTACCATTTCTGTGGCACAACACACATGACATTCCGCTAGCCTGACACAGCCCCATTTATTCCTACTCTGTTTCCTGTCAGTAAGCAGCAAGTAATAGATAGAACTAAGTGATCCTACACCCAACAGATTAGATCTAAACTCCACAGCCCTGCTACATCCAGTTGTGAATAATGATGAGCAATTAAGCAACTCACTAGAGGAGTTGCCTCCACAAATATCTCCATCCTCAATGATGGAAGTGCCCAGTAGATCAGTGCAAAAGATAAGGTTGAAGCATTCACAGCAATCTTCAGACAGAAGTGTTGAGTGGATGGATGGATCTCTGCCTCCTCCAGTTGTCCACAGCATTAAAGATGCCAGTCTTTAGCATTTTCAATTCGCTCCATGTGATCTCAAGAAATGTTTGGAGGCACTGGATACTGCAAAGACAACATTCTCGTAACAGTACTGAAGACTTGTGCTCCAGAATTTGCTGCACTCCTATTCAAGCTATCCCAATAAGTTACTGGCATCTACCCAACAATATGGAAAATTGCTCAGGTATGCCCTTTCTACAAAAAGCAGGACAAATCCAACCTGCCCAATTACCACCTCATCAGTCTACTCTCAATCACCAGTAAAGTGATGGAAGGCCTTGTCATCAAGGCCACATTACACTGTGTTTGGCATCAATGAGCCAAGCAAAACTGAAATCAATGGTAACCAGGAGGCAATCTTTCCACTGGTGGGAGTCATACCTGGTAGATAGGTTTTGGTTGATGGAAGTCAGTCACCTCAGCTCCACGACATCTCTGCAGGAGTTCCTCAGAGTAGTGTCCCAATTGCAATTATCTTCAGCTGCTTCATCAATGACCTTTCCTCCATCATAACATCAGAAGTGGGGATACTTGCTGATGATTGCACAATTTTCAGAACCATTCCCATCTCCTCAGGTACTGAAGCAGTCCATGTTCAAACGCAATGAAATTTGGACAATATCAAAGCTTGAGCTGACAAGTGGCAAGTAACATTTGCACCACAAAAATTACAGGGATTGACTATCTCCATTCCATGGTCAAATAGAACAATTGTGTCTCACAAATTTAATTGGGTTTTTTTTTTGAAGAGGTGATAGATAGATAAAAGATAGATAAAGGCAGAGTACTAGATATTTAATACATCGACTTCAACAAAGTTCCGCATGGTACACTAATTAATAAAGTCAAATCACATGGGATCCAGGGACAGTTAGCTAATTGGATACAAAATTAACTTGTAGATGAGAGAGGGTGATGGTTGAGGGTTATTCTTCAGACTGGAGACCTGTGATCAGTGCTGTGCTGCAAGGATTGATCCTGGAGTTTAACTGAGACAAAAGTGATCTGTTGTAACCAGATTTCCTTAACTGAACTAGTCCCATTTGCCTGCATTTGGCCCATATCCCTCTAAACCTTTCCTGTCTATGTACCTGTCCAAATGTCTTTTAAATGCTATAATTGCACTTGTTTCTACTACTTCCTCTGGCAGTTCATTTCATGTATGCACCACTCTCTGTGTGAAACCATTGCCCATCAGATTCCTTTAAAACCATCCCCTCTCACCTTAAACCTATGCCCTCTAGTTTCAGACTCCCCTACCCTAGGGGAAGTACTTTGCCTATTCACCTTATCTATGGCCCTCATGATTTTATAAACCTCTACAAGATCACTCCTCAGCATCTGATGCTCCAAGGAGAACAGTCCCAGCCTCTCCTTACAACTCAAACTTTCTAGGTTTGGTAACATCCTTGTAAATCTTTTTTGCAGCCTTTCCAGTTTAATAACACCCTTTCTATAGCAGGGCAACCAGGATTGTATGCAGTACTTCAAATGTGGCCTAACCAATGTCTTGTACAGCCGTAACATGATATCCAACTCCTGTACTCAGTGCTCTGACCAAATACATTCTTCACCAACATGTCTACTTGTGACATCACTTTCAAGGAACAATGTCCCTGAAACCCTCAGTCTGTCTGTTCTACAACACTCCCCAGGACCCTACCACTAACTGTGTACTCCTATCCAGGTTTGTCTTATCAAAATGTAACAACTTGCATTTATCTGAATTAAACTCCATCTGCCATTCCTTGGTCACTGGCCCGGTTGATCAATATCCCATTGAACTCTCAGATAACCTTCTTCTCTGTCCACTATACCACCAATTTTGGTGTCATAGAGTCATTCAGTCATACAGTAGGAAACAGACCCTTCAGTCCAACCAGTCCATGCTGAACATTATCCCAAAACTAAACTAATCCCACCTGCATGCTCCTGGCCCGTAACTCTCCAAGCCTTTCCTATTCATGTACTTAACAAAATGCCTTTTAAACGTTGTAATTGTACCCAATCCAAAAAACATACTAACCATGCCTCTTATATTCTCATCCAAACCATTTAGAAAAATGACAAAGAACAGTAGACTTAGCACCGATCATAAATATGAAAACATTCAGCAGGTTCCATAAGGATGCAAATGAAATTTTCATCTTTATTGCAAGAGGTTGCAGTTTTAAAAAATGGGCAATTTTTGTTATAATTGTTCAGGATATTGGTGAGGCCAGTGCACAGTTTTGGTCCTAGCATTTAAGAAATGATGGACTGGCATTGGAAGCAGTTCAACATAGAACATCGAAAAATACAGCGCAGTACAGGCCCTTCGGCCCTCGATGTTGCGCCGACCAAAGCCTACCTAACCTACACTAGCCCAATAACCTCCATATGCTTGTCCAATGCCCGCTTAAATGACCATAAAGAGGGAGAGTCCACCACTGCTACTGGCAGGGCATTCCATGAACTCACAACCCGCTGAGTAAAAAATCTACCCCTAACATCTGTCCTATACCTACCACCCCTTAATTTAAAGCTGTGTCCCCTAGTAACAGCTGACTTCATTAGCGGAAAAAGGTTCTCACTGTCAACCCTATCTAAACCCCTAATCATCTTGTACACCTCTATCAAATCTCCCCTAAACGTTCTTTTCTCCAATGAGAAAAGCCCCAAGTGCCTCAGCCTTTCCTCATACGATCTTCCTACCATGCCAGGCAACATCCTGGTAAACCTCCTCTGCACTCGTTCCAATGCCTCCACATCCTTCCTATATTCGTGATTTATTCGTGATTTATTCCGCTGTATATTGGGGTGAAGGGGTTGATTAATCAATTGTAGCTAAACAGGTTAGACTTTTATTTACAAGATTTTAGAACTCTGAGGAGGGAACTTATTGAAACATATACAATTTTGAGAGGACTTGTCTGGGTAGATGTTGAGATGATGTTTTCACTTGTGAGGGAATCTCAAACAAAGGGACATAATTTTAGAATAGGGGGACTCTAATTTCAAACAGGAGGTGAAGGAATTTCTTTTCCCAGAAGATCATGAATGTCTGAAATTCTCTACTCGAGCAAGAGGGGGGGCGGCTAGATCACTGAAAGTATTTAAAGAGGACGTAGGTATTTGAAATATTCGATTATTGAGGGCAATGAGGAGCTCCTGATTCAGAAGTAGAGACACTACTACTGGGCCACAAGAGCCCTCCTATTTTAATTCACACTCTGAAGGAGATGACTGATACTGGTATTATCTCTAGACTATTAATCAGATATTCAGGTTATTTTCTGAGAACTTGGGTTTGAATCCCATCATGCCGATGTTAGAATTTGAATTTGAGAAAAATGTGGAGTTAAGGATACAATGATGACTATGAAACTGTCATAGTTGTCAGGAAAAAAAATCATCTGGTTCACTATGTACTCAGAAAAGGTAACTCCTATCCTTAGCTAGTCTGGCCCACATGTAACTCCACACCCACAGCAATGTGGATGACTCTTAACTGCTCTCCTGGCAATTAGGGATGGGCAATAAATTTTGGCCGAACAAATGATGCCTCCAACCAATGAATAAATTTTTTTAAAAACTTGTTTGACAATGTCACATATTGGAAGATTAAATTATCCAGCTTTGAAAGACAATGAAACACATTTGGAATACAGACTATATTTCAAGCATCACCTTAGTACAGCAGGAAAAAGACTCTAAGACCCATAAGCTATAAGAACAGAATTAAGCAATTTATCCCATCAAGTCTGCTCTGCCATTTAAATTTGGCTTATCCCATTGTCCTGCCTTCTCCACATAACCATTGATCCCCTAACTAATCAAGAAGCTATCTATCTCTGTCTCCGTTTTCTGTTTCAATTTAAATTTACTGATCAGAAGTGTTTTGTTATAATACTATAGGAGTTATTAAAGCTGAGAAAGTTTAAGTTTAGGGTCTGTGAAAGCTCCAGGTTCTCAAGCCAGGGAACTGAAGCCAGAGTTACATTCAGCCATATTGGTGTGAAAGACAAGGTGGAGGACTGTAAAGTGATGTTTTGAGGATTACCGAGACTGTTTTTTTACAGTATGTTTCAATATCTTTTAATTTGTATTATATGTAAACAGTTTGGTTTTATTCTATTTTGTTTTCATTTCCATCGCATAGTAAACTTCTGTTTCCTTGACTCTGAAGTAGTGCATGTTTGTATTTCAGTGAAAGACCACCTTGTGAAAAGCAAAAAAAAATCTATCAAGACAGATTTCAGTCTGGGATTTGACGGGTACAGTATTAAAATTAAGCTGGTATGGTAGCAACATCTAAAAGACACTACTCCAGTCTCAGCTTAAGTATTGCATCCAGTTTTGGATGTTGCATTTCAGGAAGGACGTGAAAGCGTTGGCAGGAGTACAAGAAAGGTTCACAAGAATGAGGAACTTTATTTATGAAGTTGGATTGCAGAAGTTATGACTATGTTCCTCAGAGAACTGAAGGCCAAGAGGAGATCTGATAAGAGGTATTTAAAATCATGAGATACCTGAACAGGGTAGAACAGGTAAAACTATTCCCACTCAAGAAAGGATCAAGAACAAGAAGGTATAGATTTAAAGTAATTGGTAAAATAAGCAAACTTGATATTAGAAGAATCACGGAGTTACAGATGGGAAAATGGTTCAAAGTTAATTGGCCATTCAGGGATATGATAGGCTGAATGCCTCCTCCTGTGTGATAACAATTCTGTGATTCGGTGATGTTTCTAGAGACACTATTATGGGAGAATTCCTTTGTCCCATTTCAGTGATTGAATATCTCTTGATCATGGAATATTGTAAGAACATTTTGAAATGAGCACATCTCATTTGTTTCAACATCCAGGAAGGTCAGTATGATCAAGTGCAGATCCTAATCAGGATATCTTGGTTCTGTCAAGTCATAGATCATTTCTATCCTCAACTACACTCTGTATCACTGAGTAATCATTCTGTCACCAATTGCTTGATTAATGCACAATAAATCTCAGCTCACTTTCACTCGAGTTGATACCCAGGTAAGATACTTGAAATAAATGGGCTCAATCTGAAATATTTGACTATTATAATTGTGTTTCAGATTGTCCTAATATCCTTTTCCACTGTCACCTCTGGAAAAAACAGAGTGACAATGTAATTGAGCCAACTAGCCAATGGCCATATCCTCTATACTACACTCAGCTTCCTAATGCACCTATATTCTCTCGCCCTTTGAAAACATAAGTTAAAAATTACTGTTAGCAATACTAGTGGATGAATGCATTTGAATTTAAGACAAATATCTTCATTTATTTGTGAACAAATTATCTCTATTAAATAATCAGGTCAAATTTCATGGCTGCATAATATACATTGATCCATTATGTTTGGCAATTGTTCTTTCTGCTGTAAAATAACAACAGTGAAATTGTCCTTTTCTTCTCTGAAAATCAAGAAAAATCACTAAATTAGGGAAATGGAGGGTTCAACAATGTTATATGGTTAAAAAGATTACTTTCGCTGAGACAGTATATGCCAGTTGGAGCAGGACTGGACTGGAGCATTACAGTGCCTTGGGCCAAAGGGTGAAGCAAGGAGGAATCAGCCAGATTATTACTGAGATTATTATTGAATAATTCCTGCAGGAAGGTGTACATGTGGGCAGTGAATCAGAATCGGAGTGTGCCCAAATGTGGTTATATAGCTTGATAGCATTCATTACCTAAAGTTTCATACAAGAATAACTAACTGTGTCAGGTACTGGAAGGCAGACATCACACAGGAGCTGTACTACAACAGGACTTGGGCGTTGATGAAAATGCAAGGGAAGCAGAGACAGTATCAGAATATTTGAACATTTTAGGTCACATAACATCATATTTCATTCATTGAAACATCACCCATGTGACAGTCACGTTGTAATACTCACTCGTGATATTCGTTCTGCAATTCAGACCATCTCCAGGCCCTTTCATTTTATTTCTATATCCTGTCACACTTGTGGTGACAACGTGGTTGCGAAAGGCTACTCATTCCCCTGCTTTGGTACACAATGGCCATGGTGGACTGCCTTTGGGGTTTTCAGTTCATGAGGGCCATGTCAAAGATTGTGTTACCTGCATCTTTTCAGGAGCAAACTCAATGACAAGGACTGCACTCAGCACATGTGGCTCTGACAGAGGTATCAAGAGCCCTTTGGTTGTGACCTTTCAGGCATCTTGAAGGAAACTCTCAGTGTCACCATCATTGTTCCTCTCTTTTCTGCATTTTCTGAACATTTAGCTGCAGTTAAATGTGTCATTCAGCCACTAAGGAAACTCTCTGATCAAGGTTTTCTCAGATGATAAACACAGAAACCAGTTCTGTGGGCAGGAATTTACTTTGCTTCATTCACTGTTGATTCTTAACAATGTTGGCCACTCTGCTACCAATATCCTGGGGGGGGAGATTTGCTAATACTCTTTGGATGGGTTTAAACTAATTCAGCCGGGGGATGGGAACCGAAATTGTAGTTCTGGTGCATGAGACGATGAGAGTAGTGAAGTCAGAACTAAAATTTTAAGATCGTAAGAAGGCACCGGCAGACAAGATGTTGGTTTGAAATGTGTCTGCTTCAATGCCAGGAGCATCTGGAATAAGGTGGGTGAACTTGCAACATGGTTTGGTACCTGGGATTTCAATGTTGTGGCCATTTCAGAGACATGGGTAGAGCAGGGACAGGAATGGTTATTGCAGGTTCCAGGATTTAGATGTTTCAGTAAGAACAGAGAAAATGGTAAGATGGGGGTGGTGTGGCACTGTTAGTCAAGGACAGTTTTGCAGAAACGATGTTTGAGGGCTTGTCTACTGAGGTAGTAGGGGCTAAGATTAGAAACAGGAAAGGAGATGTTGCCCTGTTGGGAGTTTTCCATAGGCCTCCAAATAGTTCCAAAGATGTAGAGGATAGGATAGGAGATAATCCTCAATAGGAGCAAGAGTGACAGGGTAGTTGTTATGGAGGACTTTAACTTTGCAAATATTGACTGGAAATACTATAGTTCAAGTACTTTAGATGAGTCAGTTTTTGTCCAATGTGTGCAGGAGGGTTTCCTGACACAGTATGTAGACAGACCAACAAGGGGTGAGGCCCCATTAGATTTGGTACTGTAATGAACCCAGCCAGGTGTTAGATTTTTAGGTAAGTGAGCACTTTGGTGATAGTGACCACAATTCGGTTATGTTTACTTTAGTGATAGAAAGGGATAAGTATATACAGCAGGGAAGAGTTGGAGCTGGGTGAAAGGCAATTATGATGCAATTAGGCAAGATTTGGGATGCACAGGTTGGGGAAGGAAATTGCAGGGCATGGCATAATAGAAATGTGGAGCTTATTCAAGGACCAGCTACTGCAGGTCCTTGATAAGTATGTACTGGTCAGGCAGGGAGGAAGTTGTCAAGCGTGGAAGCCATGGTTTACTAAGGAAGTTGAATCTCTTGTCAAGAGGAAGAAGAAGGCTTATGTTAGGATGAGATGTGAAGGCTCAGTTAGGACACTTAGAGTTACAAGTTAGTCAAGAAAGACCGAAAGAGAGAGCTAAGAAGAGCCAGGAGCGGAGATGAGAAATCTTTGGCAGACCGGATCAAGGAAAAACCTAAAGCTTTCTATAGTTATACCAGGAATAAAAGAATGATGAGAATAAGATTAGGGCCAATCAAGCACAGTAGTGGGAAGTTGTGCATTGAGTCGGAGGAGATAGGAGAAGCGCTAAATAAATACTTTTCATCAGTATTCACACTAGAGAAAGACAATGTGGTCGAGGAGAATATAAACTATGAGACTAGATGGGATTGAGGTGCATAAGGAGGAAGTGGTAGCAATTGTGGAAAGTGTAAAAATAGATAAGTCCCCTGGGCCAGACAGGAACCAGGGAGGAGATTACTGAGCCTTTGGCTTTGATCTTTATGTCACCATTGTCTACAGGAATAATGCCAGAAGACTGGGGGATAGAAAATGTTGCTCCCTTGTTCAAGAATGGGAGGAGAGACAACCCTGGAAGTTAAAGACTTTTGAGCTTTACTTCAGTTGTGGGTAAAGTGTTGGAAAGGGTTATAAGAGATAGGATTCATAATCATCTAGAAAGAAATAAGTCAATTAGGGATAGTCAACACAGTTTTGTGAAGGCTGGGTCATGCTTCACAAACCTTATTGAGTTCTTTGAGAAGGTGACCAAATAGGTGGATGAGGGTAAAGTGATTGATGTGTGGCAAATGGAGTTTAATGCGGAAAAGTGTGAAGTGATTCACTTTGGAAGGAGTAACAGGAATGCAGAGTACTAGGCTAATAGTAAGATTCTTGGTGGTGTAGATGAGCAGAGAGATCTGTGTCCAGGTACATAGATTCTTGAAAGTTGCCACCAAGGTTGATAGGGTTGTTAAGAAAGCATACGGTGTATTAGCATCTATCAGTGGAGTAATTGAGTTTCGGAACCATGAGATCATGCTGTATGTGTACAATAATCTGGTGCAGCCACATTTCAGAATATTGTGTACAGTTCTGGTCACCACATTATAGGAAAGATGTGGAAGCTTTGGAAAGGGTTCGGAGGAGATTTACTCGAATGTTGCCTGGTATGGAGGGAAGGTCTTATGAGGAAAGGCATGGACTATTTTTTAAATGGTGAGCAAAGTCATAAAGCCAAAGTACAAAGGGATCTGGAAGTGCTAGTCCAGGATTCTCTAAAGGTTGATTTACAGGTTGAGTCCATGATTAAGAAAGTAAATGTAATGTTATCAATTATCTCAAGAGGTTGGAATATAAAAAGCAGCGATGTGCTTCTGAGACTTTATAAAGCTCTAGTTAGGACCCATTTAGAATACTGTGTCCAATTTTGGGCCCCATGCCTCAGGAAAGACATACAGGCACTGGGGCGTGTCCAGCAGAGATTCACACGGATGATCCCTGGAATGGTAGACATAAAATATGATGGTCAGCTGAGGATCCTGGGTTTGTATTCATTAGAGTTTAGAAAGGTGAGGGCAGATCCAATAGAAACTTACAAGATAATGCATGGCTTAGAAAGGTTGGATGCTGGGAAGTTGTTTCAATTAGTCGGGGAGACTAGGACCCATGGTCATAGCCTTAAAATTATATGGGGTCAATTTATAACGGATATGAGACAACATTTCTTCAGCCAGAGAGTGGTGGGCCTGTGGAATTCATTGCCATGGAGCGCAGTGGAGGCTGGGACGTTGGGTGTTTTCAAGGCAGAGATTGATGAATTCTTGATCTCACAAGGAATTAAGGGCTACGGGGAGAGTGCGGGTAAGTGGAATTAAAACACCCATCAGCCATGATTAAATGGCGGAGTGGACTCAATGGGCTGAATGGCCTTGCTTCCACTCCTAGGTCTTATGGTCTTATGGTCATGTGGACTTGAGGCTGTTTTCGTTAGAGCAAGAAGTTTGAGAAATGAAGTAATTGAGACATGTAAGATAATCAGGGGGTTAGATGAGTTGGACAGTGAGAGCCTTTTTTCTCAGATGCAATGGCTAGCATGAGGAGGCATAGCTTTAAATTGAAGGGTGATAGATTTAGGACTGATGTCAAAGGTAGTTTTGTAACTCAGAGAGTAGTAGGGGTGTGGAATGCACTGCCTGTAATAGTAGTAGACTCACCAACTTTAAGAGCATTTAAATGGTCATTGGATAGGCATATGGACAAGAATGGAATAGTGTAGGTTAGATGAGCTTCAGATTGGTTCCACAGATTGGCGCAACATCGAGCACTGAAGGGCCTGTGGTGCTTGATAATGTTCTATATTCTTATAGAGGCCATTGTGAATGCAAATGACGTAGCAATCATGACACAATTCCCAAAGATGCACTTCTCCATCTTCTGTGCACACTGCCCCTGGAAATTCTGACAGATTTTCCTCAAGTATCCTCTGTGTATCTGAGGATCACTGAGGATCAACACCTGTGTCCTGCTGAGCATAGCTGAAAGTATTCTCAGAGATGGAGTCATTCCATAGCTGCTTCTGCTGTGTCTCATAGCCCCAACTCCTGCTTACATGTAACGTGCTGCTCACCATGTGCTTATCTATCTGGGCTGGTGGACACAATGAGATCTGTCTATCTAAGCAGGTAGAGCATCTGCAGAGATTATGGGACTGTCTCTCCTCAGAGTGATGCTCTTCTTCTGAGGACTGCATATTTTAATTTTATCTCCTGTATGGCTCTGCAATATTCCCATAGGTGATAAAAGACAAACATTAGAACTGCATGCAGTGAAACCAAGTTGGCATAATGCAAATTAAGACCATTAATGTACCAGCAATGCACTTTGCCCCTCCTGCCAATGAGAAAAGGCTGACAGATAGAAGTGTGAAGAGTGAAGTGATGCTGAGGATTGCAGTGAGACATTTGAGGAGAGTGGCTCTGGGTTGCTGGTGCACGCTGGCACTACCTGTTGAGATGGAAGCTAAAGAGAAGGTAGAGAAAAAAGAAATTTATGTGACATCCAGCTTATGAAGCCCAGAGGTTTGCTGCACAGAAGACTGTTAAGTAGTTGAGAGAATGATGGCTGTCTGTCGAGACGATAGGAGACTCATATTGTCAAACTTCAGGATGCTATTGAAACCTGTACATCACTGAGCTTGTCGATACATCCCACTCAGTTGTTCACCTCCTGTGTAAGTTAACTGATGAAGCTGGCTGGTCTCCTGCCATTCTCTGGAGAGTACAGTTCTCTGTGGGCACTGATTGCTTCCAGCCTTACCTCCAGCGACATGTTCATGAACTAAAAGCGAGCTTGACTACATAAACCATGCATTGCCTTCCTGTCTTCTGCCTGGCACTTGAGTGTACCGTAACACTCAGTGACACCATTGTGAGTGCTGCCGATGTCCCTTTTAAGCATTCCTGAATTAGCTACATCATCCTGTTCTCACTAATTGATCAGTGAATCTCGAGGTGGGATTTGGGAAAGAGCAACAAGAGGGCCACTTAATCAAGGGATTGGGTTCATAACCCACAAATCGATCTGCTGTTGCTCTAGGGATTAAAGCAGCAAGTTATTCCTACCTAGTGTTCCAATGCTATTTTTGTCATACTCCAGTTAGACTGACCATATGCCTGGCAATTTGGTTCCTGCAGTCACCACGTTTTGTTAAAAATTCTTCTGCTATCCCTACACTATATCTATAATGGTTCAGTACCTTTCAGGAAAAAAAAGCACTTCAGTTATTGGATGCCATCACAAAAAGTTAATAATGAGACAACAGGAGGAGCAGTGCAGCTGATGATTCTAAGGACAAGCAGCAACATGAGACATGGAAATAACTGCACAACCGGAATAATAAAGTAGAATGAATAAACAACAAACATAAATCATCAATATCACGAACAGGACAATGGAACAAAGAATGTACCGCACAATTTCACGTTAGAAGAGCCACTTCTTAAAAAATTATTGTCAATGTAAACCAATAATTTTTACCCAATGACATAAACAGCACTAAAAAAAATCTTTATTTCATTCCTAGATATTCTCTGGGCATTTTCATATTTCTTTCTGTTGGGAAACCATCAAGTATTTGAAGGAAATTGCTTCACTGTTAGGTTCGGATAAAAGACTTCCATTACATCAATAGGATGTGGGATCATGCATTACAGATACATGAGCTTTACTGCTTTCATGAGCAAAGGGACAAGCATTTCAGTCTTTCTTGGTTTACTCGAATCACAAGGTACAGATACTCAGCCTATTGTGTACAGTTACTGGGACTATGAGCTATTTAATGCAGTTACTAATGTTTATTTAACAGGCTTGGAGTAGTTTAAAATCTGCTCTCAATTATAATTATGTCCCCATAACACTAACCACTGATGTTATTACAGCTTTGATGATGTGCTTTTATTTTTGTCAAATCACTTGAGTTGGCAACAAGTCCTGAATATTTTATCTCATTAACCTATATTAAATCGAAAACTGAGGAAATAGTGAATAAATTATTTCAGACATAAATTTTACAATGCAAAATGTGTAACAAAATAGATTTTTAGCCCATCTCAAATATTTCAAATACAAATCATGTTTTCATTTCCAATGGTTATCAAATTATTGTTTTTTTTCCAGCATAATTGCTTGTAAGTTCAGAAATGTCTGTAGAGAATTCAACTCATTGTGCCTATTCCTACAGTATCAAATAAGAGAACAATTAACTCCAGTCCCATGTTTACGTTCATTCCTTAAAAGCTATTTTTAAAATAATTCTTAAATGTTTGGATTAACTCAGATTCAACAATAACTTAAAATAATTCTTCCCCAAATATACAAAAAAACTCTTAACTTTCCCCTTTAAGTGTCTGCTCATTGTCTGCTTACATATCTTGTTGCCTATTGAAAAATGGTTTCCACACTGAAGTTTCTTCATGTATTTCCATTTTCCATGGCAACATGACAGGGCAATATTAGAACTCTTTGAGATCCACAGTGAGGTCAAACAGGCTTGTGCTCTGGCATTGACATTCTATGGCATATTCTCTTTGCTGCTGTCTTATGATCACCTTCAGATCAGCTACAGAGGGTGTTTACTTGCATAACAGAATGGAAAGCTGGTTAACACTGCTCATCTTAAATCCACAACTAAAGTTCTCAGTGGAGATTTGCTCAATGCTGATGATGCTACGCTAATATTTCAAACTGAGAAGTACCTACTGCAGCAAATGCACATGCCCTCTCAGGCCTGTAAGTAGCTTGGTTTAATCATTAACATCAGGAAGACAAATAACATGGCTCAAGATGTTGTTTCATTCCATTGACAAACTGACAGTGGAGGTCATTGATAGCTTCACATATCTTGACTCCACAATCATCTGTAATCTGTCACTTGATGCTGAAATAAACACAGGGATTCCAAAGGTTTGCATCCATGCCAGATAAGAAGTTCTGGTACAACAGCAACCTGACTGAGAAGACCAAACTGTCAGCAAGCCTCCAGCACCTGTGTTTCCTCTCACAATGACTTCAGGGCAACATTTTCTATGATGTGGAGGTGCCAGTGTTGGACTGGGATGGACAAAGTCAGATGACACCAAGTTGATGTCTAAAAGGTTTATTTGAAATCACAAGCTTTTAGTGCACTGCTCCTTCACCTGACGAAGAGACAGCGCTCCGAAAGCTTGAGATTTCAAAAAACCTGTCAGACTATAACCTGGTGTCATGTGACTTCTGACCTTTCAACATATGTGAGGCAGCAGAACTGGCTCAACAGTTTCCAACCTCACGATATCGGACATATTCCTGGTACCTATTGGCAGATCAAGGTCATCAACTCAAAGGTTCTGGAGAGTGCTAATTTCAGCTGCATACACTCAGTACTAAACCAATGACTTTTGCATTAGCTCAGTTACATTCATGAGATAAGTGAGAGTCATATTCCCAAAGACCTTTCATAGGAAGAACTTTCCACAAAGTCATGTCCTGCTAGATGTCCATATCTTCACTACAATGACACCTACAAGCAGGTTTTGGAGGTGAAGTGTATTGACTCCAACAACTGGGAGATAGTTGCTGATGACTGTGGCCTTTGGAAGCTGACCATTTGGAAGAATGTCAGAAGTGAGCTGAAATGAACAGCTCAGTTGGCCAGGAAGAGAGTGCAGAGAAATCAGAGTGCAGTGAATCATCCATCTCCTCAGCTCATTGCCTTCCTCTGCAGAAAATGTAGCAGACACTGATATCCCAGAGTGCAAATTCTGCATCATACCAAGCCAGGCCTAGCACACAGGAAGCCACTGATTGGCAAACATCATCTCATATGATGGAATACAGTCATTTGCCTAGTTAGTAGCCTGTGGAAATAATTTTCCATTTTTTATTTCTCTAGCTTTTCAAAGTACAATTCCTTTACCTGCAGCTTTGAGGTCCAGCTTATACACTTACAAATGCTTGGGTGTGATATTTTTGGAAGTGTCCCTAGTGTTCACCTTGGACTAAGACGTTTTGGTTCAGGGCTCATGATTTATGGCTGGTCTACACCAGTTCTGGTGAAAGTAGGCAGCAAGTATATTTGTCACCATCTGCCATTTACACAATGGCAGCACTGTGCCAAATAGCTCCTGTGCTTCCCACTGCCTCTGTGCTCAACAGTAATATGAGTGGCATGTGCTAATAACACATAGTGCTGCCAGTCTCCTGTTCTTAAAGGCAGTCTGTCTGACTTGAAGTAAAACTGCAAAATTAGCAAAAGCTGGTACTGAATACTTTTGCTGCAATTCTCAAGAAAAAAAAACTCTAGAGCAGAGAGAGGGTCCCAGGATCATGGATATTATGCTGAAGGCCTTCATGATGGAAGTGGACAGGAAGAAAGACACTTTAGATCAAAGGGATTGGAGGGCAGAATGTGGACAGAAAGCTCTCAGGATATAGTAGGAGTGCTGACCATGAGCAATTCCCAGCAACTTTGAGCACAAGTAGCAATGTCACAAGAAGGTAATGACATCACATAGAAATCCATTGCATATCTTATTCTCTACACGACCAAGCTCTCATACTGCACACCACCATCACTCTATCCTCAGCATTCCCTGGCACTCAGGACTCAATACATAACACCCAGACACTTCACCATATCCTCAACCACCTTCCAATGATGTCAGTAATACATCCACCATAATCTTTCTTTATATACTATTCAACCATGGTGAGTAAATTGTTCAAACACAGTGCAACATCACAGAAGTTCTTTCCTCTCACTTGAAGGATAAGCTGACATACAAAGGAAGGAAGTGTGGAGAATCAATCTCATAGCTGGCAAAGAGCATTGTGCAGATCCTTCCCTCTCTGTGTCCTCTGCTCCATCTCCCATCTGTAATGCAAACCAAAAGGCCCTGCAAGTGCGGTTCTCAAAGCTGTGGGAGTCTTTCTGTGGATCAGTCACCTATTCCAGTGCCCTCCATGTGAGAAAGCAGCTATAATCCCTGCCAAATCCAGGAACTCACGACAATATCTCCAAAAACACTTCTGTTACCTCTGGATACATTGGGTTTGATTTTCCAGGTAAGGGGTTTGGGTTTGGAATTAAATGAAGGTGATGATGGATAAGAATCCTGATTTTATTCCACTCTCTTCCTGGCTTGACAAGGCTGACTGAAGGCAATTGAGAACCCCAATTTTGGACTTATACTAAATAGCTAAAATACTTAAAATGGCAATTGAAAATTCTATTAACCCTCAATTCTGGATTTCAGCTTCTGTAGCCCAACCTTCCATTTCTGATAAGGATCTATAGCAGAAGTCACATCACCACCACTGATGTCTGGTCATCAGTGCGTCAAGTGGACAAAGTAGGCATACATTTCCTATGGCTGTCAAAATGTTTGTCACTGAAGGGCTGCTCCCAATAAGTCCACTCCTGAATTTCTGCCACATGCTAAATGTTCTCTCATCCTGCAAGGAGAGAAAACAGATGTGTGAGTGTTCTCAATAGTTTGTGCATACAGGAAGGGACAGCAATGTTTATCCAGGATGACTTTGAGGCAATGGAGAGAGAGAGAGCAAGAGCGAGAGAAAGAGAGAGAGAGCAACATAGTGAGTACGAGTGCAGGTTGTTCAGACCTGAGCAGCTTGGAGGCAGGAATGAGTGAATCTGCATGATATGTTGTTCTGGGGAAAACTGTGGCGGGAACATTGGGCAAGACAGATTGTGGAGTTTGGCGTGGGAATGAGTTTGGCATTCACTTTTCCTGCCTTCGTTTGGCCCTGGACGTTCTTTGTAATCTGAATCCGGTTTAAAATGAGCAAACCTCTATTTCTGACATCTTTGGTCCCTTCTGTGTTGCTTCATTGGAGAGACTGAATTGGGTGTATCTCGTTGCTGATACATCTCAAATCCTAAAGCAATGCCTCCAGACAGGAATGCGAGAATGGTGCAGTTGCCTTCACAGTCCGGACATTGATACAGCCTCAAAAGCCTAAGAGCTGATGGGTCCTTGTAACCTCCCCTTACAGTTCTTTTAGTTAGAAATCCTTTCTTTAACAGATTGATTGGTTTTCCTTCCTATCTCTCTTGTTTGCAGGGAAATTCAAAGGTTGAAAGCTGCTAATGCTGTGGATCAGCTAAAGATAAGTAAGCTGGCTTGCCAACTTACAAATGGTCCCACAATTCTAGTAGGGATTCAGTTTCCAAAATTCTGTCATTTGCAGAGGTTCTTAAAATCACTTGCAAGTTGGGTGATAGCTTTTAAGGTAGCACCAGTGTTGGGCCCCTCTTGCAGCTGAATGCCTTTGTTGAGTGGTGTGTGAAATTACTTATCATGCCTCTGCCAAGTTGGATCTAGCCCCCTTCATGATCCTTGACAATGACAGCAGCTGTCTGACCTGCCAACCAACTGAGCTAACCAGCCCTCTTCACATTGGATTGAACAAACAAAGGGAGAACAAAGGAAGTATCAAAAGAAGAAAGGCCACTCCAATGCTTTACAGAACAACCAATAATGGATTAGCAAATTCAAAGATTCCACTGAATTGTTCACTCCTTCCTTTAGAACTGTGGGGGGCTGCTTGGTTATTGTCAATCCCCACTTCCATTAGATTAAAGAACCGCCAATTCAAACAACTTTCAAATCACAAACATTCTTACAATGTAAATGAGAAGTTGCAGACCAGACTGTCAAATTTGAATGGGATAATTAGTTCAATGGTAGACATAATAAACAGTTTGAACAACCCCTGTACTTTTCATTGAAGAAGACTTTGTTCCTTTGAAGTCCTCTCCTATTGGTCTCAAAAAGCTGAAGAAGGCTGCTGTCTATGTTGAACCCTTGAGATATCCACTGCTGGGGTTTCTGAATGCCCAGGGCTTGGCTACAGACTGCTGCATCTTGACTCTTTCTGGTGCACTTTGGTTGATGTGACTTGCTAAAATTCAGGGCAGGTATTGGGTAAGGGGGTGACCCGCAGGAGATCCTGGGAGATGTCAATTGCCATTTTAACTGTCAGCAGTTTCAGTGCCAAGAATCAGTAGGCTCAGGGGAGGCTTGAAAGATTTTTTTTGTCATTGTGAAGGTTCTTCTTGAGAGCATGAGAGCTCAAGTGCTAAAAAGAAAGTTTAGGTCTTCATTTCCCTGGGCTTCTTGCAGACACACCGGTTTCCACATTTGTCAGTTCCAATGACTGAAACAAATCTGCTTGATTCCTGGCCTCACTATAAGATTAGATTCTCTACAGTATGGAAACAGACTATTTGGCTCAACAAGTCCACACTGACTCTCTAAAGAGTAACCCACTCCCCTATATTTATCCCCGAGTAATGCCTCTAACACTATGGGCAATTTAGCATGGCCAATTTATTAACGTGCACATCTTTGGACTGTGGGAGGAAACCAGAGCACCCGGAGGAAACCCGTGCACACACGGGGAGAATGTGCAAACTCCACACAGACAGTTGGCCGAGGTGGGAACTGAACCCAGGTTCCTCTTTCATAAATAGGTCATTTGAACTGACAAAATCGTGGCACAATTTACGTTTTGACATACAGCCTTTTTAATGCCTGATACTTGCTGAATTGCTGAAAATCCTACACGTGTGCAGCTGAAGAGGCTTCTGCATGCAATTCTTTTCACTTAATCATTAGAAATGTAATCGCTTCTTGTCCCGTGAGCACGTGTTCCTTTTCTAACTACAATAACTTCAGCTGTTCTTCAATACCAGTTTTCAATCTGGGCCTGTATTTTTTTATTTGCCTCAACTCATGAGGCAAAATACCAAGTAATAGATGCTACATCGCTAAAGAAAACAAGTCATTTGAAAAAAGCACTCCAGGAGAATCTGAAGGAACTATGTGAGGAGATCATTGAGGTCATTCTCGATGTCAGGAGCAATTGCTTGTATTTTCCAAAAATGCCCAGATGTCAATACAAGATTCTTGCCAGGGAGCGATGAAAGAGCTATTAATGGCGATTATTGCATGTCGGCACCCTCATTAACTGGAAATGTCAGCTCATTAATCTACAACTATTAATTATACTGTAGGATTGATTAGAAATCAGGTACTGGAATTCTTGACATGCAAGTCAGAGTGGGTACTGGTGACTTCAGCTCAGTCCCTACTCCTGGCTCGGCCGCATTTAGAATATTGATCACCACATTACAAAAGGATGTGGACGCTTTGGAGAGGGTGCAGAGAAGGTTTACAAAGATGTTGCCTGGTATGGAAGGTGCTAGCTATGAAAGGAGGTTGAGTAGGTTAGGTTTATTTTAGAAAAAAGGAGATTGAGGGGTGACCTCATTGAGGTTTACAAAATCATGAATAGTATACACAGGGTGGATAGAGACAAGCTTTTTCCCAGGGTGAAGGATTCAATAACGAGAGGTCATGCTTTCAGGGTGACAGGTGGGAAATTTAAGGGGGATACACACAGCAAGTACTTCACGCAGAGGGTGATGGGCATTTGGAACATGTTGCCAGCAGAGTTGGTAGAGGCAGGCACGGTAGACTCATTTAAGATGAGTCTGAACAGATGCATGAGGAGGTGGGGAGCAGAGGGATACAGATGCTTAGGAATTGACCGACAGATTTAGACAGTACATTTGGATCGGCTCAGGCTTGAAGGCCAAAGGGCCTGTTCCTGGGCTGTAGATTTTCTTTGTTCTTTGTTTGTCCTCACCACCATCTTGGACACCCAGCACCAACATCACAAGCCATGGTCCAGGGATAGCTCTTACATGCAGCCCACTCCATGGACACTGGCAACCTCTCGACAACATCATGGCACACTCCAAACTACATAGCACTTTAGCACTTTAATGTTGCACTTCCAGGACTACTGCCAACTTTTACAACAATGCTGCTACAATGACACTTTACATGTCCTTTCCACTCCTACAGTGGACCAGGCTGCACCTCAGGGTTGCTGGCAGGCTCTCCAGTAATCACTCATCTTATTCCTACTTAAATACTAACAGCAGCTCTGCCTTGTCTTGTCTTACCTTGCATTGCCTTTTGGCACAGGCACAAAGCCAGGCAGCTTGTCCTGCCACCATGTTATGTCAGTATCACACCTATACCATGTGCTGGCAGCTAATGCAGCAGAGTTACTGCATGTGCCTCAACCAAATAACCATGTCTCAAAGTTGGTGGGGAGTAGTGCTTAGTTGTGTCTAGGAAGACATCTCTCAATCAGTGGGTCCCAGGACAGTAAGTTAAGATCAAGTTCCAATATCAGTCCAGGTTCTTGAAAATGGTCTATCAGCTGTTTAAGGAGGTCAGGATTAGGACCTTCTCCTTGTAGGAACTGGGGACCTAAATGTAGGCCTCACATAATCTATATTGATTCTCTCTGTCCTCATCGAGGATGTTCTCTCCTGCTTTGAGAAAAGGGAAGGATTGATTAAGAAGAAAGAGGGTGGCACAACTGTTAGTGCTCGTGCAAGTAGATGATCAGTGGTGAGGTGACCCAAGTGAGTGATAAGGAGTTCCAGAGGCCGTGCAGGTTTGGTAGTATGGAATGTTTAGATGGGGTGAGAGTGAGTGGGGAAGATGCTGTATGCAATAGTGGGAGCAGTAGATCATGAGCCTTGGTGGGAGGTTGATGCAGTAACAGAGAGAGAGTGAGCGTGAAGTAACAGAGAGAAGATGGTGGCAGAGCAGAGAAGGTAATCAGCCTTCTTCCAGTGCTGGGCATTCTTCAAGACAGCTCAGCACACAATGACCTCAGAGGAGGTGAGCAGAGTCCAGTGTTGTGGCCTTTTCCCTACTATTTGGGGAAAGGTCATCCCTCTTGTGCAACAATGTCGGTAAAGTACAGGACTGTTTCAGACTGCCTGGGTGCACAATGGTCTTTTAAAGATGGTGTGAGGGATAACAATCTATTCCGTGATATCCCAGCAGTAGTCTCCGGCTACTAAGTGGCAAAAGCCAACTAGCTTTAGTCAAGAAGGGTACTATAGTGTTGTTGTAGGTAGTTACTGAGGTGATTGGGATGATGGCACAAGGAAACACTGAGCCTAACAGTGAGAAGCTCTCCAGTAAATTCGATGTAAATGATACTTACCCAAAATATAGTATGATTCAGCCCCGTATGCTTAAAATAATATTGTATAAAATAATATTATGCATAATTTGTCAAGCAAGAGAACAAATTATTATTTTGAATATGTTCTAAACTAAAACCTTTTTGATCTACAGATGCACCAATTTAATTCAGCATTTCAATTCCTGTCATATTTTACCCTTTCACATCAGCACTAATGTTAACTGGGCTTGAATAATTTCTTTACAAAGACTTGTGATTTATTTTAATTCATGTTTATTAAGAACATCTGTTCTTCACTTACTGACAATTTAGACTGCAAATTCCAGTGGTGATATCCTTAATTTGTGGCTGATTTTGTCTAGACTACACCTAATTAGTAGTGGACTGTATGCATCCGAATTGGTGCAAATCACCTCTAAAGGGCTGTTCATCCAAATTTGTGAAAATAAGCATTTGTCAAAATTTGCTCATGTCAATTTAGCCATTCCCTGTGCTGATTAAATCTAATTATTTTCAGGCAGTAGAATAAGATTTTACACTACATATAAGTAGTTTGTTTTGAAGGAATCTCTCAAGAATTACAAATTGTATGCCATTAGCAACAGTCATTTTTAGGTTAATTTTAGTTAACCACTTGTCAAATATCTTAGAGCAAACTCTTCAGAAAGTTTCTGACAGTGCACAAGCTGCTTTCTGCTGTGACAATACTGAGGCAGAGGGAAATCAATAGAAAATCTCCAAAGGATTGAGTGATGAATGAGTGACAATTTGAATAGGTTACAATAGGGCAATACTACACCATGTAGAACACATCATTCTCAAAATCCTGTAAGAATCACAATGTTGGGAACATATTAAAGTGAAGGAACATGCTTCAACACTGAGCTGAGTCACAAACACAAATCTTGAAACAGGGGATAATCTATGCTGTGACCTCCAATAACTATTATTGTTGCTGTGATTGCTTACTGAATACAGCCAGGGTACATTGTTGAGATATTTCAACAAGCACTCATCCAGCACTTAAGTACCATATGTTAAAACCACCTCACTTCCACTCCCACCTATTGACCCATCCTCCTGAAAGGAGAATTCCACAGTCTTGCTTTGTTCCTTTTTCAATACAAAATGATGTAGTCATATTTGATACACTGAATTTGTTTTTGGTGAGGGATTGGTTAGCTCAATTGGTGGGACATCTGGTTTATCATGGGTTCAGCTCCAATAGCAGCTGAGGTTACCATGAAGGACTCTCCTCAAGCTCTGTCCTTACCAGAGACACGTTGAAATACCACCGGTCAACTCTCTCTAATGAGAAAGCAGCTCTATGATCTGATACCACTATGTCAACTTTACATCTTTACTGAATTTAAAGCATTTTATGATAATTGCATTTGTTTACCTTATGGAATAAGTCATGGTGATATAAAAAAAAACAAAGCATATGATGAATAATTCATGTAAGCAGCAATGATGGAACTGATTTTATGTCTCGTTATGTGAAAATAAAGTACATGAAAACTCTCCGGTAGCACCACAGTCATCTTCCATTATCTGAGAGGGAAGTGGGAATGTGAGTGGAGTATGGACCATTAATTAATATTGGTTTCTATAATAAATGATAGTGAGGAATAAATGAGTATGCAGATTTCAGCATTATGAATTGCTATCAAATACATTGTGTGCCTGTCCCCTGGGGTGTCTGGGACTATACATGTCTGAATAACGAAAAACAACTACTCAATGTGGAGGTGCTTATGGGATTAACCATGAAATTGTCTAATTACAAAACCATGTATGAGGATACGTTTGAACACTTACCTTTTCCTGATACTGTCGTCTTGATGAATCTAATGACTGGATAAGAGCTGTCGCATGACCAACAAACATTGCATAGCACGTGGCTCCCACTATCATGCTCAACATGGTTATCCAGAGATCAGACATAGACACTGGTGCCCGAGCTCCATAGCCTATGCAAAGCATATGGCTCATAGCTTTGAACAGTGCATATGAATATTGCATCCCCCATGAATCATTCTGCATAGAAAGAAAAAAACAGAATTAGCCAGTCAGCAAAACCTTCTGAAAGACTTCATTTTCTATTTTATTATTAGAAGTGTAATGGATCACTAGCTCCCGACACATCAAGCTGCTAACATTTCTTTCATGCCTGAGAGCAACTATCTGGTCTTCAGAGACTCTTACACTCTGCTCTGCTTTTCATTTTTGCTTATGATTCTGATTTTCAGAGAATAGTCTGTTAGTAACATTCTGCGTTCCACTTTTATTTCTTTAGTTCATATCTAATTTTTTTATTCTCTCTGCAAACCATTTGGTCTTCAATCTTTATACGGACTACCATCCAGCAAGCAAAATGTTAGACAGTTGGACAAGATGCTAATTGGATAACTACCATAAATCTAATATCATATAGTTAATTAAATGAATAATGTAACGATACAAAATATAAATAAGTGAGACATAAATATTCATATCATTCATAAATATATGAAAATATTATACATGTGCAGATGATAATTTAAAAATCTATGTATATGGAAAATAGTATTGAAAATAAGGATTCATTTGAAACAAATGATTAAACCTCATAGGGGCCTGGGAAATAGGGGCAATGGCAAGATCTGAGGCAGAACAATGTAAGAAGTCTGGTGTGGCCTATCTTGACATTTGGGAGTGACTATCAGTACTTTTTTAACACCTACTGAGCAGTGAGGTCCATTCCTCATTGGGCAGCAGTCAGTTGCCTATTAAGAGGGGTTATTAAACACATTACTAATGGCAAGTTTTGTGTCATTAATATGCAGATTACTACTTTATCAAATGTGTTGACCAAGCTAGACAGTGAATGTTTGATAGGGGGATCAGGGCCAGTACCTGATGACTTCAGCTCACTCTTGTTGAGAGGGTCCTCCAAGGTAGGCCAGCAGGAGGCTGGAAGAACACAGCAAGCCAGGCAGCATCAGGAGGTGGAGAAGTCGACATTTTAGGTGTAATCCTTCTTCAGGATTGGGGGTGGGGTTAAGGGGAGCTGGAGAAAAAGTTGAGGGGGGCAAGGGGGCAAACACACAGGGTGATGAGTTGGGGATAGGTAAAAACAGGTAGAGATTACAACCTGATTGGTCGATGGGAGAAATGAATTTGGGTTGGTAGCTAGAAGGAAGGGTCGATGAGAGGAATGGAAGGGAGGGGGAGGGGCTGGGAAGGGAGGGGGAGGGGCTGGGAAGGGGTTCTAGGGAAGGGAAGGGAGGTTAATTGAAATTAGAGAACTCAGTGTTGGGTCCTCCAGGTTGTAGGCTGCCCAGGCAGAAGGTGAGGTGTTGTCCCTCCAATTTGCAGTCTGACTCGCTGTAGCAATGGAGGAGGCAGAGGATGGTCATGTCGGAAAGGGAGTGGGAAGAGGAATTAAAATGGGTGGTGACTGGGAGGTCCAGACAACCTGATGGGCCCGGCTGAGCAAAACATGCTCTGAGTTTACATTTGGTCTCCTCAACTTAGAGAAGACTACATCAGCAGTACCAGATACAGTAAACGAGGTTGGAGGGGAGGCAGGTGACCATCTGAATCACCTGGAAAGAATGCTAGGGGCCATGGATGGAGGTGACGGGGGTGGGTGCCAGTAGATTTTGCAACTTTTACGGTTGCAGGGCAAGTTACCTTGGTATTGGGGGGGAGGGTGTGGGTCGGTGGGGAGAGTGGCACGAACCAAGTATTGGCAAAGGGAACGATCCTTGCAGAAGGCAGAGAGGGGTGAGGAAGGGAAGATGTTTTTGTTGTTGGGGTCTAATTGGAGTTGACGTAAGTGTTTAAGGATGATGCATTGGATGTGGAGACCGGTAGGGTGGTAGATGAGGACAAGAGTGACCCTGTTTTTATTGCATTTGGGAGGGGTTTAGAGCAGTGGAACGGGGAATGGAGGAGGTGTGTTGGAGGGCTGTGTGGTTGACAGAGGGTGAAAAGCAGATTGTTCACAATAGGTGGGCATTTGGGATGCTCGCGAGTGAAATATCTCCTCGTCTGAGCAGATGTGACAGAGGTGGAGAAATTGAGAGAACAGGATGGAGTTCTTGCAGGATACTGGGTGGGAGGGGGTTTAGTCCAGGTAGTTATGGGAGCCTGTGGGTTTAATAATAAACATTCATCTGGAGACTGTTACTGGAGATGGAAATGGCGGGGGAAAAAAGGGGAGGGAGGTGTCCAAGATGGACAAAGTGAATTTGAAGGCAGGTGGAAGTTGTGATGAACTGCTCCAGTTCAGCCTGGATGCAGGACACTGCACTGATGCAGTCATCGATATAATGGCTGAAGAGTTGGGATGCAGCTCCTGTGTAGGTACTGAAGAGGGACTGTTCGACATAGCCGACCAAGAGGCGTGCATTACTAGGGCCCACCCAAGTTCTCATGGCCACCCCTTGGATTTGGAGAACATGGGAAAAGTTAAAGGAAAAATTATTAAGAGTGAGGACTAGCTTGGCAAGGCAGAGGAGGGTATTGGTGGAGGGAGTTATTGGTGGTCCTCCATGTTGGATATTGGGCACCAGTGTCGCAGGGCATGCTCTGTGGGTACCAACCAGACACACACTCCATGTCTGTGGACATCGGCATGTTGCAGCCTCTAAGGGCCCTCATCTATGATCCACTTCAATGCTGCACCTCAGGCTATACTGGCAAATGTCATTGTAATACTGTAGCAAGGACAATGTGCATTCAGGGACCTGCACCCCGCTCGCGGACTGAACCAGGCTGCATCTGCAGGTATCTTCACTCACTGTCATAGTGCT
Source organism: Chiloscyllium punctatum (assembly GCF_047496795.1). NCBI lineage: Eukaryota > Metazoa > Chordata > Chondrichthyes > Orectolobiformes > Hemiscylliidae > Chiloscyllium > Chiloscyllium punctatum. The sequence goes on along the minus strand of NC_092739.1, from coordinate 103,063,416 downwards.
CACTCATCCTTAGCCTACCTGGATACCCACAGCAACTTGCCTTGCATTGCTTTATTTTCTCATTTTGTTCTACGCTTCCTCCGCCAGAGGTACTAGTTTCATATTAATTTTGTCTTGCGTTGCTATGTAGCACAGACACAAAGACTTGCCATAGCTGTCAGCAGGCCTCAGTCAAGTCTGGCTCAATAAGCTAAGGGCAGCTTCCAATTCCAGTTCAGTGGCTTAGACTCAGTCAGTCAGAGGCAGGATATTCTCCACACAGGGGAGGTGAATGTAGAGCAGCCTATCACCCATCTTGAATTTTTCTGCCCTACTGTGCGATGCTTTCATCCTGGAGTAAGAGGGAGTCAGTATTAAGAAAGATCAAAGTGGGTGGCGTAGCCGTGAGGAGGTGACCTGAGACAGTGAGTAGGCAGTGCAAAGGGTATGCAAGGTTAGTGGTGTCAGTGGGTAGGTGACAGTGAGTGAAAAAAGATGCTGAATGCAATAATGAGATTTCTGAGTCTTGGTGGGAGCTGGGTATGACATTAGAGACAAAGTGAATGTAAAGTATCAGAGAATAGATGGTGGCGTTTACATGGCAAAGCGAAGAAGGTCATTGACCTTCTTCCTACATTACTGTGCTTTTCTCCAGATGAATGAAACTGCACTGACTCAGCTGGAAACTTCGGACCAGGCAGGAATGGTTTGGTAGGTTCACGAGGTCAATTCCTGTAATGGCGGGATTACCTTACACTGAAAGACTGAAGTGACTGGGCTTGTATACCCTTGAGTTTAGAAGACTGAGAGGGGATCTGATTGAAACATATAAGATTATGAAAGGATTGGACACTCTGGCAGCAGGAAACATGTTTCCACTGATGGGTGAGTGCCGAACCAGACGACACAGCTTAAAAATACGGGGTAGACCATTTAGGACAGGGATGAGGAGAAACTTCTTCACCCAGAGAGTGGTGGCTGTGTGGAATGCTCTGCCCCAGAGGGTAGTGGAGGCCCAGTCTCTGGATTCATTTAAGGGTTATGGAGATAAGGCAGGAAGAGGATACTGATTAGGAATGATCAGCCATGATCATATTGAATGGCGGTGCAGGCTAGAAGGGCTGAATGGCCTACTCCTGCACCTATTGTCTATTGTCTATTGTCTATTGGTATAGTGACCTTCCCTACGTTGCTGAGGGAAGAGGACACCCTGTATCCACATCACCCATGCAGCAGGAACTCTAGGTCCCTGTCCATAAAGATGGGAGCCACTTCTCCATTGTCTGCCATGTCCAGGGAAAATGTCAGGAATCTGTGCACATCAGTCAGAGGAAAGGTGGCAAGCAGGTAGTCAGAATAGCCTCAAAGTGCATCTCACTCAACAACCAGCTTTCTGTGTTGAAAAACAATGGGAGTGATGGCTCCTCTGGGGTGTACAGTCACAGTTGTCTGTGCAAATTGGAATGAGCACAAGCTATAGTTGTAGTAGACTCAACAGTGAGGGTTACAGACAGGGACTTCTGCAGCTGTAGACTGATTTCTCAAAAGTGCCAGTGTCAAGGACATCATTGAACAGCTGCAAGGCATTTTGGGGGTGGTGGGGGTGTGAGGAACAATCAGGAACTATGATTCACATTGTGACCAATAACATAGGGAGAAAGAGAGATGACATCCTGTGACAAGGATCTAAGGAGCCAGGTGGCAGACATGAAAAGCAGGATCTTCAATGTTGTAATCTCTGGGTTACTCCCAGTGCCATATGCTTGTGCATAAAGGAACAGAGAGAGAGAATGGGTGAATGTGTGGCTGAAGCGTTGGTGGAGGATGGATGTTTTAAGCGATATCTTTGAAGGATCCTCAAATAAAGCCATGTGTATAGACCCTCAAAACAAAAGGGGGCATTCAAAATCCTGGAGTGTACTATAGTTACCCCAAATGGTCCAGGAGATATCAAAGGGTAGAACACAGGTAAAACTGAGAGAACTGTAAAGGTAATAGGAGAATGCTTGTATGGATTTTAACTTCCAGAATCTGTTTCCATGCTGTCGAACCAGAACTGCACACAGTGCTTCAAGTGTTGTCTCACTAATGTTTTGTACAGCTCTAACCTAACATCCTTGCTTTTAGACGCAATTCCTTGACTAACTTAGGTGAGAATACCATATGCCTTCGTAACCATCTTACCTACAATCATGCTGCCTTCAAAGATCCATGTGCAAGCACACGAAGGTCCCTTGATCTTCTGTATATTCTAGTGTCCTACCGTTAATTAGATATTCTCTTGTCTGGTCAGTCAGAGGGAAATGGGTCTAGGTGGGTTAATCTTCGGAGGGTCGGTGTGGGCTTGTTGGCTGAAGGGCCTGTTCCACACTGTAGGGAGTCTAATCTAAACAAACAATAAGGGTCCCAGAACTGATTGCTGTCATACACCACTGGGCACTGGCCTCCAGTCAAACAAACAGCCTTCAACCACTACCCTTTGTGTCCTATTACTAAGCCAGTTTCTGATCCATCTCACCAAGTTTCCATCAATTCCCTGTGCTTTAACCTTCTCAATCAATCTCCCACGTGGAACCTTGTCAAAAACTTTGCTGAAATCCATATAAACTCCATCAACTGAGCTTCCCTCAATCACACACTCAATCAAATTTTCGTAAAATGTTAACAATTTGTTCAGCACGACTCCGTCTGACAAAGCCATGCTGACTATTCCTAATTAACCCATGCCTTTCTCAGTGAATATTAAAACTTTCCTTCAGAATTTCCTCTCATAGTTTCCCTACTGCTGACGTGAGTTTCACCAGTCTGTAATTTCCTGGTTGATCTCTGTCACACGTCTTGAAAAGTGGAACCACATTAGCTATCCTCCAGTCCTCCGGCACTTCCCCTACAGCCAGAGAGGAATTAAAAGCTTATGGCAGAGCTCCTGCAATTTCTTGCCTCACCTCTCACAGCAACCTAGGATGCAATTCAACTAAGCCAGGGGATTCATCCGTTTTTAAACCTGTCAGAGTCTCCAATATCTTCCCATTTTCCCTGTCGAACCATGCAAGTTCCCCACGGTCCCTTTTCCAGAATTCCATACCTACATTCTCATTTTCCAGAGCGAAGACCTAACAGAAGCATTTGTTTAACAACCTTCCAATATTCTGTGGCTTCACATACAGATTGCCTCCTTGCTCCTAATGTCAGAGAGTCATACAGATGTACAGCATGAAACAGTGGTTAGCACTGCTGCCTCACAGCGCCTGAGACCCGGGTTCAATTCCCGCCTCAGGCGACTGACTGTGTGGAGTTTGCACGTTCTCCCCGTGTCTGCGTGGGTTTCCTCCGGGTGCTCCGGTTTCCTCCCACAGTCCAAAGATGTGCAGGCCAGGTGAATTGGCCATGCTAAATTGCCCATAGTGTTAGGTAAGGGGTAAATGTAGATGTAGGGGTATGGGTGGGTTACGCTTCGGCGGGGCGGTGTGGACTTGTTGGGCCGAAGGGCCTGTTTCCACACTGTAAGTAATCTAATCTAATCTAATCCTTTGGTCTGACTCACCCATGCCAACCAGCTCCCTACTCTTTCCCTGGTTAACCTCTTCCCTTTAATGTATTTGTAAAATATCTTGGATCTCTCCCTAATTCTGCTTGCAAGTCCTTTCTCATGCACCCTTTTTACTCATCAAATTGCTTTCTTAAGTTGCCTCCAACGCTTCCTGTATTTCTCTAGAACTACAGCTAAATTGCTTCCTATGGACTTGCTAAAAGCATTTCTCTTCTTCCTCATCCAGTCCTGAGTTGTCATAGACATCAGGGTTCCCTGAAATAATTGCTCCTATATTTCCCCCTAAAGGGTATCTGTTGGACCAATATTCTCTCCAACTTGTTTATAGATGCCCCCTCACTGGTCTGCTGTAGACTTACCTGCAAGGAGCTGTTCCCAGTCAATTTTAGTCAGATCCTGCTTTATTTTAATAAAATCTGCCTTCCCCCAGTCCAAAGTGACCTTTTACGGGCTCTCTTTCTTCCTGTCCATAACAAATTTGAGACGTACCAAGTTGTCATTGCTATCGCTAAAATGTTCTCAGTTGCTACAATGAACATTTGTCTGGCTTTGCTCTCCAGAACCAGATCCAGCACCACACCATCTCTAGTTGGGCCTTCTACATATTGATACAAAAACTCCCCTGGATAAATTTCAAGGAATTCGCCTCTCTAAACCCTTAACACTATGATTGTCCCAATCTAAGTTGGGAAAGTTGAAATCCCCAGTATAATTACCCAATTATTACTCTTACATACCTCTCTGAACTGTCTACATATTTGCTCCCCTATTTCCTGCTTAATCTTTGACGGTTTACAATGCACTCCCAGTAAGGTGACAGCCCCCTTAATATTGCTAAATTCAATCTCATTTGAAGACCCTTCCAAGATATCATCCTTCCTTATTACAGTCATTGACTCCTTAATTAATACTGCTACTCCTTCACCCTTTTTACATCCCCTGTAGGGATTCTACAATTAGTCCTTGAGCTTGAATGCTCTGTGTCAGGAAAATATTTTGAAAAATTATTCAGGCGTAGAAATTCATTTGTACACACTCATCTTTCAGAACCAAACCAGTATTTAACATGTCAAGTAACAGCTGTGCACGTCCCCACACTGGAAGATGAGTATGTTTTGAGTTACATTCTCCACCAACTCTTCATGTAGCAGGACAGGAAATGCTGCCATCTGAAAAATCCTGTCAATGGTTAGGAACAAATGAAGTAGCAGCAGAGATAAATCATTCATCCCTTTGAGGTTGCTTTGCCATGCAATAAGATCATGGCCAATATGTTTCTGTTTCACATTCCACATTCCAATCTACCTCCAATAATCTTTGATTCCCCGTGCCTCACAAAGGTCTATCTATCTCAGTCTTAAAGATATTCCATGAACCCCATCTCCATCACTCTGAGGCATAGAGTTCCAAAGTTTCTCAACTCCCTTAGAGAAAAAATGTTATTCTCTTCACTTTGGTGAAGGGACTTCGCTCGGAAAATTGTGATTTCAGTTAAACCTATTGGATTATAACCTGGTGTCCTGTGACCTCTGACATTGTCCACCACAGTCCAACACTGGCACCTCCACATGTACTGCTTCTAAAGTATGTGCATCCTCCCTTACATAAAGAGCTCAAATCTCTATAACTATTCGAGATGTGGTCTCAACAACACCCTGTATAACTGAAGCATGCTGTCCTTACTTTATCATTTATTTCTGTTCACAATAAATGATAGCATTCCACTAACTTTATAGGTTACATGCTGTACCTGCATACTTTTGTGACTCATGCTCCAAAACACCTAAATCTCTCTACTTCTCAGAATTCTGCGGTTATTCATCTTTTAAGTAATATTTTTTTTATTCTTCCTGGCAAAGTAAGAAACTTCATATTTTTTCACAGTGTACTCCATCTGCCAGATTTTTGACCATTCACTCAAACTATCTATGTCTGTTGACAATTTCGTTGTGACTTCTTCACAACACACTTTCTGACTGATCTTGGTGTCTTCTTTGTGGCTACTTTTTGACTTATGAAATTCAGCTCTGATTTATGAGAAGTTACTTTCACTGCTAGAAGTTTCAGTGCAGTCACCAAGAATCTATCTTAGAGTTGGCCAGGTCAGGGAGTAGTAAAGAAGGCAGAGGGATAAGTTAGGAGAGGAGGATAGATCAGCGCCTCCTATATATGTGTCCTTTAAAATAGAAAGAAATTCCAATTGCTCGGAAACACCATTGTTTAGACCTTCACTGCCTGTCTTTGGTGTCTGGTTATTAATTCTAGTTTTGTTATGTAGTGTTGCCTCAATGTCTGAGAATTGGGAGATGGAATGCTGTCGAGTTTCCACTGAGAACATTTCAAATTGCTGTGGAAATCAATGCAATTAATTGAGAGTGGAACATCTTGACATGGAGTGGGATCGTATTGTCCAACTGGCCAAGTGACACCAAAAGCAGCACTGGCAGAATGGGTGATAGGTGAACAGGTATTCTGTTATCCTGAGAGAAATGAGCAGCCTAGTCCCAGGCAGCACAATAGATTGATGCTGAGATTTCATTAAAATAATTCAGGTCCATTTACATTTACAACCAGGTGTTTAGGCCTTAACTTATTAAGTTCAGGGGAAAAAAAACAATAAACAACTTTCTTAAGGAATGGATTTCAGGCTAATGGGATTTAAAAGAGAGTGCAGATGAAATTTTGACAGAATGTTTGGAACAAAGAAGCTATTCAATGGTATGGAATTTTTGCTAAAATATATTTCCATTAATCCATACAGTCTTCCTAAATGTAACCAACAGGTTTCATAGTGGGATAGATTTTATATTAATGTTCAAAGGAATAGGATTACTTTGTCAAAAGACTTCTTGTCTCATCCTTTCCAATACAAATGCTCAGAAAAATTGAACAACTATGATATAAACAATTTTCTTCATGACAAGCATGACAAGTTTCATTTATTATTTATCTGTGGAGAATAATTGTGATAAATTAATCATATAAAATACTTGTTAGCATTAAATGAGTACTTTCATCATTTTATTTTATCTCAAATAGTCAGTACTTCGATTTATCAAACTTCAACAGTCGGTTAATACAAGAGGCAAATCCAGAAAGATAGATTATAATCTTAAAATAATACAGGATAGATGCTCTTTTCAACAGCCAAATCCAATCAATTCTCCATTCTACTTTCTGGTTCTTTCCTCCTATCCTGCAATTCATTTTCTTTCAAGTATTTATCTAAGTCCTTTTTAAAGGTGATTAATGAACCTGTTTCCACCACATTCCCATTGCAAATCCTAACTGCTCATTGCTTAAAAATGCTTTTCCTCATGGCCCTTCTGGATCTGTCTCCAGTCATTTTAAATCTCATGATCAACCTTTAGCCACTGGAAATAGTTTATCTTCATTGACTCTATCAGAACCATTCAGGATTTTAAACATCTATACCCTCTTCACCTTCTGTGCTCCAAGGAGAAAATCCTAGTTTCTCTAGTCTATCCACGTAAATGTAATCCATCATCACAGCAACCTTTCCAGTAAATCTCTCTTGCATCTTCACCAAAGTCAATATCTCCTTCCTGACAGGTAATGCCTAGAATTAGACAGAATGCTACATGGAGTTGTAAAGCATTACAATATGGGAACAGGCCCTTCAGCCCATCATATCTGCACTGACCATCAAACACCTATCTACTCTAATCCCAGTTCCCACCTGCTGGGGTTGTACTAGTGTTTATAAAGGTTTATCACAACCTTTCTTTTACAAAGCACAAAGACAGTAAACACATAGGAACACCACAGCCTGCAAGTTCCCCTCCAAGCCATCATGACGAGGAACCACACAGTCATTCCTTTATTGTTGCCAGGTCACAGTCCAAGAAAGTCCTTCCTGACAGTAGATGATGAGTAGCAATTCAAGAGGGTTCACACCACCTTCTCAAAGACCACTTGGGGTAAGCAACAAACGCTGTCCTTGCCAGTGACAGGGAGGAGAAAGTGAGGACTGCAGATGCTGGAGATCAGAGCTGAAAAATGTGTTGTTGGAAAAGCGTAGCAGGTCAGGCAGCATCCAAGGAGCAGGAGAATCGATGTTTCGAAGAAGGGCTTATGCCAGAAAAGTCGATTTTCCTGCTCCTTAGATGCTGCCTGACCAGCTGTGCTCTTGCCAGTGACACTCATATCTAAGGAAATGATCAAAAATAGTTTTATAAAGTGGCATCCAATTTGTGCATCACAAGCTTCCACAAGTGATAATGTGACAATGGCCAGATAATTTGGTTTTAATTAAGTTAATTGAGGGATCAGTAATACCCAGAGCACCAAAGGTTCTCAAAGACAAAGAGACACAAATCTCCAAATCTCAAAGTGTTACAAATGTGAAGCAGCACTGAAGGACATCACTGAACCCATGTCAGCTCTCTGTAGAACAATCCAGTCAATCCCATTGACTGCAATAGATCCCAATAGCCTTACAAGTTTATTTCATTCAGGTTTCCAACCAAGTTCTTTTCAAATCATTCGACATCTCCACATCTATCATTATAAAACTGTTATGTTATATCTACCACTCATCTGTTCATACTGCAACATAGAACACAGCAGATGCCCTCCTTCTTTAAAGACCGCAATTTCCCCTCCCACGTGGTTGATGATGCCCTCCAGCTCATCTCATCCACATCTCACACCTCCTCCCTCGAACCCCACCCCTCCAACTGCAACAAGGACAGAACACCCCCCCCTCCTCCACCCCGGTCCACACCTTCCACCCCACCAACCTCCATATACAGCACATCATCCTCCGCCATTTCCGCCATCTACATACGGACCCCACCACCAGAGATATATTCCCTCCCCACCCCTATCCGTTTTCCGCAAAGACTGTTCCATCCGTGACTACCTGGTCAGGTCCACACTTCCTAACTTCCCACCCTCCCTTCCTGGCACCTTCCTTTGCCACCTCAGGAATTGTAAAACCTGCGCCCACACCTCCCCCCTCACCTCTGTCTAAGCCCCCAAAGGAGCCTTGCACATCCATTAAAGTTTCACTTGCACTTCCACACGTGTCATTTATTGTATCCGTTGCTCCTTTACACTGGAGAGACGAGACATCTACTCACAGAGTACGTCCGAGAACATCTCCGGGATACCTGCACCACTGTCCTAATCAACCCCACTGCCCATGGCTGAATATTTCAACTCCCCCTCCCACTCTGCCGAGGACATGCAGATCTTGGGCCTCCTCCATCACCACTCACTTAACACCTGACGCCTGGAGAAAGAACGCCTCATCTTCGGCCTTGGGACCCTTCAACCCCATGGCATCAATGTGGACTTCACCAGTTTTCTCATTTCCCCTCCCCCTACCTTACCCTAGTTCCAACCTCCAGCTCAGCACCATCCTCATGACCTGTCCCATCTGTCAATCTTCCTTTCCACCTGTCTGCTTCACTCTCCTCTCTGACCTATCACCTTTGCCCCCGTCTCCATTCACCTATTGCACTCTCAGCTACTTTCCTCCCCAGCCCCACCTCCCTTCCATTTATCTCTCCACCCCCAAGGCTCCCAGCTTCATTCCTGATGAAGGATTTTTGCCTGAACTGTCGGTTTCCTGCTCCTCGGATGCTGCCTCACTTGCTGTGCTTTTCCAGCACTACTCTAAACTTGACTCTGATCTCCAGCATCTGCAGTACTTACTTTCACCTTGTTCATACTGCTTGCTGATCTACATCCTGTTGCAGTCAATTATTGTCATCTTTACTATATGCCATACCTCTAAGTTTGATATTATTGGCAAACTTTAAAATTTAATACTGTATTTAAACAGCCAAGTGATGTATATATACACACATATTGGTCCTTCCACTGAACCTCGGGAAACACCAATGATTAACATTCTCCAGTCTGAAAAATAACCATTCTCCAAAACTTCTGGGCCGTATGCCTTTTTTAAAAAACAAATCTAAGCTGGTAAATTACAGGAGCTTCAATTTTGTTAACTAGCATTTTATGTGTTTTTTGTCACTTTCTTAAAATCTGCAAGTAATGTTTATTTCATTCTCGAGATCCAAAACACTATGCCAGAAATTGACATCACTGAAATGAAGAGTTGGCACAATAGCATTCTGCATTCTACGGAAATGAGTGAGAAGCTGCAGTAGTACTAAAGTGCTAACCATTTTGTTTGTCAATCTGCTGCTTTCACAAATGATTAATGTTAAAATCTGAAAACATTTGCAAAATACAAGAATTCAAATTTGTGCTTTTGCAGTCTGCTGCCCACTGGTCTTACTCAAAGTTAATTAGGTCAATTAGCTGTTGAATTTTATTAGTGTTATATTCCCAATTTATTATATTGCTTACATTGCTCAATTGAAATAAAAACAATTTTCTGAGTGAAAACCAATACTGAATTATTGGGGAGAGGTTGTAAAGTTTTCAATAGATTGATTTTCTCAACATTTATTTAGTACTGTGGACATTTTTGGTCTCCTTACTTGAGAAAGGATGTACTGACACTGGAGACGGTGCAAAGGAAGTTCACAAGTTCGATTGCAGAATTGAGAGGGTTGTCTTATGAGGAGGTTGAGTAGATTGGGACTATGTACATTAGAACTTAGAAGAATGAGGGGGGATCTTACAGAAACATGTAAAATTATGAAGGGAATAGTCAAGATAGAAGCAGGGAGGTTGCTTCCACTGGATGTGGAACTAGAGCTAGGGGGCTTAGCCTCAAAATAAGGGGGAGCAGATTTAGGACCCAGTTGAGGATGTAATTCTTCATCCAAAGGGTTCTGAATCAATGGAATTTCCTGCCCAGTGAGGCTGTTGAAGCTACCTCATTGAGTGTTTTTAAGACAAAGATATAGATATATTTTTAACAGTAAGGGGATTAAGGGTTATGGTGAGTAGGCAGGTAAGTGAAGCTAAGTCCACAAAAAGACCAGCCATGATCTTATTAAATGGTGGAGCAGGCTCAATGGGCCAGATGGCCTATACTTACTCCTCGTTCTTATGTTTTTTTGTTATTTATCTGACTCCTCAAAAGCAAAAATAGATGACTGCAATCAATCAGGAATATTTCAAGCTGGAAAACAAAGATTTGTTGGCCATCTAAAATACGAACAGAAAACACTGAACATACGTTATAGTTCTGACAGTAACTGTGAGGAAAGGAACATAATTAACACCTCAGGATCTGACAAAAAGTCAGCATTGATGCTGCCTGAAAATGTGTTTCTGGAAAAGCGCAGCAGGTCAGGCAGCATCCAAGGAGCAGGAGAATCGACGTTTCGGGCATGAGCCCTTCTTCAGGAATGAGGAAAGTGTGTCCAGCAGGCTAAGATAAAAGGTAGGGAGGAGGGACTTGGGGGAGGGGCGTTGGAAATGCGATAGGTAGAAGGAGGTTAAGGTAAGGGTGATAGGCTGGAGTGGGGGTGGGGGCGAGAGGTCAGGAAGAAGATTGCAGGTGAGGAAGGTGGTGCTGTGTTCGAGGGTTGGGACTGAGACAAGGTGGGGGGAGGGGAAATGAGGAAACTGAAGAAATCTGAGTTCATCCCTTGTGGTTGGAGGGTTCCTAGGCGGAAGATGAGGTGCTCTTCCTGCAGCCATCGTGTTGCTATGGTCTGGAGATGGAGGAGTTGTTATGGGGGATTTTAACATGCAGGTAGACTGGGAGAATCAGGATGGTATCGGGCCTCAAGAAAGAGACTTTGTGGAGTGCCTCAGAGATGGATTTTTAGAGCAGCTGGTGCTGGAGCCGACCAGGGATAAGGCGATTCTGGATCTGGTATTGTGTAACGAACCAGAATTGGTCAGTGACCTCGAAGTGAAGGAGCCATTGGGAAGTAGTGACCATAATACAATAAGCTTCAATCTGCAATTTGAGAGGGAGTGGGTACAATCTGAAGTGACAATATTTCAGTTGAATAAAGGGAAATATGGAGCTATGAGGGAGCAACTGGCCAAAGTTCAATGGTTCAATACCTTAACAGGGAAGACCGTAGAGGAACAATGGCGGATATTTCTGTGTATGATGCAGAAGATGCAGGATCAGTTCATTCCTAAAAGGAAGAAAGATCCCAGGAGGAGACATGGGCGGCCGTGGCTGACGAGGGAAGTAAAGAAACATATAAGGTGAAAAGAGAAAAAGTATAACTTAGTGAAGATAAGTGGGAAAACGGAGGACTGGGAAGCTTTTAAAGAACAACAGAGGATTAGTAAGAAGGAAATACGCAGAGAAAAAATGAGGTACGAAGCTAAACTGGCCAAGAATATAAAGGAGGATAGTAAAAGCTTTTTTAGGTATGTCCAAGGCAAAAAAATGGTTAGGAGAAAAATTGGGCCCTTGAAGACAGAAGCAGGGGAATATATTACTGGGAACGAAGAAATGGCAGAGGAATTAAATGGGTACTTCAGATCTGTGTTCACTGGGGAAGACACAAGCAATCTCCCTGAGGTAACAGTGGCTGAAGGACCTGAACTTAAGGGAATTTCTATTTGCCAGGATTTGGTGTTGGAGAGACTGTTAGGTCTGAAGGTTGATAAGTCTCCGGGACCTGATGGCCTGCATCCCAGGGTACTGAAGGAGGTGGCTCGGGAAATCGTGGATGCGCTGGTGATTATTTTCCAGAGTTCAATAGAATCGGGGTCGGTTCCTGAGGATTGGAGGGCGGCTAATGTTGTGCCACTTTTTAAGAAGGGTGGGCGGGAGAAAGCAGGAAATTATAGACCAGTTAGTCTGACCTCAGTGGTGGGAAAGATGCTGGAGTCTATTATAAAGGATGAAATTACGGCACATCTGGATAATAGTAACAGGATAGGACAGAGTCAGCATGGATTTATGAAGGGGAAATCATGCTTGACTAATCTTCTTGAATTTTTTGAGGATGTAACTCGGAAGATGGACGAGGGAGATCCAGTGGATGTAGTGTACCTGGACTTTCAGAAAGCTTTTGATAAAGTCCCACACAAGAGGTTAGTGAGTAAAATTAGGGCGCACGGGATTGGGGGCAAAGTACTAGATTGGATAGAGAATTGGTTGGCTAATAGGAAACAAAGGGTAGTGATTAACGGCTCCATTTCGGAATGGCAGGCAGTGACCAGTGGGGTACCGCAGGGATCCGTGCTGGGACCGCAGCTTTTTACAATATATGTAAATGATATAGAAGATGGTATCAGCAATAACATTAGCAAATTTGCTGATGACACAAAGCTAGGTGCTAGGGTGAAATGTGATGAGGATGTTAGGGGATTACAGGGTAACCTGGACAAGTTAGGTGAGTGGGCAGATGCATGGCAGATGCAGTTTAATGTGGATAAATGTCTGGTTATCCACTTTGGTGGCAAGAACAGGAAGGCAGATTACTACCTCAATGGTATCAAATTAGGTAAAGGGGCTGTTCAGAGAGATCTGGGTGTTCTTGTCCACCAGTCAATGAAGGCAAGCATGCAGGTACAGCAGGTCGTGAAGAAGGCTAATAGCATGCTGGCCTTCATAACAAGAGGGATTGAGTATAGAAGCAAAGAGGTGCTTCTGCAGCTGTACAGGGCCCTGGTGAGACCACACCTGGAGTACTGTGTACAGTTCTGGTCTCCAAATTTGAGGAAAGACATTCTGGCTATTGAGGGAGTGCAGCGTAGGTTCACGAGGTCAATTCCTGGAATGGCAGGATTGCCTTACACGGAAAGACTGAAGCGACTGGGCTTGTATACCCTTGAGTTTAGAAGACTGAGAGGGGATCTGATTGAAACGTATAGGATTATGAAAGGACTGGACACTCTGGCAGGAGGGAACATATTTCCGTTGATGGGGGAATGCCGAACCAGAGGACACAACTTAAAAATACGGGGTAGACCATTTAGGACAGAGATGAGGAGAAACTACTTCACCCAGAGAGTGGTGGCTGTGTGGAATGCTCTGCCCCAGAGGGCAGTGGAGGCCCAGTCTCTGGATTCATTTAAGAAAGAATTGGATAGAGCTCTTAAAGATAGTGGAGTCAAGGGGTATGGAGATAAGGCTGGAACAGGATACTGATTAGGAATGATCAGCCATGATCATATTGAATGGCGGTGCAGGCTCGAAGGGCAGAATGGCCTACTCCTGCATCTATTGTCTATTGTCTATTGAGTCCAAGGACCTGCATGTCCTTGGTGGAATGGGAGGGGGAGTTGAAGTGTTGAGCCACGGGGTGGTTGGGTTGGTTGGTCCGGGTGTCCCAGAGGTGTTCTCTGAAATGTTCCACAGTTAGGCCGCCTACTGGGACACCTTGGGACACCCAGACCAACCAACCCAACTACCCCGTGGCTCAACACTTCAACTCCCCCTCCCACTCCACCAAGGACATGCAGGTCCTTGGACTCCTCCATCGCCAGACCATAGCAACACGACGGCTGCAGGAAGAGCACCTCATCTTCCGCCTAGGAACCCTCCAACCACAAGGGATGAACTCAGATTTCTCCAGTTTCTCCAGTTTCCTCATTTCCCCTCCCCCCACCTTGTCTCAAATCCCTCGAACTCAGCACCACCTTCCTAACCTGCAATCTTCTTCCTGACCTCTCTGCCCCCACCCCCACTCCGGCCTATCACCCTCACCTTGACCTCCTTCCACCTATCGCATTTCCAATGCCCCTCCCCCAAGTCCCTCCTCCCTACCTTTTATCTTAGCCTGCTGGACACACTTTCCTCATTCCTGAAGAAGGGCTCATGCCCGAAACGTCGATTCTCCTGCTCCTTGGATGCTGCCTGACCTGCTGCGCTTTTCCAGCAACATATTATCAGCTCTGATCTACAGCATCTGCAGTCCTCACTTTCTTCTCGAAGAACCCCACTGGTCCTCACCTACCACCCCACCAACCTCCATATACATTGTATCATCTATCGTCATTTCCACCACCTCCAAACGGACCCCACCACCAGGGATATATTTCCCTCCCCTCTCCTATCAGCATTCTGAAAAGACCACTCCCTCCATGACTCCCTCATCAGGTCCACACTCCCCACCAACCCAACCTCCACTGCCGGCACCTTCCCCTGCAACCGCAAGAAATGCAAATCTTGCACCCACACCTCCCCCCTTACTTCCCTCCAAGGCCCCAAGGGATCCTTCCATATCCACCACAAATTCACCTGCACCTCCACACACATCATTTACTGCATCCGCTGCACCCGATATGGCCTCCTCTATATTGGGGAGACAGGCCGCCTACTTGTGGAACGTTTCAGAGAACTCCTCTGGGACACCCGGACCAACCAACCCACCCACCCCGTGGCTCAACACTTCAACTCCCCCTCCCACTCCACCAAGGACATGCAGGTCCTTGGACTCCTCCATCGCCAGACCATGGCAACACGACGACTGGAGGAAGAACGCCTCATCTTCCGCTCTCTTACATTGATGCTGCCTGACCTTGTCAGTTTAGTTGAACGCTACAACATTATGAATTGGTGGATTGTAACTCGTACGGTGGCACAGTGGTTAGCACTGCTGCCTCACAGCGCCAGAGACCCGGGTTCAGTTCCTGCCTCTGGCGACTGACTGTGTGGAGTTTGCACGTCCTCCCCGTGTCTGAGTGGGTTTCCTCCGGGTGCTCCGGTTTCCTCCCACGGTCCAAATACGTGCAGGTCAGGTGAATTGGCCATGCTAAATTGCCCGTAGTGTTAGGTAAGGGGTAGATGTAGGGGTATGGGTGGGTTGCGCTTCGGCGGGGCGGTGTGGACTTGTTGGGCCGAAGGGCCTGTTTCCACACTGTAAGTAATCTAATCTAATCTAAAAACTCAGATTGAGTTTTGGCGGCAAATGGTTTCAGGGAGTTTATCAATTTCTGAACTATCAGTACTAATAGGAAGCGCCAGCAATTCTAATCTCCAGTCTTCATTTTAAATTTCCAGTTAAAAGCCCCCACTTTCATTTTAAATGGAGGGAAAGTGGGTTCAGATTGTAGGCAGTGATCTGCACCACCCTTAACAGGCTTTGCATGCAAACTAATCATGGGTGATTAGTTGGAAAACACGGGTGATTTACTGGTGGTGTTTAATAGATTAAAAGAAAACTACAGATGATTTGGTAATGGGAAAAAAAAATCATTTAGCTGCATGAAAGAGCACTTCTTGATATAATTTTAAAAAGAGAGACTGTGGGAGGGTATAATTGATTGACCAGACCCTTCCTGGCATTGCACACAAATGGCAGGGAAGGAGATTCGGGAAGGTCACAAGAAATTGTTGGGGAAAGATCTGGGCAGGGGAGAGCACGAAGCAATTTGAGAAAAACACATCTTTTTGCACAGCGAGTGATTAGGGTCTGGAAGGTATTGCCTACAAATGTGGTAGAGACTGGCTCAATTGAAGCATTCAAAAGGTAATTCAACATTTATTTGAAAAAAGAAACAATGTGCAGGGTTAAGAATGAGGAGGCAAAGGAATAGCACTGAATTGCACATTTGGAGAACTGCTGCAGACACCACAGGCCAAATAATCTCGTTCTGCACATTAACAATTCTGTGATTCTGAGAAATTGCTTTGTGGGAGAATTCTGCAAACAGAAGGAGGCTCCCAAGGTTACTAGGACCAGCTGCAAACCTGCTTGAGTTCGGAAAGCAATTGTGGTGTCCTCATTCAGGTCCCAGTTAAAGTGTAATCAGGGTATTATTGATTTACTGGGACCATGATTGGCATAAAGTTAAGAGGCACTGATTGTGTCAAGTGCCTCGTGCTCCTTCTGAATTTTGCAGGTTAAATAAGCAAAAGGCACAAAGGGTTTCATTACGAGAGGGAAAACAATCTGCTTGTCTCTCTGGTTAGAGATGGGAGGGTAAAGTTAAAATCAAAAGAAGGAAAACACAAGATAAAACTATCTCTGATTTGTCAGCTTGCACAGGATTCTAATATCCTTTCCAGGTTGTCATCTCCCTCATCACCACACACCTATTTTGAAAATGGTCCTGCTTGAGTCTCCATTATTTCTGTGTCAGTTTGTAAATTAGATCATTTTGCTGTCAAAGCTCTGATTTATCTTTATTTTTAATCAGGCTGGGCTTCCAGCCACTTCATGTTTTATAGAAATCAGTACCACTGGAGGTAAAGAGTCCCTCAATTCCTATATATCTTCGAGTGAGAAAGGAAGGGAAATTAAGTTTTAAAACTGCAAGGTTGTCATACTGCATTATATTACCCAAAACCTTGATAACAGAATGATACAATCGAGTAGAATTAATTTTGGGGAGACTGTGTAGTATAGCCATAATGTTACTGGACTAGTAACCCAGAGGTCTCTGGGGGAGAAACTTCAAATCCTGCCACAGCACCATGTGGAATGTAAATTCAAATTTCTAAAAATTCTCTCTTAATAATAGTGATCATGAAGCTACCATTGATTATTATAAATGCCCAGTTAATTCACTGATGTCATTTAGAGAAGCCAATCTGCCATCCTGAGTTGGTCTGACCTATGCATGACATCAGAATGACAGCAATGTGGATGGCATTTAATTATTGTTTGAAATGACCCAACAAGCCACTCAAGGCAGTGAATGCTGACCTAACCAGTGACATCCACACCCCATGAAAAGAGTGCATTAATGCCAGGTCCACATAACCCAGGGGGCCTTCAAGGCAGGTAGATCAGCTGCCACATAGTGAGCCACAAGTCACAATTGCACAGTAATTGGTTCTGGAGACAGACAGTGGCCGAGAGCCCTCTTTGGAAAGCAGATGTCATTCCAAGCTCTATTCAGCTAGACGAAGATGCTGAGACCACAAGATAATTGAAAAAAAAATTCACAGCAGCAGCAGATCATGTGAGTCTCTGCCAGCTTAGCTAGACAAGCTCTGAATGACTGGAGGAGTTTTACTCCATCATAACTGCTGTGATGTCTCAGGGCTTTATATTAACGTCCATCTTCAGGGAAAGAGTGATCACTGCACATAACATCCGATGGAGCAAGCAACTGGGTGTTTAGATTAGATTAGATAACATTAGATTACATTACAGTGTGGAAACAGGCCCTTCGGCCCAACAAGTCCACATCGACCTGCCAAAGCGCAACCCACCCATACCCCTACATTTACCCCTTCCCTAACACTACGGGCAATTTCGCGTGGCCAATTCACCTGACCTGCACATCTTTGGACTGTGGGAGGAAACCAGAGCACCCGGAGGAAACTCATGCAGACACAGGGAGAACGTGCAAACTCCACACAGTCAGTCGCCTGAGGCGGGAATTGAACCCGGGTCTCAGGCGCTGTGAGGCAGCAAAGCTAACCACTGTGCTACCATGCTGCCCATGGTCAGGCCCTGACCAGTAAGGCCAGTCTGCCAGTTTTAATAAGATAGACAAAGGTTCACTTTGGCCATTCAGGGCCTTACTGATAGAGAGAAAGGTGCTCGTCAACTCTTGGGTAGCAGGAAGTATGGGTGGATCATAAATGGGAAGTCAGAGAAAGGGGACATGAAATGGGAATTAGGCTCAAAATGTCTCAATTCATCACTCCAACTTAGCTAACCCCTGTTAGTGTCCCATACAGACCTGGCAATGATGATTACAGCTACAACACCCTGGCCATAGCACGGTCCACAGTTCCAATCTTTAAGTCATAGAGATGTACAGCATGGAAACAGATCCTTCGGTCCAACCCATCCATGTTGACCAGATATCCCAATCCAATCTAGTCCCACCTGCCAGCACCTGGCCCATATCCCTCCAAACCCTTCCTATTCATATACCCATCCAAATGCCTCTTAATTGTTGCAATTGTATCAGCCTCCACCACTTCCTCTAGCGGCTCATTCTATACACGTTTGAAAAAGTTGCCCCTTAGATCTCTTCTATATCTTTCCCCTCTCACCCTTAACCTATGCCCTCTAGTTCTGGACTCCCCGACCCCAGGAAAAAGACTTTGTCTATTTACCCTATCCATGCCCCTCATAATTTTGTAAACCTCTACAAGGTCACCCATCAGCCTCCAATGCTCCAGGGAAAACAGCCTCAAACTGTTCAGCCTCTCCCTGTAGCACAAATCCTCCAACCCTTGCAACATCCTTGTAAATCTTTTCTGAACTCTTTCAAGTTTCACAACATCTTTCTGATAGGAAGGAGACCAGAATTGCACGCAATTTTCCATCAGTGGCCTAACCAATGTTGTGTACAGCCGCAACATGACCTCTCAACTCCTGTACTCAATACTCTGACCAATAAAGGAAAGCATACTAAAAGCCTTCTTCACTATCCTATCTACCTGCGACTCCACTTTCAAGGAGCTATAAACCTGCACTCCAAGGTCTCTTTGTTCAGCAACACTCCCTAGGACCTTTCCATTAAGTGTATAAGTCCTGCTAAGATTTGCTTTCCCAAAATGCAGCACCTCGCATTTATCTGAATTAAACTCCATCTGCCACTTCTCAGCCCAAAGGCCCATCTGGTCAAGATCCTGTTGTAATCTGAGGTAACTCTCTTTGCTGTCCACTACACCTCCAACTTTGGTGTCATCTGCAAACTTACTAACTGTACCTCTTATGCTCACATCCAAATCATTTATGTAAAGGACCCAGCACCGATCCTTGTGGCACTCCACTGGTCACAGGCCCCCAGTCTGAAAAACAACCCTCCACCACCACCCTCTGTCTTCTACCTTTGAGCCAGTTCTGTATCCAAATGGCTGGTTCTCCCTGCATTCCGTGATATCTAACCTTGCTAATCAGTCTCCCATGCGAAACCTTGTCGAACGCCTTACTGAAGTTCATATAGATCACATCTACTGCTCTGCCCTCATCAATCCTCTTTGTTATTTCTTCAAAAATCTATATCAAATTTGTGAGACAAGATTTCCCACACACAAAGCCATGTTGACTATCCCTAATCAGTCCTTGCCTTTCCAAATACATGTACATCCTGTCCCTCAGATTCCCTCCAGCAACTTGTCTACCACCGACGTCAGGCTCACCGCTCTATAGTTCCCTGGCTTGTCCTTACCGCCCTTCTTAAACAGTGGCACCACGTTTGCCAACCTCCAGTCTTCTGGCATCTCACCTGTGACTATCGATGATACAAATATCTCAGCAAGTGGTCCAGCAATCACTTCTCTAGCTTCCTACAGAGTTCTCAGGTACACCTGATCAGGTCCTGGGGATTTATCCACCTTTATGCATTTCAAGACATCCAACACTTCCTCCTCTGCAATTTGGACATTTTGCAAGGTGTCACCATATATTTCCCTATGGCCTATATCTTCCATATCCTTTTCCACAGTAAATATTGATGCAAAATACTCGTTTAGTACCTCCCCTATTTTCTGCAGCTCCACACAAAGGTCGCCTTGCTGATCTTTGAGGGGCCCTATTTTCTCCCTAGTTACCCTTTTGTCCTTAACGTATTTGTCAAAACCCTTTGGATTCTCCTTAATTCTATTTGCCAAAGCTATCTCATGTCCCCTTTTTGCCCTCCTGATTTCCCCCTTAAGTTTGCTCCTACTGCCGTTATACTCTTCTAAGGATTCACTTGATCTATCCTGTCTATACCCGACATATGCTTCCTTCTTTTTCTTGACCAAAGCCTCAATTTCTTTAGTTATCCAGCATTCCCTCTACCTACCAGCCTTTCCTTTCACCCTAACAGGAATATACTTTCTCTGGATTCTCGTTATCTCATTTCTGAAGGCTTTCCATTTTCCAGCTGTCCCTTTCCTATTTTCCAACTGTCCCTTTACCTGCGAACATCTGCCCCCAATCCAAGGATTGCAGACTGGGACAGATAGGGCAGACAAATTGTTCAGCCATTCACTGCCCCATTTGTCTAGCTCACTCTTGAAGAATCATCTTGGAGTGTGAAGGTAACCCCTATCTTCTTTCATCTATTGCAAGTGAACTTCTTAACTTAATCTTCCCTTGTCTCCTCTCACCTCACCTTCCATAATAATTGCAAACAGCTCATGAACACCTAAGTCACCAATACTGAAACTATCTGACCATCCTCTTTGCCAATTCCCTACCTTCCAGTCACCCACCAAGATAAACTTTCCCTAAATCTCCTCTCTGTCCGATCTTTCTCCAACTTTGCTCCTATCTTCTCTCATGCCGTTGTTATGAAGATGTGGTTGTACCTTTAAGAGAGTTCAAAGCAGCAGAACTACCAGACACAGCACCAAGTGTTCTTAATAGACAACAATGTAACAGTGGGTCAAACAACTCAATTAGTTCATTGTCTGGAGATAAAAACACAAATTCGAATTCGGCCGATCAGTTTAAAATAAACCCCGAAAAGATACCAATTTCCAATCAAGTTTGAATTGCGTATGTTGACAATCTTAAAGCCAATGACACCATCCAATGCTCTGGTGTAGAAGACTGGGGATAAATTGAACAGTTGAGAGGAGAACTGCCAAGTCCTAGCATGTAACAGACTGCTTGAAAAAAAACTCTCTTAAAAGTACCTTTTCATCAGTAACCGAGGATGCAGAAATTCCTCAAGGAGAAAAGAAGACACGGGAAGACCCAAAGACACAAACCTACAACTGCCTGGTTTTGAGATAAGAAGTGTTGGTTTGTAAATCTTAATTGGTAGTTTTATCAGACTAGTATATAGCAAGTATAGGCAATGTAAAAGCATCATTTTCAGTTCCTTAGGTTCAAGCAAACAGATGATGAAATCGCCAGTCTATCAACAATCAATAGAAATGCATTTATTATCTTCGAGTATGATTGCTATCATGGACCTCAACCTCAACTTCCATCTTTTTTCCTTCCCTATCAACCCCAAACATATTTGTGAAAAGTGTTTGGTTTCTACTCTAAGTCAGATTTCAGTTATAGCAGCTACACCAAAACACCCACACAGCAACTTGTACTTCCTGCTTATCACATTTTATTTTGTAATAAACCTCACACTAACACACCTTAACCTCTTTCGTTTAGTGAATTTTTGTTCTTCCTATCCTTGTCTTTATTCTGTTACTACTCTTTTCTCCTGGTTTTCAATGCATTTTATCGGTCTGCTGTTGTGTCCTGGTGACCTGCCCACAATTAAATTCAGTTTAAAACCCATCCTGCACTCAGTAACCTCCGCGAGATAACATTAGTCCCAATTCTTGTGCAGATGCAATCTCTCTGTCTTCAACAGTTTTTGCTTCTTGCTCCAGGACTGTTACTGAGTATATATTTATGATCAAGCCTTGAAATATTGCACAGGATGATCTCAATGTATATATGCCCAAACAATAAGTTAAGATAGGCTTGTCTCTTGGCCCAGGATCATTTATCAAGAAAACTTCAGGAATGGACATAAGAAAAATAACAATACTTACAACCATACCATTTAGGGACACCCAACAATCAGGGGGAAAGTCCTGAAGTAATGGAACTAGAAACTGGAGACAACCGTCCCAATGGCATAATAGAAGCATCATTCCAATGAGATTAAATATTCTCACCACTGCACTGGCAAAATCATATGTCATATGAAAAATCTGAAAAGACAACAGGAAAAAAATCGGCTTTAATATATAGTTTCAATGGTAAATCTTGTCACTGATATTCTTATGAGTATCAAATAAGACATTCTGTGCTTTCAGATTACAGATGTGGTATAGCTATGATTGAACTGATACTGTACCAAATGGTATCACACTGTCAACAATCAGAACTGCAAGTTGGCATTGCAAATGTTGAACCAAAAGGAAAAAGTAGAACAATAATTAATTCAATAAGTCTGTTCAGCAACAATTGCTCAACCTGTGCCCAGTGATCTAGCCTTCATTTTGTAAATAAATTTTACATTTCGGAATACAACAATAATATTCACATTTAGGAATAGAAATTCATCTATCTCCAATTATAATTAACTGCAATCGTCAATGAGGAATTATTTATTTAGCCAGCCACGTTTTCTGAAACTTCTGAACATGTATTAATAGAAATGAAAACAGGTTCAGTTGTTTTGTGACAATCACACATCATTGTTTTCATTATTGTTCTGTCATAAAAGATAGGATTTTGGTGGAATGACGGAAGAAAGTATCAGCTGTAGCCCAGCTCACAATTTCAAAGTCAAAAACAGAAATGAATAATGAACCTTCAAAGTTTTATTGGCCCAAAGGTAATGCTAATAATTAAAATTAGTCGGTAGTTAATATACAGACTATTCAGCAAGGGGCCAGTATCTAAATCACATTGTTGTGTTCTGTGGCAGTTGGGTCATCAACCTTTCGGAGGTGTGAGAAGGATGATCTTACGCTCATCAAATGGATGACTTTGCACAAATGCTTTACAGTGAATTTGCTAAGTTCCACTGTACTCTGTGAGCTTTATGGTACTATAAAGAGAGAATTCTCAAGCATGAATGAATATCACACAATCAATGCTAAATTTTTATCTGATACTCGACTGACTCAATTTGCTTCATTGACAGTACAAATTTGTTCAATTTTATTGCTACATTTTTAATAGAAATCCTGTCAGGGAAGACAGACATGTAATTCTTAAGCATCAGTCGAAAGAGCCTTGAACATCTGTGGGATGTGGAAATTTTTCAAGTGATCTTGGAGCCGGTAGCAGAAAGGAATGATAATTTTACACAGTGAGTTCTGCTGCCAAGTCTATCTCACGCTAATCAGTGAAATTAAAAGGTCAACACATTGTCTTCTAAATGTCGGATACATTTTTGCATCAGCAAAAGCTAACAATTCAACACTAACAACAAAACAGTTAAAGCAGCTAAGGATGTTCGGTCACATCTCTGAGTTGATTCTAAAGTAATTGCCAAGCTGTGAAGACTGGACATTTTCAAGACTTCTGCAAACAGGTTGTGAAAGCACCCAATTTATGTACAGTGTAATTGGTCTTCCAAATCCTGGCTTTGTGGTAAATATTTCAAAACTCATGATCTGCATTTTATGGGCCACTCCACCCATGGCTGAGGCAACAGGCATGCGGGAGCCATACAGTTGGCTACTGAGACATGAGTCACCATTCCACCACCAACTAATCCCCTTCCCTACCCACACTCTAACCATCTCCTCAGGTGTTTTGGGCAGTTCAGAAGGTATCAGCTGGATTACCCACACCCCAACTGCCCCCAATCAGTGACCCAACTGAGGCTCACAAGTGGATTATCAATGTTCAATGAAGGGGTTCATCGCACTACCACTTTACTTTAACAGACAGGAGAAGCAGTCTATGCCCAATTGTAGGTTTAACCCTACAGGTTGCGATCCAGTGAATTATAGGTTACCAGGGGAGGCCCCCTTCCTGGTCGCAATATGGGAATCTGAGGATCTCCCTCCCCACAAGTTTGCCACTCTGTGCCCATCCTCCCTCCCTACAATGTACAACATGTGTCTTATTTAGCCTACCACCAGCTTGCTGGGACTTCTCAGCCTGGCTTCAGCAAGATCTCAATATCTGGGCAATCACTGAACACCATTTTGTAGGACTACAGCAGAACCAGCAGTAGCTACCGCCATGATTTAACACTACAGATGACTGTAGCAGCCCTTATCTGATAATCCAGCACAGGGCCATCCTCCTGGTGATTGATGAAAGTCCTGCCTCATATGAATTAAAGGCCTGTCACCCAAAATATTAAAGTTGAGCAAGATGAAAGGCTGAGGCCCTTGCTATCCAAAGGCGATGTTGGGATGCAAAGAGCCTATCCTCAGCATGAATGGACTGCAGCGGTTCAAGAAGGCAGCTCAACATCACCTTCTCAAGGGCAAATAGAGATGGACAACAGCTGGCCAGCCAGTGACACTCACGTCCCACGACTAAATTAGAAATAATCCAGCCCTATATTTCAATACCAGAATCCTCCATTGAAGTGCAACAGCATTAGATAATGGGATAATTTTTATTTTTCAATTTAAAGACCATCCCTATTCCCACATCACTTACCACTTGCAATTACTACAAGGTGCTGGGAGGTCAGACACCTTGAAATTATACTGTGCAAAAATTAGCCTATTAAGACAGTTGAAAGAAATGAATTAACTTATCTGCAGAGGTCATACAGCAGTTCATAACCGATGAAGTATTTCTGAAATGAAGCGCTCACTTTTATTTATGTGAGCAAATACAAGATCCAAAGTTTATCACAGCAAATCCCCAGAAACATGAAGTAAGATGAATGGATTATGAATCTGTTTTTGGCAATTCCATTTCATGAAGTAATGCTGGTTTGGAGTACTCCCTGCTGATTACTCAATGACACTGTGGGACCTTTTCTGTCCACTTGAGGAATGGGAGATGGTTTTAATCAAATTCTATTCCACATAAATCACTTCCAACAACATTATTTCCATATGTACTAAACTGAAAGACCAACCACAATTATTTTCTCAAATTCTAAAATGATAGTTAAACCAAACAAATGCCAAATTCAAGATCAAGACTAACCACTGAAGAAAACAGACACTATTATTACATTCCTGTGTATTGTAATACCACTGTCTATACTTTAACATTAGCCCACTTAAACATGAAAGCCCCTCATATTCATTTCAGCTCAGGAGCATAGGGCAGGATAGTTAATGGTGAATTCTATGTTTCTTTCTAATAACATCTTTTTTTATAGAAAACATGTATTATTCAATTATTATTTCACTACCACAGATCTCAAAATGACCCATTCTTTCTCTATTTTCCAATCAATACTAAATGTTCAAGGAGATAAAAATAAATAATCACCAACAGTAATCAGATACACCTGTCATGAAAGTTACTCACCCAAATAATTCTTAAGCCTCATTCTCATGTTGCCACTCCCTCACTCAGGGTGCAACATCCAGTAGGTGTATCCTCACTCTCTAAAGATTAGTGTATCAAGCACTTCACTAGCTTCGCACATCAAAATATTTATTTTAGAAACTATTTTCAATATCTCTGAATTTTAATTCCTAGTAGGAAAGTTGGCATCATTTACAAAAAATGAACCAGCGACAAGACATTTATTAGATTAGATTACTAACTGTGTGGAAACAGGCCCTTCGGCCCAACAAGTCCACACCGCCCCGCCGAAGCACAACCCACCCATACCCCTACATTTACCCCTTACCTAACACTATGGGCAATTTAGCATGGCCAATTCACCTGACCTGCACATCTTTGGATTGTGGGAGGAAACCGGAGCACCCGGAGGAAACCCACGCAGACACGGGGAGGACGTGCAAACTCCACACAGTCAGTCGCCTGAGGCAGGAATTGAACCCGGGTCTCTGGCGCTGTGAGGCAGCAGTGCTAACCACTGTGCCACCGTGCCAATTTATCATTAATAATATCATGTTGTCCACTTCTGTTGTCTTCTTACAAATGACTTTTATCAAAACTGAGTAATAACCACATCATTGGAATCAAGTCCCTCCCCTACCATTTGTTAACTGTGTCAGATTTTCAACCCTGCTTTCTTAATATTCAGGTTTGTCCTGATATGGCCCAATAACAACTTTCTCCATGCGTTTTTATTCTTCTGAATTAATTCTCTTGCTTCTTCAGAGTACCCTTCAGAGTTCCTACATTTGTTGCATCCCTCTATTCTATGATGTACTTTGATATCATGACCTCAATATAAATTTCAAGTCAATACACAAATATGACTTCAATCCAACTAAGAGCAAAGAATCATTACTTTCTGCCCTGAAAATGTAAATCCAACAAAAATGGATAATAACATTATCAATTATTACATCAAGTTTAACATTCATTTGACATCATTTTATTACAATGCAATGTGTTATTGCATTATGCATAACTGAACAAAATTATAATTTCACATTAGATTGATTTCCATTCAATAGTGTAAAACTGTCGTAAACCAAACAGCTAAAGATAACGCGAATCTTTTCATTTTTATCTTAATGACCTTTGACAATCACTCTTGAAAATATTTTTGCCATTTTTGGTCCCATGTTCTCTTATGTTTATACTTTATCATTGAAATCATTGATAACAGAAGCATGACAAGATATATGGTATGAAGGATGGCTTTCAGCTCATCATGATATAAAATTCAAAACTTGTAAAACTGATCATCAGCACTACATCATATCCACAAATCTTTGGTGACATTAATTTACTCCACCATTATTCACCATCATTCAGCTCGAACTCTGAGAATCACAGAATGGTTACATTACAGAAGACATAATTTTGACATGTCCTGTTAATGCTGGATCTGTGCATAGAACATAGAACATAGAAAAATACAGCACAGTACAGGCCCTTCGGCCCTCGATGTTGCACCGACCGAAGCCTACCTAACCTACACTAGCCCAATAACCTCCATATGCTTGTCCAATGCCCACTTAAATGACCATAAAGAGGGAGAGTCCACCACTGCTACTGGTAGGGTATTCCATGAACTCACAACCCGCTGAGTAAAAATATCTACCCCTAACATCTGTCCTATACCTACCACCCCTTAATTTAAAGCTGTGTCCCCTAGTAACAGCTGACTCCATACGCGGAAAAAGGTTCTCACTGTCAACCCTATCTAAACCCCTAATCATCTTGTACACCTCTATCAAATCTCCCCTAAACCTTCTTTTCTCCAATGAGAAAAGCCCCAAGTGCCTCAGCCTTTCCTCAATAACTACTCAGATAGTCCCGCTCCCCATCTTTACCTTGTAGCCTTGTAATTACTTTCTCTTCAGATAATTATCTAGTTCAAAACAAAATAGACCAACTTACAGTGCAGGTTACTAGGTCAGATCTGATAACCATGACAGAAGCATGGTTACAAGGAGATCAAAGCTGGGAACTAAATATTCAGGGGTATGTGATAATTTGAAAGCATAGACAGGAATGAAAGGACAGTGCCGTCGCTTTGCTGGTATACAGGATGTAATAGGTATGACAGCAAGAATTTGGTCTTGAATCAGAGATCTAAACTTCATATGAGTGGAGGTAAGAAATAAAAAGGGAAAGAAGACACTGGTAGGAGTTGAGTGTAGACCCCCAGCAGTAAGTATATGGCAGAACAGAACATAAATCAGGAATATCAATGAGGTAATGAAACAATGGCAGTCCATTAATTATGGATGATTTTAATCTTCATGCAGATTAGGATCGATTCGCAGAGAAAGCCTTGAGGAAGAATTCATATAGTATATTTGAGACAGTTTCCTACAGCAACATGTTGTGGATCCAATCAAGGATCCCAAGCTATTTTGGATCTGCTAATATGTAATGAGGCAGATTTAATAAATGATATCAGAGTAAAAGATCCTCTTGGAAACAGTGTCCAGATGGTCACTTCAGCCAGAACTGGGAGGGTGTAATGAACTGGTGGTGTCATTATTAATTAAGGACTCAGTTACTGCAGTAAGGAGGGATGACATCTTGGAAACATATTCAAATGAGGTTTTGTGGTTCCAGCTCAGAATTAAACAGGGGCAGCCACACTGCTAGGACTGTATTATAGGCTACAATCTCTCAGCAGACAATGGAAGGACAGATAAATAGACCATTCAATTAGGTTTGTAAAAATAATAGTAGGGCAATGTATTAGGGGATGTCAACTTCCCCAGCATCAATTAGGACAGTCATAGTCTAAAGGGTCGAAATGGAATAGATTTCTTGAAATATATTTAGAAGTGCTCTTTGTGTCAACATGTGGAGGGTGCAACAAGGGATTGCCATGATGGTCCGTGGCGAATAGGGTAAAGGCTAGAGGATACAAAGTCAAGGCTGCCACTTTATTGTCGTGTTGATGAAATGCTATATTCTTGCCAGTGTCACCTTTCGGATTAGACATTAAATTCAAATCCCATCTGTCTGCACAGGTGGACGTAAAGTATTCTATAACACTGTTTCAAACAGGGTAGGAGAGTTATTTGCTACTGGCTTAGCTAATATTTATTCCTCAAGCAACATCACAAGAGATAGAATGACTAGCATTATCAGTTTTTGGTGGGACTTTGCAATTGCGAAATGGTTGTGTTTTCTACATTTTACATTGACTACACCTCTAAAGCATTTATTAGCTGTACAATAATTTAAATGCCTGTGATCTTAGAAGGTGCTTTTTAAATGCAAGTCTTTCTTACATTGAGCAAGATGAATTTCTTAATTAACAACAATCTGTTAGTTATACAATAATTATAAATGAGACAAGCATTTTATTCAGTATTTATTAATTAATTAACTGCAATAGCTTCAGATACCATGTGAGAGTTGAACTCTTTGTCAACTGGCGCATCACTCTAGCCTTTGGGACCTACCAATCCAGTAACATCATAGCTATTCTACCAGATCTTCTGTTATTCGATTTATGTACCTTCACCTGAACAACGCTCTACGTTTCTCTGAGACTTGTAAGTATTTATGGCATGCTTTATTTAACACTGGTAATGCAACTGCAAAAAGGTAAATACATATTGATTGCTGAAGGAAGAAAAAGTAGATACATTAAGCCTCCATGATCTTTGCAGTAATTAAGGAAAGTGTCCAGGCAAATACTATTAATCAGTATCAATTTCACTGTTCAATGCATAATTTAATACTTGATATCAAGAAAATAAAATAATGTTTTATTTAATATAAGACATTTTCATTTTGTGATGAAGAAATAAATGACATCCTTTGCAAAGCGACACCGTTGCAGAAGAAAAGGACATTGATTCTATTTCAGACAAAAACTCCAGTTGTAAATGTGAAAATCAACAGCCACTCTTCCTTAGCCTTCCTGACTAAACAAATTATAACCTTTTGTGCAGAAATAATGAGACAGCTCAAAATGAAAAACAAAACATAAACACTTTGTCCACTATTGTTAACAAAAAACAGCATGGTTGAAAACAGGTGTCTCCACTGGATAATAAAGGTGACAGATTAATTGATAAGAAAAGGGTTCATAGACTAGATCTGTGATAGGAAATAATTTAACACAAGATGAGAATGATGCAAGTTAAGTATACTGTGAGCAGGAGCAGAGAACTATAAAGAAGTTGTTTTGTAGATTAAAAATATGCAACTAGAGCTAAAATTATGTTGAAAATATGAATGAAATATAGCCTTGTTTGCTAACAACCAAGAGCAGCAAAATATCTGCAATAAATTGAAATAAACAATGATAAAATCATAATAAAGCATTAGATATGAAAAAAATAGAAATAAAATATAGTTGAAGAAAAAATGGTTAAAGAAAACTTTAAGAATAAAGTAAAATTGGCTTTATATTGTGCATTTAAAAAAAATGGAGGCGAGCATGCACAATCAAAATTTATCTTCAGATGTTTGGTGTCAACAGATTAATAAAATAAACATAGATAGAAATTCAAAAGAAAACAAAGAGAAATCCAAATATAAGAGAAAAGTAAGTCGGTTTTGAAATATAAATAATTGAATCGAAGGAAGTAGCAAAGGGAATGCCTATAGTTTAGCATACAAACCTACTCATTTGGAGCATCAGTTAGTCATTTGGCCCCTCAAAGTGTGACTCCACCAGACATGAAGAACATGGCAGAGCTGACTGTGGCCTCAGCTCCCAACCTCCAGAAATCTCTTATTCCATATTAGTCAAGCATCTTATTGACCTTTGTTTTTAAAATGCACAATTAATCTGCCTCCACTTCCCTCTGAGAATGAGAGTTACAAAGACTTAGAATCCTCTCTGAGAGAAAAGAAATCTCCTTAGCCCTGTCTTAAATTGAAACTCTTTTATTAAAACTGTGAACTGTGTTTGTGAAATAACTCGAGAGAGGCTGATATCCTATCACCAATTCACCCTTTATTTACATGTGGAAAGTGGTTGGCTTTGCCACGACCTTGTCAGAGTCAACAACCAGGGTGTCAGAATCTCTGACACTCTGTCAGCCAGGGTTTCCTGATTGGACTAGAGTAACTGTCCCCATCAGGGAACTTATATCTATAAAGTCCAACTGGCTGACCTCATTCTAATCACGACAAATTGTACTTAGATGTAAAGCATTGATTGAAATATTCAACAAGGACTTAACTTCAATTTTGCTGCAATAAAAATGCCACAAAACAAAACATGATAAGTGCAACACTGGCAAATTTAGGTACATTATCCTTTCCTAATTGTCCTGGGAAAGTGGTAATACACTGTTTTCTGAAACCAATACAATTTGACAACTGCACTTCCAGGTTGATATTTCAAATGAAATTCTAGAATTTTGTAAATTGAACAAATAAGAAATGGCATAATTATACCAATAGTGTATAACATACAGGGAAGTTTGTATGTCAAGGTAGTGACTGGAGCACTTTGTATTTGTATTCAGAGAGGAATAAGATAATATAAAGCTACATTAAAAAAGAAGATAGAAGTTATGGACAGAATTCTAATAGATAGAGGAGATGTGCTAAAAAGATTTGCAGCATTGAAAGCTGGTTCGTTCCTGGTCCAGATGGAATACATTCAAAGTTGTTGAAAGAACCAAAGGTACAGAAGAGTTAGAGGACCCAAAGCAATAACCCTGTTTCTCTCTCTACAGAGACTGCCAGACTTACTAAGTTCCTTCAGCAATTTCTGCTTCTGTTTGTTTCACAGGCACAAATAGTTCAAGCATTGGAAAAAAAACCTTTCAATTCTTATAGGATACAGAAGTAGTTTGTTCAAGGACTGGAAAAATGCTAATATTGCATCACTATTTATAAAAGGAGAGAAGCTTAAGAGAGGAATCATCTGGCCTATCAGTCCAATGTTAGTAATTGGGAAGTGATCAGAAACTATTATCAGGGGCAAAATAAATTTTCATTTGGGGAGCCATGACAGAATCAAGCATTGATTTGTGAGTAATTATCCTTACTGGGTTGATTGATGAGGTTCCATGTTGATCGGGCTGGTGCAGGACATGTTGTGTTGCTGGTCTTTTAGAAGACATTCAAAAAATGCAACACAGGAGAGTTATTAAAAAGATGAAAGACCACAGAATTCCAGAAAAAATGTGGCATGGAAATAAAAATGGGTCAGGGACACAAAAAGTGGTAGTGGCTACATGCCTTTCAGATTGGGAAATAATTTGGAATGTTTTCTGTAAGGGTCAGTTTCAGGTGCTCCAGGCCTGCGATTTTTATAAACAAGGGCAGCACGGTGGCACAGTGGTTAGCACTGCTGCCTCACAGCACCAGAGACCTGAGTTCAATTACCACCTCAGGTGACTGACTGTGTGGAGTTTGCACATTCTCCCCGTGTCTGCGTGGGTTTCCTCCGGGTGCTCCAGTTTCCTGCCACAGTCCAAAAATGTGCAGGTTAGGTGAATTGGCCATGCTAAATTGCCCATAGTGTTAGGTGAAGGGGTAAAGGTAGGGGAATGGGTCTGGGTGGGTTGCGTTTCGGCGGGTCAGCATGGACTTGTTGGGCCAAAGGGCCTGTTTCCACACTGTAAGTAATCTAATCTAATCTAACTTGGATTCGAATGTAGGGACAAGCATAGGTAGATGATATGAAACTTGGTAGAATTGTATGTTATAAAGAGGATAGCAATAAATTTCAAGATGTCACAGTCAGGATGATGAGGATGAATATGGAAATACAGTATACTATAAATACGATATAAATATTACACTAGAGATATACGACAAATACAAATTTGAAAACTATAGAGGAGCATAGACAGCTTGTAGTTTAGCCCATATACTCATTTATCTCATGTAAAGTTTGATTCCATGATTTTTAGTATAGAAACTTTCATAAACTTTATATAAAAGCTTTTAGAGGATCAGAACCCACACATTTCAGAACCAAAGTACAACATGTCAAATTATAACAGAAACCTCAGCTCATTATTCCTTATAACATTACACTTACGACAGTTCTTCCAGCTCCTACTTGTCAACCAACAATATCAAGCATGTGGACCAATTCTGAAGAATAACAGAGAAGAATAACAAAAACCTCATGTGGAAACTGGATGCGGGGACATCTTTAAAGTGAATTTAACTAAATAAGATTATCGGATCATAAGAGAGAGCAGCAGAAATTAGACCATTCAGCCCATCGAATCTGCTCCACCATTCAATCATGGTTGAAAAGTTTCTCAACCCTACTTTCCCACTTTCTCCTCATAATCCTTGATTCCCCCTTGATTCCTGAAGAAGGGCTCATGCCCGAAATGTCGATTCTCCTGCTCCTTGGATGGTGCCTGACCTGCACCTTTCCAGCAACACATTTTCAGCTCTGATCTCCAGCATCTGCAGTCCTCACTTTCCCCCCCTTGATCTGCTTGATACTCAAGAACCTCTCTATCTCAGTCAGAAACATACTAATGACCTGGCCTCCACAGACTTCTGTGGCAATGAATTCCATAGATTCACCACTCTCTGGCTAATGAAGTATCTCTATTCTAAAAGATCTTCCCTATATTCTAAGGCCATGCCCTCAGGTCCTAGTCTCTCCTACCAATTGAATCATCCTCCTAACATCTACTCTGTCCTGACATTCAGTATTCTGTATGTTTCAATTAGATACCCCCTCATCTTTCTGAACTCCATCGAATATAGACCCACAGTCCTCAAGTTTATCTCTGTCTTCAACAATATCCCCAAACGTCCTGGGACTGGGAAGTTCAGTACTTTCCAATAAGGCCCTTACTAGTGTTGACCCATTGTAATCCCCCTGCACCAAGGCCAAGGTGAAAGGCTGAGAACTATTAATGTGTGTTTTGTTTACTGGTGCAGCCCTACCCTTTCATTCCCTTCAACCAGCCACTGAATGCAAAAAGACAACAAAGTTCTGAAGGAGGGTCACTGAACCTGAAATGTTAACTCTGCTTTGTCTCCACAGATTCTGCCGGACCTCGTGAGTTTTTCCAGCAATTTCTATTTTTGTTTAGCATCTGAATACTATCAAAATCACATTCTTAGAAGAAATTGCTGCTTAATTTCCCAGGGCTTTGGCATCTAGGGAAAGGCTCCTTAATAATGAAAAAAGAAAGAGACAGAAAGAAACAATAATAGCCAGTGTGAGAGACATTTGCCCCATTTCCTTGTGAATTATTTTGAAAGCTGTGTTCCATGGAAACTGTACTGACTGCATAAGTAATGGTTGAAATCCCCTTAGGAAAATAAAACTGCAAATTGGTTGAAGGTTTTATTAACACTGCTCTCAAACAGCACTTGCTCAGCAATAACGTGACAATCAGTTTGGTTTCTGCCAGGGACACTCAGCTTTTGACCTCGTTACAGCCTTGGCCCCTCCAAGACAAAAGAGCTGAATTCCAGAGGTAAGGTAAGAATGACAGTCCTTGACATCAAGACTGCATTCAACTGAGTGTGGCTTCCAGGACCCCTAACAAAATTGGATGCAATGAGAATCGGTGATAGCATTCTGCTGATTGGGGTCTTACCTGACACAAAGAAAAAGGTTATGGTTGTTGAAGTATGGGCATCTCAGCTCCAGGAGTTCCTCAGCATAGATAGTTATTAATTAGCTTCTTCAGAGTTGTTCATACACACCTCTGGAACAGATAGGACTTGAACCCAAGCCTGTTGGCTCAAGGACAATATCGCTGCACCACAAGGCTCCCTTACAACTCTATGACTCAAGTTTTCAATTCCATATTGATTAACTGCATTGAAATTGCATCAGCTGCTGTCATAGAACTTGAACTCAAAGTCCATTCACTCATCGACTTTGTCCTCACAGATTTGTTTAATTTCGGTCCAATAACACTTCAATTTCAAAATATTAACCATTCATTTCAAATTCTCTCATGAGCTTGTCTCTCTTTGCATGCTCCAAATCTGGACAGATTTCCATCTGTCTATGATTGGTGCCATGCCTTCAGCTCCCTGGGCCTGAAGCTCTGAAATTCCCTCTCTAAGCCTTTATTTCTATGTCCCACTGTTAAGGTGTTCCTTAAAACCCTGAATGTAGATCATGCTTTTATCACCATCCCAATATTCTCTTCATGGAACTCATTTTTTAAATTAAAATTCCTGCCTCTGGCTGTTAACAACACGACTTATGGAGAGAGGGCAGAGTACTAGTAGTATCGCTGTGCTAGTACAAGGCCAGGCAAATTCACTGGGATGGAGATTAAACTCTTTAAACAGCAGCTGGAGGAAATTAAACTTAATTGATAAATGTGAAATATAAACTAGACTCAATAATGGCAACTATGAAACTGTTATCGATAGTTGTAAAATCCCATCTGGTTCACAAATATTCTTTAAGCCACGAAATCTATGGTCCTTACCCAGCCTAGTCTACTTCTGACTTCAGACCCACAGCAATATGGTAGACCCTCCTATTCTCTGAAATGGCCTAGTAAGCCATTCAGTTCATAATCAGAGATAGACAAAGAAAAAATGGCCTTGCTAGCACTGCTCACATCTCATGAAAGAATAAAAACTTTAAACAAGTTATAGAGTCAGAGAGTCATAGAGATGTACAGCACAGAAACAGACCCTTCGGTCCGACTTGTCCAGGCTGACTAGATATTCCAACCCAATCTAGCCCCACCTGCCAGCACCCGGCCCATATCCCTCCAAACCCTTCCTATTCCTATACTCATCCAGATGCCTTTTAAATGCTGAAATTGTACCAGCCTCCACCACTTCCTCTGGCAGCTCATTCCATACATGTACCATCCTCTGCGTGAAAAAATTGCCCCTTAGGTCTCTTTTATATCTTTCCCTTCTCACCTTAACCCTATGTCCTCTAGTTCTGGACTCCCCCACCCCAGGGAAAAGATTTTGCCTAGTTATCCTGTCCATGCCCCTCATGATTTTATAAACCTCTATAAGGTCACCCCTCGGCCTCCAAAAATCTAGAATGAAAGGCTAACCTGACAGAGTTAAAATTTAAACAACACCAGACTACAGTCCAACAGGTTTACCTGGAAAGCACCAGCCCTTGGATTGTTATTAAGAGACCCTTGATACACTTTGAAAAATAAAGCCACATGGTACTATAGATAATATGGGTGCAAGGATGAAGAGGTGACTGGGAAATGGAATCCAAAGGTGTCGGCAAATGCAAATGTTGGATGAATGGGGATATTTGGATAGTAGTATGTCTTTTTTTTTCTACTAATTTAATTATTAATTCTCTAAGTCATCAGAACTAGAGAAATATCAAATGTGTTTCCAATATCAAACTAGTGCATTTCAATTGTATTAAAGGTTCAAATGGCAATGATACAGATACAGTTCACTGCATGTAAATTATTTTGTTAGGAAAAAAGTAATCATAAAATAAAATATACCTTGAATACCTTGAGTACCACTTAACAGAGTGAAGGAATGAAGAGATGCAAGAATATTGGCATCATTAGGCAATAGGTTCAAAACCAAATGCACATTCATTATTTAGATCAAGTCAGTTTTGAAGAAGAACTGTACCATTACAAATAATGGGTAAAATCCTGTTAAAGTACTGGGGTCTTGTCTTTTGCCTGGAAAATTGGTTAGAGATCTGCACTCCCTCTTCCAGGAAAGGCACACTAATCAGGCAATGACCAGGCCACTTGTGTTCCATCCCCTACAATCAAGCAAATGCCCTATGTGCACAGGCCCAGCACAATGAGGAAAAATAGTCAATCTGAGGTCAACATTTGTTGCCTTCAGCTCTGCCGCAGAGGAGGCTTAGATTTCCAATTGAAAAGTAACCCCTGAAGGCAAAGAATCACAGAGGACCTCAGCCAAATAAGTGATGTGGGAGAGGGAGATATTCCTTGGGTTATGGTCACAGAAAATAAGGGACAGTGGGGTCAGAAACAACAGCATAAAGATTGTGTTCAAGGTCATCCTCCTGGTTAATGTCCAGTCCCTCCTTCAGTCACAGATTGCCACTGACTGAGGGAAACATCCCTTCATGCCTGTGAGCATTTGGTAGCTGACAGGTTGCCCACAGGAATGGGGACAGGTCCACTAAAGGCTGCATTAATGAACTAGCAGCAGGCTGAGACTGTTCATTGGCATGTAATTGGCCAGTCAATTCTGTCAATTGGTGGCAGGACAGGAAGGTTGACCATGTGCCTTTCCACCCAGATCTTAATTTAGGGGAGGCAGGAAATGCTGCAGAGTATAGCTACACCATCTCCACGCCTCCAAAGTTATTACCTCCAAGAGTAACTGGTTTCACCTAACGTCTTCTGGAAAAGCTCTCTCAGCCCATTCAGGTGGACAGTAACATCTTGCATTTATATAGTGCCTCTAAAGTGAGGACTTTAAAGGAACATAATCAAAGATGAAATAACAAATCACATAAGGAGGTAATGAGGCAGATAGTCAATCAAGTGGGTTTTTAATAAGTATCTTCAAAAAGGAGAGAGAGCTGGAGAAATTTAGGAAGGAAATTTCACAGATTAGCATGCAGATAACTGAAGTATTAGCCAACAATGGTGGTGAAATTAAAATTGGAATTGCTCAAGGAAACATAAAACCAAAGACCAATTAGCACAGTCCATGAGACTGTTAAGATAGACTCATCAGCTGCTGTAAGAAGTCAGGTACCTTGTTCACACTCCAGAGTTTGGGAGCGCTCTAGAGTGGAGGTTTATCTCTCTGGATCCTGAATAAGGGATTCTCTTTGCCTTCATCTTCTGGAGTGGCCACAAACTTACATGCTCCTGAATCTGAGCCTGTACTTCAAAAGCTGACAAAGTTCCTAAACTGTGGCAGATTCCAGTGATTTGTTTCCATTGGGATGCCACCATCAAGCCTCCCATGAATGCCTCAGCAGGCATATAACCTTCCCCTCTGCAGTTCTAGGTTAATCTGAAAGCACTCAAGATGTCATAGCGTCGATAAGAAGTATCTCTGCAGATGCAGGCTTGTTGGAAGTCAAAAGGATGCCAGGTAAATTGGAATGGAGGACCTTGGTGTTCATTCAAGGAATTCCAAGCCTCTACACCTCACTGCGCCATCTCCTCCGTACATAATGTCTCCACAGAGACTGATCTGCTGACATGCTGGAAGATGTAGAAGGTTTTAAATTAAAAGAGAGATTGTTTGCGAAGAAAATATCACTGCAGCACTCTGATCTACAGGGTGTCATGTAGAATTAGGTGATGCAATGGAGTATTTTTAAAAGCTGCTCAGGTACACTGACTCATAGTTATACTGTCAGATTCAGAAGAACCTGCTGTGACTAAGGCACTGGTAGGCAGAACGGTGGGAAGGATAGTGACTGGACTTCTACATTAACAGGAAGGATTGCTCACAGCTGCATTGCTCTGGCTGCAGGAGGGATAAATGAGTGGTATGTGGCTTGGGACCAAAGGCGTACAGCATCTGATTATGATTGTTGATTTATGACATTGGAGCATTCAATGCTATTCTGAGACAAAGGCATTGCTGAGTCAGTGTAGACAGTAAAGTGCTCACCCAAGTCAAAAAAGAGAACTGATGCTGCACAAAGGTGTTTGAAAAACTTGGCTAAATATAGGACCATCTCCACCACCAAATCATCAGCAATGGTGATATCTTCTTTCTGTGTACTGTCATCAAATAAAAATCCTAGATGGCACTGATAGTTTGGATGACCATGTCTGTATGAGTTGCCTTCACCTGGAGAAACTCAAACTCCAGGCCTTGGAACTTGAGCAGCAGCTGGGCATGAGAACGTGGACAGACTCAGCTGTGGACTCCAAGGGAACACCTCTTTCTCCAAATGGAAGGGACTAAGTTGGTTTATGGATTCCAGCCTGCCAGGATATTAAAACAACTTTTAACAATGTAATCTGGTTTCCAAGCTGGGAAAGATTCAAGAGCTTCATGCAGGATGCAATTTCAATGCTGTGTCAGATAGGCTCACCTCCTAATATCTTGTAGTCACAGTGTTCTAGTAAACATGTCACCAATGTTGTCATGGGACTCACTTGGATTGAGGATCAGGCATATGAGAGTCTTAAAATGTCCTTTCCTGTATATATTAAGAAATAGTTATTGTGTCCTATATTCACAATGCTCTGATAAATGACATTTATGAAAGAATCCAAACTTTCTACAGGTTCACAGATGCACAAAATAATCCTAGTGTGATTGATAACTGTGTTTTTCCTTCGACTGAAATTGGTTTTGAGTACCTTAAATAAAATGTCGCATTTTTCCATTTCTTTCTCTATCTTGAGTGGGCAAGAATTGCAGTTGCAGCGTTATGCATGATGTATTAAAGCACACAAACTGAGGCTTTATCATATTTGGAAACAGATCTGAGGCACCATAGTATCAAGTAAACTGTTGATGCCAACCTAGCCACTGAGAGGTGCAGACTGGGCCCAGCCTCGTGGTCTA
This sequence comes from Chiloscyllium punctatum, assembly GCF_047496795.1. NCBI lineage: Eukaryota > Metazoa > Chordata > Chondrichthyes > Orectolobiformes > Hemiscylliidae > Chiloscyllium > Chiloscyllium punctatum. Next base: position 103,024,716 of record NC_092739.1, on the reverse strand, counting down.
AAGGCTTGAGTAGGGGTAGGGACCATTGCTCTCGGCGTACCTATGTACTGCAGTTGAGCAAGCATGTGAGGCTGAGAGACTTCAAACTGTCCTCGCACTGTGGACTGTCTGCCAGACCTTGACCATCTGGCTGTCTCATTTCAGGGCTTGTCTCTGTTCATAGCATCAGCTAAGCTCAGAGTATTTTCAGACTTCTGCTTCATTTGGCTCTGGCGAATGTTGTCACCATCAGTCAGGACAGTTGGGAAGAAATAGCTGAGGGAGGTTTCTGCAACCATTGCTAACTTCTGGTGAGATCGTACTGAGGATACAGAGATGGGAGACAGTGTCTTCATACTGGTAAGCAGTCACCTTTATTAACTATTTCTTGATATATATGTATGTGAAAGGACATTCTTTTAGATCTTCACAGATTTGATCCTTAACTCCAAGTGTGTCCCATGTCAGCCCACAACATTAGTGATATATTCTATTCATTACATGACGTGGAGATGCCACATCTGGAGTGGACAAAGTAAAAGGTCACACAACACCAAGTTACAATTTATTTAAAATCACAAGTTTTTGGAGCGCCTTTCCTTCATCAGGTGAAGAGTCAGTTCTGGTGAAGTCATTTAGACTCGAAACGTTAGCTCCACGGATGCTGCCTGACCCATTACGATCTCCAGCAATTTTTGTTTTCATTACAGATTCCAGCATCTGCAGTAATTTGGTCCTACTTTTGTTTCTGTTGAACCTCAGTTTGTAAACTTTATCTTTGCTCTTATGTGCACTGTGGAAATCTTTACGAGTATCACAACATTTGCACTGAGATTACATCATATGTATATTTTTTTGTTAGAAATATAATCACCACAATTATTCTTCATTATTTTATGTACTTCAAGGAAATTATTATAAAAATATTGAAATAAATGCCCTCCTTCCTTCACTTACTAATGCTACTTTATGCCAAACATTTGTGCACTTTCTGACATTTCACAGTGCCATAAGGTTTACAGTACAAAAATAGGCTCATTGCATCTGTCCTGGTTTCATTCTCTGCCAAGTAGCCATTGCAATGAAAGATTTCAGGAGAGAATTTCATCGTGGCACAGCTGTGACTCAGATGGTAGCTCTCTCGACTCAGAGTCAGCAGATTGCAGTTTTGTCGCACAAAGACTGAGATTGTCTCACTCGAAAACTTGAACTCAAAAGCTGACATTCCAGTACTCACTGTTGGAGCTTCTAACTTTTGAATGGGTTTTTAAACTAAGGACTAATCTGCCCTTTCAAGTGAAGGTTAAAGATCCCAAGGTACTACTTTGAAGAACAGAAAAGAATCATAAAATCCCTACAGACTTGAAACATGCCATTCAGTCCATTCAGACCCATCCTTATCATTGTCACTCCTCCTTTCCCAAGGTTAACCCACCCAGCCTGCACATCTCTGCACACAATGGGCAGTTTAGCATGGCCAGTCCATCTAAGCTGCACATCTTTGGAGTTATCCCCAGTTCCTGTTGAATATTTAACCCTCAATTAATATCACAAATATAAATCATCTAGTCATTATCACATCTCCTGGCACATCTGTGTGAAAATTGGTCACCACATTTCTTATATTACAAGCTATTTCAAAAGTAATTCTCTGGGTGTAAAGCACTTTGGGACATTCAGTGGTCATGAACGAAGCTATAGACTTAATGGGCTGAAAACACTCTTCTGTATTTATGATTCTGTGATTTATTTTGCTCCGTCAAGCTAACTTGGCTTCTCCAGTTGATCTGGTGGTCTACCTAATGACATATTAGTCCTCAGATTACATACTTAAAGAAGGATCCAACCCTTTTCTATCTTTTCTGCTTGCACTGAATAGCTACTCAAACAGAAATATGTCAGGGGTCCAGGTGGTACATCAACAGGTAAGCCACCCACTTGGTATTGAATGGGAACAATGTCATTAATTTGAACTGAAACTGGGAGAAGTGTAGTAAAAATTTTCGAAAGAAAGTCAATTGCTGTGCATCACAAGATGACAGCATTATTAAACTAAACCAAATTGTCAATAAATGTGTCTTGGTTTGCCAGCTCCAAAATCCAACTCTTGAATCTCAATCAAGATTAGTTACAGACACCCTCCTGTATTAATAGGATAATGCACAAAGTAACAAAACGCCAAGACAAGTTTGGTTTGACTGATTAATTCAGGTTACCACCACAGCTAATGAACACATGTGGCTTTTGCATCTGGTCTGTAACCAAACAGTCAGTACATTAGTACATTATAAATTGCACTTGTCTGCATCACAAATATGTTCTAAATAAAACATAATCAAATACAAACAGATAATGTGAAAACATCCTGTAGGTCGGTCAAAATCTATAAATGAAAAATTAGGTGTCTACTTTAAGAGAACACTTTGTTGGATAGTTCTAAAGTAGGGTCACACCTGAAACATCAATCTGACATTTCTGTTTACTGGTGCTGACAGGTGTCGTGACCTTTTGCATCATTCACCTTTGGTACAAAATCATTAAGAATGTTGTAATCAAGAGGATCTAATCCAGCTATGAAGACAGAAGGTGATATTGGATCAAAAGAAGAAAATAATAGGTTTTAATTTCTCTCAATGAGAATTGTTTCAGAGTCAGGTCAACCACAGTAAGAGGTGGCGATTTCATGACTGACTGTCAGTTTGGCAGCTCTCAGAAAAAGACACGAACATATTGCCTCTCTTTTGCGTTCAAACTAAAAATACATTTTCTATATCCATACCTGACACTTCCTTTATTTTCAATGAGCCACTTTATGTCAGCCTGAAATATCTTAAGACAACTTATGACAAATATAATAAAAGCGTAATGCTGCGGATGCTGGAAGTCTGAAGTAAAAAGAGAAATTGCGGGAGAAACTCAGCAGTTAAGACAGTCTCTGTGAAGTGAGAAACAGAGTTAACATTTCAAATCTAATGACGCTTATTCGAAAGAAGCCTGCAGAATCTCTCTAGCATTTTCTCTTTTTATTTATGAAAATAACAAAATACTTTGAGCAATGATATTTAAATTGCTGATTTCACTGATTCAATTCTATTTCTTCACGGTGACCTTTTAAGCAAAATTTCTTGGAGTAAACTCACTGTCAAGTTTAAGAATCCTGGGATGCAATTGTTCCTTGTGTTATTAAAGTGTACATTACATAGGAGGGGCTTTAACAAATGTAATTGACCTCTGATCAAGAAAATTCAGAGTTTCTGGCAACATCATCATGCAAAGGGCAGGGGCATATTCCTGGCAACAATTCATAAAATGCTATTAAACTGTTTTGTTTTTATCCAAGCTCAGAGACATTGTCCTCTGAGATGAGGAGAAACGTCTTCACTCAGAGATTGGTAAGCCTGTGGACTTCTCTGCCACAGAGAGTGTTTCAGGTCAAAACAGTGAATGTTTTCAAGAAGGAGATAGATATAATTCCTAGGGCTAAAGGGATCAAAGGGTGTGGAGACGAAGTGGGAATAGGGTTGGATAATCAGCCATGATCATACCAAATGGTGAAGCAGGACTCAAAGGGCCGAATGCTATTTTGGCATTTTTTAAAATGTATTTTACTATTGGTCATCTGTTGGACATCAATGATAGTTTTATTGTTTAGAAGCTCAACAGGCTGTGTCCGGCCATGAATGCTGAGCTGTTTGCTGTTTGCTGTTTGCTGTCTGCTGTCATGGGCTCAGCAAAGCAAGGGCTTCCAAGCTGGTAAGCTCCTTAGTAATACTGTTATATCATCAATGATAAGCAGCAGGGGGGACTCCTTGCCCTGATGTCATGAGACAAGGACAGAACCAGGTATTTGATTCTGTGAAATCTCACCAATTTATTCTTCTCCCTGCTTTGTCATGGTGATTTGCATTTGAAATCTTTGAACAAGGGTGGGACGTTGGTATATTTTCAAAATTGATTTTTTGAAGAATCGTGCAGCAGGTCTTTGGATCACTTTAATCTCTCATCGTAGAAGGATACCACACACAACTTACAATCTCCAGAATTGGACAAGGAAGTGAAGACTGATATTTTTGTTATAATACCAAAGATTTCTGCTGAGACATTTAAGAATGCTATTTCCTTTGGCGGTTATCCAATAAATGTGGAAGCTCCACTGAAGACTGCTTTAAAATGCACTCCTGGATATGGTTGTGTAGCTACCCATTGGAGAATTTGAACTAAAAGCTTTCTGTTTGTGGACCTTTTTGTTGTCAATGAACATGACTGTATTGGACAGAGTGGAAGTCAAAGCACAATACATTATATATGATTAATGGCAATATGTCAGAGTATACTGAATCATAAAAGACAAATGCATATAATAATATTTAAATGTAGTTGAGTTATCTTTATACACAGTGATTCCTCTCCCTTGAGGAGCTGTACAATTAATGCTCCCAACTCTCCTTCAGAGAGAATCATTAAGATTGCAGTATATGGTATTGGTCTTCCAAGGAATTTTAAAAATGTATACTTTTCATAATCTTTTATCAAACAGAAAGATTATGTGATCAAAGTACAAATTCTAATTAACCGAGAATTACATAAAGTAGGCAGCACAGAAATAGGCCATCCTTCTACTATCTTCAAATGCTTTAGAAACTTGAACTGTTTCCATCGCAGCAGAAATGACGAAAGGGAAATTTAGGCAAGTTTTATAAATTGATGAAGAGTTTGATGGAGTGAATAAGGCCAGAGCCTATTTTGTCTGGTTGATTGCAAGTTGTCAACATGTCTCAAGTAAAGTGAGGATAGCTGTGAGGAAGACTTTAGCAAGCCATGTTGCAACTGTACAAGACATTAGTGAGGCTATTTTTAGATGCAATTCTGGTCTCCCTTCTATAGGAAAGATGCTGTTAAACTTGAGATGGTGCAGAAAAGATTTACAAAGATGTTGCCAGGACTAAAGGGTTTGAGTTATAGGGAGAGGCTGAATAGGCTGGGCATTTTTCCCTGGAGCATCAGAGGCTAAGGGGTGACCTGATAGAGATATATAAAATCATGAGGGGCATGGACAGGATGGATAGCCAAGGTCTTATTCCTCGATTGGAGAGTCCAGAACTAGAGAACATAGGTTTATGGTGAGAGTCGAAAGATTTAAAAAGGACCTGAAGGATAGCTTTTTCTCACAGAGGATGGTGCATGTATGGAATGAGCTGCCAAAGGAAATAGTGGAGGTGGGTACAATTACAACATTTAAAAGGCATCTGGTTGGTTATCTGAATAGGAGGGGTTCAGAGGCATTTGAGCCAAATGTGAGCAAATGGGACCAGGTCAGATTGGGATGTTTGATTGGTGTGGGTGAGTTAGACTGAAGGGTCTGTTCCATGCTGTTTGACTCTGACTCGTTAAGTTGTTAAATATGAAATGCTTCACCACAAGAAACCATTACACTGAGATTATTGCATAATTTTAAGGGAATAACTGTAAATATTAAGCAGAAGATAAAGGGAGAATATAGGGCAATTAGGTCACATTAAGCTTACTCAAGCCAAGTGGTGGTCTCGACATGAAGGGCCATATTACATTTCTGTGGTGTAATGTTACACATTTCAAAACAATTTGCAATTATAAAGCAACTGAAAATGCTGGAGTATTTCGGCAGCACCTGTGGAAAGAGGAACATTTTGAGTCCAAACATTCTTCTTCATAATTTAATTCTTCGATTTCTCTCGCCACAGAAACAGCTAGGACTTCTGAATTTTTGCAGCATTTTTGGCTTTTATTTCAAATGTCCAGCATATGCAGTAAATCGCTTTTATTCGCCCTTATAGCCCCTCTGTTGACCTGGGAATGTCTCAAAGTGTTTACAACGAGTTACAGCCATTGGAAGTTTAATGACTGTGTAATTTAAGGAAGCATAGCATCTAGAATTCGCACAGTAAGATCCCAAAATCAGCAATACATTAAGGGGGTGAGATTTTCTCTTCTTTGTTGAAGGTTAAATTATGGCCAGGGTGCATGTATATATAGTATCATGTCACCACTATGGGGAGCCAGTTTAATTGTTAATTGGAGAAAAATTCTAACTGAACAGCTCTCTATCTGCAACGTGCCACAGACTTTCAACTACATATAGAATCTCTACAAAGTAGTTTAAGGTCATTTGGCCTGTCAAGTCTGCACTAACCACAGAAGTAACAGCCTAGGTTTTTACTCAAGTATCTGGTGTAGAACCTGAATCCCCAGTCTTCTGATTTTGAGGCAAGTGTGCTACCACTAAGACAAAACTAACACTAGTTAACATTGTTAAAAATCACACAGCACCATGTTATAGTCCAACAGGTTTAATTGGAAGTACTTAGCTTTCGGAGCACCGTTCCTTCATCAGGTCGTTGATGACATATAATGAACCAATCCTGCTGAAGTGCTTTATTACACACTATTACTGCTGTACAGTCATTGGTAACACATACACCGTGATAGATGCCCTTTACCGTTTGATGAAGTCAGTACATGGCAAAGTCTGTCCTGAAAAGCTCATGTTTTCTCTGCGTGTCAAATCAAATCTGTTTTCAGCCTCATCAACAAACCTGATTAGAGCAAGTGGGATTGATTTAAATAAGTTCTATGCTGCTCTAGAACAGCTAACTTTCTCAAAGGAATTCATTAACTTGTTGGTTTTTACAACATTAAAGAAATAATATTGCGGTTTGAGCTCTGACTTAATTTGTAGGAGATTCTTGCTAAGTTTATTTTCTAAATTCATCAATTTATTCTCTCAGTTTGTTTCTGTTTATTCTGAATCATTTATCATTAATTATATTGTATTCATTAACACAATGAATGACAATGCTGGAACTTTCTTTATGTTTCTTTGCAGCTGATTTGGGTTTTAGAGATCCCTGAGATAATATCCCTGTGCATGCATATGAATATGTTCCATGAATTTCAATGTGCCAGTGACAGAATTGTAGCATATTATCTTGCGGTATAAGCCACTGTCAGCACATTTCCAAGACGGATCACATTATGTCTTAAGCAGCATAACTCACTTAGTCGAACTGCCACATCCTGCATTCTGGTTCTGTTCTATTAGTTGGAGCATTTGTTCACCTTCTCTTAGCTCTCACTTAGTGGAAAATCTCATGATTAGTCTGAAGTGGATAAACAGGATCAATGTTTGAGAGCATGCACACGGGGTTTGCTTCCTGTCCTACTCAGTAATGTATTTGCATGGACAAATTAACTCCAATGCTGGTGCATCTGCAAGAATTAGTCATAGACTAAACCACCTTGACTGGAGCATGAGATCACCCACTACTGCAGCAGCAAGCAATTTCCATTCCCGTTTCATTATCCTCAGGGCTTAATTGAATGATTAGCAATTTGATGCTAAATTCCTGAATTGTTTTCTACTGTTGTTCATTCTTATTAAGAATTTCATTTAAACATGCTGAACTCATCATATTTTAGAATCTTTCAGTCAAAGGAACAAAAATATGTTTTTTTATATCTTACTATTGAGAAATAAATCACTAGTCTCTCGAAGGTGGCTATCCTCCTTCACCAGGTTGCAAAATGAAAGCTACAACAAAGGTTCAGAAAACAATATAGTCAGAAATTGCTTTGATCGCAGGACAAAATTGATTTTAAATGTTCAATCATGTAGTTGAGAGTGGTGTGAATTTATTTATTTCTTTTTTTTTACTGAAACACCCATTCTGGGGTACAAATCTGCTGGAAAAGTCATAAGTGACTAAAATAAAGAAGTGCACTAGAAAGAACAATATGTTAAATTGTAATCACTTTGAACTGAACCAACAGAATTGCATGCAATAGGTCCTTTCACTTGGGTTACAGTGCCTCCAAAGATTGAACACTGTAGAACAAAATATAAAACAAAAATTAAAATTGCTGAAGAAACTTAACATGTCGGAGTGAACTGAAGAAGAGTCACTGGACTCGAAATGTTAACTCTATTTTCTCTCCCCAAATACTGCTAGACCTGCTGGGCATCTCCAGCAATTTCTGTTTTTGTTTCAGATTTCCAGCATCTGCAGTTCTTTTATTTTATGATCTCAGGATTTGTGAGCTTCAATTTTATACCTAATCCATACTGTTAAAGTCATCATCTCCATTATTTCAACTGCATGAACTCCTGCAAACTTTCTAATTTGCTGCTCAAAAGAAGAAAGCACTTAAAATACTCAGCTGGTCATGCAGCATCTATAGAGAGAGAAAAGTTTGTAGTTCATTTCAATGACAATTTATCAAACTGGGTAAAGTTAGAGATGAACCTGCTTTTAATAAGTGGTGGGTGGGACAAAGATAAAGAAAGCTCTGTGATAGATTTACAATATCTATAATGTTCTGCTTTTTTTAACCTACCAAGGAGTAGGTTATTCCTGATGATGGGCCTTTGCCTGAAACGATGATTTTCCGGCTCCTCAGATGCCACCTGACCTGCTGTGCTTTTCCAGCACCACTCTGATCTAAACTCTGGTTTCCAGCATTTGCAGTCCTCACTTTAACCTACCAAGGAGTTAGTCTAGGTCTAAAATAATAACCAGCTGCCTATCTTTTTCTATAATGGTTCTTCAGCCTGCCTGCTACTCTAATTCCTTCAGCTTGACTAAGTTGCTCAAAATTTTGCTACTGACTCAAAACACTATGGATTCATGACGCACTCTAGCATTTAAATGTACTGCTGATATAGACTGGCACATCAGTGAAGTCTGTAAGACCACAAGACCATAAGACACAAAAGCAAAAGCAGGCCTATCAACCCATTGAGTCTGGTCCTCCATTCAATGAGATCACAGCTGATCTAATAATCCTCAACTCCCTGAGGAACGCAGCACTGTCAGATGTGATGTTAAACCAAAACATGTTTCAATGGTAGTTATAAATCGTAGGGCACTATTGGAAAAAGAACAGAAAGTTTTCTTCAGGGTGAATTAATCTATTCTGTGTTCCAATAGTGCGCCACATTGGAAAGAAACCCAGGCTCTAATCAGACTAGACCACTTTAGCACCAATTCTTCAAATAAACTGGGGGCAACGCGCTTAGTGAATCAATCTTCAGTTACCCTGGTCAATATTCCAACAACACCAACAACAAAAAAAAATTAAGTAGTCATTCTTGCATGCTTTTAAGCAAAAATTTACTGTGCTTTAAAACATTGTCACATTTGCCAACAAGGCTATATTTCAAAGAAATTCATTCCACATGATTGAGAGCCTAGCTGGCTAAAGGCACCACTTTGAGCATTGTAATGGAGTGCAGAGATTTAAAATCTAATCCCTGAACCAAGGGATTAACAAATGATTACATCAACATCATTTACACTTCCTCTGGTCCCAGCTTTGTTAATTTATTAAAAGATCAGTAACCGTCTTTACTTGTCCCAGAGGCTATCAGCAGACTACATTGCTAAAGGCTTACAGCAGCAATTTCTGACCTTTCTCTGAGTCAGGATCCCTAACGCTACCAAATATTCCATTGAGAATCTGCTGACAATATTCTAAATTAACTTTCCCAATAAAAACCTGTATGGGCACAAAACAAATCTGCATGCTGCATTAACAGGTAATCAAATCAGTTTTGAAAGATGCTAATTCCAATTCCAATTCTTTCTCTGTAGATCTGGCATATCTTCACGCGTTATCTATATAAGTTAATCATGGAATTTCGTCTTCGCACTTGCTAAGAAAGCTGCATTCATTGCAGACTTCTCATGTTCTCAGGATATTTCATAGTTAATGTATGCATTTTGAAAGACAGTCCTTGCTGTTTGGGAGTCACACACAGTCACCTTAACCAGAAACATTGCCCAATCTCAAACAAGATGATTTTGGACAAGCTTTTCGTGATGTCAGCTGAGAGATCTTTAATATACACCTCAGAAAGTAGATAAGAGCTCAGTTTCATGTTTCATCCAAAAAGCAGTATCTGTGCACATTAGGTCTCCTTCTGTACTGCACTGAAATATCAAAAGCATCGACACACTCACAACCTGGACTAGGACTTTAACTCACATTGAAATATAAGAATCCTCTTCTGAGCTGAGGCTGCTATTTGGTCAAGACGCATTGTTGTGGTGAAAATATGCTGCATTTTTGGAAGTCCAACATTCTGAAATAAATACTAAACTGATAGTTCAGATGTTAAAAATGCCATCAGACTACTTTAAAAGTAGAATGCTCACCTGGTCAGCATTCAACTCTCAAATGAAGCAGATTAACTGCTATTGTATGTCATTTATGAAACAGTTTTGTTCGCACATTGGCTGCTGCGTTTAACTAAATATGGCAGTGACTAAATTGATATGCATGAGTGGAGTGATACTGTCCTAGAAAACAATTGATATAATTCCCTGTGACGTGTTAGGAAACCGAATTCAAAAATTGCAGATCGAGTTGTAAAAGTCTACTTCAAAAATTCAATTACTTTGTGGACAAGGACAAGTAAATAGATATAACATTAAGGGTAATAGGAATAGTAAGGAGAATGGCACAGAATCAATAATGCTCATTCAGACCACTAGACTTGACACAATGGACAAACAGCCTCCTTTTGCTCAGTTATAATTTTGTGATTCTGAAAAAAATATCACAAATGCTAGCAGATTGCAGTTTTGCAGCGAATAGATGTGCCACGTGTTTTATTTTCCTTCTGTGTTTTTTTTTCAATCTTTAGGCAGCCTCTTTCAAACCCATGACCATCTCGTTCTGGAAGGACATGGGCAGCAGATGCACGGGCACCTCACCATGTTTAAGTTCCCCTCTAAGTGCTCACTTTCTTGACTTGGAAATATATTGTCATTCCTTCACAGTTGATGTGTCAAAATCCTGGAAATGCTTCCCTCATGGCATTGTGGGTCATCCTACAGCATGTGGACTGCATGTGGATTCAAGAAGGCAGCTCACCACCACCTTCTCAAGGGCAACTGGGAACAGGCAATAAATGCTGGCCAGCCAGCAATGCCCTTGTCCCACAAGTGAATAAAAAAAAGCTTAGTAATGATAAACCATGATAAACAAATGTGCTTGATAAATATTTTAGGGCAACATCATTTTCAATACAACTGGTCTCCACTTCCTTCTTGCTGCCTGCAAAAGTCACAATTCTGCTGAAAGACATTTGTCTGAATATTTCAATCTGGCAATTACCACAACCAGTAGAATATTTATGAATTGATTATGTGTGTTAATACTTTTGACATTAGGACTAATTATGAGGCTGCTTCAATTATATCAAACTGCACAATTACCTGATAAACCTAAGGACCTATGCCAACCCAAGAATCATTTCCTGAAATATCATCTTCACTTGTGTTGGTCACATCTTAGTGAATTTACAAGTCCCGTGCTATTTTTCTTTGATGTGTTTAATGAGACATCATGGTAATTTGATTTTCACGTGCATTCCATTTAAGTAATGATAAATGCATTACCTAGTCTGGAACAGCACCATGCAGACCACAAAATCCAAGGTTTGAGTCTTGGACTAAACTTAGCTGAACTCAAGCAAGGCATGAATCATAGCAGAGATGCTTCAAATAGTCTTAGGGCTCCTGGGCTAACAGATCGAAGTATGGATGGTAAGTGATGATCCAGAAATAGCTCTAATACGTGTATAATCAAATAGCCTGACCAAAAATAACAGCATACAGACTGACACATGATGAATCACTGAGGCACCAATAGAATTATCTAAGAAAAAGCAACTTCAAACCAGCATGATACAAACACTAAACTTGAAGAATCTTCTAAAAGAATAAATTGTACAGTTACGCACATAAAGATTCAACATTTCAAGTTATTTGATTATTTCAGTAATCAGCAAGTTATTTAGTTCCCAAAGTAAATGATCATTTCAGCCCTAAAGTCCAAAGCTTATGAAGCAAGAGCAAAAATCTTCAAATAATATCACAGCTTTCCTTACCAACTGCCTCATCAATGATTTTCTCTCTGTCATAAAGACAGAAATAAAGATATTCACGATGATTGCACAATGTTCAAAACCATTCCAAACTCCTCAGATACTGAAACAGTCTTTGACCAAAAACAGCAAGATCTGGACAATATCCAGGCTTAGTCTGACAGGTGGCAAGTAACATTCACACCTTACAAGTGCCAGGCAATGGCCATCTGTGACAAGACAAAATATAACCAATGACCTTGATATTCAATAGCATTATCATCATTGAATCTCCAGGGGTTCCCATTGACTAGAATCTGAACTGGATGAATGGAAAATACAGTGGCTATGAGGCTACGCCAGAGGGTGAGAGGTTTTTAGTAGTTTGCTGACTCCTCAAAGCCTGCCACGATCTGCAAAGCACAAGTCAGGAGTGTGATGGAATACTCCCCATTTACTTGGATGAATGCAGCTCCAACAAAACTCAAGAAACTTAACACCATCCAGGATAAAGTGACACACTTAATTGGCACCACATGCACAAAAAGTTCCTCCCTCCACTATTGTTGTACCATATAAGAGGCAATGCAGAAATTCCCCAATTCTACTTAGACAGCAGCTTTAAACCCACAACCAGTTTCATCTAGAGGGACAAGGGCAGCACCACCATCTTCACATTCTCCTCCAAGCCACTCACCATCCTGACTTGCAAATATAGTCATTCCTCTGTATCCATGAAGGGTCCCTCCCTGAAATCCCCGAATGATGAAAAATAGGTTAAAATTGTTAAAAATATTACAGATTTGTGATTTTTCTTTCCCACAGATGTTGGCTTTTTTGTCACTTTACTGTATAACCATTTCTTCACTGTCTCTGAGGCGGAATCCTGAATTCCCCGGTCTGGCAGCATTGTGGGTCTATCCAAAGCATAGAACTGCAGCCGTTCAAGAAGGCAACTCACTATCACTTTCTCAAGGGCAACAAGGGATAAATGCTGGCACAGCCAGTAAAGCTCACATCTCCTGAAATAATTTTTAGAAAAACAGGAATCAATCCTAGTCTCTAATTAAGATACCTTTGGGTCATCATGTTTTTCACCTCATTTTGATATTTTCTTCCCTTTTCACCTAAAGGCAGACTTAGTACAGTAGTTTGTTTTCATGGGCACCCTCCAATTTTCCATCCTTCATTGGGCACCACTCAAATACCTCTCCTATCCCAATACCAGCCACACTTTGCTCCCTAAACTGCCTAATCACTCATAATAAGTATGGCCAAAGGGCAGTATTGTGAGCCTGGTACTTCTGGCTGAAGGGCAAGGCACTAAAAGGCAAGGAAATGCAAGGAACAGATGCTGCGAGCATCTGGGTAGGCTCAAAGTGACTGAGTGCTAAGAGACCAAGCAAACAGCCTGGAGATGCAGCAGCCATGAGCTTACTGCATGTCCCTGAGCACCCAGTGTCCTTGCTGCAGTATTACAGTGATTGTTGCTGTTGCACCTCTGAGATGTAATATTGAAGTGCAGAAGTGGTTTGGAGATGCCAAAATGCCAATGTCCATGAAGGTGGAGTGGGTGTGGCCAAAGCCTAGGGAGTGTGCTTGGAGCTGCTGGCACACAGTATCCAATATCCAGCTCCTTTAGCATAAGCAGTGAGCTGAAGTTAGAAGATACCTGCTATCACTTACATGTCAAGAATTTGCAGTGTCTAGATTGCTCATGGTGGTTGGTAAGATAGAAAGCTGAATATTAATGAAGTGGGATCTGTAATTAATAAAGCTGGCAACAAGCAATAGTCCCCTTATTTGGAAACTTGCCACAGCCTCACAAAAAATTCATTTTGCCCCGTGATTTAGTTAAAAGATGCAGCAAATTGTTCCTAATGTCATTGAGTGGCCTTGCTGGCCTTTTCACACGATTCAGACACATTTCTTGCCATAACAATGAAATCCAGGCCCTGGCACTAGCTCCGAAAGCTAGTGTGCTTCCAATTAAACCTGTTGGACTATAACCTGGTGTTGAGTGATTTTTAACTTTGTACACCCCAGTCCAACACCGGTATCTCCAAATCATAACATTTAAAAGGCATTTGGATGGGTTTTTGCGTAGGAAGGGTTTGGAGGGATATGGGCCGGGTGCTGGCAGGTGGGACTAGATTGGGTTGGGATATCTGGTCGGCATGGATGGGTTGGACGAAGGGTCTGTTTCCATGCTGTACATCTCTATGACTTTATGACTTCAAGAAGTGCAATTGCAGTCATACCTTGTACAAAGAAGAACGTTTGTAAATTTTGAGGTTACTCACTTTATATGAACATGTCTGTTAAGAAAAGTAGCCTATTTGGCCCCTTGCGGTTGTACGCTAATTATTCATGGTTGATGTGATTGTAACCTTCACTCCAAATTCCTGTTACCATGGTAACTATTTATCTCTTGCTTATCAAAAATCTATCGAGCTCTGTCTTATAACTATTCAAGTTATCTGCTTCCACTAAATTTTGCAGAAGAGAGTTCCAAAGACAGAGGACTCTCTGAGACAAAATAATTATTCAAATCTCAAATCTATTTTTAAACAGCGATCTGCTAGTTATAGAATCTCACCCAAACTACAGTTAACAAATTTTCTGAATGATTTTGCCTGATCATGCAGTTTTCATTTGCAGTACTCTTCAGTGACTGCAAGGAATCCAAACCATTTATCATTTTCGTATCACACCTTCTAATAATCACAGGATTTACAAATGGATTAGTCATCAGCAGCCTCATGACAGAACAGCAAGTTTGCAGTATCTGTAGCAGATCTGAAAGCAGTCTGAGTGAACAGCCAGTTATGTTGCCAGCTTCTATCACTCACAAACCATTGGAAGCAGAGATTCATGCAGCCCACTCACTGGCCTTCAGCTGCCAGTGATATTTCTAATGTTAGACAAAAAGCTAGTGAGATGATCAATTCCATTGCATTATTGCCAAAATAAAGGTGGTGTGGGAGATTAAAAATGGGAAGGTCAACTGCTTAATGCAGTGATCATGCTGTAAATGATAAGATGTATGAGTGAGGTATGGTGTCTTCCTTAAGTAGCCTTTTACTGATGTTAACATAAAATCAAAACAAAAATTCCAAAGTGGATACAACTAAGCATCTTTGGAGAGAGAAACAGAATTAACAGTTCGATGTCTTGTTTTTGTTTCAGATTTCTAGCATCCACTTTATATGGTATTTCTAATGCAAACTTTCTTATTCCCGAATGAAGGCTGAATCTTAAACGTTTTGGCAAAGAGGAAGTTGAGTTAGGTTTCTTGGAGTGGTTTTCAACACTAAGTGGCACAATGGCTCAGTGGTTAGCGCTGCTGCCTTACAGCACCAAGGATCTGGGTTCAATCCCACCCTTGGGTGACTGGAGTTTGCATATTCTCTCAGTGTCCATGTGGATTTACTCTGTATGCTCCAGTTTCCCCCCATAGTCCGAAAACATACAGGTTACATGAATTGGCCATGCTCAGTTGCTCATAGTGTCTGTGGAGGTATTGATTAGCCCTGGGAAGTGTAGGGTTACTGAGATGGGGTGGATCTGGGTGGATATTCTTCAATGTGGACTCAATGGTGTGAGCGGCCTGCTCCTACATTATAGGGATTCTATGAGGCTAGCTAGTCCATTTGCCATATCTTACTAAACTCATTATCTACCTTCCCTGCCCTTTGGTATCTTTCAGGTCCAATTTCTGCCTCACCTTACAATTCCAACAACAACCTGCTACTCAGTGGGGAGCCACTGAAAGACCTGCACTCGCTGTGTCTGCACCACACTTAAAACACCACTGTGTGCCTGGACAAGCACTGACATTTCGAAGTCCTGCTTATTGATGGATGGTGTCAGAACATGCCAGAATAGGGGAAGATAGTATCACCATTCTCTCTGGTGAACAGGCTGATCCAGAGGACTACCAGACAAGGTCACATCAGCAGACCCTGCCAGCCTGGTCCTGGGTAGCCAACCAGGCCAGTGAGATCTCCAAGTTACGGATGAACGGCCTGTAGGGCAGCAAGAAGCTCAATGATCTTTTCTGGTCAATAGCATAACTGCCACACCCTTCTGTCTGCTACCTCCCATTCACTCCATCTCTGCCACTGTACACACACTCTAACCAAGGTTCTAGCACATTTACTATTGCATGCAATATGTTCTCTCACTTGCTATCAGATACCCCTCTCCAATTTCCAACAGCATTAACTCTGCATGACCTCCATGCTACCTCCCTGGAGAATAGTCACATCTGGCTCGAAACGTTAACTCTGTTCCCATCTCCAAGACTCTGCCAGACCTGCTGAGTTTCTCCTGCATTGTCTATGTTTGTTGTGTGTAAATGTTTGTCCTGTTACCTTACATGTGGTAGTTGGTCTCTCTGTGAAGGTGCTAAATGCATTTTCACATCATTCAGCATCACTTCATGGCTTTGTTATGAAGTTCAATGGACGGAAGTCTGTGTTGAGGGTGTACTGCACAATGTGGAAGTGGAGGCATGGTATTAGGTCATACTGAGACGTTTGGTCCTCCTCAACCAGCATCCCTAATATTTCCCTACCTTTGTGCTCAAAATGTAGCTGTCAATAAGGTGACTAGCAGTGGCTATGCCAGAGAAAATCAGCCCAAACAAGAAAATCAGTGCAATCAGATGGTTAGAGAGTGTTCCTCTGTGTACGGTACATGGGTCTGTAACTGCAGCCCCCTCCCTCACAGTTCAGGTCACTCTACTCCATCCACTCTGAAGGTGGTTGCAGCGATTTTCTTCCCCACTGCACACTTCCAAGTTGCATCCCGATGAAAGGAGTGACAGTGTGTGCTCTTCTGCCAGTGTGGCTTCCTGCCTCAGCTTGAACTTGCCAGTCAGCTTCCAAACGTCCACATCTCCTTCTTAGTAACACATCGTATAAATCCACAGGCTTCACACTTCCCCAAATAACCTCCCTTCCAATCCCATCAACAAGTACTTTTACCTGCCTATCTCTCCCACCCAGCTGCTTGCTTTGCTTTGGATCAGGCGGTCATTGTAGTGGAGCAGAAAGGGAGGCCACTCAATCCTTTGAGTTATGCTAATTCTGTTTAGAACTCATCTGTCAGTCTTTGGTCTATCCTCATTCCCCGACAACTTTATATCCATCAAGTTGGGCAGGAAGGGGAGTAGGGATAATCCTAGTAACTATAGGCCAGTGAGTCTCACTTCTGTTGTGGGCAAAGTCTTAGAGAGAATTGTAAGGGATAGGATTTATGCACATCTGGATAAGAGTGATGTGATCAAGGATAGTCAGCATGGTTTTGTGAAGGGCAGGTCGTGCCTCACAAACCTTATTGAATTCTTTGAGAAGGTGACTAAGGAGGTAGATGAGGGGAAAGCGGTAGATGTGGTATATATGGATTTTAGTAAGGCGTTTGATAAGGTCCCCCATGGTAGGCTACTGCAGAAAATACAGAGATATGGCATTGAAGGTGAGTTGGAGGTTTGGATTAGGAATTGGCTCTCTGGAAGAAGACAGAGGGTAGTAGTTGATGGCAAAGGTTCATCTTGGAGTGCCGTCACTAGCGGTGTTCCGCAAGGATCTGTTTTGGGACCATTGCTGTTTGTCAGTTTTATAAATGACCTGGAGGAAGGGTTAGAAGGTTGGGTGAGCAAGTTTGCGGATGATACGAAAGTCGGAGGAGTTGTAGACAGTGAGGAAGGATATGGCAGGTTACAGCGGGATATAGAGAAGCTGCAGAGCTGGGCAGAAAGGTGGCAAATGGAGTTCAATGTAGCTAAGTGTGAAGTGATTCACTTTGGTAAGAGTAATAAAAAGATGGATTACTGGGCTAATGGTCGGATACTTGGTAGTGTGGAAGAGCAGAGGGATCTTGGTGTCCATGTACACAGATCTCTGAAAGTTGCCACCCAGGTAAATAGTGCAGTGAAGAAGGCATATGGCGTACTGACTTTTATTGGTAGAGGAATTGAGTTCCGGAGTCCTGAGGTCATGCTGCAGTTGTATAAGACTCTGGTGCGGCCGCATCTGGAATATTGTGTGCAGTTTTGGTCGCCATACTATAGGAAGGATGTGGAGGCACTGGAACGGGTGCAGAGGAAGTTTACCAGGATGTTGCCTGGTATGGTAGGAAAATCCTATGAGGAAAGGCTGAGGCACTTGGGGTTGTTTTCATTGGAGAAAAGAAGGTTTAGGGGTGATTTG
Organism: Chiloscyllium punctatum; assembly: GCF_047496795.1. Lineage (NCBI taxonomy): Eukaryota > Metazoa > Chordata > Chondrichthyes > Orectolobiformes > Hemiscylliidae > Chiloscyllium > Chiloscyllium punctatum. Next base: position 103,006,617 of record NC_092739.1, on the reverse strand, counting down.
ATAGAGGTGTACAAGATGATTAGGGGGTTAGATCGGGTTGACAGTGAGAACCTTTTTCCACGTATGGAGTCAGCTATTACAAGGGGGCATAGCTTTAAATTAAGGGGGGGTAGATATAGGACTGATGTTAGGGGTAGGTTCTTCACTCAGCGAGTCGTAAGTTCATGGAATGCCCTGCCAGTAGCAGTAGTGGACTCTCCCTCTTTATGGGTATTTAAGCGGGCATTGGATAGGTATATGCAGGATAGTGGCTTAGTGTAGGTTAGGGGTGCTTTGATCGGCGCAACATCGAGGGCCGAAGGGCCTGTACTGCGCTGTAATGTTCTATGTTCTATGTTCTATGTTCTAAGTATTCTGAAATTTTAAAGGCATTATCAATATATTGAACTGTACAGAACTGAAAAGTAGTTCTACATTATTAGCAAACTCAGTTATTCCAGTTTCTATACTGTCGAGTTCAACTTATTTTGAGTGTAGTTCAGGAGAATATATCAGTCTGGTATCTGCAACATTCTAGTGGAAGTCTGGAAAGTTTAGATGCGACAAATATATTTTTATCTTTCCTTGGAAATATTTGCATTGTTTGCCTATCATTTTTTTCAGGAAATATGAAAGTATTTTTATGATATATGAGGTAACCATGCCTGACCACCACTGAAACAGAGATTCTGCCAAAACCAACAGAGACAATCAAAGCATTCATCCAATCAGAGAGAGAAGAGCAGAATGCCAGAGAATAAATGACAGTAGTTGCTTTGGATATCAAATCATCTTTTCGGCAAATATGGCAGCAAACAGCCTTAATAAATTTACCATCAGCCTGATGCAAATTGGCTGAATTGGCTTAAGTCACATCTCACACAAAAACAGATGCATGCATTTGCTGGAAGCTTGTTATCTCAGCCCCATGGTTCAGATAATGTCAAACTTGGACCAACAAGAAAGAAGAAAGAATCAATAAATCAATCAACCCCAGGATATCTCAAAGTGTTTCACAGTCAATTAAGCTCTAGAAGTTCCTCAGGACAGTGTCCAAGGCCCAATTCTCTTCAGCTGCTTTATCATTGACCTTCCTTCCATCACAAGGTCAGAAGTGGGTATATTTCCTGATTATCACACAATGTTCTGTACTATTTGCAGCTCTTCAGATACTGAACCAAATCCATCAAAACTCATACAACATTCAGGTTCAAGTTGCTAGGTAACATTTGCACCACACAAATGTTCAGCGATGACCATTTAGAAAAAGAGAGAAGTGTATCATCATCCCATGACATTCACTGGAATAATCCTGAATGAATCCTCCATTGTCAACATCCTGAGTGTTACCTTTGACCAGAAATGGAACCGGAACATTTATGTAAACAATATAGCTACAAGAGGAGATCAAACACTAGAAACTCTGACGCCAGTATCTCACCTCCTGACTCTGAACATTGACTCATGCAAGTCAGAAGTGCAATGGAATAATCTCACTTTACCTAGATGAGTAACTGATCAAACTGTTCCATCCCAGGTAGTGTTGAATATTTTGCATTTTACAGGTGAATCTTAAGATGTCTACATTGTGCTCTTAACTTGTGTCTTATAGATTAAACAAGGCCTTAAGACAGGAACTAAACAATTCACAAGAATACAAGTTGTCAGAGTACCCTGTCTCTGTAGCCATGGTGATGATGTAAGCTTCTTATCCATGATGATTCTCAGGATGTTGATGGTTGGACACTTTTCAAGAGTGGCACTACTGAAGGTTCGTAGAGACAGATACCCCTTTTCTTGTCAGTGATTTAAGCAATTTATCTAGAGAGGCAAGCTAAACAGTATAGGACTGAAGGAAAATTGTATTTTTTTGGAATTGTCAACTTGTGGCCTTTTCTGTTGCTTTCCAACCCAATAACCTTCACCACAAAGGAAGATAAGAGCAAATAAATGATGGGCATGTCATCTCCAGGTCACACAGCACCTTAACTCAAAAACATAGGGAGTGAACTTAACTTCAATGGAAAAGACAATGGAAAAGTGCACTAAAACTGTTTTGCTATCACTCTACTGTCAGTTTTACTTCCATATCATCATTCATGAGCTGAGGACTTAGACAGAGAATGACAAAATTAAAACAAAAATGAAAATTGCTGGAAGAAGTTGACTGATCCAGCACATCTGTGGGAAGAAAGCAGACTTAATGTTTCAAGTCCGGTGACTCTTCATCAAAACACAAAACTGAATGCAGACAAGTGTGAAGTGATACAGTGTGAAGTCTGAGATGCAACCAGTGAGACCTGTAAAATTAACTAACAACATTCTCCCCGTATCCGCGTGGGTTTCCTCCAGGTGCTCTAGTTGCCTCCCACAATCCAAAGTTGTGCAGGTTAGACCATGAATTGGCCATGCTAAATTGCCCATCGTGTTCAGGAATGTGTAGGTTAGGTGCATTAGTAAGGGGCAGATGTAGAGTAATAGGGTAGAGGAATGGGTCTGGGTTGGTTACTCTTTAGAGGGTCAGTGTGGACCTGTTGGGCCAAATGGCCTGTTTCCACTCTGTAGCGAGTCAATGATTCTAAAGTCTTATCCCTATTGCAGGGATACTGATGGAGTTGCCACAGAGGCGTAAGATGTTCACATAGATCTCAGAGAAGGAACCAACTATTTGAGGATACACCATTGCAAGTTACACAAATGCTCCACCAGTGCTGATACACTCACATTGGTAGAGTCTCAGTTGCAAACTGACTGGGTAAGAATTGGGTGAGAGTGGTGAGAAGCACATCATTTGTGAACAGTAGCAGCTAATGGAGACAGCTGAAGCTGTGGATAGTTCCCATTAGAAAACTGAGGGCAGCTCCATAGTGGTGCTGAGCCACAGGACTCATACTGTCATTTTATTAAAAGAATTTATTTCTTGGGGCGTGCTATTAAGAAGCCTAGCATTTATTGTCTGCTGATAAATAAACAGCTGGTGATGAGTTGCAGTCCATTTGGTGGAAGTAGGCCCACAGTGCTGTTAGGGAGAGAGTTCTGGAATGTGGTATTCCCCATGCAATCGCTGCCCCCAGGTAATAAAGGTTACAGGTTTGGAAGGTGCAATTGCTGAAGCATTAATGAAATGGGTCTTGTATATGTATCCATGTACATTTAAGATGTTAGAAGGGGTGCCAAACAACAAGGCGGTTTTGTCCTCATTGGTGTCAAGCTTTTTGAGTGTTGTTGGCACCACACTCATCCAGGAAAGGGGAAGGATTCTATTGCCTGAAGTTTGTTTCATAAATGATGAACAAGCTTTGAGGAATCAGGAGGTGAGTTATTAACTGTGCATTCCCAGCCTCTGATCTGTTGTATTAGCCATTGTATCTGTGTGGCTAGGCTAACTACATTTCTGGTCAGCCGTGTTTGTTACCTTGAGACTTGACCATCTGAATGCACTCACTCTGCCCTTCACATTCTCTCCTCTGTAACACTACTGCCCCTTGTACTTCCTCAAAACAGCCTTTCTCCCAGCATGCCAATGCTTACTAACCTACACAGGTTCCCAGTTTGGCATTTTTAAAACTTTTGAACTTACATCTATGTTTTCAAATCCCTCCAGGTTTCGTACCTCCTTATCTCTCTTATCTTTTCTAGCCCCTCCCATTCTGGCTTCCTAAGCAAGGACAATTGACATACCATTAGTGGCTATATCTTTTGTTGCTAAAACCTTAAGCTCCAGAATTACGTCCCTTAACCTCACTTTCTTTATCCCACTTTCCTTAGTAGAATTACCTCTTTGACCAAGATTTCAGATTTATGCCTAAATATATTTTTGCATGGTTCAGTGTCAGTTTTTATAATACTCCTGTGAGGTGCCTTAGGACAATAGATTAAGTTGAATACATTAAGAACATATAGGTTGTTGTTGTCAGAGTCTAAAAGCAGAGGAGTGATGGTAAACTTTTATAGCACCTTAGTCAGGCTTTAGTCAGACTGTACTCTTCAATTCTGGACTTTTCAGTTAGGAAGTATGTCAAGGCCTTTGAGAGTGTGCAGAGGAGATTTATTAAAATGGTACAAGTTGAGGAATTAGTTTCGGTAGAAGGCTGAAGTAGATTTCTAATAAATGTTGAATATCTTGAATGTTTTTCGTAGAACAAGCAAGGATAAATCCATTCCCAGTAGCAGACAGTCATCAAAGGACAGAGATTAAAGGTGATTGAAAACTATTTCCCCTTGTCACTTCTGGTTCTTTTGCCAGTGAGTTGTTGTGATCTGGAGTACACTGTCTGAATAGATGATGGAAGTAGATTCAATAGCCTGAGTCTAGGGACAATTGGATAAATATTTGAAAGGCAAAATTTTAAGAGCTATAGGGAGAAAGTAGGCAAATGTGATATATTGGTTAGCTCCATAAATGATCTAGCTCAGGAACAATATGCTGAATGGCTTACTGTCTTCTCTATTACAATATGATTCTGTGTTGAAAGTTCCAGAATATTAACTAATACACAATCATATTACCAGGTTCAGAAAACGCCTATAGAGCAACTTGGATGAATGATAAGTGACTAAGGGGCAATGCATTCATCCTAAGAACAAATTAAAAATCAGCAGAATTACTCTGGAAGTTTCATCATCAATGCAATGTATAATATTTGCAAGCCAGCATAGAACATGGTGTACAACTGGATTTTATTCAGAAGAACAAACCAAAAAAGCAATGAATTTAACGAGAGCTACAATTAGCAGTTAAGGAGATACTAATAAATTGTCGACACCAACTGAAAGGAGATTAAGGTTGAAGTCACAAAATGGCAAGCAACCTCCAGGACTCTGTGGTGTGCTCAGTTAATCTAACATGGAAAGAACCTCCTGAAGCTCCTAATATATGCTAAGTTTAGCAAAGTTGTTATCAAGATGATATTATATACCTCGGTTGATGCTGCATCTGTCCATTTTCTCTCTTCAAATAAACCTACTTTAGATCCTGAGGCATTACATGAAACAGAAATGTACTGAATGAAATGTGATATCCTTCTCGATTTTGAGAAATCAAGAGGTTGAACCTGATCAGATCATTCTTACCCATACCTGCTAGTTGGGAAGAAGATAGCAATGGATTAGTCACTGAATTCACATCCCTGACCAGTTTACTTCATTTGCTTCGATCATACTTCTCTTCAAATCCAATGTTTTGTTTTATTATTTCTCAGTGTGGTGACAAATGACATGAATCCATAGAGAGAGCAAAAGCTTTCTCATTATAACTAGCAAAACCACAATTAAAACAAACTCCTCAAGATCCATATTAAGAATAAAAAGGGTCTGCAGTAAAATAATTTAAAAGCCTGAGAATTGATAGCATTTTAGATTTCAGCAAGAGGACAAAATATTTGGTCAAGAGGGGAAATAAATTATGTGAGTAAAACTGCAGGGAAAATAGAAACTGACCATAAAAGCTTCTATTAGTATATGAAGAGAATAAGATAAATAAAAATACATGTAAGTCTTTTACAATAATTTGCTGGGAAAATTCTAAAGGGCAATCAAAAAAAACCAGAAGCATTGAACACATAGTTGTGGTTCTGTTCGCCGAGCTAGGAATTTGTGTTGCAGACGTTTCGTCCCCTGTCTAGGTGACATCCTCAGTGCTTGGGAGCCTCCTGTGAAACGCTTTTGTGTTGTTTCTTCTGGCATGTATAGTGGTTTGTCTTTGCTGCTTCCGGTTATCAGTTCCAGCTGTCCGCTGCAGTGGCCGTATATTGGGTCCAGGTCGATGTGTTTGTTGATAGAGTCTGTAGATGAGTGCCATGCCTCTAGGAATTCCCTGGCTGTTCTCTGTTTGGTTTGTCCTATAATAATAGTGTTGTCCCAGTCAAATTCATGTTGCTTGTCATCTGCGTGTGTGGCTACTAAGGTTAGCTGGTCGTGTCGTTTCGTGGCTAGTTGGAGTTCATGGATACAGATCGTTAGTTGTCTTCCTGTTTTTCCTATGCAGTGCTTTGTGCAGTCCTTGCATTGGATTTTGTACACTACATTGGTTTTGCTCATGCTGGGTATCGGGTCCTTTGTCCTGGTGAGATGTTGTCTGAAAGTGGCTATTGGATTGTGTGCTGTTATGAGTCTTAGTGGTCGTAGTAGTCTGGCTGTCAGTTCAGAAATGTTCTTGATGTATGGTAACGTGGTTAGTCCTTTGGGTTGTGGCATTTCCTCATTCTGTTGTCTTTCCCTTAGGCATCTGTTGATGAAATTGTGCAGTGAAATTTGGCGAATACATTGTATAGGTGTTCTTCCTCTTTTTGCAGTTCTGGTGTACTGCAGTGTGTTGTGGCCTTTTTGAACAGTGTCTTGATGCAACTTCTTTTGTGTGTGTTGGGGTGGTTGCTTTTGTAGTTTAGGACTTGGTCTGTGTGTGTGGCTTTCCTGTATACTTTTGTGGTGAATTCTCTGTTCGGTGTTCTCTGTACCATCACGTCTAGGAATGGGAGTTGGTTGTCCTTTTCTTCCTCTTGAGTGATTCGGATTCCTGTGAGTGTGGCGTTGATGATCCAGTGTGTGTTCTCTATTTCTGTGTTTTTAATGATTACAAAGGTGTCATCCACATATCTGACCCAGCGTTTGGGATGAATTTGCAGTAAGACTGTTTGTTCTAATCTTTGCATTACAGCTTCTGCTATGAGTCCAGAGATGGGTGAGCCCATGGGTATGCTGTTGATTTGTTCATATATTTGGTTGTTGAATGTAAAGTGTGTTGTGAGGCACAGGTCCAGTAGTTTGAGTATGCAGTCTTTGTTGATAGGTTCCCGGTCTTGTCTGTTCTGTATGTCCAGCAGGTTGGCTATTGTTTCTCTGGCTAGGGTTTTGTTGATAGAGGTGAACAGTGCCGTTATATCGAATGAGACCATAGTTTCTTCCTTGTCTATATGTATATTTCTGATGATGTCCAAGAATTCCTGCGTTGACTGTACAGAGTGTCTGGATCCGCTGATCAGGTGTTTCAGTTTCTGTTGTAGTTCTTTAGTCAGTTTGTGTGATGGTGTTCCTGGTAGCAATACCATCGTAGCACCCGAGCTACAAATCTTCTCACAAACTTTGAAATTGAATACATACTTTGGTTCTGCCCTCACAAATGAGCACACAAATTTTCTCCAAGAAATGTTACAGAACCAAGGGTGCAGTGAAGGGGAGAATTGAAGAAATTGGAGTCATAGAGTCATACAGCATGGAAACAGACGCTTTGATCCAAGCAGTCTACGCTGAACATAATCCCAAACTAAACTAGTCCCACTTGCCTGCGCTTCATCCATGTCCCTCCAAACCTTTCCTATTCACAAACTTATTGAAATGTCTTTTTAAACAGAGATGCGGTGAAATTACATCTCTCAAAGGTTTGTGAATGCAGTGAATGCTGGGGTATTGAGTAAATTTGGGGAAGAACAGACATTTATAATTAGTTAAAGAATTATGAAGACTGGGCAGGAAACTGAGGTTGAGGCCGAGATGAGATTAGCCATGATAATATCAAATGGCAGAGCAGGCTCGAGGGGCTGAGTTGCCTACTCCTGCTCCATGCTCTTATGTTCTTGCATTCAAAAGGAAGTGGTGCTGGTAAAACTGGATGCATCTTCCAAAATCCTACAGACTCTCTGGAGCAGTTTGTACAGATTGGAGAGTAGCAAATTTAACTCCAGTATTTAAAAGTGAGGAACTGAAAAAGAAGAAAATTATAGAGCAGTTCGCCTAGCATCAGTAGTGGGGAAAATGCCAGAGTTTCATAGAATCCCTACAGTGTTGGCCATTTAGTCCAACAAATCCATTCCAACCCTTCGAAGAGTAACCCATCCAGACCCATTCCCCTCCCCTGTTACTCTACATTTCCCCTGACTAATGCACCTAACCTACACATTCCTGAACACTATGGGCAATTTAGCACGGCAAATTCACCTACCCTGCACATCTTTGGACTGTGGGAGGAAACCGGAGCACCCAGAGGAAACCCACGCAGACACGGGGAGAACATGCAAACTCCACACAGACAGTCGCCCCAAGGCTGGAATTGAATCCAGGTCCCTGGCGCTGTGAAGCAGCAGTGCTAACCACTGAGACAGGATCATGAACATTTAAAACACCGTTAGCAGGATTTGACAAAGCCAGCATGAGTTTTTTGAATTTTTTAAAGATATAACTAGTGGGATAGATATGGTAGAATGCATAGAGTTTCTGAAGGCTTTTGATAAGGTCCCTTATAAGAGGTTAGTAGGCAAAGTTAAATTATATCAGATGGAGGTAACATGGATGGTATGGCATGGATTCAGAGTTGGTTGACAGACAGGAAACAGAGACTGGGAATAAATGAGTCTGTTTTTCAAGTGGCAGACAGTGACAAGTGAGGTATTGCAAGATCAGTGCTTGAGCCCCAGCTATTCAAGACGTATACAAATAACCTGGATGGGGGAACAAATACAACATTTCCAAGTTTGCTGATGACACAAACTTGAACAGGATTGTGAATTGTGATTGATCGATTTATTGTTGTCACATGTTTTGAGATACAGTGAAAAGTGTTGTTTTGTATGCTATACAGGCAGATCATAGAGTACAAAGTGTATCAGGTTAGCAGAACAGAGTGCAGGACATAATGTTACAGCCATACAGAAGGTGCAGAAAGAGAGATCAGAATTACCGTTTGAGAGGTCCATTCAACTGGCTGATAACATTGAGTAAGAAGCTGTTCTTGAATCTATTTGTATGTGTATTCCAACCTTTATTTCTTCTATCCAATAGAAGAGGGTGGAAGAGAGTATAACTGGTGTGGGAGGGGTCTTTGATGATGTTGGCTGCTTTCCCGAGGTAGTGAGAAGTATAGATGGAGTCAATGGATGGAAGGCTGATTTGCATGATAGACTGGACTATGTTAATGACTGTCTGTAGTTTCTTGCAATCTTGGGAAGAGCAGCACCATGCTGCGATGCATCCAGTTAACATGCTTTCTATGGTGCATCTATAAAAATTGGTAAGAGTCTTTGTGGACTTGCTGAATTTCCATAGCCTCCTGAGGAAGTACAGATGTTGTTGTGCTTTCTTGACCATCACATTGACATGGGTGGACCAGGACAGATTGTTGGTGATCATCACTCCTAGGAACATGACACTCTCGACCATTTCCCCCTCAGCACCATTGATGCAGATAGGGGCATGCCCTCTGCTCCACTTCCTGAAGTCAGTGATGAGCTCCTTCATTTTTCTGATATTGAGGGGGGGAGATTGTTGTCTTCACACCATGCTGCTAAGCACTTCATCCCTTTCCCATATTCTCTCTCGTTATTGTTTGAGATCTGACCTACAACAGCCATGTCATCAGCAAACTTGTAAGTTGGGGCAAAATCTGGCCACACAGTTGAGTGTATAAAGAGTATAATGGGGAGTATGAATACACAGCATTGCTGGACACTGGTGTTGAGGATTATGGTGGATTCCTAATGAAGGGCTTTTGCCCGAAACGTTGATTTCGCTGCTCGTTGGATGCTGCCTGAACTGCTGTGCTCTTCCAGCACCACTAATCCAGTATTTGGTTTTCAGCATCTGCAGTCATTGTTTTTACCTTGAGGATTATGGTGGACAAGGTGTTGTCACCTATTCTTACTGATCACAGATTATGGCTGAGGAAGTCATGGATCCAGTTACAGGTGGAAGAGCCAAGACCTAGATCTCAGAGGCTATATGATGATTTGGACAAATTGAGTTAGTAGGCATACACACAGCAGATGCAGTACACACGGCTAAATGTGATGCTATACACTTTGGTGTGAGAAACAGAAAGGAAGGGTATAATTTTAATGATAATATATTGGGAAGTGTGGATGTACAAAAGGATCTGAGTTAGGGTTAGGGTTAGGGTTATCACACACCAGTCACTGTAAGTAGGCAGGAAGGTGTAGCAAGCAATTAGAAAGGCAAATCGTACATTGGCCTTTACTGAAAGAGGATTTCAGTTCAGTTTGTATCCATTTTGCTTTTGTTATTTGTTACTTTCTCAAAAGTCACTAGTCACTAAAATTTCCTGCCTAAGGGCATTGTGGGTCTACCTATTGCACATGGATTGCAGCATTCCAAGAAGGCAGCTCATCATCACCTTCTCAAAGGAACTGTGGATGGGAAAGCAATGCAATCCGTGTTGCCCACATCCCATAAGTGAACATTTTTAAAAAAAGACAAAGAGACAATAAAGTCCATCTAAATTACCTTGTAGTATTCTGAAAGTCACATGATTTTAATAATTATGGAACTGTTGACAGATCATTGCAATCCAACTTTGATTAAGCCAGAAGAGACACAAATGTGACAGGAGGATAATCCTCAGTCATCGGAACTCACAGGTCCAAAGTCAAACAACTGAAACCGCTCTCCTTTCACATGATTCATTCCTTACCTGCACTGATGAAATATTTGTGAGTTCATTTAAGAGAATTATACTTTAATAATGCTGGCACATATACATTTATTTCCATATATGGAGTAAACCCCAGATTACAGCATCATCTATGATACAAAGAATGGAAAAGAGGCAAATCAGGAAGCAGTGATCATGTGAAACCATGGGTTTTAAAGTAAAAAGATTGTAGAAGGAAGACTGAGAATGTCAGAATTATTGTTTGAGGCGCTAATAAAGTAAGCTTTAGAATAGGAGACTATGATAAATCCTGATCTTGCAAGAATGGTGAACAGGTCAAAAGGTGAACAGACCAAGAAAGGGAAGTCCCAGAAATGCTGGGATCCACAGAAAGCCTGACTGGCACACACAGAATATAAATATCATACCTAACCTCGACTATTGGAATGCTAATTATTAAATAAATCCTGTAAGTTTGTATTCCAAATTAGCGATTGTTCTGTGTGTCCTTAAGATTAGTTCCCTGCAGGAATTTTCTTATTCTGGGGTTTGGCATAATGTCGAAATCCCAATTCAAATATATCATCTGCAAACCTTATTATTAACTGCGTCTTTCAGATTACAATTACTGCACCAGACATCACCGCAGGTACAGACTTCAACACAGATGCAGCTCTGCAATGCAGTAACTAACAAACTGAGAGACTCTCAAGCATGCACATTCAAGAATTCAAATGCACACTCACCATGATTGGAGAGTCTTGTCTATCTATTAGTTTTAACCTTAGTTCTAGCCACAGAGGAGATCTGCAGATTAACTGCTAATATCTGATACACTTCAGTTGCAGTCTCTTAGGAGAACTTCCACCTTCTGACTTCGACTGAAATACAACATCCTTCCATAATTACCAAGGACTGTGCTACTCCTCTGTAAAATTACATTTTTTTTAACAAAACTTACCTTACAGCCTCTTTGAAGGCTTGCTGCTCTTTGGCACTGGTGTTATTCGCCAACCAACACTGGGCGAATGTATGAAGTCATGTTAAAATGCATTAGACTCTCAATTGCTCCATCAGAACTTTGACTTCTAATGAGATTCCTGCCTGGTTATAACAAGGATCTGATTTAGCAACTAAAACCCAAGTGGAAGAATCTTGGCTAATATCACTGTGGCACTGAACGAATATAGTACCTAACCATGGGGGTGAGTAGCTTGCAGAAAACTTGCAGTTGGCAGTGATCCGTGTATCTGCTGTCCATGTCTTTCTAGTTGGAAGTAGATGTAGGTTTGGAAAGTGCTAAGGAGCCTTGGAAAATTTCCACAGTGCATCTTGTATTTTTGATACTGAGCATCATGGATGAAGGGAATGAATGTTGAAGATGGTTGCCTTGCCCTGGATGTTGTCAAGCTTCTTGATTGTTGTCGCAACTGCACTCATTTGAGCATTGGGGAGATAGGAGGTGAGTTACTTGACTGCAAAGTTCCTAATCTCTGACACACAGTTGTGGCCACACAGTTTATATGGCTAATCCAGTCCAGCTTCTGGTCAATGGTAAGCCTCAGGATGTTGATAATAGGGGATTCAGTGATGGTGATGTCATTGAGTATCAAGGGGCGGTGTTAAATTCTCTCTTACTGGAGATGGCCATTCGTTGGCACTGAACATTGCTGAAGCCTCAGGCTCTTTGAGGGCCACACAGTCAACCCAATAACACAATAGAGCCATTAACCTGGAGACTATAAAGGTCGGGGAACCCCGGTCTGATAGATGAATGAGTTTTGGTGCAAGAATCAAGTTAGAGCACTTCAGATTCCCATAGTTGCTTAGGAAGATCCTTTCTCCTAGTACAGTGAGCAGTCACATGTATGTGCTCAAAAGGTAGGAGAAACTACAAACAGTTTTAGGAAAAGCAACAAAATATTTATTGTCGACTCACATTTCTCCAATGCAAAATGCAACATGTTTGCTAAGGCTTGAAATAAAAACAGCAGGCCTGGCAGCTTCTATAGAAAAAGAATCTGAGTTTATATATCAATTGAAATCTGAGTCATCTTCAGAAATCTTAATGCTGTTCTTCAAAAGTATGTTAAGATAATCCTCTGTGCTGGTGTCCTCACTGTTCTAAGTCTTTCTGATTAGGCATTACACAATAGGTAAATTCATTATGTCAAGTGTGTTAGCTCCTAAAAAAAAGTTTTCTTTTTATGCACCTGTGTTTAATAAAATAAAGAACAAATTGCCAATAAGGAAATTCTTTCAATTAAGATGATGCTGTAGCTGGGCAGGTCCCTTTTTGCACCTTTCCTCAAACCAACATTATGGCATGAGGTAATTTATGCAAATTATCTGGCTTAATTGGATCATTCCCTCGCCAGTAAATATGCTTAAAATAATGTTTTGCCAACAGCATCCCACATGACAGCAGAAACTTACAAGTTCCATTTCCTATAAACATAATTGTAATCCAACTTCAGGTGCAGTCAATCTGTTAGCGAAGAGTTGAGACACAGTGCTCTGCATCCTCAGTCTCTGTACTAATAGCAGTTTTCCTCCACGGTATTCCTGCCAAAACATTCTACAGGCATTCCTTAGTTTGCCGCAATGTTTGTGTATGGACAAGGCATCTTGTGATGTACATTTTGTTAGTATCAACCTATGTCAAAATGATTTGGAAAGGTGCAGATATAATTTGCAAAGCTGATGTCAGGAATTTTGATTTAATTAGAAAATAAACCTTGTCTTCCATATTCCAGCTTTGTTTGTAATGTGAGGTTTAGAATTGGACAAACATTGCAACAGCTCAGACCCAAGCTAGAAATAGTTTTGCTAACTTAACAAGTATCTACATAAAAGAGAAGGATCCACTAAAGCTGACATTTTAATGGTATTCTGTCAAGGGCCAGCAAGTTCATACTAGTGTATAGCAAGCTAGCACTCACTGTCTTCTCAACCTTTCCCCTCTCCTGGGGCTGGTGACCCTCAGGGTAATCCACACCAGTCGTCATTCTCTCTAATGAGAGAGCAGCTCATTGAAATGGGTTGGTGAGCTCAGATGGATGGATTGGATTGCAAAGTGATTTCAACAGCCGGGGGTTCAATTCCCACACCAGTAAACATTATCATTGAGGGTTCTCCTTCTCAACATCTCCCCTTGCCTGAGGCACGATGCCGTACATTAAACCATCATCAGTCTTCTCTCTCGAATGAGATATTCACCCTATGCTCTGGTAAAAGTAAGGCAAATTTACAATTCTAATCCAAGCTTCGTTCTCACTGTTCGGGTGGAGTGGTCATAATCCCATTCCAATGCTGAATAATTTGTTCAATATTCAATTATTTACTGAGAAAACACAGGCTGCCCTCAAGTTTTGTTTTCCAACTCATTTTCACAAGGTGTTCACTCATTCTGTTGGCAAAACTATCAACATTTTCAAACTATAATTTTCAAAACAACAATAGTCCAGTTCTACTTCTGAAATGTTGCCCAAGAGTTTAATGTGAAAACTTATTTTGCTCAATGTGCTATGTACTTTGATTTGGCACAGGAAATACGCTCTGAGGAAACAGTTTTTAAAAAAATCTAAATCCCAGAATTCCTTTTAAATCATATTCTCAAAATAACTTCAGGTTTTCTAACAAAATCTGTCATCTCAACTCAGACAATGCTTTAAAGGTGTGAGATAAAAGTCTGTGTCTCAGTTGAGTCAGACTGATTTTATTTCTAAAGTGGGATTTATAGAATCTTACATAGATTGCCTGTAGGTTATGCATTTTTTGAGAAAAATAAAAGATCATTCTGCAAATACAGATTCACCCCATAAACTTATATGTGTGTACATGCAGGAGAGACAAAGTGAGGGTGTGTATGTGAGTGTGTTCATGTGGGGGTGAGTGCATGTGAAAAGTGTGCTGCATATATGTGTAAGCAAAGGGTGATAGCCAAGTTTGGTACCCATGAGGATGGCCTCAATTGGGACATTGGGTTCATGTCACACTACAGATGACCCCATTGCACTATACACACATACATTCTCTCATATGCAGACAACATACACCCCCACACTCACACCCACACACGTACTCTCTCACAGGCATATACCCCATGACATTCACATACACACTTTTACCAAGCTTATACACACTTGCACACACACTGTCTCACATGCATGCATACCCACATGAACACACTCACATACACACACTCACTCTGTCTCTCCTTCACATACACGCATGTAAGTTTATGAAGTGAATCTGTATTTGCAGAATTTTATTTTATTTTACTCAAAGAATGCATAACCTACAGTTAATCCATGTAAGATTCTGTAAACCACTTTTTAGAAATAGAACCAGTCTGACTCAAGACTGGGGCACAGACTTTAAGCTCACACCTTTAATGTATTGTCTGAGCTGAGATGATACATTTTGTTAGAAAACCTGAAGTTATCTTGAGAATTATGACTTAACAGGAGTTCTGGGATTTACATTTTAATGAAACGAAACTAGCAAAACCATTCTAAAAGATGAAAGACTTAATTTAGGTATGTGTAATATATTTCAACCACACGACCCTGTAACCCTTTTGCTGTAAATTCTGTGTCTTATGGTCCTTCTACACAACTACCTGATGAAGAAGCAGCGCTATGAAAGCTAGTGCTTTCAAATAAACCTGTTGGACTACAACCTGGTATTGTATGATTTTTAACTTTGTCCGCCCCAGTCCAACACCGGCTCCTCCAAATCATGTTCACAACAGCAACATTCCAGCACCAGGCTGATATTTATAATTCACTTAGACTTTCCCTGAACAAGACTGGCAAATTAATATCAGTTCCTATTGAATTCTGCAACAGTATTGACCAATGTGTTCACATCTATTGAGATTTGGGCAGAAATTCTCTGAACCAAAAAAACCTTTGGATTTGGACAAAGGATGAACAATTTTTTTCCTTCTTGGACAGCCTCGTGGTTGAGGATGATTTAGTTTTACACTTAAAATGAGCTCTCAGCTGATTCAAGAGTCCAATGCACAATCTGAAGTCTCTGTTACAGGTAATGCAAATAGTAGTTTGGGGAGTGGGAAGATGGGATGCCCAGAATGTCCCATGTTCCTTATTCTGTTAATGTTTGACTTCATCTTGCTGTCAGCGATGAGATTTGAGGAAACAATGTGTGTCCCGATGGCTTCCTTCTACTTTCTCAGCCTTAGGCCAGGGTTTCCCAGGTGTTGATGGGGGATGTCACACTTTCTCAGAGAGACATTACCTCTGCCCTTCTGGTCCTCGCTTGCCATGTCAAAACTCTGAGGAGAGCATGTGTTTTAGGAGTCTTATGTCAGGCATCTCCAGCAGAACTAATCGAATGTGCTCAATGCTTCAATACTGGGAATGTTCGCCTCAGTGAGAACATGACATTAGTGTGCCTGTCTGCCAGTGGATTTACAAGATCTTATAGAGGCAAGGCTGGTAGTGCCTCTGAGGATGTGAGGCACCTGCTGCACATCTTTGAGCCATATAACAGGGTGTGTATCACAACTGCTCTGTAGATCATGAGCTTGATGGTGGGGTTGAGGTCCAGGTCTTTTAAATAGCCACTTCCTTGAGTGACTGAAGGCAGTGCTGGCAAACTGAAGGCCATGTCGAACCTCATTGTAGATTACTGCCCTTGTCAGTAAGCTCCCAAGGTATGGAAAATGGTCGACATTGTCCAACACCTCATGATGGATTTCACAACCAGCAACCAGTGCAGTTTTGCTGGATCAGGTTGGTGGAGGACCTACACCTTAGGAATATTTAAAGCAAGATGCGTGCTGTCACGTTCCTCAGTGAAGGTCTTGATGATGGCTTGGAGCTTGGATTCTCCATGTGTGCAGCCTCAAACATCACCTGTGTTCTGTCGCTCAATGATAGAGATTGGGATGACCTTGAAATGGGCCAGCAGCCAGTAAAGGTTGGACAGTTCTGGAGAATAGTTCCACTCCAGCAGGGAGCTCTCAGAGGGAAAGTGGATTCACACATTCCTGGTAAATGTGAATTGGATCCATGGTGGATCTGTTGATCAGGATCCTTGCTTTTATATGATCACAGAACAAGTGGAGAATGCCAACAAGCTTTTGGGAGTAACCTAAACAGAGAAGGACGTTGTACAGTTCCTCATTATTGACTGTTTCAAAGTTTTAGTGCAAAGAAGACATGTAGAAAGGTTGGTGCTGTTAACTGCATTTCTCTTGTAGTTACTGAGTAATGAAAATCCTGTGGTTGTAGTCCTTAAAGGGCAGAGTCCACTTTGAGGATTCGCCACTGGGGGAAGACAATTGAGGAGAGTTCTTGCAATAATCTTCTTATAGCTGAAAGCAAGGAAACTTCTCTGTCATTACTATAGTCTGACCTTTCACATTTCTTGAAGATGAACATGATTGCAGCATTGCTAAGATCTTCTGCCACGCCCTTTGTCTTCTAGATAATGGAAATAAAGTCATGTAATCATACCAACACAGCTTATGTGTTCGTCGATTCATACGCCCTTCGAGCCTGCACCACCATTCAATATGATCATGGCTGATCATGCAATTCTGGTATATTTTATGGCTTTGGATTCCATCTGTTCCTGACACTTTATTGTTCTTTAGCTTCTCTTCGCAGGTACATCTAACGGAGGCCATGGGGGCAGATCAGGTGCTGTGGGTACTCTGCACCTCTGGGTCAGTGAGAGTTTTCAGGCTGGCTGAATACAGCTCTCCAATCAGGCTGTTGGAGTGCTACAGTTTGATGTTCTCATGGCAATATTTCTCTTGTCATTGTGGTTTTGGAGCAACACTGATATTTATCTCAGAGAAAATTAGGAGGCGGGTCCATTCAGTAGTCATTGACTCTTGTTGAGGTTTAGGTGATGTACATATCCTTGTAGCCCATTGTTCAGATGATGATGTACTCCAGCATTTTGCAGTGAGGTGTTGCCAGGAGGCCTTGTACCCGCCCCTTTGGTGAACGATGTTTTGATTCTGATATCAGCTCTGTTTCAAGCATTTTGTTGAGAGCAAGGTATCATTACTGTTGGATCTCCCTAACCCCTCTCTGCCAATTATATTTCCCCTGAGGTCTATGTCCTTTCCAACCGTGGATTGTCACCCTTCAGACTGTCCAGATTTGGAGTACAGTTGCTCTCTCAAATTGACTGTAGTATCCAGCGTTGGGATATACATGCTGAGGACTGTAGTGCATGGGGCCTGGGCAAGGTGAACTGAAGAATCATGAAGCATTTGTTAACCCCACAAGTGGAGTCTCTGAGATGGCCAATTAGTCTGTCTTTCACAGTGAAGCCAACCCTGTGGAGGCAGGTGCTCTTCTTCCAGAAGAAGGTATAACAGCAATCTTGTTCCCGCTGCTTGCCATTGGTATCAATGTTGAAAAGGCTGAGGTCCCTGGCAACGATGGCTAAATGTCATCCTGGTCTATCATTATTGAGTTTGAGCATGAATGTCCTGATATTTCAGATTTCAAAATTTGAGATGATTGTGTATGAAAGTTTTTAACGTGGGGTGGTCATTGTACACCAGCTCTTGTGGATTGGTCCAAAGATGTCCATGAGGACTGGAGACCAGACTCCACTGTGTCGGCCTGGGATATACAAGCAGACATACATCTACTGTATACATTGCTGCTGAAAGACCATTTCCTCAGAGTCATTGAGTGGGGTTGTATTTCAGGTTTTTAAGATTTTAACCTTCCTTATCTGCTCTGGTTCCACCAATGGTGCAGAGTTAAGATTTCTCCAATTAGTGTGGACACTTCCATTAACCCTATTTGCCTGCATGTGCAGAGAGATATGGACAAACTATGGAAGATGGGGGTGTCAAAGGGACTTTGGCCACAGGAGGGGTGAAGAGACCGTGGCCGGACACAGACTGTTCAGTAAGACCCAGGGACATTCTCCATGATCAGCTAGGCCCGAGTTCTGAGCCATGCTAACATTTAAGTTCCTTTTCAAAAAAAGCTTTAAACATTTACAAATCCAACAACTTTTGATGAATATTTTAGAATTTCTTTGCTCCAGTTGCAATTAATTAGAATCTAAGCAATGTGTGACTATTTTCACAAGTTGATTGAACATTGCTTATTGGAAGGCAGTCAAAGCAAATTCACCTCTAACCTTTACAGTATAGTTTACATTGTTACCAAACCAAAATGCTTTGTAACAATACCATCAGTGTGGTTTAAAGAAATAATTAAAAATAGCTTCACAAATTGCAATCTGACCCACGATTTAAAAGATTAAGAAGTCCCTTACCTCCTCCCACTGGTGGATATATCGTATAAGTCTTGAAAGTCTTAATAATCGCAAGAGACTAAGGATTTTTGTAAACCTCACAATTCTCAGTGCTCTGGCAGTCTTGTAAACATCAGAATCAAATCCTTTTTCTATAATCAGGAAGATATAATCCACTGGTATAGAAGAAATAAAGTCAATGATAAACCAGCTCTTTAAGTATTTCCACTTGATAACATTTGGGTCCAGTATGATTTCGGCATTATCTTCGACAACAATTCCAGTTCTAAAATTGACAATCAGATCCAAAAGGAAGAAGGTGTCAGATGCAACATTAAAAACAATCCAAATGGTTGACGTTGACTCAGTGAAGAAGGTGATTCCCACAGGAATAATGATGAGATTTCCAACCATAAGCATCAGCATTATCAAATCCCAATAAAACCTATTAAAAAAAGGAAAAATAGAAAACATTAAGTGGAAGAAACCATGGTTTTTCTTGTTATTGGTTAGATTTGACAGTAATTGTTAATTCAGTGTACACAATACACCAACTTAAAAGAACTTGAATCACCTCTGAAAAGTATCTGTGTATTTCATTCAAACTTCCGGTTCAAGAGGCACATATGTGCTGCCAAGACAGTGATAAGGATACTCCTATCCATCCTATACTGTTCCACAAAGCACCGGTCCAAAATAAAAATCCACCAGAAATTCAAATGTGATATTTTCCTGTGCAAGCTTCTTTTTAGCCATTTTTAGAACATAGAACGTAGAACATAGAAAAGTACAGCCCATGACGTTGTGCTGAGATTTAATCCTAATGTAAAATATAGTAACAACCTACGCACCCCTCAACTCACTGCTATCCATGTGCATGTCCAGTAGTCACTTAAATGTCCCCAATGACTCTGCTTCCACCACTACCGCTGGTAACGCATGCATTCACAACTCTCTGCGTAAAAAACCTACCTCTGATGTATCCTTTATACCTTCTTCCTAATATCTTCAAACTATGACTTCTCGTACCAATCAATCCTGCCTTGGGGAAAAGTCTCTGGCTATTGACTATCTATTCCTCTCATTATTTTGTATATCTTTATCAGGTCTCCTCTCTTCCTCCTTCACTCCAGAGGGAAAAGTCCAAGCTTATTCAACCTTTCTTCATAAGACAAGCCCTCCAGTCGAGACAGCATCCTGATAAACCTTTTTTGCACCCTCTCCAAAGCCTCTGTATCTTTCCTACCGTAGGGGGACCAGAACTGGATACAATATTCCAAATGTGGTCTCACCAGGGACTTGTAGAACTGCAGCAAAACCTCGCGGCTCTTAAACTCTAACCCCCTGTTGATGAAAGGCCAAAACACCATATGCTTTCTTAATAACCCTAGGCATTTTTAAAATGCCTATTTTTATGATATATTTTCAAAAATGATCTCAGTCCAGCATCAGTACCCAGTATAAAGAAAACCAGGGCAAGCCTTATAAAGTTAATGGTCGGGCTCTAGGAATTGTGACTGAATATAGACCTTGGGGTGCAGGTGCATTGTTCCTCGAAAGTGAAGTCACAGGTAGACAGGGTGGTTGAGAAAGAGTTTTGCACATTTGCCTTCATTGATCAGTCCATTGAGTAAAGGAGTGAAAAGGTCATGTTGCAGCTATACAGGACATTGGTGAGGCCACTTTTAGAATATTGTGTTCAATTCTGGTCTACTTGCTGAATGAAAGATGTTGTGAAGTTTGAAAGGGTTGCAAAGATTTACAAGAATGTTGCCAGGTTTGGAGGGTTTGAACTACAGGGAGAGGCTGAATTTTCCCTGGAACATTGCAGGCTGAGGGGTGACTTCATAGAGATTTATAAAATCATGAGGAGCATGGGTAGGGTGAATAGCCAAGGTCTTTTTCCAAGGGTAGGGGAGGGCATAGGTTTAAGGTGAGAGGGGAAAGATTTAAAAGGGACCGAAGGACAAAGCCTTTTCACACAGAGGGTGGTGTGTGTACAGCACAAGCTGCCAGATGAGGTGGTGGAGACAGATATGATTACAACATTTAAAATGCATCTGGATAGATATATGAATAGGAAGAGTTTAAAAGATATGGGCCAATTGCTGGCAAATGGGAATATGTCAGTTATCTGATCAGTATGGACAAGTTGGACCGGAGGGTCTATTCTTAAAAATCTGTTGCTGGAAAAGCGCAGCAGGTCAGGCAGCATCAAAGGAGAAGGAGAATCGACGTTTCGGGCATAAGCCCTTCCTGAAGAAGGCGGCACGGTGGCACAGTGGTTAGCACTGCTGCCTCGCAGCGCCGGAGACCCGGGTTCAATTCCCGCCTCAGGCGACTGACTGTGTGGAGTTTGCACGTTCTCCCCGTGTCTGCGTGGGTTTCCTCCGGGTGCTCCGGTTTCCTCCCACAGTCCAAAGATGTGCAGGTCAGGTGAATTGGCCATGCTAAATTGCCCGTAGTGTTAGGTAAGGGGCAGATGTAGATATAGGGGTATGGGTGGGTTACGCTTCGGCGGGGCGGTGTGGACTTGTTGGGCCGAAGGGCCTGTTTCCACACTGTAAGTAATCTAATCTAATCTAATCTAATCTAATAGTTGTTTTCTAGTTTCTATAGCTATTGACACCATATGGCGTATGCATTATAAAAACAGAAATTGCTGGAGAATCTCAGCAGGTCTAGCAGCATCTGTGGAAAGCAGAGTTAAGGTTTTGGATCCAGTGACTCTTCAAATTCTTCTGATGAAGAGGCACTGGACTCAAAATGATACTCTGCTCTCATTCCACACATGCTGCCAGACTGTTGAGTTTCTCCAGCAATTTATGTTTTTGTCTCAGATCGCCAGCCTCTGCAGTTGTTTAGTTTTGGCATATGTATTACCTCTTTTAAATTCTACACAATCATGTCCCTCCTCTAAATCCTTTACCAATGGACCAATGAATGTTCCCCCTTACCTACTCCTCACCCACAAATAGCTGCAGCAGGTAGCTTTTCAGAGAATTGACTCTTTGTCTTGTACTTGGCACAGTGGGGATTCTTCCTGATGTGAGCATACTTCAGAGTGAGGGCTTTTGTCAATAGGACTGTATCCCTCTGTTAGGAACCACTGCGAAAAATCAGGAGAAGGAACCCAGCTCACTTGTTCTCCCTTAATTAACCTGGGTAACTGAACGCTTTACAAAATACATAACAGTTGGAGATTTTGAAGGTACAATTACGCTGGTTAGTATGGTTCTGTTCCACAATGGGCAAAGTATTTTAAAACCACAGACTGAATTTTTACATTTTGTTTTAGCAAAGTGCATTTTCAAGTGAGATTCAATGTGCCTGCTCCACCATGATCCATGGTAACTCTTCCCAAGCAATCTTCTGCTCTTCATCCCAGTACTAATACAGCCAGCATATCTGGTAGCTGTCACGTGGAATCATACGGCCGTGAAATGGAATTGCTCACCATGACTAGTGCTTTACAACGTTGATGCTGCTGGTACCATATTTAAACCCCAGCTGCACACCGATTCAGGTGCTGCAAGGCAGGTGCTGCTCCTCACACTGTGATGCTGCGCCACTATCCTGAAGGATAGGTCCCAGAAGGTAAATGAACTCCTTGACCCACTGACAGAGACTCAGAGCCACTGGTGAGTGAACAGATGGTAAAAAAAACAGTGCTTTTTTCCTATTTGCTGGTAAAGGAGGCCATACCACCAGACGGTGACACTCTGAACTGAGGTAGTGGCCTGGGTGAGTGCTGTGGCATGGGTGAAATGCAGTGCATAGCCATATAGGAAGGTGATTAATGATCCCCTGTACTTCACAAGTTTAAGTGCCTCTATCTCCTCTCTGCTACCTCACACTCACAGTGTGACCATCGTAGTAACTTTGCCATTACATATACCTCTCCCCAAAGCTCATAGACTCAACGTATCACATCCACTCAATATCACTCATCTACCCATCCTCCCAAACCACAAACCCTTTCTGTCCTTTGTGCTTCCTCACTAGAGAACCTCACTGCTGTTCCTCATCCTGCAGTACCACACACTCCTCAGATGCAGTCTCAGTGCAGGAAAAATTGGTCCACCATCCTGACAGATTTTCCTACCACATCGCACCTGAAATCTCTGAACTTCTTTCATTTGACCTGCACAACTGTCTGTGGTCCCAAACCCCAGAAAGGAGGACCTGACTCACCAAGACCAAGCCCACGCACTATAATCAGATGAATCCCTTGAGTGACTGTGGAAGTATCCCTGAATACTATGGTTTCCCCACATTCCAGTAAAACTGATCTCTTTTGACTCTCACACGTGGCCATTTGCTTGAAGCAGATGAAGTGTGTTTGCTGCTTAAGCTGCTACCATATGGAGTGGGTGTGACAATGCTGCTATAGGTATGGCATGTCCACTCTCTTGACAGTTCAATGCTCTCTCCAGAGACATGTTGTCTCTGTGCTATATCAATCCATGCCATTGGGGCTGGCAAGCACCAAATAAGCACAAAGTGTGTTAGCATTAAGAAATGAAGCTAAGAACCATAAGATACATTGTAGCTCCATACACAAACTCACATAGCAGAAACATGCAAGCCATAAGTATCCCCAGGATCCAAAGTGAAGTGCTGAAGTGGTGTGCAAGTTGGCATGAAAGCAGGCATAGGGATGTGGTGAGGTGATGGTTTGGCAATGCCAACTTGCATGAATGAAGTGTGCAGGAAAATGGCATGCCTGACTTCTGCAGTGAAGGCACAATGAAATAAGCAGTGAGTTACTGTCACCAGGTACCCACTCCGACAGGAACTAACATCATCTAGTTTTTCAGGGAAGGAGAGGACATTTTGAAATTGTGTAGAAATGTCGTGAATTGTGCTGATAATGAGATGCAAATACATGGAAATATGAAGATTCTGAATTCTCATTTTAAAGCTTGAGGGAATGTAGCAAATGTTTCTCACAACATTGAAATACTGAACATTTTTTTCATTTTTGCTGCATTCTTCCAACTTTCTTGTCACTGCCCATGTGGCTCACGGGGACATAAATTTCCAAAATTTCATTGAAATAAATTCTATTTCATTAAAAAAAACTTTGCATTTTCAGGTGTTTATCTGACCAATTCAGACCAAGTTACAGCAATATTCCCTCTAACTAACTCACTATACATTACACATTTTGTTACATTTATGAATGCTACAGTTATTGGGAAGTATGGTCAGATTAAATGGGACTAGATTAATTTAGGATATCTGGTCGGCATGGACAGGCTGGACTGAAGGGTTGGTTTCTGCGTTGTACGTCTTTATAACTTTAATTTGACACCCTAAAGGACATTCCTTATTTAATAGCAGTTTTTTTCTGTTTAAGTAACAAATTGGATCATGCACAAATATCCAATTCAAATGTACATTCTTACTAGAAATATTTCAGTCCCAGCATCTAACATCAAAATTGCTAACATTTTTCTTGAAGCTGAAAGGATTGCTTTATAAATTTGCATTTTTTCTCTATCTTCATTCTTTAGCATGAAGATAAAACAAATGGTCGATAGTGGGAAAGACTACTTCAGTTAAATATAATAGGGATTGCAAAGAGCCACTATGTTTCTAATATATATGTAAATTTGATTCTTATAGAGATACACCAAACAAGAAATTACTGTCATGTCAAAAGGTGATACTTTAGGCTAATGATTGACTGATCCAAATCGCAATCATGAACCAATCAGGTATCAGGGAGAAATAGCAGAATGGTTCCAATGCACAAACTCGTTCATTGTGCCAAATAAATCACTTACCTGGTGCTATTGCAAAAGTAAAGCATTGCAGATGCTGGAAAGCTCTTGTTCTATTGCTATAGCAACCACTAAAACTGTCACAATTTTTTAAAAGTTAAGCTTCTAAGACTTTATGCTAGATTTTCCAATTTTCAAGGATATCCTGGTGAAGGGACATCAAAATAGACACCCAAATAAGCACGCCGTGAGCTAACAGATCACCACAATGCCTTTCAAAGCAGGAATTGTTGACATCAAGTTTCTCAGGAGAGAAGGGGAGAGTTGCAAACTACATAGAAATGAGGTGAGATCAGCTGATAATGAAATCCAAAGGCATGGAAATAAGGCTTGTTGTGTATTAGCAAGCTTCAGAATTTGCCATTGAAATCTTAAGGGGAAAATCAGCACCTTTTCTCTCAACATTGAGGTTATGATTTTCTTTCATTCTCACTGTATTTTGCCACATTTGCGGAATTGTCCAATGGGCTGGGAAAGTTCCATTCCAACTTTTCAGTCAAAACGTTAGGAGTGGATTTTTCACAAGTAATACTTCAGAGTCTGAAATTCATCCTCTTCCATTGTCTCGCCATCACAGCTGTCACGTCAGAGATGGTTCCTGCCAACTGTGCCCCCAAAAATAACACAAACAGCATGGAAAATAATTTAATTAGAGTCATAGAGATGTACAGCATGGAAACAGACCCTTCAGTCCAACTCGTCCATGCCAACCAGACATCCCAATCCAGTCTAGTCCCACCTCCCAGCACCCGGCCCATATCCTTCCAAACCCTTCCTATTCATATATCCATTCAGATGCCTCTTAAATGTTACAATTGTACTCGCCTCCACCATTTTCTCTGGCAGCTCATTCCCTGCATGTACCAAACTCTGTGTGAAAAAGTTGCCCCTTAAGTCTCTTTTATATTTTTCCCCTCTCACCCTAAACCTATGCTCTCCAGTTCTGGACTCCCTGACACCAGGGAAAAGACTTTATCTATTTACCCTATCCATGCCCCTCATGATTTTATAAACCTCTATAAAGTCACCCCTCAACCTCCGATGCTCCAATGAAAACAGCCCTAGCCTATAGCTCAAATCCTCCAACCCTGGCAACATCCTTATAAATATTTTCTGAACCCTTTCAAGTTTCAAACATCTTTCCATTAGGAAGACCGAATTGCACTCAATATTCCAACAGTGACCTAACCTATGTCCTGTACAGCCACAACATGACCTCCCAGCTCCTATGCTCAATGCTCTGACCAATAAAGGAAAGCATACCAAACGCCTACTTCACTATCCTATCTACCTGCGACTTCACATTCAAGGAGTGAAACTTTCATCTATAATTAAATAATATCTATTAATTTCTGCACACCAATCCCATCAAATATATCAAGTTCATCAAAATCAAAAGAAGGCTTATAAAACTTCACTAAATTTTTCTCATACTGTGGAATATTACTTTGCATCACAGCATGAAATGAACATGCATTAAAATCCATGAAAATTACCTTCCACTTCTTCATCAAACCCCAATCTATTCTTGAATGATGTCACCTTTATTAGCTGTCCTGTCTTTATAGGCCATATCATTCCACAAATGATTATCCATGTCCCATTAAGTTCATTGGATATCCTTCATTTTTTGAATGACTTGATGACAATCTCCAAACTGAGTAAATCCAAAGCTTTATGATCCAATCACACAAGATTGCGAATGTGAGAGCCTATATGCTGCTTCCCTGAATGAATGTGCTCTGGTAAATCCAGTCATTCTGCTTGTTTTCTCATGCTATCCTTGAAGGGCTTGTTCAGAGAGACTCGCAACAGGCGAACAAGGCTGATTAGACCATTGGAAATTACTAGGAGAAAGTGAGGACTGCAGATGCTGGAGATCAGAGCTTAAAAATGTGTTGCTGGAAAAGCGCAGTAGGTCAGGCAGCATCAAAGGAGCAGGAGAATCAACGTTTCGGGCATGAGCCCTTCCTGCTTCTTTGATGCTGCCTGACCTGCTGCACTTTTCCAGCAACACATTTTTAAGCATTGGAAATTACTGCACTGTCATTGTTTTGCATTCTAACTTCTGCAACAACACCATTGAAGAGGTATGATTTCAACCTGTCCCAGATGAAAAGATCACTTTTTCTTTACTTTATCATCCTGGTCAGAAAATCCTATCTTTCTTTAGGCATGTTTTCAACCACCTTCATCTTTTAATGTGAACATGGATGATTCCTCCTTTTGGGAATTTTTGTTTTAGGTGAGGTTAACCCAAAACCCTTAGTGGGCGGCACGGTGGCACAGTGGTTAGTACTGCTGCCTCACAGTCCCAGAGACCCGGGTTCAATTCCCGCCTCAGGCGACTGACTGTGTGGAGTTTGC
The DNA here is from genome assembly GCF_047496795.1 of Chiloscyllium punctatum. NCBI lineage: Eukaryota > Metazoa > Chordata > Chondrichthyes > Orectolobiformes > Hemiscylliidae > Chiloscyllium > Chiloscyllium punctatum. The sequence continues at coordinate 102,979,839 of NC_092739.1, read as the reverse complement.
ACATTCTCCCTGTGTCTGCGTGGGTTTCCTCCGGGTGCTCCGGTTTCCTCCCACAGTCCAAAGATGTGCAGGTCAGGTGAATTGGCCATGCTAAATTGCCCATAGTGTTAGGTAAGGGGTAAATGTAGGGGTATGGGTGGGTTGCGCTTCGGCAGGGCGGTGTGGACTTGTTGGGCCGAAGGGCCTGTTTCCACACTGTAAGTAATCTAATCTAATCTAGAAAAAAAATCACCATTGGCTAAGAGGATCAAGTCAGACATATGAGATGCAAAATTGTACATTTATACTTCCCATGGCCAATTCTCTTCACTAACATAGCTTTTAATCCACCTTTGCGCACCATTTGACTGTTTAGCATGATAAAATTCATGGAAGCCTCCCCCATTTTCCCAATATAGACTGCTCCCGAATTTTTGTCAATGATTATTGTAAGCTACCAAAATGTTAGAATCTTTCATTACGTTTCTCTGTGAAATCTTGATCTTCTGTTCCAGCACAAAATGGTTTCTCTTCCAATAAACCTTGCCAGACTGGTTTTCAAACTTGCAATGCATAGATTTCTTGCTTGTTTCACAATGGAGATTTGAAGAGATCATCAAGAAACCAAGAGTCTGTTCTGCTGACTCTCATTTTGTAATTTTGCAACTTTATTGTTCAGCTGTGGCCATATGCCTGGCTTTCCTCCATGCCTTTATTCTTAGGCATATGCCTAAACTGTGAAGATTGATTCCTCCAATCTCAAAATTTTTTTTTGATATCTTGATTTCTCTGGCCGCTCTGCAACAATTTATCTACCCTGCAACCTCAAAGAATTAACATTTGGCCTGTCCTATGTATCTATTATTGAAATAGTGTCAGACAGTGAAATTGGAAGAAATGCAACATGCACTAATGAGGCTGTAATCTTGGCATCACATGTCAATATACGCAAACACAAGGAGCTGTGCTATTTTACGAATCAAATAGGATTGCACTAGGATGAATTTGCTTTCAACAGAGAACAGGTAGTAGATACGAATACAAAATATAAAAACCAGTCTTTATCTCTCTTTGGATCAACTCCATAAAATCATTCAACCAGGTAACTGTACAAAATAACCGCATGGAGGGAACAAACATGATACATAAATCACTGTAGCTTCTATACTGTATCAATAGATGTAGCAAAAATGTATTCACCATGGATTAAATTGTTCGAAGGGCATTAATATAGTTTTGCATATTGAAAGGAGCACATCTACTACCCTTATTAAAAAAAGTAAAATCCACCAAAATCTAATATGTCCACTGCCTTTCACAGAATATCACAGAATCCCTACAGTGTGGAAACAGACCCTTCGGCCCAAGTCCATATCAACCTCCAAAGAGTAACCCACCCAGACCCATTCCCCTATCCTATTATCCTATATTTACTCCTGACCAATGCACCAAACCTACACATCCCTGAACACTATGGACTTTTAGTAATTCCTTACTCATTAACTATATTTGCCTTTTAATAATCTTTCCCCCATGCCATTTTTCTGGATATACAGAGATTTAGTTTAGAAATTTACTGAGCTGATTTAGAGCTATATGCAGCAGGAACTAATAATTGGACCTGCTGTCTTCCCTGATTGAATTCCTGACTTAACCTTTCATGCTTGTTCCAATGACCTATTAAGAGCAATTAACATTCCACAGCAATATAACTCTATTAAGGTCACAAATGTTAATCACTTTACACATTGAAATAGGCACTTAAAAACAGAAATATTGTTCATTTAAAGACTGGTACGCACCTCAACTTTTGTATAACCCTATCACTTCCTGGAAAAATGACCACAAAGCATGGTACAATGCTAGTTAGCTGGGGGGATCTCAGGTTTTATCCCCAGTCTTTGATGAATAAATTGAGCTCCATCATTTAGATCGTCAGAGTGGAGCTTATTGCTCATCATGAAGTGAAAATGCCAGCTAATTCTCCCAAGTACAATTCTGCAACAAAATTCGTAATTGCAGATGTGTTCAGCCTTTGATACTGACTCAAGTCTATGAAACTCCATCCTGAACAACACTGTACCTACAGCACATGGATTGCAGCATTTCAAGTAGGCAGCTCACTATCATCTTTTCAAGGGTAATTAAGAAAAGGCAATAAATGTTGGCTTTGCCTGCGGTGCTCCCATCTGATGAGCCATTAAAAAAAATAAGGGAAAGAAAAGAAAACGATTCTTTTCACCATCAGAAATATTCAAAGAACGCAATATCTATGGTTCATCTACAGAGAAACTCTTAAATAGGCATTTCTTTCATGGATGCTTATTGGTTGAGAATAACTTTGATTTAGTGTATGATTATGCACAATCTTCTTCGGCCATCTAGTGTCAGGTCAAACACTTTAAGAAATTATCCCTACCTTGGGCATCAAACTAGCAGTTCAAATACAGAAAGGAGAAACAGAAACTGAATGGGAATATATATTTACACAAGTGAAACTGAATATGAATATCCGCCCAGTTTCAATTAACTCTTTATTTCATTCACATCTTTTTTTTATTTTTGTTTCCTGAAAGAGATCTCTTTTACTAGGGATAGGATTTCACTGACCATTGTGAACCATGCAAAGCTTTTTATACCTCATGAATGATCCTAAATAATAACCATTAAAAGGTCATCCTAAAATGTAGAGATATCACAAGTAGAAATGCTGAACACAGGAGCAGGAGTGGCCCATCTGGTCCTTACAGTTTGCTCCTCCATTCAATAAGATCATGGCTGAACTGGATCTCATCACCAACTCCGCTTTCCTGTCTGCCCCAGGTTAACCTGTCCTATGGAAACAGAGCAAGCCAACATTTTGAGTCTAGAGTTGATTCGATGAAGAGTGAGATAGACTCAAAACGTTAGCTTGCTTTCTCTGCACAGATGCTGCCCAACCCGTTGTGATCTCCAGCATTTATTGTTTTCAGTACATATTCTAGCATCAGCAGTAATTTGCTCCTAAACTTGTTCTATCCTGTCTGACTGTTCTCAAAAGGGAGAAATCTGCTGGGTTACTTCAATGGACCGGGAATAAGGATGAGAACTCATTTGATCCTCACCTCCACACCGCTCTCATGATTCAGGAAACTGAGGAATTGTAGAAATCCCACTGCCATTCTTGGTGATATAAATTAGCTTAGTACAGATTGGAGATTAAACCTAAACCTTGATCTTGGCATTCAGTTCACGCAAAGAAACCCAACATAGAATACTTAAAACTCATAAAATTATTAAACAGGACTATAACTGCAGGGAGGGAACACTTAATCTGTTCACACTAGACTGAAGCATGAGGCAATTTTATTCCTATTTCTAACAGAGAAGGATCTCTGAATAAGTATATACGTTCGTTGAAAACACTGTGCACAATGCCTGCACTCGGTCTTCATTTTGTCCATTTTTACAGGAAGAATGAAATGGAAGGTGAACCATGCCGGAATTTGAACTGTGACAACAGCATTTCCTGATGTTCAGTATCTCTGTAAAATATTGTGAAATACAAAATCAGCATTACTTTCTTAACACCATCACTTCCAAACCACATCCTGGCTAGCTCATACATCATGTTCCTTTATTGTTGCTGGGCCGTTATCCTGGAATAATCTACCTATTAGCACAGCAACAGCACAGTCCTGACAAGCACTTCTGGTGGTTCAGGAGAAAGCCCATCACACTTTCTCAGGGCAACTAGGAATAGGGGCAGTAGACATGGTCTTGCCAATATCAACCACATTCCATGAGTAACCTATGACAAAATTAAAGCTTCATTTAAAATATGATTCAAAATCAGTTAATGAACAATATTTGGAGCTGTATTTTTAAAAGGAGACTTTGCTCAGGTGTTAATCTTCCAATGCCTGATTTACCAAAATATTAAAAATATCAATTTGATATTCCTTCACAAACTTCTTCTGTAACTGAAAAAGATACAGAATGATTTTATAACACAGTGAAAATATAATTAACTTTGGACTCTTTATCTGACAAAATGGGGAGTAATGCTGGCATAGAATGCAATGCCCAAATTTTCATGGACAAATTAAAAAGATGCTAATTATCTAATAACACATGACTTTAAAACCTATTCAGCAAATTTGAAAGGAGTCCTAAATTCCTCCTTCACAGTTCCTTATGTTTGCACTTATTCAAACTGAGACTTCTTTTTGTCATGAATCACGTTCTGTTTGGATATTGCTAACTATAGACTTCTTTCAGCTAACAAGACCAAGTGTACTTCTCAGGAGTTTCGCAATCCAAATCAGGCAATTGCAAAACACAACATTAATTGCAATGGCTGATCCAAATCATGCAGTAGTTTTTAATCTACAGTTTAAACCAAAAGGGATTCAACGTGGATACTTTTGCCAGTTTGATTCAAATGACCTGATTCATCCTCCCTAATCAAAATTCAGAGAAACTAGTGGGAATTACTAACTTCAAGTCACTGCGCACCATTAATGGTTCTCCTCATCTCTGACCAAGCTGTTAATTCAAATATCGCAAATCTCCAACATCGAGGGAACAACCTGCTTATCTCCTAATATTTTCTTAGGCTCAGCCTTGACATCACAACTGAGTAAAGCCAGTTTAATTTCACAAAATATTTAAGCAAGTTAACCAAAGTTAGCTTCTGGATTAGTGGTGCTGGAAGAGCACAGCAGTTCAGGCAGCATCCAAGTAGCTTCGAAATCGACGTTTCCAGCATCTGCAGTCATTGTTTTTACCTAACCAAAGTTAGCTGACAGGTTACTCCCCAAAGGAAAATGGGATATCTAGAGAGGAAACATAGAAGATGGGAGCAGCAATAAGCCGTTCAATCCCCTTGAGCCTGTTCCACCATTCATTATGATTGTGGCTGATGATCAAGTTCAATAACCTAATACTGCCCTCCCCTCATATCGTTTTAGCCATGATATGGAGGAGCCGGTGTTGGACTGGGGTAGACAAAGTTTAAAATCACACAACATCGGGTAAGAGTCGAACAGGTTTATTTGGAAGTATTAGGTTTTGGAGTGCTGCCTCTTCATCAGGTGGTTGTGGAGAATAAGACCACAAGACACAGAATTTATAGCAAAAGATTATAGTGTCCTGCAACTGAAATGATATCTTCAACAATCCTGGATTGTTGTTAAGTCTTTCATCTTTTAGAATGTTTTGGTTCATTCATGTGTAAATCCCAGAACTTCTTTTAAGTCACCTCCTCAGGATAACTTAAAGTTTTATAACAAAAGGTGACAGCTCAGACAATGCATTGAAGGTGTGAGGTCAGTCGATCTGTGTCCCGATCTTGAATCAGACTGGTTCTATTTCCAAAGCAGAACTTACAAAATATTACATGGATTGACTGCCTGTAGATTGTGCATTTTTTGAGCAAAATAGAAGGTATTTGTAAATGTAATTCTACAAATGCAAATTCACCCCATAGACTTATATGTGTGTGTGCATGAGAGAGAGAGAGAAAGAGAGTGTGTGTGTGTGAGTGCACATGACGGAGTGTGTGTTTACATGTGTGAAAGGTTGGTAAAGTGTGTATGTGTGTGTGTGCGCGATGGAGTATAATCCTGTGAGACAGTGTGTGTGGGTGAGAGTGTGGGAGGATGTATATCTGTGTGCATGAGAGAGGGTCTGTGTGAGTGTGTATGTAAGAGTCTGTGTGTGCGTGTGTATAGTGCAATGGGGTCACCTGTAGTGTGACATGAACCCAAGGTTCCAGTTAAGGCTATCCCCATGGGTACCAAATTTGGCTACGAGCCTCTGTATTGTTGCCTCTCCCAAAGTCCGCCTTGGAGGAGGGTCACCTGAAGGTCCGAGGCCAAATGTCCCTGACCGCTGAATTGTTTTCCGATTGTGAGAGAACACCCCTGTCTGGTGATTGTTATGCGGTGTCCATTCATCTGTTGTTGTAATGTCTGCTTAGTCTTGCCAATGAACTATGCCTCAGGGCATCCTTGCCTGCAGCGAATGAGATAGATAACATTGACCGAGTCGCAAAGTTACCTGCCACGTACATGGTGGATAATGTCCCACGGGTATTGGTGGTATCCATGTTGACACTCTGACTCGTCTTGCAGTGGTTGACATGACAGGGTTGTACGGTGTTGTGGTCGATGTTGTCACAAAGGCTGGGCAATTTGCTGTGAACAATCATCTGTTTAAGGTATGGCAGTTGTTTAAAGCTGAGAAGTGGAGGCGTAGGGAAGGTCTTGGTGAGATGCTCATCCTCATCAAAAATGTGTTGCAGGCAGCGAAGAACATGATGTAGTTTTTAAGCTCCCGGGAAGTACTGGACAATGAAGGGTCTACCCTATCAGCTGCATCCCGTGTCTGTCTCCAGAGAAGGTCATCACGGTTCTTGCTGTGGTATGGATAACTTCACAATGCTACACGTCTCTAGCTTCTACCTGAAACATATTAAAACAGCCACTCCCTATGGACAAGCCCTACACATACACAGGATCTGTTCAGATGAGGACGAACATGACGGACACCTGAAGGTGCTCAAGGATGCCCTCATAAGAACAGGATACAATGCTCAACTCATCGATTGCCAGTTCTGATGTGCCACAGCGAGAAACCGTAATGACCTCCTCAGGAGACATATCACCTTTTATATAAAACAGCAGCTAATGATCTTGAAGGTCCCTATACAGACAACAAGCAAAACTAATGTCATTTACAAAATACCTTGCAAGAACTGTAATAAACACTACATTGGACAAACAGGCAAAAAAACTGCAACAAAAAGACATGACCCACTCTCACTAGTATCTTTACATACAGGTGAGGAAGGACACCACTTTGACTGGGACAACACATCCATCCCAAGACAAGCCAAACAGAGACAAGCACGAGAATTCCTGGAAGCATGGCAATTCCAACTGGAACTCTATCAACAAACACATTGACTTGGATCCCATTTATCACTCCTTGAGAAAAAGAACAGGAAATTACATCACCACAGGAAATGGCATAACCACAGGAAGTTATGTCACCAAATCCAAGGAAACCTTAACATATAAATAAAAAGTGGGCAATATCACCAGTGCTTCATCCAGAGGCTGACTGATGATGTTACTTAGTGTGGTGACGAAATGTCTGAAACTGAACCTTCCAGCTCAGCAAGCAAACCTACATCCAAGATGAAAGACTTAACAACAATCCAGCTTTGTTCATTATATCATTTCAGTTTCATGACACTGTAATCTTTTGCTATAAATTCTGTGTCTTATGGTCTTATTCTCCACAACTACCTGATGAAGGAACAGCGCTCTAAAAGCTAGTGCTTCCAAATAAACCTGTTGGACTGTCACCTGGTGTTGTGTGATTTTTAACTGTTTCTCTTTTGCCACAAGAGCTATACTTACCTCCTTCTTGAAAACAGAATGTTTTGACCTCAACCATTTTCTGTGGTAGTGAAAAAGCCTCAACCATTCTGACTCACATTCCAACAAATGTATGTAGACACGTATTGGCAGAGGCATTAGATGAATTACTTGTTCTATTAACAGTAGCACAAAAAAGGAACAAGTATTATACCAATGTATAAAAGAAAAGATAATTATACAATCAAGCTGTAAGTCATTTACAATACAGAGGTAGGCCAATTGGCCGATCAAGTGTATGATCCATCTCAGCCCCCTCCAGTGGTCCCCAGCATTACAGAAACCAGTTTTCAGTCAACTTGTTCACTCAATGTGATATCAAGAAATGGTTGGAGACACTGGATACTGCAAAGGCAATGGGCCCTGACAATATTCTGGCAATAGTACTGAAACCTTGTTCTTCAGGACTTGGCCAAACTGTTCCAATACAGTTACAACACTAGCATCTACCCAACAATGCGGAAAATTGTCCTGTACATAAAAAGCAGGACAAATCCAACCCCATCAATTACCGCCCCATCGGTCTACTCTCAATCATCAGTAAAGTGATGGAAGATGTTATCAACGATGCTGTCAAGCAGCATCTGCTCAGCAGTAACCTGCTCAATGACACCCAGTGTAGGTTCCGCCAGGACAGCTCCTGACCTCATTACAGCCTTGGTTCAAACTTGGACAAAAGTGCTAAATTCTAGAGTTGAAGTGACAGTAATAGGCGTTGACATCAATGGTGCATTTAACCAAGTGTAGCATCAAGAAGCCCCAACAAAATGGGAATCAATGGGTATCGGTGGCTAACTCTCCGGTTGTCGGAGTCATACCTGACACATAGGAAGATTGTCGTCGTTGTTGGAGCTCAGTCATCTCAGCTCCAGGACATCTCTGCAGGAGATTCTCAAGGTAGTGAGGCCCAACTATCTTCAGCTGCTTTATCAATGACCTTCTCTCCATCATAAGGTCAGAAGTAGGAACGTTCATCGATGATTGCACAAAGTTCAGCTCCATCCACGATTCCTTAGATACTGAAGCAGACCATTGTTAAATGCTACAAGATCTGGACAATATCCAGGCTTGGACTGACACATGGTAAGTAACATTCACACCTCACAAATGGTAGGCTATTACCATCACCAAAAAAAAATCAAACCAACATGCCTTGACATTCAATGGTGTTACCCATCATTGGATTCCCCACAACTGACATCCTGGGGGTTATCATTGACCAGAAACTCAACTGGACTCACCACATAAACACAATGGCTACAAAAGTGGGTCAAAGACTAGGGATACTATGGTGAGTAATTCACCTCCTGACTTCCCAAAACCTGTCCACCATCTACAAGGCACAAGTCGGGAGTGTGATGGAATACTCCCCACTTGCCTGGATGAATGCAACTCCAACAATACTCAAGAAGCATGACACCATCCAGGACAAAGTAGCCGCTTGATTGACACTGCATCCACAAGCATCCACTCCCTCCTCCACCACCGATGCTCAGTAGCAGCAATGTGTACTATCCAAAAGATGCACTGCAGAAATTGACCAAAGGTCCTCCCATAGTACCTTCGATACCCATGACCATTTCGATCAAGAAGAACAAGGGCAGCAGGTAAATCAGAACACCAGCACCTCAAGCTCCCTTCCACGGCACTCGTCACCTTGACTTGGAAATATATCGCTGTCCCTTCATTGTTGCTGTGTCAAAATCCTGGAATTCCCTCCCCAATGGCATTGTGGGTCAACCCTCAGCAGGTGGACTGCAGTAGCTTACCACTATCTTCTCAAGGGCAACTAGGAATGGACAATAAATGGTGGCCCAGCCAGCCACGCCTACATTCCACAAATGAATATTAAAAAAAGTCCAAACTGGCTTTCCTCCAAACAATTCAGTCAGTTTCACTACTCATCAATTTTCATAGTCCTACACGTTTATTTATGTTAAGTGCACATCAAAGGTCCTTTTGAAATCAATTATTGCCTTCACTTCCACCACCCTTGTGGGCAGCAAGTTCCAGGTCATTACTGCTCACTGTGTGAAAACGTTATTTCTCACACCTCCTTGCATCTCTTGCCCAAATTCCTACATCTGTGTCTCCTGGTCCTTGAAGCATAAAACAATGGGAGTGCTTTTTGCATGATGGCCTTATCAAAATATATCATTATCTTGTACACTTCTTTCAAATCTCCCCTCAGTTTCTTTTGCTCCAAAGTTCTCCAAACAAAACATGTCACCAAAATTCCATGTCCCCAGAACCACTCCGGTCAATCTCTAGTGCACTCTTTTGATAAACCTACATAAGGTGTGGTGAACAGAAATGGATGTAATATTTCAGTCAGAAACTAACCAGAGTTTTCTCTATAAAAGGCAGCGGTCCTATGGAGAACACCATTGTCAATGAACATCACGTCTAAAAAAATGATTTACCACATCCCTTGTTTTCTGACTTTTAACTGATTTTGACTGATTGAACCCTTATGCAAGCCAACATTCTGTTAATAATTCTAAAAGATTCAGAAGATTAGCAATCTTCATAGTTGATTTCTGAATGTAGTTCTTCGTCTTGCTATTTTTTCCTTCTCTACACCTCCCTTGAAGACACTGAATAAGGTATACATTCACTTGTACTGGGCAGAATGCCCAAGGGATAATGTCACTAGATTGGTAATCCAGAGCCCCAGACTCTAGGGATCTTGGTTTGAATCCCACCATTTCAGATGGTGAAATCTGAATTTTAAAAAAAATCTGGAATCTTAGCAAGTTTTGAGAAGATTTGTAGCTCAAGTTGAGGTTCTGGATGTAGGTTTGCTCGCTGAACTGGAAGGTTCATTTCCAGATGTTTCATCACTCTACTACATAATATCTTCAGTGGGCCTCAGGGCAAAGCACTGCTGATAATTCCTTCTGTCTATTTATATGTTTGGTTTTCTTTGGGTTGGTGATGTCATTTCCTGTGGTGATGTCATTTCCTGTTCTTTTTCTCAGGGGTGGTAGATGGGGTCTAACTCTATGTGTTTGTCGATACAGTTCCAGTTGGAATGCCGTGCTTCTAGGAATTCTCTTGTGTGTCCTATCCTTATCTGCATGTAAGGTTATGAGTGAGAGAGGGTCATGTCATTTTGTGGCTGGTTGATGTTCATGTATCCCAGTGGCTAGTTTTCTGCCTGTTTGTCCACATTTATCAGCTATGCTTTGCCCGGATGCCCACTGTAGATGTTATCTAGTAGGGTGACGAAATGTCTGGAAATGAACCTTCCAGCTCAGCGAGCAAGCTTACATCCATAAACCTGGAATCAAAAACTAATCCAATGGTGTCCATACGTTAATTGTCACACAAATATATCTGGTTCTTTATTCTTCCACTGCAGGAACAATGGACTGAATAGCCTCTTTCTGCATCATAACCCCTCTGTAATTCTACGAATGTCCTTTAGGGACAGAATTCCTTCCATGGTTTGGCCGACATGTTACTGCAAATCCACAGCAATGTTGCTGATTCTCAATTGCCCTCAAGCTACTCAGCTGTATCAAAACTACTACAAAGTCAAAAGGAATGAAACCAAGACACATGAAAAATTCCTTTTTGAACAGCATTGTGGATGTACCTACATCATATAGACTGCAGAGGGTCAAGAAGGCAGCTCACCACCAATTTCTCCAGGCCAATAGGTATAGGCAATAATAACTGACCAAGCATGAGGTGCCTATATCCTGTGAATGATTTTTGTTAAAAGTAAGTTTAAGACATGTGTTGCTGTATATGTACCTCCTTCAAAATCAAGCAAGAGCTCTGCAGGTCAACAATTGCTAAAATTCACTGAGTTGGACATGACCAAACAAGAAATGAATTACTGTTGTCTTTGCCAACATTGATTACTGCTCACAATGATTGGTCTCAATGCTGCCTCTCAATTAGTCTTGAAAAATCATCTTTCTAATTCCCTGTAACATCCACAGAAAGAATGTCTAATTTTATTGCTGGTCAAATCCTGTAGTTACACTGTGGAAGCTTACCATCCATCACCAGTTTCCAAACACCCAATGCTTGAGAAAATAGATTGCAACATTCTCCCTCAGCTCAATGTTCACATACTATGTGAATAGCACAGTGTGAGGTCCAGATAAGGATTCTGTCAAACTACTCAAGTTTAATTTTCAATGGTTTTATGATATTATAGAATATGGACCCATCTAATAAACTAATCCTATACATCAACCTACTGCTACACTTATGCTGCATATATTTTAAAACTATTTACTTGTGTAAAATTGGAGTCTATTGTGGCAAAGACTATTTTCGAAAATATTAGCCTATTCTCCCTCTAACAACAGTACAAAATACTTCAAGAACAATAAAGCCTATAATGTGTACTATGTGATCCACCTTTATGATTTCTGTATGCAATTGTGTGAAGTGATTTTATCTAATTTTCAACTTGTCTAAAATCAGGCATTAAAATTTTTACAATGAATTGTATAATTTTCAGGCTTTCTCATAACATTTTCACAGAACTAATTCAAAATTTTCCACCTCAAAATTTCATTAAAACAATCAATATATTTTAAAGTCTGAATAAATACAAGCACTGGTGTTATTAATTACAGTTAAACACAATTGAAATAACTTTTTTAAACTATTCCAAGTGCTCAAAATTACACAGGATTTTAAACGTGTTCCTGAACTAGTTTTTGAATCAAGAGTGTGATGTTGGAAAGGCACAACTGGTCAGGCAGCATCCAGGGAGCAGGAAAATCAACATTTCAGGCATAAGTTCTTCATCAGGAAGGACCCTGATGAAGAGCTTTTGCCCGAAAAGTCAATTTTCTTGCTCCTTGGATGCTGCCTGACTGGCTGTGTTTTTTTCCAGCATCACACTCTTGCTCTAAGCTCCAGCATCTGCAGTACTCACTTTCATCTAGTTTTTGAATCATCACATCCTTAGATCTGGTGGAACTCCCAATTCTGAACATTAATGCCTGCTTTGATATTTTTTTCCAAAATTTAAAAACAGATGATAGCCAATTCTATACTCTAATCAGCTCGCTTAGGTCATCCTCTAGTTTCAAAATTGTTTCCATTGCAATAAAGCAAACATAAATAAAAATGAATTTGAAATAACATATAGAATATTCAATGTTAAGGTATCAAAACATATTTGGGTTTTTCTGTCTATTTAAACTATGTTGCTCCTCAGTTAACTTGGTACCAAAGAGAATAATCTCAATGAATCCAATCTTCCCTCATAGTTAAAATTCTCCAGTAACTCAGTTTTGTAAATCTCCTGTGGACTCTCCCCTGTGAGATTGCATCTTTCCTGTAAAACTGTACGCTATCCGTAGCCTAACTAGTGCTTTACTCACAGATAGGAAGATATCAAAACATTATATTCTATGCCTTGGATTTATTTATTGGTTGGTTTGTGGGCTGTAGGCATTGTTGGTTGGTCAGCATTTATTGCCTGTCTCTTTTTTTCTTATTCATTCATGGGATAAAAGGGTCACTGGCTCAGCCAGCATTTATTGTCCATCGGGCAGTTAAGTCGATCACATTGCTGTGGGTCTTGAGTCACAATTAGACCAGACTGAGTAACAATGGGAGTTTCCTTCCCTAAAGGACATTAGTGATTCAGGTGGATGTATCTGACAATCAAACAATAGATCATGGTCATCATTTGACACTTAATTCCAGATTCTTATTAAATTCAAGTTACACCATCTGCCGAGGCTGGATACAAATGCAGGCCCCTCGAACATCCTTTGGGTCTCTGGATTAAACTCCAGCAATGATACCACGAGCCTATTTCCTCCCCTCAAGAAGGTGGTGGTGAGCTGAACTTTTCTTGAACCACTGTGGTCCATGTACTGAAGGTAGAAGCATAATGCCTTGAGGGAGGGAATTCCAAGATATTGACCCATGAAATTGTGTTTTATATCCAAGTCAGGATGGGGAATGACTTGGAGCTGAACATGGCATTCCCATATATCTGTTGCCATTGTGTGTTTGGAAGACACTGTCTAAGGATATTTGGTGAATTTCTGCAGTCCATCTTGTAGATATTATTCCTTACTGTTAATGAGTGGATGGGAGTGGATGCTTGTGGATATGGTGCCAATCAAGCAGGCTGTTTTGTCCTGGATGATGTAAAGCTTCTTGAGTGTTTTTGGAGCTGCACCCATCCAAGTAAGTGGTCACTAATCCACATACTTCTGACCTGTCTTGTAAATGGTGGGCTGGCTTTGAGGAGTCAAAAGATGAGTTACACAGCACAGTATTCTTTGCTCTTGAAGCTATTTATATGTTGACTTTCTGGTCAATGGTTGTCTCCAGAATGCTGATAGTGAAACATTCACTGATTGTATCACAACTGCATGTCAAGAGGCAGTGATTAGTTTTTCTCTTATTGGAGATGGCGATAGCCTGGCATTTGTGTTGCTCAAATGTTACTTGCCATGTGTCAGCCCAAGCCTGGATATTGTCAAGATCTTATTGTATTTGAACACGGACTGCTTCAGTGTCTGAGGAGTTGCAAATGGTCCTGAACAGTGTGCAATGATCGGCGATCATTCCCACCTCTGACTTTACGATGGAGGGAAAGTCATTGGTGAAGCAGCTGAAAATGGTTGGATGTTGGACACTACCCTGAGGAACTCCTGCAGAGATGTCCTGGAGCTGAGTTTATTGACCTCCAACAACCACAGACATCTTCCTATATGCCAGGTATAACTCCAACCAGTGGAGAGTTTGCTCCAGATCCCCATTGATTCAGCTTTGTGAGCACATTAGAGTAGAGTAGAATAGCTTTTTATTTGTCATTTCTAATATAATTGATACAGTAAAAACAAGGCAGTGTTCCTCCAGGACTGAGGGTGCTACATGGACAGTGAAAACGACACACTTGTACATGGCACAACGTGTATAAGAAGTGCAAAACATGTACGTGTATTAGAAAAATGATAAATAACAGACAGATTTCTAGGAGCAATTAGAAGTCGTACAAAGAATTTCAGATAGAAAAGAGTCCGATCACACTATGTTAAGGAACCTGATGACTTGGGGGGAGAACCTGTTGCACAGTCTGGCTGTGAGAGAACAAATGCTCCAGTATCTTCTGCCAGATGGCAGGAGGGAGAGTTTGAGTGAGGGGTGTGTGGTGTCTTCCACAATGCTCTCAGCCTTTCAGATGCAGTGTGTGGTGTAAATGTCTGTAATGGAGGGAGGAGAGATCCCAATGATCTTCTCAGCTGTCCTCATTAACCATTGTAGGGTCTTATGATCTGAGATGGTGCAATTCCTGAACCGGGCAGTGGTGCAGCAGCTCAGGGTACTGTGAATGAATCCTTTGTAGAATGTGGTGAGAATTGGGGGGGGGGGGGGGTGTAGGAAGTGGGCTTTCCTCAGCTTGCGCAGAAAGTAGAGATGCTACTGGGCTTTCTTGGCTATGGTTCTGGATTAGTGGTGCTGGAAGAGCACAGCAGTTCAGGCAGCATCCAAGTAGCTTCGAAATCAACGTTTCGAAGCTACTTGGATGCTGCCTGAACTGCTGTGCTCTTCCAGCACCACTAATCCAGAATCTGGTTTCCAGCATCTGCAGTCATTGTTTTTACCTTTCTTGGCTATGGAGCTGGTGTTGAGAGTCCAGGTGAGACTCTCCACCAGGTGTACGCTAAAAAATTTGGTGGTTCTCATTATCTCTATGGGGTAGCGATCGATGTTCAGCGGAGAGCGGTCGCTCCATGCCCTCCTGAAGTCAACAATCATCTCTTTCATCTTGTCCATGTTCAGAGACATGTTGTTAGCTCTGCACCAGTCCATAGTCGCTGCACCTCCTCTCTGTATACTGACTGATTGTGCATACTAATGCCAAAATGAAGGAAAATATCCCAAAAATGTCCATTTATCAACTTGTCTTGTTATTTTCAGGAATCTGAAAACACACATTCTAAGGTCACTCTGTTTCTCCACACATCTCAGAATCCTACTTTTTACTGTGTATTCCCTTGTATTGTCCTGTCCAAATTCATTGCCTGACAGTTGTCTGGACTGAATTCCATTTACCACTTTCCACCTACCTGATGGCTTCCTACAGTGTTCAGGATTCTCCCTCACTGGCAACAGCATGATCAAACTCGGTATCATCTGTAATCTTTGAAATTATGTGCAATCTTCCATTTATGTCATGAAAAGCAACTGACCCTGTCATGAGCCCTGTGAACCAAATGTCCATTATAAATACATTGTCAACCTTAATTCATGGCTTCCTCTCTTTGAGCCAATTTTAGTTTTCATTTGGTTCTCATCAGATTTCACTTTTCCGAACCGTCTGCTATGTGGGATTTGTTAAAATTCTTGCTAAAATATAATTATCCTTACTACTGCCTCAAAAGGTACAACTAGCTTAGTCAGGTACAACTTTTACTCAGTCCAAGTTGAATGCCCTTGACTAATCTGTGCCTTTCTAAATTACCATTGATATGGTTTGTCAATTTTTTTTATCTCTGAATTTGCCCATCACCGAAGTTAAAGTTGACCTATCTGCATGCACAGAAGGCAGGTCCTGATTTAAAACAGCATGTAATATTGATTTGACTCCAGCACTACCATTTTGGAACTCAACGCTGTCGTTAATGCCTTCTCTGTTACACAAAGGTGAACACATGTGATCTAAAGGGATCATCAATTACTTTTATGTGACTCACTAATCATTTCTATTGATTGTTGTTATTACTGAAGACGTATTTGGTGCCATTCAGATTTCTTTAAAGTTGCTGAAGTCCACAGGGAGTGTTGTGCTAAAGGACTTGGTCCTCAGCCCAAGGTTTTTCTTCCATTAATGAATCCTTCTTATACATGGATGCAGTCATATACATTACCCATTGATTACAGCATGATTTGGAGCATAAACAGAGAGTGCACAGAGCTGCTGGAAAAGGGAGAAAGATGAGAGGAAAGGCTCTCACAAGAAGGTAATAACCATCCAACACATTCAGGAAACAATGTTTCTCCTTGAACCTCAACAAGGAACAATGTTTCAGCCACCTGCACTTCAGTAAGGTGATCCTCACAGAAGTCGGACACCTATTGCACCCTCAAACAAACATCAGAAAAGGATGGGAGCTGAAGATATTTGCAACATCTCGCAGTTCATCATCTGCTGTTATGAAAAACATTTACTGTATCCATTGCACCCGATGTGATCTCCTCTACAATGGGGAGACAGGCCGCCTACCTGTGAAACGTTTCAGGGAACACCTGTGGGACACCTGCACCAACCAACCCAACCGCCCCCGTGGCTGAACACTTTAATTGTCCCTCCCACTCCGCCAAGGACATGCAGGTACTTGGGCTCCTCTATCGCCAGACCCTGACCACACGACGCCTGGAGGAAGAGCGCCTCATCTTCTGTCTAGGAACCCTCCAACCACACAGGATGAACGTAGATTTCTCCAGCTTCCTCATTTCCCCTCCCCCCACCTTATCTCAGTCCCAACCCTTGGATTCAGCACCGTCTTCTTGACCTGCAATCTTCACCCTGACCTCTCCGCCTCCACCCCCTCTCCAGCCTATCACCCTCACCCTCACCTCCTTCCACCTATCACATTCCCAGCACTCCTCCCCCAAATTCCCTCCCCCCTACCCTTTATCTTAGCCTGCTTGGCACACCAGCCTCATTCCTGATGAAAGGCTTATGCCCAAAACGTCGATTCTCCTGCTCTTTGGATGCTGCCTGGCCTGCTGTATTTTTCCAGCACCACATTTTTCAACTCTAGTCTCCAGCATCTGCAGTCCTCACCTTCTCCCTGTTATGAAAGACAGGTTGCTGACAAGAGATGGTGGCCTCATACAAGTGCCAGCCAATAGCATTTGTATGAGGCTATCAACATTGCCCCAGTCATTCAGTGGTGGTATCAACATTGAATTCCCCCACTATCAACTTCCTAGGGGTTAGCATGGACTGGAAACTCAACAGCATCCACCATATAATTACAGCGGCTACAAGAACAGGTCAGAGACTAGAGTCATAGAGTCATAGAGATGTACAGCATGGAAACAGACCCTTTGGTCTAACCCGTCCATGCTGACCAAATATCCCAAACCAATCTAGTCTCACCTGCCAGCACCTGGCCCATATCCCTCAAAACCCTTCCTATTTATATACCCATCCAAATGCCTTTTAAATGTTGTAATTGTACCAGCCTCCACCACTTCCTCTGGCAGCTCATTCCATACATGTACCACCCTCTGTGTGAAAAAGTTGCCCCTTAGGTCTCTTTTATATTTTTCCCCTCTCACCCTAAACCTATGCCCTCTAGTTCTGGATTCCCCTACGCCAGGGAAAAGACTTTGTCTATTTATCCTATCCATGCCCCTCATAATTTTGTAAACCTCTATAAGGTCACTCCACAGCCTATTCAGCCTCTCCCGATAGCTCAAATCCTCCAACCCTGGCAACATTCTTGTAAATCTTTTCTGAACCTTTTCAAGTTTCACAACATCTTTCCGATAGGAAGGAGACCAGAATTGCATGCAATGTTCTAACAGTGGCCTAACCAATGTACTGTACAGCTGCAACATGACTTCCCAACTCCTGTACTCAATACTTTGACCAATAAAGGAAAGCATACCAAACCCCTTCTTCACTAATCTAGCTACCTGCGACTCCACTTTCAAGGAGCTATGAACCTGCGTTCTGAGGTCTCTTTGTTTAGCAACACTCTCTAGGACTTTATCATTAAGTGTATAAGACCTGCTAAGATTTGCTTTCCAAAAATGCAGCACCTTGCGTTTATCTGAATTAAACGCCATCTGCCATTTCTTGGCCCACTGGCCCATCTGATCAAGATCCCGTTGTAATCTGAGGTAACCTTCTTGGCTGTCCACCTCTAATTTTGGTGTCATCTGCAAACTTACTAACTGTACCTCTTATGCTCACATCCAAATCATTTATGTAAATGACAAAAAGTAGAGGACCCAGCACCTAGGAATACTGTGGCGACTAACTCACCTCCGGACTCTCCAAACCCTATCTATTATCTACAAATCACATATCAGGAATGTGATGGAACACTCTCCACTTGCCTGGATAGGTGCAGCTCCAACAACACTCAACAAGCTTGACACCATCCAGGACATCTGGAGCTGCCTTTTTTGCTGCATAGAATTGTTATTTGAGGCAGCAGTTTCCACAGTCAGAATCATGGCCTCCATGTTCATGGCAACCAGATCAGATAATGAACTGTCTCATAGAAATCAAATTGGGAAAAAGAAAACTTGTTATTTAGTATAATGTAGAAAGAAATCCCACCATAATCAAAGGCTCTCTAAGTAATACTCTTTCATATTATACGTATAGGTATACTGAAACTATAAGTGCAACTAACTAACAAACGCTAAGGAATTAAGTTGAATTCTTTCACACCAATGTCTATATATAGTAGACAGAAGCCTCGATCCCATCAGAAGGGGGGAATTAAAGAGCAAATCATGTAAACACCGAAGACCAAATTACATGGAATGAAGAGTATAGACAGATAACCTTGTGAAAGGACACTGGGAAACAGCTGGCATTGTAAAGGAGCATTTGCAAAATATTACTTCATCATTATGACCTCAGGAAAGTAAACAATCTCTGTTTCACAAAGTAACAAACAGCACCCACTCAGTATGAGGCAGATGGCAAATGCCTGGGGAGGGGCATAACGGAGAGAGAGGATGTGGCAAGCGCAGTTGTAAATATTGCATGTAATCATTGTAACGCGGAATGTATAAATATCCTGTGCTTTTTTGGGAGACAGGGAGTGCCTTGGAGCCTGTCTCCAGTGTCCTCTTTCAGGTTGCACGGTAAGAAACTCTGAATAAAGATCAATTGAGCTGCTGAACACAGCTCTCAAGGCTCCTCTTTAAAATCCCTCTCCAACAATTGGTACTGGGCAGCATACTACACCATTCTGCAACCGACTGTATGAGTCTTAATTGGGTGACTGGGACTGCCATTGTGTCAAGGGCTTGGTTGGACAGTACTTTATTAAGTGTGTACAAGACTTTTTTTTATTCGGTATGTGGATGTACCTACTAGCGAAGGAGCAAACTTGGCCTTCTCTTGGGAAATAAGGTGGAGCAAGTGACTGAAGTGTCAGTGGGGGAGCACGTTGTGCCCAGAGACCATAATTCTATTAGTTTTAAAATAGTAATAGAATAGGATAGACCTGATCTAAAAGTTCAAGTTTGAAACTGGAATAAGGCCAATTTTGATGATATTAGGCAAGAGTTTTCAAAAGTTGATTGGATGAGGCTATTCACAGGTAAAAGGGAGTGGCATATGGAGTTTAATTTAGATAAATGTGAAGCATTGCATTTTGGTAAGGCAAATCAGGGCAGAAATTATATACTAAATGATAGGTTCCTAGGAGTTTTGGGGAACAAAGAGACCTTGAGGTCCATGTTCAGAGTTCCTTGAAAGTGGAGCGTTGCCTTTATTGGTGAGTGCATTAAGTATTGGAGTTGGGAAGTCATGTTGTGGCTCTATTGTTTCGGCCACATTTGGAATACTGCTTTCAATTCTGGTCTCCCTGCTATAGGAAAGATGTTGTGAAACTTGAAGGGTTCAAAAAAGATTTGCAAGGATGTTGCCAGAGTTGGAGAGTTTGAACTTAAGGGAGAGGCTGAATAGGCTGGGGTTGTTTTCCCTGGAGCGTTGGAGACTGAGGGGTGACCTTTCAGAAGTTTACAAAATCATGAGGGGAATGGGCAGAGTGAATAAACAAGGTCTTTTTCACAGTCTGGGGAAGTCCAAATTTAGAGGCATACATTAAAGGTGAGAGGGGAAAGATTTAAAGGGACCCCTCATGCAAGGGGTGGAATGAGCTGCCAGAGGAACTGGTGGAGGCTGGTACAATTACAGCATTTAAAAGGCATCTGGATGGGCACATGAGTAGGAAGGATTTAAAGTGATATGTGCCAAATTCTAGCAAATAGGACTAGATTACTTTAGGATATCTGGTCAGCAAGGACAGGTTACCAAAGGGTCTGTTTCCCCACTGTACAACAGTACGACTGTGTGAGTATGATTAACATTACCGTTCTTTACAAACTCATAGTCGGTCCTTGCTGTACGTTGTGGTAAGAGAAGAACTAAGGAAGAAGGGAGTTGTGCCACGTGTGTTGGACAATAAATAGACCCTAGTTAACCCTAGGAAGGTAAAGAGCCCCACAGTTGAACATGGAGAGTAAAATCTGCATCTAGGCCAGGAAAGAGCCGCCCACCAGGACATCTGAGCAAAATGTGTGAGAGGGATTTCAAGGTTCAGTCAGTTCTGCTGTTATGTGGTGGTTCCATTCTCGTGCAACCCCGTGTTTTAAGAAAATTGTGGTATTGGCGGCACATTTAAATTAATGGGGCCAGAATCACGTTAATAACCAACACGTG
This sequence comes from Chiloscyllium punctatum, assembly GCF_047496795.1. Classification (NCBI taxonomy): domain Eukaryota; kingdom Metazoa; phylum Chordata; class Chondrichthyes; order Orectolobiformes; family Hemiscylliidae; genus Chiloscyllium; species Chiloscyllium punctatum. The sequence continues at coordinate 102,959,013 of NC_092739.1, read as the reverse complement.
CTTTAGAGGTTTGTACTTCAGAAACAGGGTCCCCAATTTGTCAATTGTGTTAAAGTGGATTTGCATTAACAAAATGTGTGTTACAGCAGAATGGCCTGTAGAACATAGAGGTGTGCCCATGGAACTAAGGAGGCTAAGAAGGGAAGAAACCTTACAACACCATAAATCGAGTTAAAGAGTCCGGTGCAGGATCTCGGCAAAATGTTCAAGAAGGAGAAAAGAAAGAAGGAAGACCGAGGGAAAGCTCCCTAACACCTTGGCTGGAGCGCAGGATGCTGCCCCCCACCACTTTAACAAGACTGAAACATTCTGTGTAAACAGCCTATTTATTCTCTAGGATTAGTGAACCATCCCCAATTGTCACATACGTACATTTTCTTTATCTACACAACTAATGTATCACAGCAGTAATGATTCAATTGGGCTTTAAGTTTGTGAAGCTGTGAGAAGCAGCAGTTTTTAATTGAGGTTATCATGTCACTAGCATATTCGAAAATGCGACTTGTGGATAGTTTAATGTAAAAGTTAGGATCATCGACAGCGGGAACTACACTGGAAATTGTAGAATTTTCAAATGGTAATTATGAGTGCGTCCTTGATAGACTTTTGAAATAGGTTATGAAAGGAACAACTGAGTTAGAAATTGTCCATAACAAGTTAGCCTGTGGTGCCAATTTGTGTGCTTTCCAGTTGGACAGAGCAAATAGAATGCTCAGGAAATTGATAAAAGAGCTGCCACGTAAAAATGATTACCAACATGAAAGCACTGTACCCATTATAAGGAAAAGGCTGCAGGGAGACCCAGCATTGTGACTGGACAAACTGGATATTATGTTGAAACTGATGGTGAAATGAACTTCTCTAATATAGAAAAAGTCAAAACATGCTGAACAGAAATCTGTGAACAGAGAACAGTTAAGACTGTTACCTGGTAAGAACTTGAGAATATTTTTGACAGCATTTCCCCCACTGTTTCATCTCTGTGTAGTGAGGCAAAGCTGGTGTGTAGTTTCACCCATGAGTCAGAATGGGTGGACAAAAGAGTAGAAGAATCCCTAGGCTCAGTTAGAGAAAAAGATCAGCAAGTCTCTTCCCCCCAGTGAAACCCACTGTGAAAATTGGACTATACTCAGAGTTCCCATGACAGTTACAAGCAGAGCATCCCTTACATGTGACTGAAATCAGTACTAAAACAAGGAGTGTTCCAAAAGATTGAAGGCTTTCAAATCTTATTTCACTGAAAAGATTAAAAGGTCTTTTTTTGAAGTTGTTGAAAAGATATTGTGGAAAAAAGTGGTTTAGTTTGTTCTCAAAACACAAATAAACCTTTTCAGAAGACATCCAATTTGAATTCTGATTTGGAAATGAGAACTGTTTTGTCCATATACCTTCTTAGAAAATGTTTTCTTCAAGACGATAGAAATTTAAAATACTGGTTTGACATTATTAAAAGATCTTGTGACAGTTTTGTTTTAAACTGAATACGTGAAAATCGACATGACGTCACCTGGTGACTAGGGCTCTGCCCCTTCTGAGACCTGTGGAGTTAACTTTTTCCACTAGCAGTTTTAAATATTCTCATATACCTGTGTGCTGAGATTTGTGATTCTGGGTGTTAATTTTGTTTTTTATTGTTTCTGAACAGGATTCAAGAACACAGCAAGGGAACTGGAAGCCATAGAGTCATAGAAATATACAGCATGGAAACAAACCCTCTCTGTCCAACCCGTCCATGCCGACCAGATATCCCAACCCAATCTACTCCCACCTGCCAGCACCCGGCCCATATCCCTCCAAACCCTTCCTATTCATATACCCATTTAAATGCCTCTTAAATGTTGCAATTGTACCAGCCTCCACCACTCTCTCTGGCAGCTCATTCCATACACGTACTCTGTGCGAAAAAGTTGCCCCTTAGGTCTCTTTTATATCTTTCCCCTCTCATCCTAAACCTATGCCCTCTAGTTCTGGACTCCCTGACCCCAGGAAAAGACTTTGCCTATTTACCCTATGCATGCCCCTCATAATTTTGTAAACTTCTATAAGGTCACCCCTCAGCCTCCGACACTCCAGGGAAAACAGCCCCAGTCTGTTCAGCCTCTCCCTGTAATCCTCCAAACCTGGCAACATCCTTGTAAATCTTTTCTGAAGTCTTTCACATTTCACATCTTTTCGATAAGAAGGAGACCAGAATTGCACACAACATTCCAACAGTGGCCTAACCAATATCCTGTACAGCCGCAACATGACATCCCAACTCCTGTACTCAGTACTCTGACCAATAAAGGAAAGCAGAGGCAGAGTTTTTAAAATCAGAAGAACCCCAAACTGTCTACAATCACTGGAACCCTCCAGTATAAGAGCACTATTCAAAACCACCAAGCTTGGATAGAATTTTTTCTAAAATTGGGAATGTTAATATTATTTGATACAAGAAGTTAGTTCAAACACACAATGGGACATTCAAATGAATGTTAAATGGCAAATAAATTTAAATCTTTAAATTTTAATTTAAAACAACAGCCAATGGAAACAGCCTAGGTGGTTTTATTTTGTACCAGCTAAAACTGAGATAGATTGTTTTGGAAGAAATTAATTGAAACCTCTTAGCCTAACAACACTGTAGGGGTTTGAACAAAAGAAACTTGAGTCAGTAGTTGTCAATTTTGAATAACTTTGAAAAAGTAAAATCAAGTATAATCTAGCAAGATACATTTGAGAAAGCTGTATGTATCTTGGGTATATGAATAGGAAGGGTTTGAAGGGATATGGGGCGGGTGCTGGCAGGTGGGACTAGATTGGTTAGGATATCTGGTCGGCATGGACCGGTTGGACCGAAGGGTCTGTTTCCATGCTGTACATCTCTATGACTCTATAACTCTACAGTGTAGAAGCAGGCCATTCCCCTATCTAATCCACACCGACTCTCCGAACAACATCCCACTCAGACCCACTCCCCTATTCTGCATTTCCCATGGCTAACCCACGTGGCTTATACATCTCTGACACTATGGGCAATTTTAGCATGGCCAAACCACCTAAGTTGCACATCATTGGACTGTGGGAGGAAACTGGAGCACCTGGAGGAAACCCACATGGACATGGGGAAAAGATGCAAACTGAACACAGACTGAGGCTGGAATCAAACCCAGGTTGTTGACTCTATGAGGCAGCAGTCTTAAGTACTGAGCCACTATGCTGCCCTTTCTTGAGAAAGAGACCAATCAAGTAAAGTTCGGTAATGCTTGAAACCACACAGTAATAATGTTTCCTCACCTTTTTTGGAACTATTGCGAAAAGTTTTTGCTTTATACTCCGGACAGTAAGGTTTCTTCAGAGTCCTGAATCATTTATAGAGGTAATTAATGGGGCCACATTTGGAGTAAAAGAATAGTAACAGCAAAAAAGTGACAGAGCATCAATTGAAATGGGAATGGTTCTCCTTGGCGCAGTTAAATGAGGAATACATCCAATGAAATCAAATTAGCAATAGAATTAGATAATTAGCAGTTTTCTCTTGGAGAGATGTATGCCCTTGCCTGTGAGTTTTATTTAAAGGGAATTGGATTGGTCAATTTAGCCACCACCTGGAATACTGTTACACTCATGCACAGGTACCCTCCAGTGATTTTGAACTTTCAAAAAGGTCACCTGAAAGTCAAGAGTGACATGATCTTGGGGAACTGATGGAAAGGGGCAGTGATGATTACTGCATCTGAAGTAACTAACGTGCAGGAATGCATGGGGGGAGAATGGGGTCGCAGACATGTACACCTATTTGACAAAATGATTAGTGCGGCCTGGAAGAGCACAAAACATAAACCATTAACGCATCATCTATAGAGACACTGACTTTTGGCATTGGTGAGAAAGAGAGGAAAAAATTGTGAAGAAATATCCACACGATGGGTAAAAATGATGGAAGAACTGGAGAATCTTTTAAGTCCACACATAACTTGTCACTGGTTAAGCAGGAGTCAATCTTAAACTTTAACAAATGTGTAATCAGCTAGCAATTATTGAACATGTATATACTTCAAAAATGACATCTTCAAAACATACCAGTCAGAATTAATTGTTAAGGGCTAACTGGACATGACAATGAGCATTTCAAATAAAGTGAATAAGTAGATGGGAATGTTTGGAAAACAAACATTATTGCCAAGGTCAATGCATTAACATGCAGGCCAGCTTGGCACCCATACCAAGGGTCTAAAGAGGGGATTGTTAGAGCTTCCTTTTTGCTGAAGAGAATGGTTATTTGAGGCAGCAGTTGCCGCAGACAGGATCATGGCCTCCAAGCTCATGGCAACCAGATCAGATAATGAAGCCTCTCATAGAAGTCAAAGTGGGAAAGAGAAAACTTGTTATTTAATATAATGTAGAAGGAAAGTCTGATCTCACTTTGATCAAACTTTTTCTGAGTAATGACAATTATATATTATATGTATAGGTAGACTGAAATTATACATGCAACTAACCAACAAACGCTAAGGAATTTAGTTGAATTCTTTCACACCAATGTCTGAATATTTTAGAGACAAACCTTGAACCCATCAGAAGGAGGGATTAAAGGGCAAATAGTGGAAACACCAAGGACTGAATAACATATAATGAAGACTATAAACAGATAACCATGTGAAAGGACACTGGAAAACAGCTGGCATTGTAAAAGAGCATTTACAAAATATTACTTCACCACTATGATCTCAGGAAATGCCCTGCCAGTAGCAGTGGTGGACTCTCCCTCTTTATGGGTATTTAAGCAGGCATTGGATAGGTATATGGAGGATAGTGGGTTAGTGTAGGTTAGGTGGGCTTTGATTGGCGCAACATCGAGGGCCGAAGGGCCTGTACTGCGCTGTATTCTTCAATGTTCTATGTTCTATGAAAGTAAACAATCAGGAACTCTGAATAAAGATTGATTTGTGCTGATGAACATAGGATTCAAGACTTCTCTTTAAACTCCCTCTACAACAGAGATAAAGCAACCCACCTGATTGACACCACATCCACAAACATCCACTCCCTCCACAACTGACACTCAACAAGGGTTGGCCAATAAATACTGGCCAGCCAGCAATGTCTACATCCCATAAGTGAGTTAAAAGAAGAACATTGAACTCTGGCATCTGTAGTCATGATGGCAGCAAGCCAGACATGTGTGACTGGAATCCATACTTCCAGGGCTGTACACAGACATCGGGAGATCTGGGATCCTCCATGCTCCCTGACATTGACACCAGATTTTTTGATAGGCCTGCGAGAAAATGGGCACTGCAGATGCTGGAGATCAGAGTCGAAGAGTGTGGTGCTGGAAAAGCACAGCCGGTCAGGCAGCATCCAAGGAGCAGGGGAATTGAATTTTGAGCATAAGCTTTTCATCAGAAATGAGGGGGTGGCCCAAGTGGACTGAGAGATAAATTGGAGGTGGGGGTGGGGCTGGGGGGGATGAGGGAGGAGGAGAACTTCTTCAAGGTATTGTTATGAAGATGTGGGTGTACTATACTTTTAAGAAAGTTAAAAGCTAGCAGAACTACCTGACAGCACCAAGTGTTCTGAACAACATATAATGTAACCTTTTGGTCCAGCAGCTAGGGTACCTGGTTGCCTGGAGACAGAAAAAAATAAAATTAGGCCAATCAGTTTAAACTTTACCTCAAAAAAGACCAAACTCCAATCCAGTTTAAATTTAGTATACTGACAATCTTAAAAGCTAATGACACAATCCGATGCTTTAGGGGTATCAGACCTGGAAAAATTGAACAATTGGAGGAGAACTGCTAAGTCACCAACATCTGCAGACTTCCCACAGAATAGCCCTCTTAAAGGTACCTTTATCGATCAGTGACCTGTGAAACATAATCCCTAAGAAGAAGAAAAGAAGACCGAGGAAGATACAAAGATTCAACAGCTAGCTGATTTTGAAACTTTAATTTTTGGTAAATCTTAATCGGGAGTTTTATTGGACTGGTATTGTAGAAGGGGAAGGTAAAAGATAGGTTAGAGAAAGGAGTTGTAAATAGTTGTTAGTCAATGATACTCTGTTATACTTTAAGAAATAAAGTTGTTAATTTTTACTTTAAATAGTGACCTTTGGGATAGTTCTTGGCCTCTCAAATTTTCACAGATTACTGCATGGAATGTAGACATCCTTAGAAGTGGCTTCACAGTAAGGTGGAGGGAGGAGGAGAATTTCTTCAAGGTCAGCATCCTTGGAAGAGGTGAGGGAGGGGAAGAACTGCCCCCAGCCCCAAATCCCTCCCATTTATCTCTCAGCCCAGTTGGGCCATCCTCTCATTCCTGATGAAGACCTTATGCACGAAACGTTGATTCTCCTGCTCCTTGGATGCTTTCTGATAGTCCTCTCAATGCTCCAAACATTTCATTCAGTATACTCATCAGAGCTATTTATTTCATTGGACTGTCCCTTCACAGTCCTTACCTAAGTCCTTTGGAGCAGGACTCAAGTGTGACCTTCTAACTCTCATAATTAACCACCACAATGGCCCCTGTACCCTATTCCACCTGATTAGATTAGAGTCCCTACAGCATGGAAACAGGCCCTTCGGCCCAACAGGTCCATACCAACCCTCTGGGTAACCCACCCAGAACCGGTCCCCAACCCTATATTTACCCATGACTAACGCACCTCACACTATGGGCGATTTAGCACAGCCAATTCACCTAACCTGCACATCTTTGGATTGTGGGACACAATCGGAGCACCCGGAGGAAACCCATACAGACACAGGGAAAATGTGCAAACTCCACGCAGACAGGTGCCTGAGGCGGGACTCAAACCCAGGTCCCTGGCCCTGTGAGGCAGCAGTGCTAACCACTGAGCCACCGTGCCGATCCTCCCCACCCCCCCCCAAACCCGCCCCGCATGTTACCTGCACACAAAGTCTCACCAATTGCAAATGCTGCCTCCAAGCTGCCCTGTAAATTAAATAGATGGTCAATATCTGAGCTGGTGACTGTTGTTCTGAGATTGAATAACCCTGTTTCTTCATCACCACTGTCCATTTGTTCCTACATTGCTGTTGTTCTTTTTGGACCTGGCCAGGTGGCATTTCTTCATAAGGGATAACTGTGGGTGTTGAAGTAAGAAATGAATGCTTATAACATCAGCAACATGTAATTCAATAGAAATTGTGGAATGAGGGCAAAGAGGATGAATGGAGGTGGATTAAGATACAAGTGTTGCCTAAATTAACAATGCTATATGTTTATAGATGTAGTGAAGCTACGATTGTTTGATGAGACTTGACTGATAGAGATTGATAGTAGGTGAGTGATAAGACTTCGGTGCAGCGAGTAGTGTCAGGCCTTGATGATCTAGTTGGTCAGATATGGCAATTAAAGATGCATTCACCGGCCTTGACCACTCAAAAAAGTCATTGAACTTTTTCAGTATTGTATCCAGATCACTGGGGCTGAACCCATGCAATTAACCACCATGGTTATCTAGTTCCTGTTGTCAGTGAGTTATTTTCAGTGCATCCTTGTCCTCTACAAATACAGTACTTTTCTCCTCCTCCACACCTCCTCAAACATGGACTTCAGTCTAGCATTGTAAAAGATCTCAATCTCTCCAATGTTGTGCTATTAAGGTGAGTTTCTCACATTAGAATCAATTGTTTAAGTGATTCAGGCTAACTTTAACTGATGCTTGCCTTTCACTATTTTGGACATCATGCTAAGGCAGGCATTCACTAACAGTGCAATTAATGCTGGCTACATGTAATTATGAGGTAACATGAAGTTTGGACACAGTCAGTCTTGGAAGCAATGGTGCCTAAGTTAATCCTACATCGTTCTGCTTGTGTCTGTTTTCAAGACTTATTGAACTTACACCTATGGGATATTTTTAGATTGCTGTGGCCAGGTAGTGGTGCAATGCTAATGACATTGGAGTTAAAAATAAGAGACCCATACAAATGCCCTTAGAGCATGGGTTCAAATTTTACTGCAGCTAGTGCATTTAATGAAAAGCTGGAACTGAAAGCTAGTCTAGGGAATGAGGTCACATGGGCCAACACGTGACTCCAGATCATGGTAATGTAATTCATTTTTAAGGACTCTCTGGAATGACCTAGTGAGCCACTCACTTCAAAGCAATTAGAGATTGGCAAAAAATGCTGCCTTGCCAATGCTGCATCCAAAAAAAGAATTAAAAGGTGTGCTACGAATGTTAGATATCTGACTAAATCTGTGCAGAATGAATTAAGCCTCCCTCACAATTGTTTTACACACTTTAGAACACCCCACATGTACCAACACAGACGCATCTAATTAGTTATTGAAATCATTGTTTTACTAGGGAATATGATAATTATTCACAATCTTAGTCATATTAAAATTTTAATTATAATGGATCATAATAAAATTGTACCCAGCAGCTAATCTGCAAATTATATTTCCTGAACTCTGCATAAATAAGAATGCTATTCAAGGATTGTGGTCAAATTTTAATAAATTAGTTTCATTACTATTGGCAACACCTCATCCAGGTTAAATATGAAAGAGAAAACAGTAGCATGAAGCTATATTTTGAAATCGCCCAGGGCACAGATTCTTGATAAGGTTCACTGTTCAACCTATGAACTAGACACTATAACTTCAAATGTTTCTGAGAAGAATACAAATGAAGACTGACACAATGCAAATTCTAAGCATCCTTTCCTTTTCACACTCAGGCAATGCTTTCTTGTCAATGCCATTATCATTCTTTATTTGCATTTCCTTCCCTGTTGCTTCAATTTGTAGGGGAAGTAAATTTAAACTACAAAACAGGGGACTTGTAAAATCTTGAAATGATAATGCTTCCTTAGGGTAGCATGACACTGTATTATGACCTGGGATTATGATTGAAGATTATACTGTTATTTCACACCATAGCTGTAGTTAAAGAGAAGTTAAAAATCATTTTAAAACTATAATGGCATAACAACAACAATATTTCCAAGAATTATTTCTGAATAACTCTGAACGATGGCATTCTCCATTTCACAATCTATTTAATTAACAAGTCTTACGGTCACTCCACTGTATATAATATTTCTGAGTATCGGGTAGTCACATAGCTATTGAAAGTTTGTTATAGACAACATTTTGTGATTAAGTAGTAATTTTTGAATTTTCTTTTTTATGCAAAAATTTTGTTTTAAATGGAACAAAGAAAATTTGTAATTATGACAATAACAGATGCTTTTCAATTTAAGGTTATTTCTTTGATTGTTTTAGTTGTTTCCTTAACAAATACAGTCAGGTTTGAACTAAGAACCTTGTACAAATACACTATTAGTCAGCAGTCAGTCTGTAGTGTGGGAATAATTCTGAGTAAATTGATCTCAGCTGGGTCAACGCTTCATTTGGTAAAATTGGCATTATATATGTAGAATAGATCAAACCAAGCACCCAATTCTTCACTAAAAAGCCAACTTAAATAATTATTTCTAAAAGTTACTTGCCATTTAACAGACATAAATATAACAATAAATGCTATTCTTCTTCTAGGAGACCTCTGCTCTGAAATGCAGTCATAGCCGTGATCTTTATAGTTCACGTTCAACTCCCATGATAAATTATTAATTATGAGTCTTGGAGTAAGGTCAACTAGAAATGCCTTTTGCCTCATCTTAGTGCTTCAAAGAGATTGGATTTTACTGTACCAAGGTCCTTTGCAGTTGGTTTCAAATCATTAACCCTATAGGAGTGACTGTTTGCTGAAGTACAGAGGATAGCAGCTGAAGAGGATATTTTTGTGTATAAAATCTTTCAACTGCCAGATACATAATCAGCATTCAGCCGCAAAGATTAGTCATTTCAAAACTTATAAAGTGAAATCATAAACTGAACTGGACTATTCACATAAATACTGTGGGTACTAGAGTAGGTCAGAGGCTAGGAATCTTGCAATTTGTAACTCACCTCCTGACTCCCCAGACTCCATCTACAAGGCACAAGTCATGAGTGTGAAGGAATATTGTCCACTTGCCTGGATGAGTGAAGCTCTTAGCTTAGCTTGACACCATTGAGGACAAAACAGTTTGCTGACTGGTTCCACATCCACAAACATTCAATCACTCCACCACTTTGGTTAGTAGCAGCAGTGGTTGTGCACCATCTACAAAATTTGCTACATGAATTCACCAAGTGTCCTCAGACAGCAGCTTCCAAGCCCACAAGCACTACCATCTAGAAGAACAAGGGCAGCAGATATATAAGAATACTACCACATGCAAGTTCCCCTCCAAATCATTCATCATCTTGACTTGGAAATGTACCACAATTCCTTCAGACTGCTGGGTCAAATATTGGAACTCCTTCCTTAATGACATTGAGGGTGTACCAACAGCAAATGGAGTGTAACAGTTCAAGAAGGCCGCTCACAATCACCTTCTTGAGGGCAATTAGGAACGGGCAATAAATACTGTCCCAGCTAGCAGCGCCCACATCGCTTAAGCGATTTAAACTTAAAAAAAGGCAAATGCGAAATATTGTGCCAGTCATAACTGTAAACTCTGGTCAAAACTTCCACTGCTTTTGGGGCCCCCAAAAGCAGATAATCTTATTGGCCAGCATGTGAATGAACTATACAGATTAGGATGATTCCATGTTCTGTAAATCGTTTTGAAAAAATTGATCTCAGTTGGAATAGCATGTCAGTCAGTACATCCGCATACATAAGCTCGTGATGTGTGAGAAATGCAGTTAGATATCGTAATCCTCAACATTATCCAGTGACCCCTGCTGGATGGCACTGCATAAATTTGGGTATGAATGGGATCAATTTTGACTGTAATGCCCTCAAAACCCTCAAGATCTAAACTCACACAACTAGAACTAATTAAATGCACAAGGTCTGCTGGCCTCCACAACTGATCATGAATTGAGGTCTTCAGAAAATGGAAATAGACTTGAGGGCAATGCTCTGTGCAACAGTAAAAACTGTCAGGGTGCAAGGAGAGCATGGCATTGGCTATTTTACACGTGGATTTATCAAATAAAGATTTTCAAGTTAACAAAGTTATCAAAACTTGAATTAAAGCTGTTATAATGTGTTTGTAAGAAAATTTGACTGCTGTCTTATTGAGAACTCATATAATACATGTGACAACTGCAAGTCAGGATGTACTAAGCAACTGCATTGTTATAGAACAAAATACAATCAAGGAGCATTTTTATTTCTACAGCAAGTGGTAAACAGTAAAGCACAAATGCTAAAAGGTCAAAAGATTCTTCACTAACAAGGGAGTCAAAGGGTATTTGGAATTTGGATTGAGACCTCAATCAGATCTGTCATGATCTTAATGAATGGTGGAGCAGGCAAAGGGACCCAAATGGCCTACTCCTATTCCTATCTCGTATACTTTTATATATAGTCACAGATAAAGATTATGATAAACTGATTCCTGATGAAGGGCTTTTGCCCGAAACGTCGATTTCGAAGCTACTTGGATGCTGCCTGAACTGCTGTGCTCTTCCAGCACCACTCATCCAGAATCTGGTTTCCAGCATCTGCAGTCATTGTTTTTACCTGTATAAAAAGATAGCCTCATATATAACACAAAAATCTAGAAAAATATTCCAAGAGCTAACATTAGAACACCCTAGTGTTTGCTACATAGCATCATATTCCTTTTTTCTTATTTCCATCAAAGCACTGCTCTCAGTTTATTCGCTTCTATCAGCATGGCTTCTCCAGATAGGATTAGTGAACTGAGAACTAACCTGTATTTCTCTGCTTCATCACAAATAATGTTGCAATGAGCTCAAACAACACATAGGTGCATAAATAAATCCAACCTCAAATGGCAATTTGCTTGAATAGCAGAACTAGTGTGGCATGAACTGAAACAACAGAAACAACAATAAACTCAGAACAAATGGTGCAACAATCCTGGTTAGTGCTTAGGAGTAGGAATCTTGCTGTTTCCCCATCCTCTTTTAACTTGTTGGAAATAATCTCCTGCTAAAACTTAACAAGTAAAACCCTGTCAATGTAAATTGCACAGAACTACACAAAATGTTACAATTTTTCATTGAGCCTTTTGAAATTGAGAGTTCTTTTGCAAAAATTAAAAGAACTGCTGTAAATTAGAAACAAAAACAGAAATTGCTGGAAAAGCTCAGCAGATCTGGAAGCATCTGTGAAGAGAAGTCAGAGTTAACAGTTCGGGTTCAATGAGGAATTTCTGAGGAAAGGTCACTGCAACCAAAATGTTAACTCTGATTTCTCTGCACAAATGCTGCCTGACCTGCTGAGCTTTTCCAGCAACTTCTGCTTTTGTTTTTTTTTTGTAATTGAGGTTTAGCTCTTCTTTGTGTTGGTAATTGAGGTTCCTATCAGGTAATGGCTGATAGGATTAAATGAAGTGCAGGCAGAGTTCAATTATTTTGTGTAGGTGGATGCTTAAGTGGAAAATACACACAGCCAGAGATGAGTTTGACTGTATAGTCTATTTTGATGCTGTAAATTCTATGTAGCATTATTTCTGTGATGAATTTGAGCACAATTATGAAATAATAAATGTAAACATCACACTGATGCTGCAATTAATTCAAAAAAGATATGTGACAATGAAGTAAACAACTCGAAATTAATGAACTTAAGCCAGACAACTAGTGTGGCAATGATCTGAAATAGAATCATTTGTCCATTAACAGCACACTGAAAAACTGATTTTTTTCAAACATTGCACAGCAACTGCACAGAAAGATTAATATTTTTAGACTCGTAATGGACACTATACATCACGCACAGGAAGCAAACAGCTCAACGATAGTAGTTTAATGAAAAATAAATATTGAGTGGCATAATCTAATCCAAGCCACAGGATATCGAATGATCATGGTCCTGATGTTAGGAGAAGATTTGTAGACTTCACATCCAGTCAGAATTGACCAGAGGGTTGACGAGAAGTTTGGATCAGTGTAATGGAATCGGAGATGAGTAAGCATATTGTTATGATCCAGAATGGTGTTATTACTGAACAAGTCAGATTCCAGACAAAAATCTAACTTGATAGATCATATTCTGTTTTATTTTGGTTTTAATGAGATGGTCTTTCACCGAAATATAAGCATGCAATGCTGCAGGTTCGATTTAACTATCAAACAGAAATTCATTCAGCAAAAAAAAGACTACTTACAACACAAACTTAAAGATTTTTAAATACATAGTAACACATACTTGCATTAATCTCCAAAGACGTACTTTACAGCTCAAAATAAAACCACCTTTACAGTACCCAAAAGCACTCCTTCTACAGCGCACATACCAGAAACATTTTTTTCTCTCCAATACCTTGATAGACTTAATTTAACAGTGTATTCAGTCCCTGGTCTGGAAAATCTGATAGCCTTTTCCTCGAGTTGACATGTATCTGAGTTTAAATGTTCTCAGCTTCAAATAAACTCCTACCAATCACATCTATCACTAAACTCCTTACTCTAAGGCAATCCCATTTTATCATCTTCACCCCTTCTAAGGAGTTCTGTTTTATACATCGATCTTCATCCAACCACTTCAGCAGAACTGCCCCATATTATGAAAGATAAAAACATTTTTTCAAGCTATGGGTAGCTTAAGCTTAAAACAAAAGCACCCTGACCTTTTAAATTGCAGCTGGTTTATCTTTGGACATGAAATTTCCCAATGGAACTGAAAATCATTTAGTCCTGAAGCTAACTCCTCCAAGGGTTTTAAACTAAATCACCATGGCTACAGAAATGTCTACGAGTTAACCATGAAACTCTTCAGACTCACAGAAAATTCCACACGGGTCACAATTTCAAAATTCAAAACTCTACCCATAAAGTAAATGATATTAAAATGTGTTTCATTTTTAAAAAGCCACACATCTGATATTAGAATGTGAGTTAATATGATAGAAAAAGCAAGTTTGGGAAAGGAACAGGTCTGACAGGGTGCCTACACATGCAAAACAGTAAGGTAGTTAGGGATGGGAGCCGCGGGATGGGTAAAAGCAAAGGGAGGAATACTCTTAGCAACTCCAACTGAAGTTGGACTGGGATCAAGTTGACTACGTTGTAACTGAAGAATAGCAGAGATTAAAAAGATACAAGGTGCAACTGGTCAATGCAATGCAATAAGATCTTTTTGTTCTCAAATATGATACTTACTTTGGATTTATAAGTTTGTTAATCATGCGGAAAAAGCCACAAAGGAAAAGAGAATAAGATGGAATTGATGACAATTAAGATAAAGAGAATCACTAAGAAGAAAAAATTTAAAAAGAACAAGGGATTTTACAAAAGCCACCTGCAAGACAGGAAAGCTAATGAAGCAGCCTGGGAAGGGAAGAATTTTCTCCTGTAGCATTTGGTTCCAATGATAAATCAAATGTAAAGATGCATATTTATACAGCACTTTTACAACCAACAGACATATCAAAGAGTTTTACAGGCAATGGACTAATTTTTAAAGTGTGCAACACAAGAAACAAAACAGCTCATTTGTGGCAAATTCCCACAAAGTAAATGCGATAATGACCAGAAGATCTTCTTTTGTGATATTGATTGAGGGGTACATTTTTACCAGAACATCAGGGATAACTTTTGTTTACAGATTAATACTTGGGAAGTTTTAGGTTCACTCGAATGCGCAAATGAGCATCACATCCAAAAGATGGCACCTCCAGTCATTAAATGGTACTTCCAACAGTGCAATGCTGAATACTGCACTGGATGATTAACCTGATTTTTGCGCTCAAAGCCTGAAGTATTCAGACGTGCGTGTGCTCCAACTCAGCAGCAGCGAACATACAAGACAGGTAACAGGGTAAGTAAGCAGTGCGGACAAGCTATATAAATTATAGCGAACGGCACGCGGTCTATTAATGTGTTCTCACCCAATCTCAAAAGTTAGCGAATGTTATCATCTGCTTCAGTTTGGCCTTTATACCTCAATCCTCCAACTGTGACAGTCTTTAAAATGTTGTAATTTATTAAACACTACTGCAGTCTTAACCTCACTGTGCTACGGGGTGTTTTATTTTGTAGCAAAACAAAAGGGACCAAAGTCCCAAACTGATGACATTTGACATTTTGGTCGGAAGTGCGCGACCGCCTGAAAGACATGAAGCGGTGTCTATCACTTAGTTGTACAGTTAAGGTGGCAGCGCTTCAGGCACTGCAGAGAAAACTAAGAATTGCAGACTGGTTTATTAAACACGGTTGAACAGGGGTATCCTTCAACGTTTTTTGTTACCATTTAGAAACTGAATTGACATTGAGATACCAGTGGGTATTGATTGCAATTGTCTGTCTAAAAACAATGCAGAACCAGCTGTACGGTTCCCTGCCACTTTCAAACTGGCATCTCCAGTAACAGGGTGCAATAATATTTCACAGGATGGCATCATTGCAGGTGCAAATTAAGAAAATCCCTAAAGTCTAATTATCTTCTTGTCGAATATCAGCAAAAATAAGTTAGAACTAATAATGTTGTGCTGTATATAATCGCCAAAGACACCAGGAAGGGTGGTGAGGTTAAATAACTGCAGTAATCCAGCATCGGAGCAGAGTCCCCATGTGCTGTCATGGAGAGGACTGGGCACACACTGGAAATCGGGAGTGCCCCTGGGTTTCTGGCCTCTGCCTACCAGAGGTATGCCTCAGTGAGTGGACGGGAAGCTGCCCAGACATTGCTGTCCATCTCAGGAGACAGGAAGGTGTTTTCGGGAAAGCAGCCGCACACGGAGCGGAGAGCTCCGTGCAGTCACTGCACAGTAACCACGGCGCTGTGGGAAACTGCGATTCCATGCCCTCCTCTCGGACAGGGGGAGCTTCACTTTGGTTGCAAACTGGCGGAACAACTCTTGGCGCGAGTGCACCCCAAAGATTAAAGACAATATTGCACCAGGTGGGGGGCGAATTTAGGTGAAGGTACAAATCTTGCGCCAGGAGACAGGCCGGTTAAATCCAAACCGGGCTACCACCTCCATTCCGTTACTTTATCTCAACACATTGAGGGACGGTGGGGGGGTAGGAGGTAGTTACGGGTATATACGTTTTCTCAGAGACCGCGGCTCATTTTCTGTCTACTTCCTTGCGGCCAATATTGATGCTTCTAAATTACAACAATAACAGCATTTTTAAAAATGTTTTAAATCTGTCGAGGTTGCTTGCTGCCATGAAAACCTCCCGCTGCCTGTTTGTTCGTATTGAAGCTCACTCAGCAGCAAACAGAAAAAGAGCTGGTCACAGCCAAACTGCACGCCTGCCATTCTCCTCACTGAGCCGGACTTCACCGCTGAGACTCCGCCAGGGAAATCTGTCGGAAGTTTGCGATTGTGCTCTTGAGGCGGACGGCGGGATGAAGCCAGTGTTTTCCAGGTACTTTCAGGGCTGGGTTAGGCTGCCTACTTTCTCTCAGCTACCGTGGAGAGTTACACAGTGAGCTGGGGGTGGGAAGCGAACACTTGGCGCGGGGTGGGGGGGTTCATTTCAGTCAACAGATTCAGTAAGAGTCAGCTCAGATCACGGCTAGGCAAAAATGAGGCTCATTGCAGCTACGAGAGAGAGAGAGAGATGAGTTTGTGTGACCGTCCCACAGTCCACAGTTTGTGGCTGACTTTCCATTTGGGGAAAAAAATGTTACTTTGTTTGTGAGAAACGCCGCCGTTCCAAGGACTGATAAACACAAAACACATATCGATCTCATTTTATTCTTTTTTTATTATTATTGATTAAGCCTGATTCGAAAATCTCACACACTTTAGATGCCGTGTTTCAGTTCAAAGCAGATCCAACCCACTGCAAGGACTGCGATGGATCATCATGGATTAGTCAATGTGACCCTCAGATCCAAAAGGTGACTTTATCTTACAGGAATGGTGCGACCCCATCAGCTGCTCACCGAGCTCAATTCCGGGCAACTTGCTGCTCAGGTTTATCGAAATTCTCAAAAAAAAACCCACGACAGATTAATCTAGAGCGACTACAAAGTTCAGCTTTTTAAGAGAAACTAGTTTTTTTTTATGTTTGCACAATTTTTTTTTACAAAAGTGTATCTAACCCAGCGAAGCGACACGGGAATCTTACCGAAAATCGCTGTACGGGTGGATAATCCAATAGCCAGCCGTTTTGACCCGCTGCTGCTCCTTCTCCACCCCCTTCTGGCTGCCGAACATCCGCAGGGAGAACTTGTTCACCCCGGGCTGCAGCAGGGCGGTGAAGTGACTCTGCATGGTGCTGTACCGCGGGAAGTCCTCGCCGTCCTGGCCGAGCATCGCGTCGTCTCCCGCTCCTGCCGCTTCTACCTTAAAGCCAACCGAGTTGTGCTCTTTACCGCCCGGCGGCTGCTGCTGCCGACTCCGGCTCGCTTCATCCTCCGCCTCCGCTCTCCCCCTGAGCGGCCCCGCGCTGCCGTCCGCTCTCGGCTCCTTGCTGGGAGTGTCCATGGCGGGAGGTGAGTGCAGGCTGCCTGGCGCTCTGTCGTCTCGGTCCGTCTTGTCACATTTGGTGATGTCCTTGCTCAGCTCGGCTTCCCCGCCGCCGCTGCTGCTGCTGCTGCTGCTGAGAGACTCTGGGAGTTTGTTGTTGTTGTGGTTGCATCGGGTTTCTGCTGCTCCCCCTCCTGGCAGCACCTTCATCCTGATGCTCTGATTCTTCCCCCTGTCATCTTGCTTCCCCATCCTCCTGTGGGAAGGACTTCTTGCGGGGGGGGGGGGGGGGGGGGAGATGTGTGTGTGTGTGTGTGTATGTGTCACTCCTACCTCCCTCGCTCTCCTGTACCAGTCCTGTGTCTCTGTTCACCCATCAATCCAAAAACAAAGAGACAGAGAGAGAGAAAACAGAAACCGCGTCAACCTGACACTGGGACCGCTCCAACCTCCCAGAACGTGACTCCGCCGCTCGCCATGCAGTCAGTGTGACTTTGAGCTGGCACTTTCCCGGTTAAAGGGGACATTCCGTGGCAGTTCCCCCCGCCTAATCCAACACGACCGCTTCGGAATCCTTAACATTTAAATCACTTTAAGCCACACGAAATTAAAGTATTTCAGTCTTTTTCTTAAGAAAAACAAGCACTTTGAAAAGGAGTTTAAAACGAACAAGCAAAATAAATGTTGGATCAATGAGGGGACCATTAGGGACAGTTCTGACAAGGAAAAGGCTATCGATCTGTTTCCTTTCATTCTCGCCGCTGAAGCTGTCTGCCTTGCATTTTCTGTTTTGTTGTAATGGCTGTTTGGAGTAGATATATTGTGGAGTGAGTTGTTCGACCACTTGAACCTGCTCCACCATGTCTTTTGATCATGGGGCTAATCTGTGCCCGAATGCTGTAATCCTTTGATAGCCATACTCGGTCATCCATCTCAAATAACTGTCCAGAATAAAATAACATTTGTTAAGAATTTATTATTTAAACCTCAAAGTTTAAGACGGAGCTAAAAGAACAGTAGTGTGACAGAGGGTCAAGCGAACTGGAGTGTAGAGATTGACACATCGCCCACAGAGGCAAGTGCAAGTTAATGAGACCGCATGAAGCAAACAAAATAATGGAGTTAACTGTGGCACGTGGACAAGTGGCTATTTCCCCTCAAAACCTGCAGGCCGGTAAATTATTAAAATGCATTTTCTCGCGGAGATTAGGAGTAGATCAGAATGTCAGTCGATGAAAACGAGTCTCAGTGTTCTGAAGGGCCTGTCTCCGTGCTGTATGACTCTATGACTCACATCGACCTTCTCGAGAAAGCAGCCGCTGAGTTACAAATGCTGACCTAGCCAGTATGACCAACATACTGGGAATGAATCGGACGAGTAATGCCAAACATACGTTTGAATTTTATCGAAGAGGCCAGTGTCTAAAGGACATTAGAGAACCAAATTGTCTATTTTTTTCGTAACAATTAATGTTGGTTCAATGGCCACTATGACCAAAACTAGTTTTCAATTCCAGATCGTATCCATTGAGTTTAAATTCCAGCTGGGGTGGAATTTGAATTCATGCCCAATAACACAGACAGGGGCCTCTCGACTGCTGCTCCAGTGACCACCATTTCTCTATGGCTACGTTTCTGTAATCATCGTCATAATCTGCTCTTCAGTGTAGTCAAAAGCTTTTTATAATATGGCAATTAGAATTGCATACTGTACTCCAGGTTTGTTCTAAACCTTCATTACAGGTTTAGCATAACTTCACTACTTTTCAATTCTGTCCTTCTGGAAATAAAACCTAGGGTTTCGGTTTTTTTAATGGCTTTGAAATCATGTAGTGTGATTAGAGTATTTCTACTTTGGCCTTACTTGAATCCTATTCCACAACTCGACTTGGCAGCTTCCAAGTAAATGTCACCAAAATGTATTACCTTACATTCATCCGTGTTGAACATCATTTGCTCGTTATTTGTCTATTCTGCAAATTATTATTGTCTTCCTGTGATTTGTTGCAGTGGTCCTCAACATTTATCAACACTTACCTTCCCCCAAATTGGATTCAACCACAAATCATGATTTTAATTCTGAAATACAAATAATTGATATAAATTATAAACAACAATAGTCTCTGCACTGATTCTTTCCAGCATCTGCCACTCTGGATAATTAACTTTAGTCCCACCTTCTGTCTGCTGTCTTGAAACCAGCCAACAATCCCCTCAGCCACATGTCTCCTGACTCCAAATTTGCTCATCACTTCTTCACAACTGCTTCCACTTAGGTTTCAAATGTTAGAACATAGTACATAGAACAATACAGCACAGAACAGGCCCTTTGGCCCACGATGTTGTGCCGAACTTCTAACCTAGATTAAGCACCCATCCATGTACCTATCCAAATGCCGCTTAAAGGTCGCCAATGATTCTGACTCTACCACTCCCACGGGCAGCGCATTCCATGCCCCCACTACTCTCTGGGTAAAGAACCCACCCCTGACATCTCCCCTATACCTTCCACCCTTCACCTTAAATTTATGTCCCCTTGTAACACTCTGTTGTACCCGGGGAAAAAGTTTCTGACTGTCTACTCTATCTATTCCTCTGATCATCTTATAAACCTCTATCAAGTCACCCCTCATCCTTCGCCGTTCCAACGAGAAAAGGCCAAGAACTCTCAACCTATCCTCGTACGACCTACTCTCCATTCCAGGCAACATCCTGGTAAATCTTCTCTGCACCCTCTCCAAAGCTTCCACATCTTTCCTAAAGTGAGGCGACCAGAACTGCACACAGTACTCCAACTGTGGCCTAACCAAAGGCCTGTACAGCTGCAACATCACTTCACGACTCTTGAATTCAATCCCTCTGCTAATGAACGATAATACTCCATAGGCCTTCTTACAAACTCTATCCACCTGAGTGGCAACCTTCAAAGATCTATGTACATAGACCCCAAGATCCCTCTGTTCCTCCACCTGACTAAGAACCCTACCATTAACCCTGTATTCCGCATTCTTATTTGTCCTTCCAAAATGGACAACCTCACACTTGGCAGGGTTGAACTCTATCTGCCACTCCTCAGCCCAGCTCTGCATCATATCTAAGTCCCTCTGCAGCCGACAACAGCCCTCCTCACTGTCCACAACTCCACCTATCTTCGTATCATCTGCAAATTTACTGACCCACCCTTCGACTCCCTCATCTAAGTCATTAATAAAAATTACAAACAGCAGAGGACCCAGAACTGAACCCTGCGGAACTCCACTTCCAACAATTTTACACAGGGCTTCTGATTTACTTTCTGTTTTTCTCAACTGAAGCATTTGAGTACAATTTTACTTTTACACTTTCCCCTCCCTCTTCAAAATAGTTCTATTTTGATTGTACTGCCTCTCTATATTCATCCAAAAATGTAAGACTTTATACGTACCTACAATAGTCTTACATGCACAATTGTTTACCTATTTCAGTCATTCTATATCTTGCTGAATTCTGTTATTCTGCTCACTCTTCACTGTTTTATAAAGATTTATATCATCCACATAGTCAAGAACAGTGTTTAATTTGGAGTACTGAATTTCAGCAATGTGGCATGTTAGCTCAGTGGTCAGCACTGCTGCCTCACAGCACCAGAGTGCTAGGTTCAATTCTAGCCTCGTGTGACTGTCTGAGTGCCATTGTACATTTTCCCCATATCTGCATGAGTTTCCTCTAGGTGCTTCAGTTTCCTCCCACAGTCTAAAAGATGTAAGGTTTAGATGGACTGGCTATGCTAAATTGTCCAGGGATGTGTAGGTTAGCCATGGCAGTGATAGGGAATTGGGTCATTGAGTTTGGATGGGGTTCTCTTCAGAGAGTTAGCATGGACTTATTGGACTGAATGGCCTGTTTCTACACAGTAGAGATTCTATGATACAGTATGTTGATGTTGGAAGGCAATTATTGTAGAATAATAGCTTAAAGGGTTAAATTGCAATGACAGGGTTCTTTTACTCCCTTCAATTCAAAGCAATGTGAAGACATTAAGTGAAATATGTAAATCAATAAAGGGATTTAATTAGGTACACACTGAGAAACTCACCTTGGTCACTGAAACGCAGAACTAGAGGATCTGCAATAAAAATTAAATCTCGATCTTTTTAATGAGTGAAATCAGGAAGCATGTTTTCAGCAAATTTCATGGAATTTGGTATCTAGAATTTTGTCCCTTCTCTCCCAAAAAGGTTGTGGGCATTGTATCAAACAAACTGCCAGGTCCAGATGGCATGTAATGTACAGGGTTTTTTTGTATTATTCAGTCATGTGATGTGGCCAGAATTTGTTGCCCACTCCAAATTGCCCATGAGAATGTGGCACTGAGCTGCATTCTTGAAAAGCTGCAATCCAAATTGTGTAGGTGCACGCACAGTACTGCGACATAGAGAATTCAAGGATTGGGACCCAGCGACAGCAAAGGCATGGCAATTTTGTTCCAAGTCAGGATGTCAGTAGGAGAGGAACGTTGCTGTTCCCAAGTATTTATTCCTCTTGTTAGTAGAGGTTGTATACTTTGTCGGTGTGAGTATCACACAATCATAGAATCCTTACAGTGTGGAAGCAGGTTTTTTGACCCACTGATTCCACACCAGCACTCTGGAGTGCATCCCACCCAGACTCATCCCTTACCGTACTCCTGTAACCCTGCCTTTCTCATGGCTAAACCACCTAGCCTGCACATTTCTGGAATGGGCAATTTACTGTGGCCAATCCACCTAACCTGCACATCTTTGAACAGTGGGAAGAAACTGGAGCTTCCAAAGGAAACCCACATGTTATTAGAGGTGTTTTCATGAGTTGTTGTAGTGCATCATGTAGGTTTTTTTATTCGGTTTATGGGATGTGGTTGTCACTGGCATTTATTGCCCTTGTCTTATTATCCAGAGGGCAGCTGGGGAACTGGTAACATGCCACCCAGATCAGGCGAAGGTGGTAGATTTCTTCCCTAAAGACTATTAGTAAATCAGATGGGTTTTGAAAACGTTACATAGACACCAGAGGCTAGATTTTAGATTGCAGAATTTTTTTCATTATTGAATTCAAATTTCACCATATCACCTTAACTCCACTTGCTGCCAGTTTTAACTGTTTTCTGGGGAAGAGAATTCCACAGACTAATGAACCTTTATGAGAAAAATAAAATTTCCTTATCTCCATACTCTACATGAGAAGTTTTATTTATAAACTGTGCCTCTTAGTACCGATCTGTCCTACAAGTGGAAGCAGCCTCTCAGAATCCAAACTGTCTAGTTCAACCTAGATTACTTACAGTAGTGGAAACAGGCCCTTCAGCCCAACAAGTCCACACCGACCATTCCACCCAGACCCATTCCCCTACATTTACCCCTTTACCTAACACTACGGGCAATTTAACATGGCCAATTCACCTAAGCTGCACATTTTTGGACTGTGGGAGGAAACCAGAGCACCCAGAGGAAACCCACGCAGACACGGGGAGAATATGCAAACTCCACACACCACACAGACAGTTGCCCGAGGTGGGAATTGAACGCGGGTCTCTGGCACTGTGAGGCAGCAGTGCTAACCACTGTGCCACCGTGTCACCCACAGTTCCTTCAGGACTTTAAATATTTCAATTACATTAACTCTAAAATTTCTAAACTCCAGTAGGTTGATGCTAACCTGTTCAACCTTACTTAAACAAAATAAGCTATTCATCCTCAAAAGAATTGAATGACCATATTCTGAGCAAGTTTAACATAATTATATTATTTTTCAAATAAGAAGTGCAAAGTTTTATGAAGTATTTCAAGTGTAATCTAACCAAGATCCTGTTCAGCTGCTGTAAAGCTTCACTACTCTTATGGAATTCCATATCCACAGAATAATAGCCTGGAGGTCTAGATTACAAGTCTTGTGATATCATCATTTCACCACCTCACTTTCATAAGAGTAGTGAACATCGAATTCTATAAGACCATAATAAGATGTAGGAGCAAAATTAGACCATTTGCCTCTGGAGTTGCTTCGCTATTCGATCATTGCTGATATGTTTCTTCACCCAACTCTCCTGCCTTCTCCTTGTCAACCCTTGACCTCCTCCCCCCCACCGCAGCCCCACCTCCCCACCTCCCCTCCCCCTTCCAGTCAAGAACCTATCTATCTCTGTCTTAAATACACTCAATGACTTGGCCTCCACAGTTTTCTGGAGCAATAAGTTCCATAGATTCACAACCCACTGGCTGGAGAAATCCCTCATCATCTCAGTTCTAAAAGGTCATTCATTCATTCTGAGGCTGTACTGTTGTGTCCTCATCTCTCCTATTAGGTGAAAGGATTATGGCAAAGGATCAGAAACCTGCTTCCAGTCAAGCTGGAGGTATGAGGTAAGCAAAAAGCCACAGCACTCATAAAACAATTAAGAAAACACGTATATTCACAAGGTTTGCATTTGTTTGTGTTTGAGGCATGTCAATGAGAGTCTTCACGACATGCTTGTGTTTAAGTGTTTACTTGTTCTGGCTTCTCTTGTGTTTAATGTGTGTTGCATCCTGATTAAGATTGTGAGCTGTTGTCATTTGATATTTCCACCCTAGGGTCTTGATTCTAGTGAGGGTAGTTTGATGGGCCTTTCTGAAAATAATGTGTGGGTCTCTCTCTCTCTCTCTCTCTAGCTCTCCAGCCCAGAAGAGAGCACTACCAGCAGAACAAGTTTTCACCCAAAGTTTTCCCTGTGACCGACATGAAATGGAGTTGGCCACAAAAAAATGTGGATGTAAAGTCCTGGGAAGTGTTGCTGAACAAAGCATCTTTGGAGTACAGGGTCATAGTTCCTTAAAAGTGGAGTCAGAGTGAAGGATAGTGAAGACAGTGTTTGGTATATTTGCCTTTATTGCTCAGTGCATTAAGTATAGGAGCTGGGAGGTTATGTTGTGGCTGTAAAGGAGATTGATTAGGCCATCTTTGGAATATTGTATACAATTCTGATCTCGCTGCTCTAGGAAGGATGTGGTGAAACTTGAAAAGGTTCAGAAAAGATTTACAAGGATGTTGCCAGGATTGGAGGGATTAAGCTTTGGGAGAAGTTGAATGGGCTAGGGCTGTTTTCTCTGGTGTGTCGGAGGCTGAGAGCTGACCTTACAGAGGTTTATAAAATTATGAAGGGCATGAATAGGGTAAATCCACAAAGCCTTTTCCCCAGCACAGGGGAGTCCAAAACTAGAGAGCACCGGTTTAAGGTGAGAGGGGCAAGATTTAAAAGGGACCTAAGAGGCAACTTTTTCACTCAGAGTGTTGTGTATAGAATGAGCTGCCAGAGGAAGTGGTGGAAGCTGGTAGAATTACAACATTTAAAAGGTATCTGGATGGGCATATGAATAAGAAGGGTTTAGAGGAATGTGGGCCAAATGTTGGCAAATGGGACTCGATTTATTTAGGATATCTGGTGGGCATGGATGAGTTGGACCGAAGGGTCTGCTTTCATGATGTATATCTCTATGACTGAGCAATTAACAAAGTTTAATCAACTCATCATTAACTTATTGGTGAAGGCAAGTGGTCCTCTGCTTTCTTGCTTGCCTTTCTGAATTATCAGGAGTTGGTGGGATAATATCATTATATATGGGTGCTGAGTGGGGGAGACCAAATTGACATTGTTAAATATAGGAGAAAATGAGGACTGCAGATGCTGGAGATCAGAGTCGAAGAGTGGTGCTGGAAAAACACAGCAGGTCAGGCAGCAACGGAGGAACAGGAGTCAAAGTTTGGAACCTAATGAACCAACATATGCTCGAACTGTTGACTTCCTTGCTCCTTGGATGCTACCTGGATTCGACTCTGTCAAATATAGCCCAATATTTCTTATCTAAGACCTGAGTAGAATTGAAGAAAAATTGGAAGTGCAATAAGTCTTAAACAAGTAGGGAACCAGGAAAGTAAGAAAGGGGCATCAAGAGAAGGGAAGCCCTCTGATAGAAGTCGCAATTTTTTAAAGAAATGTCACTTTGATGTACAAATAGTGTTTGAGTTGATTGTGAATGTGCGATATGACTCTGAATCATATTCCTGATGAAGGGCTTTTGCCGGAAACGTCGATTTTACTGCTCCTCAGATGCTGCCTGGACTGCTGTGCTCTTCCAGCACCACTAATCCAGAATCTGAGTCATATCAAACTGCACCAATTTAAGTCACTCGCCTATTGACTTATTGAAAAACATATAAGTCTCATCGATTTAAACGAAAACAAAATAAATGTTTAAAAAAACTCGATTCACCAACCTGTCCAATTGAACAAAGTCTTTAGTTGTTTCATTTGATATAATCACATGAAGGATAATTTTGGCAAACGTGTTAGTCACCAATTTGCGTTATTCTTTTCCACCTATCACATGACGAGTTTGTGGTCTAAACATAGTGTTGGTAATTGTTGTAATCTTGACGATCTTTACTTTTAGCTATAGTCTTGTGAATGTCCTCACAGATATCTCACAGTTGGCTATTTTAAGCTTCTTTAAGTACTAGTTGTCAGTTTGAGTTACTTGAGCTGGTTTGATGTTGAGATTAGCAGTGACCTTCAGATACTTCATACAACTAGATTCCTGGATAACATCTGGGATACCTTGCATCTGTATTAAGGGTCCGACAATGGAGGAATAAAACATATAAAAAGCAGAACTACGTCATCCAAGAGTAATAGAATGCTGTGAATTCGGGGAACATATAAATATGTTCTTTTTTCAAGACATGCTGGTGTTGTTCAGTGGAGGTGGTTGGCCAGCAGCTGCCGATTTAGTGAAAGACTAGTGCAATAAAGTTGGGGCAGGTATAAACGGACGTGGGACGCAAAAGTATCTCCCTTTGAATACGTTTCGAATGTTTTACCTTGAAGATAGAACAGGAAATATACAACAAATATTGTCTTTTTAAAATGAAGTCTTATATATGCTCAGGTTTTGACTTAAATTCCAAGGATACAAACTAAAGTGGTCGATCTGCTTTGTTATAGCTTCCAAATGCATTTTATCCAGATTCTTTTCTACATTTCATCATTACAGTTTGTGGGGTAAGTGTGGTTCTCATTCATCTTTATTAGTGCTCTTCGTATACCCACAGCCACATATGTTCCCTTTATGTACATGTAATACAACATTTTATTGCTTGTCTTACTAACTTCTTGGTCTGCCCAGTGGCTGTGAGTTCACATACCGCATAATGTCAATGCCCAAGGGTTGACAAATTGCCCAGTCTCCACCATGTTTGCATTCATTTGGAACTAAATATAACCACCATTCCAACACAGCCCAGTATCATTGCAATATTGCAGAAGTCATTCTCATAATAGCGCCTCAACAAATATACTGGGCCAAACCTGGGATTTGAATATTGGAAGAGGCTATATGAAGACAATAAACAAGACACTTTGCCCACAATATAAACAGAAAGGCAAGTTAATGTGTTTGCTGTCAGTGCATATGAAAGCCAATGATTTATTCTCTCATAAATTACATAGCATTTATACAGTCCAGGTATTGGAAAGTGCCCTTACGAAGGAAATCCATACAATATTTCTGAATTCTATCGTCAATAAAGTCTGCTATTACACACAGTTAAAGAATATTCATACGTGAATAGGCACAATTAAACAATTGTCTAAAATGTACAATAAAATAGACTTAAATCAGCATTTAAGCTTGTGGTGAGTACAATAACTACGTTTAACGGTAATTAAGTTATTGGTTTACTTACATCTTATTCCCAAATATTAACTGAAACGCATTTGAGTGGAATTGAAGAAAGATTAATATAATACTAGACGTCAAAATGAAGACCACACCGAATTCTGCACAAAGCTTTGGCGGGACAATATAACTGGACTGTAAAAGAAGCGAGAATTCAGGTTTGATGATGTTCGGGGCAATGCTGCTTTATTCCACAGGGATTACTTGGCTAATTCTATTAGTTTTTGTTTCAATGCCATTAGGATGCCAGGAACTGCCGACGTCCAAGTTAACGTGAAAAGTCAAGGGAGGCTGGGATTTACGCCGAGAATCAAAGCAGTGATTGACTCCTCCCGAGCTGCAATGTGACATCGAACCCTTTCTGATCTAGCTTCAAGCTGCGCTCTGACAATGGGGCAAAACGAAAAGCGGAATAACCGGTACCTTTACATTCAAAAACAACTGGTCAAAACAAGTCCGCTCAGCTGAATGCTTCTTCCTTGGCTGATTTAAAGACAAATCTTATTTATATTTTGTTAAACCTTTTCCCTGCATGTGTGTCAGTTACTTTTTGACTAACATGCTGACGATCCGATATTCGCGCGCTGCCCGTTGTAGAGAGCTGCCTACATCTTTCTGTTGCTCCTGAACCCAGGGAACTCATTTCCTGAAGTATTTGGAACAGAAGTACAGGCTGCTAGGTCCCTATGCTTACTTAGATGCTTGCTTATCTGAGGTAAGGCTGGGACGTCATTGCTTACCAATCCTCGGAAACCTTTGTTTTTTTTTACAATCGAATTGAAACAAAGCAGAAAGAGTGAACAGAATACGGTTGATCAGAAAACATATATATCGGGATCTACCTTGGAAAAGCAATTTAATCTGTCGGCATTCACAGAAACAATCCATTTATGCTTTAGGAACTCTTAACAATTTCATATTTCAAAACATGGGATTTTCTACCTTAGCAACTTTCTGATGCAGGAAGTGATTCCCGTGTTTTGTTTAAAACCTGTCTCATGACTTGCACGCAAACATCCTATCCTTTATAATCAACAAAGCGTGAACTAGCCTAAAAAAAGCTCAGTCATGAGTTGCTTTCACACCAATCTGCTTGTTAACAAAACAATGAAGTTGCATTTTGAGAGACAGGGGCATGGGGATAGTCGGAATGGTTTTGTATATGGGAATTGGTGTCTCACAAACTTGATTGAGTTTTTTGAGGAAGTAGTCAGGAGGGTTGATGAGGGCAGAATGGAAGAAGTTGTCTACATGGACTTAGTAAAGCCTTTGACAAGGTTCTGCAGGTAAACTAGACCGTAAAGTTAGTTCACATGGGATTCAAGGTGAGCTTGCCAATTGGATACAAAATTGGCTTGACAGTAGAAGACAAAGGGTGTTGGAGGATTGTTTTTCAGACTGGATGCCTGTGACCAATGGTGTGACCTGTTCTGCCGGAATTGGTGCTGGGTCCTCTGTCGTTTGTCATTTATATGAATTATTTGGATGGTTAGTAAGATTGTGGATAATACCAAAATTGGTGGTATAGTGGACAATGGAAAGGGTTATCTAAGCCTACAATGGGATCTTGATGAATTCAGCCAATAGACCAAAGAGTGGCAGTTAGATAATTTGGATAAATGCAAGGTATTGCATTTTGGTAAAATGAACAAGGGTGGGACTTACACAGTTAATGATAGGACCTTGGGGAGTGTTGTTGAACAGAGAAATTTAGGGGTTCAAGTACAGTAGCGCCTCAACTTACGAACTTAATCCATTCCGGGACCTGGTTCGCGAACTGAAAAGTTCGCAAACTGAATCAAGTTTTCCTATTGTTCGGATAGCGTAAGAATGCTTGGATGTAGCAAAGAACGATGTTCACAGCGCGCGCGCCGAAGACGAACTGAATGAGATCATGCGGGGCCTGAGAGCTTTTGCGTTCAAAGCGTGCGTAGCAAAGCAGAACAATGAAACCACGTGGTCGCACACAGGCTTTTTGCATTCGTACCTTCATTCGTACCTTGAATTTCATATATACATTGAAGCAAAATTTTACATACAATCCTGTTTGTAAACCGATTTGTTCGTGAACGGGGTCGTTCATATGTCGAGGCGCTACTGTACATAATTCTTTGAAATTTGCATCACAGGTAACATGGTGGTAAAAAAAGCATTTAACATGTTTGCCTTCATTGCTCAGACCATTGAGTATAGGAGTTAGGATGTCATGTTGAGATTGTACATGGTGTTGGTGAGGCCACTTTTGAAATATTGTGTACAATTCTGGTTGTCCTGCTATAAGGAAGGATATTATTAAATTGGAGAAGGTGCAGAAAAGATTTGCAAGGATGTTAACAGGACTAGATGGCTTGAGTTATTGGCAGAGGCTGGATAGGCTGGGACTTTTTCATTGGAGTGTAGGAGGCTGAGGTGACCTTATAGAGGTTTATAAAATCATGAGGGACATAGATAAGATGAATAGTAAAGTTCTATTCATTTGGGTGCAGGAGATAAAAACTAGGACACATACTTATAAGGTGAGAAGAGAATAAATTAGAAGGGACCTGAGGGAGAATTTTTTCACACAAAGGGTGGTGCATATGTAAAATGAACTGCCAGAAGAAGTGGTAGATGCAAGTACATTACATTTAAAAGACATTTGGACAGGTACAGAAATAGGAAATGTTTAGAGGAATGTGGACCAAATACAGGTAAATGGGACTGGTTTAGGTTGGGAGATTTGGTCAGCATGGACATGTTGGACTGAATTCTGAAGGGTCTGATTCCGTGCTGTATGACTCTATGGGCGATCGTTTCAAATTCAGCAGCACTTTGGTATTTAAGTGCCTTATTTTCAAACTATGCACTGTGTAGATCAAGTCTCACTCGGTCTTACAAAACTGTAAGCACATACAGTTGCTGGCCACCCCAACTTGATTTTTTTTTTAACTGATCTGCACTTTATTTTGACTTTTCTTGGTAAATGCCAACTTTAATCCAAAAGTAAATTACATGATTTGAAATGATCACTCGAAAACTGAGTTTGGAACTGCCAATGTCATTGTTTCATCTTTAAAAAAATTAGAAAGCTACTATTGATGAATACTTTCTAGAGACATGAAGTCCAGAGTAGAAGTGAAATGTTGCAGTGAGACTTGATTACAGCACCTTGCACTTGTAGATCACTTAGTTGTGTATTGAAAGGACAGAAAATTTATTTAATTCAATAGATCAGAATGAAGGATATTGGTTGTGTGTGGTTGCAAGATGATGTCAGAATCAGTTCCTTTTAATGATTATGTACAGTTTGTAGACTATTCATTTTGTTGCTATTACAAAGTTTGGTAAAAATGCCAACCAGAGTTCATTAGCTGAATGTGGCGTACTTCAAATGGGAAGACAGGAACTATTTGCTTGAGTTGCTGAAGGAAGCATATATAATCTGGTCAAGTTTATATTTGCTTGCACTTTGAAGATGTTTCAGGAATTTTTTTTTGCCCCACATTATTAAGAGTACTTTTTCAGGCAGTGGAATGCCTTTCATATATGAAAATTCTTTCCTATGTGAAAGAATTGCCAATCCAAAGTTGCCCAGTAATGTATAGAATTCAAATAATCTGATAGCCCAATATAGATTTCATACTCTCTGCCATATGGACACACCTGAGAATTTTAAAAATATTATATAAAAATAATAAAAAAAGTAAAACTGAACTTAGGAACCTTAGAGAATGAAGCATGGGAATTAAAATTAATAATTAATAATAAGGAACAAGGAAATGGCAGAGGAGTTGTAAATAGTTTACAATTCCAGATGAAGGGCTTTTGCCTGAAACATCGATTTTTCCTGTTCCTCGTATGCTGCCTGACCTGCTGTACTTTTTCCAATACTACACTCTCGACTCTAATCTCCAGCACCTGCAGTACTCACTTTCGCCTTGTGAATAGCTTGTGTCAGTTTTCATGATAGATGGCACTAACTACACTAGAAAGGGCAAAAATGGGGGAGGAAATAAGTATAAGAACTATCACTAGAGAAAATATCTGAGGGAAACTAAATGGGCTAAAGATCAGTAAGTCTCCTGGACCTGAAGAGCTACATACTAGGATATCAAATGAAGTATCTACACAGAGATAATGAATGTACTCATAATTATCTTTCAAGAGTCCGTAGATTCTGGAAAAAGGCCCAGAGAATTGGAAAATCGTCATTTAACATGCTTATTCACAAAGGGAGGAGTCAAAAATAGGGAGATATACATCAGGTTGCTGGAAAAGTGCATCAGGTCAGGCAACATCCAAGGAGCT
The DNA here is from genome assembly GCF_047496795.1 of Chiloscyllium punctatum. Lineage (NCBI taxonomy): Eukaryota > Metazoa > Chordata > Chondrichthyes > Orectolobiformes > Hemiscylliidae > Chiloscyllium > Chiloscyllium punctatum. The sequence continues at coordinate 102,927,581 of NC_092739.1, read as the reverse complement.
GGAGAATCGAAGTTTCGGGCATAAGCCCTTCTTCAGGGCTTATGCCCGAAACGTCGATTCTCCTGCTCCTTGGATAATAGACAATAGACAATAGATGCAGGAGTAGGCCATTCTGCCCTTCGAGCCTGCACCGCCATTCAATATGATCATGGCTGATCATTCCTAATCAGTATCCTGTTCCAGCCTTATCTCCATACCCCTTGACTCCACTATCTTTAAGAGCTCTATCCAATTCTTTCTTAAATGAATCCAGAGACTGGGCCTCCACTGCCCTCTGGGGCAGAGCATTCCACACAGCCACCACTCTCTGGGTGAAGTAGTTTCTCCTCATCTCTGTCCTAAATGGTCTACCCCGTATTTTTAAGTTGTGTCCTCTGGTTCGGCATTCCCCCATCAACGGAAATATGTTCCCTCCTGCCAGAGTGTCCAGTCCTTTCATAATCCTTTACGTTTCAATCAAATCCCCTCTCAGTCTTCTAAACTCAAGGGTATACAAGCCCAGTCGCTTCAGTCTTTCCATGTAAGGCAATCCTGCCATTCCAGGAATTGACCTCGTGAACCTACGCTGCACTCCCTCAATAGCCAGAATGTCTTTCCTCAAATTTGGAGACCAGAACTGTACACAGTACTCCAGGTGTGGTCTCACCAGGGCCCTGTACAGCTGCAGAAGCACCTCTTTGCTTCTGTACTCAATCCCTCTTGTTATGAAGGCCAGCATGCTATTAGCCTTCTTCACGACCTGCTGTACCTGCATGCTTGCCTTCATTGACTGGTGGACAAGAACACCCAGATCTCTCTGAACAGCCCCTTTACCTAATTTGATACCATTGAGGTAGTAATCTGCCTTCCTGTTCTTGCCACCAAAGTGGATAACCAGACATTTATCCACATTAAACTGCATCTGCCATGCATCTGCCCACTCACCTAACTTGTCCAGGTCACCCTGTAATCCCCTAACATCCTCATCACATTTCACCCTACCACCTAGCTTTGTGTCATCAGCAAATTTGCTAATGTTATTGCTGATACCATCTTCTATATCATTTACATATATTGTAAAAAGCTGCGGTCCCAGCACGGATCCCTGCGGTACCCCACTGGTCACTGCCTGCCATTCCGAAATGGAGCCGTTAATCACTACCCTTTGTTTCCTATTAGCCAACCAATTCTCTATCCAATCTAGTACTTTGCCCCCAATCCCGTGCGCCCTAATTTTACTCACTAACCTCTTGTGTGGGACTTTATCAAAAGCTTTCTGAAAGTCCAGGTACACTACATCCACTGGATCTCCCTCGTCCATCTTCCGAGTTACATCCTCAAAAAATTCAAGAAGATTAGTCAAGCATGATTTCCCCTTCGTAAATCCATGCTGACTCTGTCCTATCCTGTTACTATTATCCAGATGTGCCGTAATTTCATCCTTTATAATAGACTCCAGCATCTTTCCCACCACTGAGGTCAGACTAACTGGTCTATAATTTCCTGCTTTCTCCCGCCCACCCTTCTTAAAAAGTGGCACAACATTCGCCGCCCTCCAATCCTCAGGAACCGACCCCGATTCTATTGAACTCTGGAAAATAATCACCAGCGCATCCACGATTTCCCGAGCCACCTCCTTCAGTACCCTGGGATGCAGGCCATCAGGTCCCGGAGACTTATCAACCTGCTGCCTGACCTGCTGCACTTTTCCAGCAACACATTTTTGAGATCTGATTCTCCAACATTTGCAGTCCTCACTTTCTCCCAGAAATATATCAGGTAGCTTAACATCTGTCATTGGGAAATTACTAAGTCTACTGTAAAGAATGTTTTAGCAGTTCAACCTGAAATGCAAATTCTAAGCAAAAGCAGAGTCAGCAGAGATTGTCATGAAGGGGAAATTACACTGACAATCTTTTTAGAATTCTTTAAGGATGTAGCAAACAATATAGATAAAAGAAAACAGATAGATGGAATATATTTATATTTCCAAAAGATGTTGGATTAGGTACCATATGTTAGGCTACTTATTAAGATTAATTATCTCCCTTATGGCATTGTGGATCTACCTGCAGCACATGGGCTGTAGCAGATCAAAAGGCAGCTCACCACCACTTTCTTAAGGGTAACTAGAGACAAGTAGTAAATGTTGGCCCAGCCAGCACATTCCTGACGAAGGGCATATGCCTGAAACTTTGACTGTCCTGCTCCATAGATGCTGCCTGATCTGTTGTGCTTTTCCAGTGCCACACGTTTTGACTCTGATCTCCAGTATTTGCAGTTCTCACTTTCTCCCAGCCAGCAACATCCATGTCGCATGAGTGAATTAAAAAAAGATAATAGCTTGTGTTAACAGTGGTAGCACATTGACAGAGATAGAAGATGGGCTAACTAATAGAAGACGGAGAGTTGAGATAGGTGGGCACAAATGAGGATAGCAACTTGTAATTAGTGAAATGACTCAGGGATCAGTGTTACGGCCACAATTATTTTCAATATATATATTACTGATTTGGGATGATGGAAGCGAAGATATTATAATCAAGTTTTCAGATAACACAAAAAGAGGAAGGCAAAGAGTGACAATTATACTAATAGATTGCAAAAGAATAAAGATAGGTGAACTGAATTATCAAAAACATGGCAGGTGGTATAAAATGTGGGAAAATGTGAAGTTTTGCATTTTGGCGGGAAGATTAGAGGAGCTGAACGTATGTTAAACAGAGAAAGATTTGCAGAAAGCTCAGCACAGAAGGATTTGAGACTCTTCATGCACAGATCACACAAAAAATCCAGTATCACACAGTAATAGGGAAAGCAAATGAAATAGTAGTCTATATTTCAAAGGGAATGAAGTATAAAAGTAAGGAACTTTCAATAAAACTATACAAGGCACAAGTCAGACCACAGCTGGAATATTGTGAACAGTTCTGGTCCACTTATGTAAGGTAAAATAGGAGCAGTCTGGAGAAAGTTGATGCTGGGTATGAAGGGACTATCTTATGCAAGGAGGTTGAGTAGGTTGGGCTTGTACTTAGTGGAGTTAAGAGAAATGAGAAGTGAGGTTATTGAAATGTTCAAGATTCTTAGGGGGTTTGACAGGGTAAATGCTGAGTGGCTGTTTCCGCTTGTGGGAGAAACTTGGATCAGAACAGTTAATCTCTGAGTGTCTGGTTATCTGTTGAAGACAGAGATGAGGAGGAATTTCTTCTATCAGAGGCGAGTGAATTTGTGGAGTTCTTTGCAGCAGAGGGCTGTTTATGTTGGGCTGCTAAGTATTTCCAAGGCTGGAATAGACAGTTTTAAAATCAGTAAGTGAAACAATATTTCTAGGCAAAAGCAGGGAAGTGGATTTGGAATGATAGAATGACCATGATCTCCTTAAATGGCAGAGCTGACATGGTGATCTGAATGATGTACTTCTGCTCCTATGTCTAATGAACAGTCTACCTGAAGTTGCAAAATTGATAGAGCTGAATTTAGAGTTCCATAACCATCAGCGAGGACACTCAGCAACCTAAAACTTTGAAATTTACCACAGATATATTTCTTCCGTACATCCACCCCATCCATTAGAATATTAGTTTCCAGCTTTATCTGCAACAAAGTGTGAAGAATTCTATCATCAGTGACAGGTTACCCTTTCAGGCCTCATTAGCGAGCCATGTTGATTGATCAATCATTAATAGTGCATTGAAATACTGCGACCTACATGGTTCAGGTATCAGATCATGAAGTCTATTAAATACGAGTTGACTCTATTCTGAATTGCGATCAGTGGATTTGCCAACTTTACGTTGCTTTTGTCCCAAAAGGACTTTATTTATTATACTGCAATGGGGTATTGGGAAGGGAATCGGCAAACCAGTAGCATATTAGCCTCTCAATTTTTCAAGACTGATATCTGGCAGCCAAGTGAAAACAAGATTGGCATTCTCTATTTGTTCCTAAGTGAGGTTGAGCACTAATTGTAGGACTGTTAATGTGTTTTCCATTTCTGTTTTGTTGTGGTAGAATTAAAAGTTCAGAAAGATGTGTTGTTAATGTTGCCATCTGATCAGCAAGTCTAGGATTCTCTATCAATGAAAAGGCTAGTCTAAGATCAAAACTTTCCAAAATAGAAAGGAAACATGCCTCTAAATGTAAATGGGTAAACTCAGGAGCATTAGAAATAAAACAGACAATAAAAATAAAGCAGACAGCATGGCAGCAGTAGGTGAACAATACAGCACAAAGATGTTTAGTTAGTCAGAATAATACTTTGTATGAGTTCTACTGTTTGAAAGTAGTGTAACTTTAGTCGCAATGCAAGCAAGTCATCTATAATTGCACTACAGTTAAAAGAGCCTAGTTACAATAATATAAGTTTCACTGAGTCAGAAGCCAGAACTAGAATATCCACTTTCAGCTGATGTAACAACAAAGCATAAAAGCATGCTACATTGAAGATAATACCTTCCTGAATATGACATCATGGACCAGTCTATTTGTTCAGGTTGAAGACTTAAGACATTCCTTGAAGAAGAGCTAGAAATTCTCCTTGACACTCCTCCCTCAACCAACACTAAAAAAAAAATCAAAAACAGAAATCACAGGAAAAACTCAGCAGTTCTGGCAGCATCTGTGGAGAACAACCAGAGTCAAAAGTTTTGGGTCCAGTGATCCTTCTTCAGAACTCAAAATACAAAACCAAAAACAGATTCAAGAACATGATATGGTGGTGATTTATATGAAGTCTGAACGTGATTTAGTGCAATGAGAAACTGGTTGTTTAGATCATAACAAAGGAAGCTGAGAAGCTATGAGGGGCACATTGGCTGTGGAAGATGTGGAAACTATGTTTAAAGTTATGATAGTCAACAGACAATGATTAACTTTTATTCATGGATACAGACTTACAACAAAAATACTGTGCTTAATTTCCCAAAAATCCAGCAAAGAAAGTATTCAATGATAGCAAACAAAAGGATTCAAGGATAATATTAGACCAAAAGTATAGTATTGTTTTGGGAGGGAGAGAATTATGGGGACAGACGGAGAGGTTAAAGTGAGAATTGCCCTTCACCGAACATTTGGCCGATAGTATTGGCTGAAAAAAATGCTAAGGCTGAAGATTGGCAGCATTTTAGATTTCTGTGAAGGAGGAGCAAGAAAAAAATAAGAAAAGGGAAAACTGATTCAAAGCAAACGCTTAAGACCATAAGACCATAAGACATTGGAGTGGAAGTAAGGCCATTCGGCCCATCGAGTCCACTCTGCCATTCAAACATGGCTGATGGGCATTTCAACTCCACTTACCCGCATTCTCCCCGTAGCCCTTAATTCCTTGTGACATCAAGAATTTATCAATCTCTGCCTTGAAGACATTTAGCGTCCCAGCCTCTACTGCACTCTGCGGCAATGAATTCCACAGGCCCACCACTCTCTGGCTGAAGAAATGTCTCCGCATTTCTGTTCTGAATTTACTCCCTCTAATTCTAAGGCTGTGTCCACGGGTCCTAGTCTCCTCGCCTAACAGAAACAATTTCCTAGCTTCCACCCTTTCCAAGCCATGTATTATCTTGTAAGTTTCTATTAGATCTCCACTTAATCTTCTAAACTCCAATGAATACAATCCCAGGATCCTCAGTCGTTCCTCATATGTTAGACCTACCATTCCAGAATCATCTGTGTGAATCTCAGCTGCACACGCTCCAGTGCCAGTATGTCCTTCCTGAGGTGTGGGGACCAAAACTGGACACAGTACTCCAAATGGGGCCTAACCAGAGCTTTATAAAGCCTCAGTAGCACAACGGTGCTTTTATATTCCAACCCTCTTGAGATAAATGACAACATTGCATTCACTTTCTTAATCACAGACTCAACCTGCATGTTTACCTTTAGAGAATCCTCAACTCGCACTCCCAGATTCCTTTGTACTTTGGCTTTATGAATTTTCTCACCGTTTAGAAAGTAGTCCATGCTTGTATTCTTTTTTCCAAAGTGCAAGACCTTGCATTTGCTCACATTGAATTCCATCAGCCATTTCCTGGACCACTCTCCCAAACTCTCTAGATCCTTCTGCAGCCTCCCCACTTCCTCAGTAATACCTGCTTGTCCACCTAACTTTGTATCATCGGCAAACTTCGCTAGAATGCCCCCAGTCCCTTCATCCAGATCATTAATATACAACGTGAACAGCTGCGGCCCCAACACTGAACCCTGCGGGACATCGCTTGTCACCGGCTGCCATTCTGAAAAAGAACCTCTTATCCCAACTCTCTGCCTTCTGTCAGACAGCCAATTCTCAATCCATGCCAGTAGCTCACCTCGAACACCATTGGCCCTCACCTTGCTCAGTAGCCTCCCGTGTGGCACCTTATTAAAGGTCTTTTGGAAGTCTAGATAGACCACATCCACTGGGTTTCCCTGGTCTAACCTACTTGTCACCTCTTCAAAGAATTCCGACAGGTTTATCAGGTACGACCTCCCCTTACTAAATCCATGTTGACTTGTTCTAATCCGACCCTGCTCTTCCAAGAATTTAGAAACCTCATCCTTAATGATGGATTCTAGAATTTTACCAACAACCGATGTTAGGCTAATTGGCCTATAATTTTCCATCTTTTGCCTTGATCCTTTCTTGAACAAGGGGGTTACAACAGCAATCTTCCAATCATCCGGGACTTTCCCTGACTCCATTGACTTTTGAAAGATCTCAACCAACGCCTCCACTATTTCCTCAGCCACCTCCCTCAGAACTCTAGGATGTAGCCCATCTGGGCCAGCAGATTTATCAATTTTAAGACCTTTTAGCTTTTCTAGCACTTTACCTTTTGTAATGGCAACCATACTCAACTCAGCCCCCTGACTCCCTTTAATTGTTGGGATATTACTCATGTCTTCCACTGTGAAGACTGACGCAAAGTACTTATTAAGTTCTCCAGCTATTTCCTTATCTCCCATCACTAGGCTTCCAGCATCAGTTTGAAGTGGCCCAATGTCTACTTTTGCCTGTCATTTGTTTCTTATTTATTGAAAGAAACTTTTACTATCATTTCTAATATTAATGGCTAGCCTACCTTCATATTTGATCTTCTCCTTCCTTATTTCCCTCTTTGTTATCCTTTGTTTGTTTTTGTAGCCCTCCCAATCTTCTGATTTCCCAGTGCTCTTGATCACTTTATAGGATCTCTCTTTTTCTTTAATATATTTCCTGACTTCCTTTGTCAGCCATGGCTGTCTAATCTCTCCCCGGATAATCTTTCTTTTCTTGGGGATGAACCTCTGTACAGTGTCCTCAATTATACCCACAAACTCCTGCCATTTTTGCTCTACTGTCTTCTCCGCTATGCTCTGCTTCCAGTCTATTTTCGTCAGTTCCTCTCTCATGCCCTCATAATTACCTTTATTTAACTGTAACACCATTACATCTGATTTTGCCTTCTCTCTTTCAAACTGCAGGCTGAACTCTACCATATTATGATTGCTGCTTCCTAAATGTTCCCTTACTTTAAGATTTTTTATAAAGTCTGGTTCATTACATAGCACTCAGTCCAGAATAGCCTACTCCTTTGTGGGCTCCAGGACAAGCTGTTCCAAAAAACCATCCTGTAAGCATTCCAAAAATTCCCTTTCTTTCGATCCACTGGCAACATTATTTACCCAGTCCACTTGCATATTGAAGTCTCCCATGATCACCGTGACCTTGCCTTTCTGACGTACCTTCTCTATTTCCCGGCACATGTTGCGCCCCTGGTCCTGACCACTGTTAGCAGGTCTGTACATAACTCCCATTATGGTTTTTTTGCCTTTGTGGTTCCTCAATTCCACCCACACAGACTCCACATCATCCGACGCTATGTCATTCAGTGTCATAGATTTAATTTTGTTCTTAACTAACAAGGCCACCCCGCCCCCTCTGCCACCTCCCTGTCTTTTTGATAAGTTGAAAATCCTTGCATGTTTAACTGCCAGTCCAGACCCCCCCGCAACCACGTCTCTGTGATGCCTACCACAGCATAATCATTCACGATGATCTGTTCCATTAGTTCATCTGCTTTGTTACGAATGCTATGAGCATTCAGTAAAGTGCCTTAATGCTAACTTTCTTATCATTAGAGATATTAGAAGTCATAAGATGTCCTAAGTTATCCTTCCTTTTTGCTGCCTCAAGTTTAAATCTGCCTGCACACATGCTATCCTGCTGCTTATCTTTCCATTTAACTCCATACTCCCTGTCGCTTTCGCTTTCCCTTCCCCCCAACTCAGAATTTTAAGAAGCATTCAATAAAATAAGTTTTGAAGTATGTAACAAAAAAAGGAAAAGGCAAATGTAAGTCTATTGCAAGCAGAGTCAGAAGTGTTTAAAATGGAGAATAAGAAATGGCAGAGAAAATCAGCAACTATCTCTTGTCTATCTTCATAGAAGTAAATACTGTAAACCTCGGAGAAATAATGGAAAATAGTGGGGTTAAATTAAATGAAGAACTGCAAATCATTATTGGCAAGCCTGTTAGCTTATTGAAGATGCATTTAACAAAATACATAAGACAGAGCCAGTAGATATGTTCTTTTCAGATTTTCAGAAGGCTTTTGATAAAGTCCCAAACAGAGAATTAAAAGCAAAATTAGAATCTGAGGGATTGGGGGAAATATCCTGCAAGGCTTGTGAACCATAAACAGAGTAGAAATAAATGGGTCATTTTTAGGTTGGTAGGCTGTGACTTGTGAAGTGCAGCAAGAAGCAATGCTTGGGACCCAGCTATTCACAATTTAGATGGATGATTCAGATGTAAGGATTATATGTAATTTTTCCATGCTGGCAGATGACACAACATTAGGTGTAATTATAAGTTGTCAGAAGAAGGCTTGGGTGCTTCAAGGGGATTTGGAGAGGCTAAGTGAATGGTTAAAAGTTTGGCAGATGAAATACAATGCAGATAATTATGATGTTATTCACTTAATTAAGAGATGCAGGAATACAAATTAGTTCTTAAAAGTTGAGAGGCTGGACAGTGTTGAACTTCAAATGAACTTGAATATTTTTGTTCATTAGTCATTGAAAGCAAACATTCAGGTACAGCAAACAATTAAGAAGAGAAATGATATGTTGGCCTTTGTGAGGGTAAAGCAGTTGATGTGGTGTATATGGATTTCAGTAAAGTGTTTGATACGGTGCCCCACAGTAGGCTGTTGCACAAAATACGGAGGCATGGGATTGAGGGTGATTTAGTAGTTTGGATCAGAAATTGGCAAGCTGAAAGAAGGCAGAGGGTGGTGGTTGATGAGAAATGTTCATCCTGGAGCTCAGTTACTAATAGTGTCCAGCAAAGATCTGTTTTGGGTCCACTGCTGTTTGTCATTTTTTTATAAATGACCTGGATGAGGGCGTAGAAGGATGGGTTGGTAAATCTGTGGATGACACTAAGGTCAGTAGAGTTGTGGATAGTGCAGGGGATGTTGTAGGTTACAGGGGGGACATAGATAAGTTGCAGAATTGGGCTGAGAGGTGGAAAATGGAGTTTAATGCGGAAAAGTGTGAGGTGATTCACTTTGGAAGGAGTAACAGGAATGCAGAGTACTGGACTAATGGTAAGATTCTTCGTGGTGTAAATGAGCAGAGAGATCTTGGTGTCCATGTACATAAATCCCTGAAAATTGCCACTCAGGTTGATAAGGTTGTTAAGAGGTATATGGTGTGTTAGTTTTTAATAGTAGAGGGATTGAGTTTTGGAACCATGAGGTCATGCTGCAGATGATAAAACTCTGGTGTCGCTGTACTTGGAACATTGCATACAATTCTGGACACTGCATTATAGGTATGATGTGAAAGCTTTGGAAAGGGGTCAGAGGAAATTTACTCGGATGTTGCCTGGTATGGAAGGAAGGTCTTACGAGGAAAGCCTGGGGGACTTGAGGCTGTTTTCTTTAGAGAGAAGAAGGTTGAGAGGTGACTTAATTGAGACATATAAGATAATCAGAAGGTTATATAGGGTGGACAGTGAAAGCCTTTTTCCTTTAATAGTGATGGCTAGCACGAGGGAACATAGCTTTAAATTGAGCGGTGGAAGATTTAGGACAGATATTGGGTGTAGTTTCTTTACTCAGAGAGTAGTAAGGGCCTGGAACGCACTGCCTGCAACAGTAGTGGACTGGCCAACTTTAAGGGCATATAAATGGTCATTGGATAGTCATATGGACGAAAATGAAATAGTGTAGGTTAGATGGGCTTCAGATTGGTTTCACAGGTTGGCGTAACATCGAGGGCCAAAGGGCCTGTACTGCGCTGTAATGTTTTATGTTCTATGGCAACAGATTTTAACAATACCTGTAAAGATACCTTACTGAAATTATATAGAATTTTAGTGAAACTATACCTGGAGTATTGTTTCCAGTTTTGGTCTCTTTACCGAAGGAATGATCGACTTGTCCTCAAGGAAGTGCAGCAAGGATTCACCAAATGAGTTTCTGGGATGGGGGATTGTCCTATGAGGAGAAACTAAATAGACAGTACCTAAATTCTCAAATAATGAGAGGTGATCTCCTTCAAATAAAAATGTGCTGGAAGGACTCAAATATGGTCTGGCATTAGGTAGAAAGGGAAACAGGTTTAATTTTTTGAGTGAAAAATGAGTCTTCTTCCAATCCATAAACAGATTAAATGTTCACCTCATCGCCTCATATAGATGATTCTGTTTGCAAAAAGACTACCCTGTTTATTCAATTTTGTTTTTACAAGTTTATACTTGCCTGAAAAGCATTTTGAAATCTATCTGAGAGAAATAAAAGACACTGATCAAATTTACAATTCCATGTGGATGCATATATGATCCTAGGTTAAGCTACTGTACAAATTGAAATTCTTAATCCTTACCCAAACATTGCACAGCTTTGCACTTGCATGTTAAAATATTTATGTACTAACTGATCTCAATCTGTTGATTCAACAGGAACATTTTAAGCAAGGTAAGTTATTTGATCTTTTCAATATTAACAATGTTCATAGCAAGTTGCAAATGATTCATTGAACTGTTGGAAATCTCAGTATTTCAATACCCAACTGAACAGCAACTGGTTCAAAGTCACTTTACTGTGCAACTGTCTTCTCCAGGTATTCTTGCCCATAGAAATATTGAATCCTTCCCTATTTGTTACTCAGCTACTGCAATTATATATATGTCACATTGTTGGACTTTCAAAAATCTCAGGTTTTAAATTACACTCTTGTGTCAGACATTTATGTTTTGAGAGGATGAAATAGGTACCAAATTTCAACTTATATTATCGATTTTTATATAATTGTCTTAATAGAGTACTATTTATAAATGTTCTAATGTTCTGTTATAAGGTGTTTACTGTTCAGTAATGATTATAAAGCCAGTGGGATGTTTTAAGAAATTCTAATGCAATAAGTTTTGATAGGGGTTTTAATAATGACAGAGGTGTAACAATGTTATTTGATTTTTGAGAAAAACATAAAGGTAGGATGTTAAACTTCAATTTTCTAACAATGAAAAGACTAGATTGGGCATGGCACATATTCTCCTGAACTAGCAGCTCAAAGACAGATTTTACTGGCATCCAATGATGGCCTTTTGAATAGGTTACTAATATTTTTGGAGACAGCCCTGAGTAGTTGGTTTGCAGCAGTCTGCTGAATAATGGACATTTATCAAAGGAGCTACACTTAACTTCCACAGCTCACCAGTATTTGATGGCAGATCAGTACACTAATCATTTAAAGTGGTATATTGGAAATATGTGGACAATGGTGTACTGAACGCATTGATGTCTTGTTGCCAGAAGTGCCCGATAGGAAGACAATGCTATTTGAGGTTATTTGATGTTTATTTTCAATAAAATCACACCTCCAAGCAACAAGGAAGCCAATTATTGACTAAAGCACTGCAGTAATCCAAGACTCTTGAACTTGTTTCAAACTTCGGAAAGACATCTGCTACTAACTTACTGAAGGGCATCAGTACAACAACTGAAAGTTATTTAGCACTTTTGTAGAGCCAGAGATGGACCTAGTAGGAGAGGTACCTTAAAGATTGATCTAAAAAGGTAGGTTGTAATGAGATTTTTAAGTAGTAAAATATATTAATGTATTAGTTTAAAGAGAGAATACTAGAGCATGAGGATAGACAGCTAAAGGCATGACTGCTAATGGTGGGGCAAAAGAGACTTGGAGACAGAAGAAATCAGAGGTGAATGAATGCAGAGTCTGTGGAGCGCTGTAAGTTTGGACGAAAATGCAGATATGGAAAAGGAAAGATGGCACTTAATTTTGAACACAGGAATAAAAATTTTAAGTTTTAGACTTAGGTTCAGAAGGAAGGAGTTGGTGGATAAGCATGTCATGATGTTTGTTCCATAATCTTTAATATCCTTGCTTTCTTTTGAAATTTTGATTTAGCCTAGGTTCAATAGGCTATTGTGGGAGAGAGCCAAAATTCCAAATATTGTGTACACTTGTGGCCACTTCACTGCAGGAAGGAAGTGAAGGCTTTGGAGATGTTGCCTGGATTGCAGTGTAATAGCTATTAGGAGAGACTGGACAAACTTGAATTGCTTTTGCTAGAGTGTTGAAGACTGAGGGAGTGACCTGATAGTATGCAAAACTATGAGAGACACAGATAGGACAGATAGTCAGCTTCTTTTTACCCAGGATGGAAATGTCACATACTAGCGGACATAGGTTTAAGTTGAGAGAAGGAAAAGATCAAAGGAGACATGCAAGGAAAGTTTTTCACACAGAGTGGTAGGTTAACATAGAACATAGAACATTACAGCGCAGTACAGGCCCTTCGGCCCTCGATGTTGCGCTGACCTGTCATACCAATCTGAAGCCCATCTGATCTACACTATTCCGTGTACATCCATATGCTTGTCCAATGATGACTAAAATGTACTTAAAGTTGGCGAATCTACTACCTTTGCAGGCAAAGCATTCCATACCCTTATTACTCTCTATGTAAAGAAACTACCTCTGACATTTGTCCTATATCTATCACCCCTCAATTTAAAGCTATGCCCCTTCATGCTCACCGTCACCATACTTGGAAAAAGGCTCTCCCTGTCCACCCTATCTAATGCTCTGATTATCTTATATGTCTCTATTAAGTCCCCTCTCAACCTTCTCTCTAACGAAAACAGCCTCAAGTCCTTCAGCCTTTCCACATAAGACCTTCCCTCCATACCAGCCAACATCCTAGTAAATCTCCTCTGCACCCTTTCCAAAGCTTCTACATCCTTCTTATAATGCGAAGACCAGAACTGTACACAATACTCCAAGTGTGGCCGCACCAGAGTTTTGTACAGCTGCAGCATAACCTCATGGTTCCGGAACTTGATACCTCTATTAATAAAAGCTAAAACACTGTATGCCTTCTTAACAACCTTGTCAACCTGGGTGGCAACTTTCAAGGATCTGTGTACCTGGACCGAGATCTCTCTGCTCATCTACACTACCAAGAATCTTACCATTATAGCCCAGTACTTTGCATTCCGGTTACTCCGACCAAAGTTAATCACCTCACACTTGTCCGCATTAAACTCCATTTGCCACCTCTCAGCCCAGCTCTGCAGCTTACCTATGTCTCTCTGTAACATACAACATCCTTCGTCACTATCCACAACTCCACCAACCTTAGTGTTGTCTGCAAATTTACTAACCAACCCTTCTACGCCCTCATCCAGATCATTTATAAAAATGACGAACAGCAGTGGACCCAACAACGACCTTTGCGGAAAACCACTGGTAACTGGACTCCAGAATGAACATTTCCCATCAACCACCACCCTCTGTCTTCTTTCAGCAAGCTAATTACTGATCCAAACTACTATATCTCCCACAATCCCATTGTTCCGCATTTTGTACAATAGCCTACTGTGGGGAACCTTATCGAATGCCTTGCTGAAATCCATATACACCACATCAACCGGTTTACTCTCATCTACCTGTTTGGTCACCTTCTCAAAGAACTCAATAAGGTTTTTGAGGCATGATCCACCCTTCACAAAACAATGCTGATTATCCCTAATCAAATTATTCTTTTCTAGATGATTCTAAATCCTATCTCTTATCACCTTTTCCAACACTTTACCAACAACTGAAATAAGGCTCACTGGTCTATACTTACCACGGTTGTCTCTACTCCCCTTTTTGAACAGGGGAATGACATTTGCTATCCTCCAGTCTTCTGGCACTATTCCTGTAGGTGCCTGGAATATTCTTCCAGGGGAGTTGGTAGAAACAGCTATGACAGTAACATTTAAGAAGTATTTTGACTGACCCATGAATAGACAGGTTATAGAGGGATTCAGACCATAGGTAGGCAGATGGGATTAGTTTAGAATGAAGTCATGGATGGCGCAGATTGGTGGGCTGAAAGGCCTGATCCTGTGCTTTACTTTTTCTATTGTGATTGCAGTCATGGCAGGCCTGCAGCAGGGACTCCTGGTTTTTGACAAGGTGGTGGATTTTGCAGGATTTAAACTCAGGTTCTAGATTAGTAGTCTAGCAATAATATCACTAGGCCATCACCTCCTGATTGTGCATCATATACTTTCAGATCTCACCCTTTGAATTTAACTAAGCAAGGTGAAGGTTATCCTGTGGCTAATTGTCAGAGGGAATAAAAGTGTTTCAAGAGAACACAAATATTTTTGTAATTTGCAGGCCTTGAAATTAGGACGATATGAATTTTAAAATGAAATGGTAATGTACTCATATCTCTTCTGTCTACTAATTTGACTAAGTAAAAATACTGGGCTAAGGAAGCCCATATCAGCACATTAAACAGTACTAAGCATAATTTTAATTCAAGGCCAGAGAAAATAATGGACAGCTTGTAGTGAGCTTGAACGTTTTACATAACTGAAAGATTCTGGTAAGTCGTGACGCTAAAAATGTTTTATAATCATTATTTGAATCCGAGGATTAAATTACAGCTTGAACTCATTTCCTGATCATTCTGTTTCGTAATCTGCAATATTTAATTTGTTTATCTGCTTTTTGCGGTGTCCTTGAGTAGAATTTTGCAGGTGATAGCTGAAACATGCTCTTGTGCCCTTGATAAATGATGACATCATGACATTAGACAAAAGTTATTGTTGGTAGTTGGAGCATTGAACAGAATTCTGTTGTACATATTTTGTGTTTTTGTTTCAGTATTAAAAATATTATAAATATGAATAAGCAAAAACAAATCTGCGTGTTAATTGCCATAGTCCAAATCGAAATAGACATTTATCCTTTTGTTCAAATCATGGAATTTAAATTCGGGATTTAAAATTACATTTCTGAAGAAGCAAATCCACCTCCTACTGGTCCTTGTTAACTATTGCATTATATGATTTGCTTTTGTTCTAATATTGTATCAGCAATTATTTGATGAATTTGTTATCATATTTTGTAATTCTAATTCGTTGTGTGTAAAAACAATGTTAGTTCACAAAATGATGAACTGCAATGTAATATTGCTATGTGAATTGCATTTTATCTTTCCTTTCAGGTATTTTTGCTAAGACAAGCACAATAGACTCAATAGATTTTTTTTAAAAATCCAATACCTCTGGCAGAACAAGTCTTTACAGCAGAGATAATTGTCCATCATTCAAAGGGAAAAATGTCATTTTTGGTGAACTGATTGACAAGCAGCACCTTCTAAGTGACATTTTGATACTGTGTGTTATATCTGCCAATAGCTAGTGACAGCTTCCTGTCATTCCATATTATATTACACCCTCACAGAATTTTGGGTTGATGTTGGTTGTCTGTCACTTTTCACTGAGACTGGAATCCATTTGTTTCAGCTTTTGTTTAGGCCAGTTTGCAGATGTTCAGTATAGGTATTCTTGTGAGAGAGCAATGAAATAAATTGTTGCACCCCAGATCCTCCCCCTGAGATCTGCTAACCGAGCAAAAACAAAAGACTGTTCTGTTCTGGCTCATTACGATGTTGGTAGCTGCTTTATTCAAAGTCCTTCAGTGATTTGTTTTAAAACCTTGCTTTATAGAATCATCCAGTTAAGGTTAGCTTTAGGGTAAGCAAAATGATGTGATCTATTTTGTCAGTGCAACCTGTTCATTTATTCCACTCTCTGAGCTTTTACCACTCTTCTATTGCAGTGTCCATTTACATTTCTGTCCTTATTTTCATATTGTTTTGTATTTCAGTATGTGTTACAAATTGACCATAACTTTATTATGTGAAGAATGATAAAATCAAAAGGGTTTGGGAAATTATCTTGGAGCAAGGATATTATTTTTGAAAGTATTGAACATTTTAACATAAAGAAAGACAATTAAAGCTGTCACTCCTGTTCTGAGGAGTTTTGTTTTCATTTGAGCAATTTAGTCAAATCTTGTTTTCTTTTTCATATCACTTTCGCTTTAATATTGCTCTTTTTCAAAGAACAAGTTATTCCTTTTAAACCAAAGACTATGCACTTGGTATGAATGTAGATTGTGGTTAAAAAAATCCCACATTGGAATCATTTTATGAGCTTATGAAAAAACTGGACAAGAAAAGACTAATATTTATATTGTACCTTAAGCCATCATTTCTTAACTTCACAGCAATCATGTAATCTACAGTGAAGCAAAGAATAGATTTGTCCTTCTTTTGAAATGATCAGCACTCACTCTACAAGCCAGCAACTTGCAGCACTGAGGACTAATGCAAGTCTTGTGCGTGCTCAATATGATGCCCATTCACGACCTTAGAACCTTGGGCTGCTGAAGGTAAAGACATCAAAGATGAATCTATTCAAATTTGTACACATTTGTACCCATCTTTATGACTCTATGACAGAATTAGAGGAGTGCAGAGACCCTCAAGGATTGTAGGACTGGAAGATATTAAGAAATAGGACAGGGTAATGTCATGGATGAATTTGAAAATAAGGCTTGGAAATGCCAATTTTGGCATTGCCAGGCAAGGAGTCGATATAGTTTAGCCAACAGAGGGAAGATGAGTAAACTGAATTTGACCTGATTTGAGCTATAGGCAGCAGTGTTTAGAATGAGTTAAATTTCATCAAGAATGCAACATGGGAGCTTGCCAGAGTAACACTGGAATAGTTGAGTCAGAGGTAATAAGAATAGGGGCATAAGGATTTCAGTTGCAGATGAACTGAGCAAGAGTAAAGGCTGGCTATGTTAAGTGGAAGTAGGCAGTCTTGGTGGTTGATGGTTGTCTGATGTATTAGGATCCCAAGCTTTGCCTCAGACATTAACCAGGGAGCAGTCAGGAATGGAATTTGTGGCAAATACTGAAGACAATGTTGCCTTGCTCCCAATATTTTGTTGTACATTTAATCCAGGCTAACACAATGATTGACAACATTTGATTTAATCTTAAATCCACAGATTTATCAACCAAGTGAATGACCCATTGTTGTATAAGGTCAACATTTTCCTTTTAAACTAAATAGCACTAACAGAATGACAGGGCTGCAACAACATCTTACACTTTTATAGGTATGAAAGTGACACTCAGTGTCTTTTAGATTGGAGTTTGCGATCTACAGTTCAAGGTAATTTGATTTAATCATTATATTGAATATCTTGAATAAATCCTTTTTACGTAAAGCAAGTTGGGGTGGGTAGGAAATATTTAAAAGATATTTTTCTAAAAGCATAAATCGTATGTTTAGATTTTCAGTGCCATATCTTAACGGTAATGACTTGCATTTCTGACTTTAGTTAATGAAGCAATATTTTCCAAGATATATAACAGAGATAAAAATCAAATGAAAATTGAAGTGAGCTAAAGAAAGCATCATGTGAAGTTTCATTCTGTTAAAGGCACCATTTAAATATAAATTGTTGTCTTGAGAATGCTCTTAAAGGAAGAGAAGGTGGAGAGGCTTGGGAGCAAATTGAGCATAAATTGCAACACCCTTGGATGCCAGAGGACACTGCAGGAATGAGATTGCAGAGGATCATGGCTGCTCCAGAAAGTTCATTTCCTGTGTTTTAAGCATAGCAATGATTCTTAAGCCCAGGGAGATGGCAAATTGTGTTTGGGAGCAAGGTTTTGAAGTACACACAGTGAGAAGGATGGGAGAGGTGACATCTGAGGTCTGGTCCCAATCCATAGAGGTCATCACTGAATAAGTTGGCCTCCTTTTCAGCCCTTTATTTCATGCTCCCCATTACAAGCATCCATGCTTGTTCAGCGACACTTGTCAGCTGTATTTTTGTGTGAGCAGTCTTTTTTTCAAGCCAACAAGCCTAATTCGCCTTAAATTATTCATACATATGGCGGGCAGGCTGACAATTGCAATGCCACACCACCTAGCATATGATGCAGGAGAGCTCGGGGCAGGCTGAAACATATGGACGTAAATCCAGGTGCTCGTCCCACCAAAAACCACACCCAGTAGGCCTTGTGCCACTACTTCAGCATTTCTTCATTGAACCGGGGTTGATCTCTTTGCTTGATGTTCATGTTAGAGTGGAGGTTTGTGCCAGTAAATCAGGTTACAGGCTGTGGTTGGTGACAGGCTGCAGTTGATTACAATTCTGGTGCTACTGATGGCCCACAGCACCTCATGGCTATCCAGTTTTGAGGTGCTAGATCTGTTCAAAGTCTATTTCATTTAGCATGGCAGTAGTGCTACACAGCACAATGGAGAATATCCTCAACATAAATATGGAATTTTGTTTCCACAATGATTGTTTCATGGTTGCGATTATTGATGCTGTCATGGGCAGATAAATTTGTAGCAGGTTGATTGCTAAGGATGAGGTCATGTTAGTTTTCCTGCTTTAGTGTTTCCTTCACCACCCAGTTCAGACCCAGATAGGCAGCTACGTACACTAGGACTCAGCCAGCTCATTCTGTCATGGTGCTACTGAGCCACTCTTGGTCATGGACATTGAAGTCAATTGAAGTTGAGAAGTGTGTGATTGCCCAATGCTTGCCCATGCTTGAATGTTTATTCTGATGCCACAAGACTTCATGGGGTTGCAATCAGTGTTGGTCACAGCTCCCTCCTGACTGCATATCATTGTATCACCACCCCTGGCAGGTCTATCTTGCCATTGGACAGGACAGACCTAAGGATATTGATGGTAGTGTCTGAGATATTGATTGAAAGGTACGAATCAGTAAAAATAATCATATCAGGCTGCAATGCAATGGATTTATTTGCTGGTCATTACTTGAAAGGAGACTTTTGTAGTGGTTTAGTTACTGATATGTTTCAATGTATTGAAGTTCCTTGTCAACTTTCCACATGGAAAATTCTGCTTCTCAGTGGAAAATACAGACAAGTGATGCACACTAATTGGATTATGCTGAATGCTCAGTGTTACATGACAATGACAAATGTTTTAGTTCACGATGCTCTCATTAATAATTGTATAACTGTTCATTCGTTGTCATTGTTTCTGGATTTTGACATTACTGTGCAGTACAACAGTTGTTAAACCAGCTAATATTGCATCGAGTAGACTCTGAATTTTTTTTTTACAAAACACTAATCGATTAAAAGCCAGTTGGCGAGTGTTTAGGACTAGTGTGTTACCGTGACAATGAAGAACAAGGATGGCAAGGTTCAGGAACTTTGGATGACAAGAGAAATTGAGAGTTTAATCAAAAAGAAAAAAGGAGTCAAGTGTAAGGTTTAGGAAACAAGCAAGACAGAGCCCTCAAAGAATACAAAGATAACAGGAAGAACTCAAACAAGAAATTAGAAGGGCTGAGAGGGCCTGTGAATTATCTTTGGGAAACAGGATTAAGGGAAATGCCAAGGTGTTTTATATATAAGGAGCAAGAGGGTAGCAAGAGAAAAGCTGAGTCTGCACAAGGACAAAGGAACAAATTTATTCTTGGAGCTGGTGGAAATGGGTGAGGTCCTTAATGAATACTTTGCATTGGTATTCATAAAGGAGAAGGACATAGTGAATGGTGAGGCTCAGGAGGAGTATGTTGATACTCTGAAACACATCATATTGAGAATACTCTGCATTGTGCTATGAGCCACTATCACTGTGTTAAATGGGCCAAACTTCAGGCAGATCTAGCAACTCAAGACTGGGCATCCATGAGATGCTGTGGGCAATCAACAGCAGCAGAATTGTATTCCAGTATAATCTGTAACCGGCATATCTGCCACTCAGCCAGTACCATCAAGCCAGGGAATCGATCCTGGTGAAATGGAAAATGCACGAGGGCATGTCAAAAGCAGTGCCAGCCATCCTAAAATGACGTGCCAACATGATGAAGTTAGCAAACATGATGATTTGTGTACCAAACAGCATAAGTAACAAGTGATAGATCAAGCTTTGCAAACCCAAAATAAATGATTGAGATCTAAGCTGTACAGCTTTAAAACAACCAGTTGTGAATGGAGGTTGACTTTTAAACAGCTCACTGGTGGAAGAGGCTTCACAAGTATCTCGATCCTCAATGATGGACGAGCCCAACATATCAGTGTGAAAGTTAAGACTGGAGCATTCACCACAATCTTCAGCCAGAATGTCATGTAATGATCCATCCTGACCTCCTCCAGTGGTCCCAGCATCACAGATACCAGGCTTCAGCCATTTTGTTTCACTCCATGCTGAATCAAAGAATGGTTGGAGACATTGAATACTGCAAGGTCTATGGGTCCTAAAAACATTCCAGCAATAGTATTGAAGACTTGTGCTCCAGAAGATATCGTATCCCCAGCCAAGCTGTTCCAGTGACATCTTCTTGTCAATGTGGGAAATTGCCCAGGTAAGTTCTGTACTCAAAAGGCAAGACAAATCCAACCTGGCCAATTACCACTCCATCAGTCTACTCTCGATCATCAATGAAGTGATGGAAGATGTCAACAACAATGCTATTAAACAGCATCTGCTCAGCAATAATCTACTCATTGATACTGAGTTTGGGTTCCATTGGGGCCACCTCATTATGGCCTTGGTTCAAACATGGACAAAAGAGCTGCATTCCAGAGGTGAGGTGAGAGTGACAGCCACTGACATCAAGGCTCCATTTGACCAAGTGTGAAATCAAGGAACTCTTTAGGTCCCATCTAAAAGCTCTTTTATGAAGATGTAATTGATTCTTTCTGGCACATTCCTCAATATCAAATCTCAAATAGCCTTCTCCCAGGTCACCTCTGAAATGTACTGTTCTAAGTAATTGTCCCGGATAAGTCCAATTGATCCACTTACTGGGCTACCTTCGGTAAATGGATTCATCTATTAAAATTAAAGCAAGATACTGCAGATTCTGGAAATCTGAATGGAAAAAAGAAACAAAAAGTAATTGAGAAGCTAAGATGTGCAAGCCCAGTCTTTGAATATATTTAAGTAGATGTTGATAATTTTATGATTGTCAGTGGTGTAAAGGAGATAGTGTGGGTAAAAGCCATTGAACCACAATCAGCCATGAGTGTCCTTCTCTAGTTGCTATGTTCATACCCCAGCAGCTCTGGGAGCAGCTATCAAGTAGGAAAAACAGAGTTTATGTTCTTTGTTTGATATGAATTCTTCCTCCTTTGAAGAGTCAATGGATCTGAAACATTAATTCTGTTTCTTTCTCCACAGATGCTCACAGACTTGCTGATATTTTACAGCCCTTTCTAATGTTATTTTGTCAAATATAAATGTAGAGTACAGCCACCCATGAATACTTTGCTACCTTTCTTTGATTTCTTCCTGCATACACTGTCCTACACTGTAACTACAGTTTGAAGTCAGTAACTGTTCCCAAAAATGACGTCTTACCTTTTCTGTTCCTTATTTCTGCAAAACCTGATGCTACATTTTATTTTTCAGACTAAATTCATTTCTCATTAGTGTATTAATACCATTATTAATTAACAGCGCTACAGCAATATTTCTTCCTAGCTTCCTGTCTTTGCAAAATGTCAGATACTATCTAGCCATGGTTACCTTGCAGCTATGACTCTGAAGTTAGAGACAAAATGTTGTATTCTTCCAGCCTGCTGCATGACTCTGAAGTGGTCATTAGGTCATAAATATGTATTTCTGTCTATGCTAATAATTCATTTGTTTTGGTATGACAGATATGCTTTTACGTAAAATTGAACTTTTTTTTTGCTATTTTTGTAACTTCAGGTTTCATCTGCTCATGCATGCTTTCGTTGTGCATTTTTGTCCTTCTTGTCTCACTCAGCTCATCATAACCCAAATTGTTGCCCTGATCTATTAGTTCAAACTCCAACAGACAGTTGCTTGAGGTTTTTGATGCTGTGAGGTAGCAGTGTTAAACACTGAGCCACCACGCCAAACTAATTGCTGTCTAAAAGATGGTAGTGAGTCACCTATATGTGCCACTGCAGTTATTGAGGTGTAGAGACACCAACAATGCAATTAAAAAGGTGTAATGATTGTAACAAGGCCAGCTAGCTGGACCTCGTGGAATATGAGTTCCCTAATTGGGGCTGTTCCAATCAGGGAGCCCTGGGCTGACAGATTAAAAATGAGGCGTGCCAGAGATTCTGGTATTCTGAGAGTTCATTCTGAGGAAGCAGTACTAGAATCAAGGACTCTTTACGTGTAAATTAAGTGTGACTTGGAGATGGGATACTGGCCTCTGTGGAGTTATTTCAAGATGAACACCCAAAGACACTGAAGGCAGGGTGTTATATTTCCAAGTTAGAACACTGAGTCACTTGGAGGGTAACTGCATATGGTGGTACTCTCATATAACTGCCGTACATCCTTCTAGATGGTAAAAGTCATGGATTTGGACAGTGCTATCTAAGGACCCTTGTTGAATTTCTGCAGTGCATCTTGTGGATGGTACACACTACTGCTACTGAGCATCATTGTTGGAAGGAATAAGTGTTTGAGACTGTTGCTTTGTCCCAGATGGTGTCAAGCTTCTTGAGAGCTATTGGAGCTGCACTCATCCAGGCAAGTGGGAGTATTCCATCACATTCCTGGCTTGTGCCTTGTAATTGGTGGACAAGCTTTGGGGAGTCAGGAGGTGAGGACCTCACTGCAGTATTTTAGCCTCTGACCTGTTCTTGTAGCCTCAGTATTTTTATGGTGAGATAGTTGGTTTCTGGCTGCCTTTTTGAATCACTGCAGTCCACATGCTGTACGTAGATCCTCAAAGCCCTTGGGGAGAGAATTCCAGGATTTTGACCCAGCAACAGGGAAGGAACAGCGATATATTTCCAAATCAGGGTGGTGAGTGGTTTGGAGGGGAACTTGCAGCTGGTGATGTTCCCATATACCTGTGGCCCTTATCCTTCTAGATTTGGAAGCTGCTGTTTGAGGATCTTTGGCAAATTTTACCCTGCACCTTGGAAATAGTACACACTGTTGCTAAGAGTGTCAGTGGTGGAGGGTGGGGATGCTTGTGGATGTGGTGTCAATTTAGGGGGCTGCTTTGTCCTGGATGGTGTCAAGCTTCTTGAGTATTGTTGGAGCTGCACTCATTCAGGCAAGTGGGGGAATTCAGTGAAGATAACAACATTCAATGTCAAGGGGTGATGGTTACATTCCCTGTAATTGGAGGTGATCAATATCGAGTATTAATGTATTTCAGCCCAAGCCTGGATATTGTCCAGACTTTGTTGCATTTGAACATGGAATGCTTCAGGGTTAGAGGAGTTGTGTATGGTGCAATCTTTGTGCAATCATCAGCGAACACCCCCACTTCTGACCTTATGATGGGGGGAAGGTCATTGATGAAGCAGCTGAAGATGGTTGGGCCTCGGACACAATCCTGAGGAACTCCCACAGAGATGGCCTCGAGATGAGATGACTGACCTCCAAAAACCACAACCATCTTCCCATATGCCAGATATGACTCCAACCAGCAGAGAGTTTTGCCTGAAATACCCATTGATTCCAGTTTCACTAGGGTTCTCGCTATTGTACTCTATGCTACTTTCTCCCCACCCCCACCCTCCTCTCACTTATCTCTCCACCCTTCAGGCTCTCTGATGAAGGGCTTTTGCCTGAAACATCGATTTTACTGCTCCTCGGATGCTGCCTGAACTGCTGTGCTTTTCCAGCACCACTCTAATCTAGACTCTAGGGTTCCTTGATGCCACTCTCAGTCAAATATGGCTTGATAGCAAGGGCTGTCTCTTTTCCCTTCTGGAGTTAATGTCCATGTTTGAACCAATACTGTAATGAGGTCAGGAGCTGAATGAGCTGAATGAACCCAAACTGGGTCAGTTATTGCCAAACAAGTGCTGCTTGATAGAAGTATTCGTGACACATTCCATCACTTGATGATAACGGTTGAATGGAGGATATGCCTGATCATGATGTTGTGGATTGCATTGGAGTATAATACTGCTGCTGCTAATATTCCACAGGCCTCATAAATGTCCAGTCTTGAGTTACGAGATCTGTTTGAAGTCCATCTCATTTATCACAGTGATAGTACAGGGAGGATAGCCTCATTGTGATTACGGGACTTCATCTCCACAATGATTGTGCGATCATCATGCCTACCAGTGCTGTTTTGAACAGATACATCCACGACAGGCATATTGGTGAGGGTAACATTAAGTATGCTTTTCTCTCTTGTTGTTCTTTCAATACAGACCCAGTCTCATTGCTATATCCTTTTGACTCAAACAATTTGGTCAGGAGTGACATTGCTGAGTGACTCTTGGTGCTGGATATTGAAGTCATTCACCCAGAGTATATTTTGCTATTGTCCTAATTATATGATTTGCAGGAACACTGGACAGTAAACCCCTTATTTTCCCCTGGATTGGTGGAGCTCCCCAATTCCCCCACACCAATTTTTGAGATATGCATTTATCTCCTGAATTTTACTTATCTTAAGCTAGGCAAATGCCATCTACTCTTTTTCTCACTGTCTTGAATGTATCCCATCAGTACAAATTACCTTTTATTCACTAAAGCACTCTGTTTTTAATC
Source organism: Chiloscyllium punctatum (assembly GCF_047496795.1). Lineage (NCBI taxonomy): Eukaryota > Metazoa > Chordata > Chondrichthyes > Orectolobiformes > Hemiscylliidae > Chiloscyllium > Chiloscyllium punctatum. The sequence goes on along the minus strand of NC_092739.1, from coordinate 102,902,734 downwards.
AATTCAGGATCCACAGCCCAATCCAATTACGTTTGCTTCTAAAATGAAGTAAAAGCTGCCAAAAAAAACAAGGGGTTTGCTCTCCTACTGCACTAATAGTTTACTGGGAGAACTCCATTGAAGGTCACAGCTGAATGTCAGAGCTGCTGTCCTCCAAATTTGGGTCAGCTTTTGGAGCAAGGCAGCTTTTTTGACAATTGCCTTCAGGAGTATTCCCTTCTGTTTCTTTCTAAAATGTGATTATGTTTCACTGCAGTAACAGATTTCATGATGGACCTTCTTAAGAATCACCTGCAGAATATAGGGTTACCATTTTCACAACTGAATAGAAACATAGAAGAGCAGGAATAGGCCATTCAACCCTTTGAGCTTGTTTGACATTCATTATGACCATGGCTGGTCATTGAGCTCAGTATCCTAGTCCCACCCTCCCCCCCTCCATATCCCTTGAACCACGAGTGCAATACTCATTTCCTTCTTGAAAACAAAAACCATTTTGGCCTCAACCACTTTCAGTGGCAGTGAATTCCACAGCTTCACTAGTCTCTGGGTGAAGAGACTTGTCCTCATCTCAGTCCGAAAACGTTCAATCCCTTATCTTTAAACTGTGACCACTGATTCTGGACTGCCCCATCATCAGGAACATCCTTTCTGCACCTAGCCTGTTTAGTCCTGTTGGAATTTTTTAGGATTATATGAGATTCCTCTTATTTTTCTAAATTGCAGTGAATATAATCTCTCCTCATACATCAGTGCTGCCAACCCAGGGACCAATCCAGTAAACCTTCACTGCACTTCCTCTGTAGCAAGAGCATCCTTCCTCAAACATGGAGACAAAGCTGCAACAATAATCCAGTTGTGGCCTCACCAACACTGTTATGGAGTCCTGACAGTATGGAAACATCCCTTCAGCCCAACAAGTCTACTCCAACCCTCTGAAGAGTAACCCACCCAGACACATACCCCTAATTAATCTACATTTTACCCCTGACTAATGCACCTAACCTACACATCCCTGAACACTGTGGGCAATTCACCCAATCTGTACATGTTTGGATTGTGGGAGGAAACCGGAGCAAACCCGTACAAGCATGGAGAAGATGTGCAAACACCACACAGACAGTCACCTGTGGGTGGGATCAAACCCAGGTCCCTAGCACTGTGAGGCAGCAGTGCTAACCACTGAACCACTGTGCCACTCAATAATTGCTGTTCCTGTACTCGAATCTTTGTTCCAATACTCAAATCCTCTCAGGGTAAAGACCAACATACAGTTACTTTCAGTCACTTGTGCACGAGGACCTCAGGTCTCATTGAACATGCCCCTCTCTCGATTTTTAGCCATTCAAATAATAATCTGTCTTCTTATTTTTGCTACCAAAGTGGATAACCTCACATTTATCTCCATTTTACTGCATCTACCTTGCATTTGCCCACTCAGCCTGTCCAGATCACAAGCATCTCTGAACTCTCCTCACAGCTCACCCTTCCATCCAGCTTTGTCATCTACAAATTTTGAAATATTATAGTTAGTTCCCTGATGTAAATCATTAATATATACTGTGAATAGCTTGTATCAGTTTGTGTGGTACACACTAGCCACTGCCTGTCATTCAGAAAATCATCCATTGATTCCTATTCTTTCTTTCATGTCTGCTAACTGATTTTCTACCCATCTCATTCCCATATACCCCCATTCCCATATGTTCTACTTTTACACGTTAATCTCTTTCAGAATGAGTTGCTATCATATTTAGCAGCCTCCTGTACAGCACCTTGTCAAAGGCCTTCTGGAAATCAAAATAGATCCTGTCCACTGACTCTCGTTTGACTGACTTGTTCATTAAGTCCTCAATGAATTCTAACAGATTTGTCAGGCATCATGTTCCCTTGATGAAGCCACGCTGATTCAGTCCTATGTTTCCTTGCACATCCAAGTACTCCATAATCTCATCCTTTATAATGGACTCTAAAATCTTACCAATGATCGAGGTCTCTCATTTTAAACCTAAATCAAAGGACTGGAGAACCTTCTGAAAGTTCACTTGTATTTGAGAAGAGTGTTTATAGTCAACAAAAAAAAGCCAACATTTGTCTCAATTTACTTGCGCTGAATTGCAAGAATGCATTCCAAAATGAAGAACCAACGCTGCTAAAAGCTATTAAAAATGTTTCTGGTTCTAATTGAAATCTGCTTCAGCCAAAGGCAAATTTCTTCAATTATCTGAGCTATTATATAATCATATCTTCATTTTAAATTCACTCTCATATTTAAAATTAGCTTCCACTATCAAAGTGGTTAAGGTGCATTAATATTCTGAAATGTTTCATTCTTATTGGTTTAACGTTACATTACTAATGGGCACCCTTGACAGTTTTTGTTTCCTGCTTCATCCTGCATCTTATAAACTTGCTGGTACATTTTGGTGTGTTTCTGTGTAAGTCTTGGAGCAGTAGTTGGTTTTATTTCTTTGTCAGGAGTTGATGGACAAAAGCCCGATTCCAAATTGAGCAACTAGTCTAGAGGGACTTTAAATGCAAAATACAGAGGGATTTCTGTACTTTTGGAGGTGCTGTCTTTTTTTTTTGGATGAGATCTAAAATGAGACTTTTTTCATTATTTCAGGTGAGTATAGAAGATCCCAAAGAAATAGCCAAAAAGGAAAAATAGTCGCCTATGTGTTATGGTCAAAATCTTTCCTTCAACCAACACTAAAATGGACGATATGGGTGTTTATTTCATGAATGTTTTGGAATGTAGCAGTGTGTAAGTTGGTTGCTGTTTATCCGACACTGCGACCTTGTCTGCAGTTCAGAAGTTTTTTTAATGTCATTTGTAGATTGTGAGCAATGCTGGCTGGCCAGCATTTACCGTTTCACTGCAGTAATCCTATCCTCTGAACTGCTCTTGTAGCCACAGTATTTGTACACTGTGCCCAGTTTAGTTTCTAGTCAATGGTAACCCCCAGGATGTTGATAATATTTTATTTATTTACACATGAGATGTGGGTGTCATTGGCTAGCACGTATTTATTGTCCATCCCTAGTTGCCCATGAGAAGGTGGTGGTGAGCTCCTTTTTGAACCACTGGCAGTCCACCTACTGTGGGTTGACCCACAATGCCCTTAGAGAAGGAATTCCAGGATGTTGACTCAGTGAAAGAATGGCAATATATATCCAAGTCAGGATGATGAGTGGCTTGGAGGGTAACTCGCAATTGGTGGTCTACCCATGTATCTGCTGCCCTTGTCCTTCTAGATGGAAATGATTGTGATTTTAGAAGGTGTTGTCTGATGATCTTTGGTGAATTTCTGCAGTACATATTGTAGATAATACACACTGACTGTCGAAGGTGGAGGGAATGGATGTAGTGCCAAACATGTGGGCTGATTTGTCCTGGATGATGTCAGGTTCTTGAGGGTTGTTGGAGCAGTACCCATCCAGGCAAGTGGGGAATATTTCCTGATTTTTGCTTTGTTCATGATGGGTACGCTTTGGGGAGTCAGGAGGTGGGCTACTTGCTGCAGTATTACGCTGAGGGGTTTTAGGGATTTATAAAATCATGAGGGCATGGATAGGATGAACAGCCAAGGTCTTTTTTTCTCCAAAGTAGAGGAGGGCAGAATTAGAGAGCATCCATTTAAGTTGAGAGGGGAAAGATTTTAAGTGGAACCTGAAGGGAAACATTTTCAGCAGAGAGTGGCTCATGTATAGAATGAGCTGCCAGAGGAAGTGATGGAGGCTGGTACAGTTACAACAGTTAAAAGGCGCCTGATGGCTATATGCATAGGAAGGTTTAAGAGGGATATGGGCCAAATGCTGGCAAGTGGAACTAGATCAGTTTAGGATATCTGGTCTATGATTCCATGTGTTTCATTAGGGTTCCTTGATACCACGCATGGTCAACGTCTGCATGATTTTCAAACATGTGCCTCAGTCCTTTTGTCTATTTTTGAACCAAGGCTATAATACAGATTAAAGTCAAATTGTCCATGAAACAGAAACTGAGGTTGGTGAGCAGATTATTTGTAAAAAAGGAGCTGCTTGATTGCACTCTACCTGTCATCTTCCATAACTTTGTTGATGATTGTGATTGCCTGATGCTGCGGTAATTAGCATTTGTCCTGTTTTTTTTTAGTTGGAATATTAGGTCAATCCTATATTTTGCTGGGTAGGTGCCAGTGTTATAGTTTACTGGAGGCCCGTCTAGTTCTGGAGATCGAGTTTTCCATACTACAACCAAGGGTGCAATGGGTTCCAAAGTCTCTGTTTTATTCAAAAGGCTCTGCTCCTTTATTGATATCACATGGAGTGAACAGAAATCTCTTTTTGATAAAACTCTTTCGTGATACCGTATAAGACAAGAACAAAACATTGTGGTTGCTGGAAATCTGAACAATTACTACATTAATGTACAAAGCCTGATCCTCTGCAGGAAAATAGAATTGGTCCAAACATTGTGCCTTTCCAATTAAACAGAAGTTTACATGACACTGTTTCCTGCTGAATTTGACCTACTTTTAAGAAGTTAAACAAAAGATTTGGAGTAACATTCCCTGGTTTATGTTCCATGGCAACAACTTGATTGATCAGCGTTCACTTGCCAGGCAATCAGCATTCTGTTTTTCATGCAGTATAAATTGTTGTTCCTTGGTATTCTTCAAATTCATTACTAATGCCCTTGACAGCATATCTGTTTTTGTCAGCAATGCGCATGTTCTGGTCTGACAAGCAACTTAATCTGAAATAAATACAGAAAGCATCAGAAATACTCAACATGTCTGCCAGCATTATTGGAGTTTCACCTTGATCACCTCAACTGGATCACTGACTACTGTAAAATGACAAGAGTAATCATGATTATGAGGATACCAGTTACTGCCAGCTCCCTTCCATGCCACACACCATCCAACTGTATTGGCCTTCTTTCACCATTGAATGGGTAAAATCCTGGAACTTTCTTCCAAACAGCACTGTGTATGTACTTAAGTCCCAAAGACTCAGATAGTTCAAGAAGACAGCTCACTCCAACTTGCATCAGATCACTAAGGGATAGGCAAGATATAGTGGCCTAACCAGTGGCACTGTCATTCCAATAATGAGTAAAACAAATCCTGGGAGGACAGCAAAGTAACAGTAAGGGATTTGGAACAGAATACTTTGTAAGTAGTACATTGCTCATTTTATGCAATGTTAAATTTAAAGTATAGATAATTATTCGAGGTCTAGACAGATTGCACAGGAAGACTGCTTTCCCTTGGTAGAAAAATGCATAACTTGGGGGCTTAGGTTTACGGTTGGACATAAAAGGTTTAGAGTGGATTTGAGTTGTTATATTTTCACCGAGAGAGATGTGAGGATCTGAAACTTGCTGTCTCAAAGTTGACAGAGGCAAAAACTCACATAATGTTTAAAATGTATGTGGTCATGCAAATGAATTGTATAAACAAAAAGCTGTAGGCCAAACAATGGAATGTGGGAATAGATTGGACAACAACATGTTGACAGGTGCATGCATGCTATACTGAATGGCCTTTCCATGTCAATTTCCACAGGCTTTTAACTTCAATGATTCTGTGAGGGGAAGGCCATCCCACTCAGCTGGAAGACACTAGAGAGATGGAACAGGGTATTGTGGTCATATATGTCAAAGGTTACAACCAGGTTGAGAAGGATGAGGAGGCAATGTTTACCTTTCTCACAATCATATCGGAAATAGTTTGTGACTTTGATCAGAACCAATTGGAACTCAATATAGAATTCTGGGAAGGATGGACATGCAGATTCCAACATGTTTAAGGACTTTGGAGATGAAAGGAAGATTATAAGTGGGCTGACAATTTGTAAGGAAGGCTGGATCAAGGATTCATTTTTGAGGAGATGGGTGACTGATGCTATATTTTTAAAAAGTGAGGGACAATACCCGAAGAGAGTAAATTGGTTTAAACAATCACTAACATGGTGATCAGAAGAGAAAATGATAACAGAGGTGGCAAGGCACTGCTACCTCAAATTGCCAGGGACCTGGGATCGATTACAGCCTCGAAAGACTTGTGGAGTTTGTACATTTTCACTGTGTCTGTGAGGGTTTCCTTCAGTCTCCTCCTACAGTCCAAAGATGTGCAGGTTAGGTGGATCAGCCGTACTAAATAGTCCGTACTTTCAGGGATGTTCAGGTTGGCACAGTAAATGCAGGGTTAAGAGATTGGTCTGGCTGGGATGCTCTTTGGAAGGTCAGTGCAGACTCAATGGGCCAAATTGCCTCTTTCTGGACTGTAGGGATTCTGTTCCATAAATAGTTTAGTTGGAGCAGTATCAAGCAAACAAGAGATAGGTCTCAGGGAAGAGAATAAATAGAAGAAAACTAGGGATAAAATTTCCTTAGCTCCTGAGTGTCATCGCGAGAATATAGGGGACAAACAGGATGGGCAATAAATGTTGGCCCAGCCAGGGACACTCTGATCTCACACATGAATTTAAAAAATCAGGGGAGATGGCCAGTGAAGACCTTCTCAATGTCAGAGTAAAACTTTCCATTTTCCAATTAAGTGCTGAATGGTGAAACAAGGTTCTCACTGTGAGCAGTGAGAGGCCTGTTGACATGTATTAGCATTTATTAACATTTCATTACTACCTAATCTCACCTCATTGACATACAGTCCCTTTCCCCCACATTGAACACTTGAAAAGGTTCAGAAAAGATTTACAAGGATGTTCCCAGGGTTGAAAGGTTTGATTCATAGAGTCATAGAGTCATAGATTTATACGGCACAGAAACAAACTCTTTGGTTCAACTTGTCCATGCTGACTAGATATCCTAAATATCCATTTGCCAGCATTTGGCCCACATCACTCTAAACCCTTGCTATTTATATACTCATCCAGATGCCTTTTAAATGTTGTAATTATAACAGCCTCCACCACTTTCTCTGGCAGCTTATCCCATGCACTACCCTTTGCATGAACAAATTGCCCCTTAGATCTCTTTTATATCTTTCCCCTCTCACCTTAAATCTATGCCCTCTAGTTTTGAACTCCTCCACTCTGGGGAAATAACTTTGTCTATTTACCCTATCCATGCCCCTCATGATTTTATAAACCTAGATCAGGTCACCCCTCAGTCTTTGATGCTCCAGGGAAAATTGCCCCAGTCTATTCAGCTTTTCCATATAGCTCAAACCCTCCAACCCTGGCAACATCCTTGTAAAGCTTTTCAAAACCCTTTCAAGTTTCACAACATCCTCCCTATAGGAGGGAGACCAGAATTGCATGCAGTATTCCAAAAGTGCCTAACCAATGTCCTGTACAACAGCAACATGACATTCCAACTCCCGTACTCAATGCTCTGACCAATAAAGAAAAGCATACCAAATGCCTTCTTCACTATCCTATCCACCTGTGATTCCATTTTCAAGTAAGTATGAACCTGTACTCCACGGTCTCTTTGTTCAGTGATACTCACTAAGATCTTACCAATGAGCATATACCTTTCCTGATTTGCCTTTCCAAAATGCAGCACCTCACATTTATCTAAATTAAATGTCATCTGCCACTCCTTAGCCTTTTGACCCATCTGATCAAGATCCCGGTGTACTCTAAGGTAACCTTCCTTGCTGTCCACAGTATCTCCAACTTTGGTGTCACCTGCAAACTTATTAACTATTCCTACAATGTTCACATCCAAATCATTTATATAAATGACAAAAGCAATGGATCCAGCACCAATCCTTGTGGCACATCACTGGTCACAGGCCTCCATTCTGAAAAGCAACCCTCTTCCACACTCTGTCTTCTACCTTCAATCAAGTTCTGTATCCAAATGGCTAGTGTTCCCTGTATTCTAACCTTGCTAACCAGTCTACCATGAGGAACCTTGTCTAATGCTTCACTGAAATCCATATTGAACAGGTCCAATGCTCTGCCCTCATCAATCCTCTTCGTTACTACTTCAGAAAACTCAATCATATTCATGAGACATGATTTACCATGCACAAAGCCATGTTGGCTATCCTTAATCCTGTCCCTCAGGATTCCCTCCAACTCACCCACCACCACTGTCAGGCTCATCAGTCTGTAGTTCCCTGGCTTTTGCTTACCACCTTTTTTAAACTAGTGGCACCACATTACCCAATGTCCAGTCTTCTGGCACCTCACCTGTGAGTATCAATGATACAAATATCTTAGCAAGGGATCCAGCAATTACTTACCTTGTTTCCCACTGAATTCTAGGCTACACCTGATCAGATCCTGGTGATTCATCAACCTTTATGTGTTTTAAGACGTCCAGCACCCTTTCCTCTGTAATATGGATTTTTTTCAAGATGCTGCTGTATATTTACCCAGGTTCTCTATCTTCCATGTCCTACTCCAGAGCAAACACTGATGCAAAATACTTGTTTAGTATCTCCTCCATCTCCTGTGGTTCCAAACATAGGCTGCCTTGCTGTTCTTTAAGGGCCCCTATTCTCTCCTTAGTTACTCTTTTGTCCTTAATGTATTATAAAATCACTTTGGATTCTCCTTAACCCTATTTGCCAAAGCTCTCTCATGTTCCCTTTTTGTCCTCCTGATTTCCTTCTTAAGTATACTCCTACTGCCTACATACTCATCGAAGGAATGACCCGATCTCTGCTGTCTAAACCTAACATTTGTTAGAGATTTACAGCATGGAAACAGGCTCTTCAGTTCAACTTGTCCTTGCCACCCAGTTTTCACAATTAATCTAGCCCGATTTGCCTGCATTTGGTCCATATCCGTCCTATTCCATCCAATGTTTCTTAAATGTCAAAATTGTACTCACCTTCACCACTACCTCTGGTTGCCCATTTCAGACACTCACCATTCTCTGAAAAAATTGTCCCTCTGGTCAGTTTTGTATCTCTCTCCTCTCACCATAAACCTATGTGCTGTAGTTATAGATTCCCCTACCATGGGGAAAAACTGTTAGCTATTCACTTTATCTATGCCTCTCATGATTTCATAGACCTCTATAAGGTCACACTTCAGTCTCCTATGTTTCTGGGGAAAAAACTGCTATAGAGAAAGGTTGAATAGGCTCGGACTGTTTCCTCTGGAGCGTCAGAGGCTGAGGGGTGACCTTGTTGAGGCTTATAAAATTATGATGGCATGGATAAGATAAATAGACAAAGTCTATTTATAAATAGACGAAGCCTGGGGTGAGAGTGTCCAGAACTAGAGTGCATAGGTATATGTTGAGAAGGGAAAGATATAAAAGAGACCTAAGAGGCAACTTTTCACGCAGAGGGTGATACATGTACGGAATGAGCTGCCAGAGGAAGTGGTGGAGGCTGGTACAATTGCAGCATTTAAAAAGCATCTGGATGCGTTTATGATTAGGAAGGGTTTGGAGGGATATGGGGCGGGTGCTGGTAGGTGGGACTAGATTGGTTTGGGATATCTGGTCAGCATGGATGAGTTGGACCGAAGGGTCTGTTTCCGTGCTGTACATCTCTATGACTCTATGACTCTATTCAGCCTCTCCTTAAACCTCAGACCTTCCAGTCCAGATAACATCCTAGTAAATCTTTTTTGCATTCTTTTAAATTTAATAATATCTCCTCCACTGCTGAGTGCTTCTCTGGACCATTGTGACTGCACTGATCAGGGTGGCAATCTCGAAGCAGGATCTGGTGTCATGGTCTCTGCTGCTATATCTGGGCAAGAGGATGCCCTTCCACTGCAGCACTCCACCCACCAGAACCTCAGAGGCCTGCATTCACAACAGGCATTTAATTACAAAGAAATCTAAGAGCTCCTCGCAGTTATTGTTGCAGATGAATACACTGTATTTTATATTTTCTTTCACAGAGTCACTCCTATTGATTTTCAGATGGCCAACATTACTCCTGATTAATCAATGTTTCTCATATAATGAGAAACATTTATTTTGTTGATTTTGACATCCTTTTCATATTTTCTTTCTGTAGCTCTATTGCCATCCCTTGTTGATCTTTGCACCACTCCCTTTTTCCAGGATCGGTTCATTTTTTGTTTAGCCCCAGAGAATACCATCAAACACATCTTCCTCTCAGTCCCCTATCTGCATTCCACACAGATCATTCCCTCTGCGACATCCTAGTCCACTCCACGATCACCAATACCCACTGCACCTTCCCATGTAACTGCAGAAGATACAGCACCTGCTTCTTCATCTCCTCCCTGCTCGCCATGCAAGGGCCAATTGAATCAGCATTTCACCTGTACCTCCCCCAATCTTGTGCATTGCATCCACTACACCCAATGTGGCCTACTGTATACTCTAGAAACCAAATGCAAACTGGGTGACCACTTGGCAGAACACCTTCAGTCTGTGCACAAGCATGACCTCAACCTTCCTGGAACTTCTCATTTTAACCCAGCGCCCTGCTCACATGCCACCTGTCTGTCCTCAGCATACTGCAGTGTTCCAGTGAATCACAGCACAAACTGGAGGAACAACATCTCATCTTCAGACTAAGCACTTTATAGTCTTCTAGACTTAATATTGAGTTCAACATCTTCAAATTGTGAACTTACTCTCATTCCTTCCCTTTCTTTTAGCTTTACTTGTTCTATTCTCTGTCACCATGTCCTCTTTCCCCTCTTCCCATTCCAAAGGGATTGTCTGTTCTTTCCAGAGTGGATAAAGAGTGGAGCTGGAAAAAGCACAGCAGGTCAAGCAGCATCAGTGGAGGAGGGGAGTCGACGTTTCAGGTTGGAACCTTGCATCAGGGCTGTTCTTTCCAGTCTGGCAGTTAGATATCTAGACTCGAAACGTTAGCTTGGTCTCTCTACACGGATGCCGTCTGACCCCCTGTGACCTCCAACATTTGTTGTTTTCAGTACAGGTTCCAGCATCTGCAGTAATTTGCTCCTAGACGCACCATTGTTCTGTCACTCTCAAATTCCAATCACTTAAGGTGAACTAAACATCAACATATTTTCTCCCCTACTGCTACAACACCATCCCCCCCTTCTCCACTATCATATAAATGCTACCCCCTTCACACGTCACCAGCGCTGATGAACACTCATCTAGACTCGAAACGTTAGCTTGCTTACACTCTCTCCATGGATGCTGTCTGACCCGCTGTGATCTCTAGCATATCTTGTTTTTAGTAATCATCTTTACAATGTTGTGCTTCCCAAAATGGATCACAATGACAGGATCCTCCCATCACTCCAATATTTTTTCAAGCTGCTTGAAAGTGTCGCTTGCTCCAGCATCAAAAATGACTCTTTTATCCTGGATAAAAGAGGATACTCTCTGTGGTTTCATTTGACAAAGCCATTTTTAAAACTCCCCTCCAGGTACTAAAGCTTGTCCTTCTTTCTGCTTTGGGTCACTTCCTCTGAAGGAGCAATGCTAGGAGATAACTAGTGTGCATTTAATATGCATGAGATTCGTGTCAACTATGTTTCACTAAGGTGAAAGAGCAATCAATTACTGAGGGCAATGCTTTGCAGTTCAAAGGCAAATACCAGCATCCAAACTGTAATGTATCACAGTCTGCAGGCGTGAAAGAGTATCCTAGTGTCTGGTTCATGTTTACCTAATCATCAGCATTAATGGATAATCATATAATATGATGTCAGATTCTAGCTGGGATATCTGTATCTATTGGTATGAGCAACGGGGTCAAATAACCCCAATCCAGTCTTTTAAGAAAGTGTTAGAAGATAAGGTTGTATTGACATGTATTTCTCATAATTAGACTGATTTTCAACGTTCGTGGACAAAGTCTAAGCGATGCATGTACTCATATTTATTCAAACGCTGAGAAACCTGTAGTGTAGATATTATAAATTTGACCAAATATGGCTGTTTAAGAAGGATAGTAAGGACAAGCCAGGGAACTATAGACCAGTGAGCCTGAGGTAGTGGGCAAGTTGTTGGAGGGAATCCTGAGGGACAGGATGTACATGTATTTAGAAAGGCAAGGACTGATTAGGGATAGTCAATACGGCTTTGTGCATGGGAAATCATGTCTCACAAACTTGACTGAGGTTTTGAAGAAGTAACAAAGAGGATTGATGAGGACAGATCAGTAGATGTGATCTATATGGACTTCAGTAATGCGTTCAACAAGGTTCCCCATGGGAGACTAGTTAGCAAGGTTAGATCTCACGGAATAAAAGGAGAACTAGCCATTTGGATACAGAACTGGCTCAAAGGTAGAAGACAGCGGGTAATGGTGGAGGGTTGTTTTTCAGAATGGAGGCCTATGACCAGTGGAGTGCTACAAGGATCGGTGCTGGGTCCTTTACATTTTGTCATTTACATAAATGTTTTGAATGCGAGCATAAGAGGTACAGTTAGTAAGTTTGCAGATGACACCAAAATTGGAGGTGTAGCGAACAAGGTTACCTCAGATTATAACAGGATCTTGATCAGGTGGGCCAATGGGCCGAATAGTGGCAGGTGGAGTTTAATTCAGATAAATGTGAGATGCTGCATTTTGGGAAAGCAAATCTTAGCAGGACTTATACACTTAATAGTAAGGTCCTAGGAAATGTTGCTGAATAGAGAGACCTTGGAGTGCAGGTTCATAGCTCCTTGAAAGTGGAGTCATAAGTAGATAGGATAGTGAAGAAGGCATTTGGTATTCTTTTGTTTATTAGTCAGAGTATTGAGTACAGATGTTGGGAGGTCATGTTGCGGTGATACAGGACATCAGTTAGGCCACTGCTGGAAAGATGTTGTGAAACTTGAAAGGGTTCAGAAAAGATTTCCAAGGATGTTGCCAGGGTTGGAGGATTTGAGCTATATGGAAAAGCTGAATAGACTGGGGCAATTTTCCCAGGAGCATCAAAGACTGAGGGGTGACCTGATCTAGGTTTATAAAATTATGAGGGGCATGGATAGGGTAAATAGACAAAGTTATTTCCCCAGAGTGGAGGAGTTCAAACTAGAGGGCATAGGTTTAAGGTGAGAGGGGAAAGATATAAAAGGGACCTAAGGGGCAATTTGTTCATGCAAAGGGTAGTGCATGGGATAAGCTGCCAGAGAAAGTGGTGGAGGCTGGTATAATTACAACATTTAAAAGGCATCTGGATGAGTATATAAATAGCAAGGGTTTAGAGTGATGTGGGCCAAATGCTGGCAAATGGATATTTAGGATATCTAGTCAGCATGGACAAGTTGAACCAAAGAGTCTGTTTCTGTGCCGTATAAATCTATGACTCTATGACTCTATGATTCAAACCTTTCAACCCTGGGAACATCCTTGTAAATCTTTTCTGAATCCTTTCAAGTGTTCAATATGGGAGAATGGGAAACTGTATGTCAATGAGGTGAGATTAGGTAGTAATGAAATGTTAATAAATGCTAATACATGTCAACAGGCCTCTCACTGCTCACAGTGAGAACCTTGTTTCACCATTCAGCACTTAATTGGAAAATGGAAAGTTTTACTCTGACATTGAGAAGGTCTTCACTGGCCATCTCCCCTGATTTTTTAAATTCATGTGTGAGATCAGAGTGTCCCTGGCTGGGCCAACATTTATTGCCCATCCTGTTTGTCCCCTATATTCTCGCGATGACACTCAGGAGCTAAGGAAATTCTATCCCTAGTTTTCTTCTATTTATTCTCTTCCCTGAGACCCATCTCTTGTTTGCTTGATACTGCTCCAACTAAATTATTTATAGAACAGAATCCCTACAGTCCGGAAAGAGACAATTTAGCCCATTGAGTCTGCGCTGACCTTCCAAAGAGCATCCCAACCAGACCCATCTCTTAACCCTGCATTTACTGTGCCAACCTGCACATCCCTGAAAGTATGGACTATTTAGTACGGCTGATCCACCTAATCTGCACATCTTTGGACTGTAGGAGGAGACTGAAGGAAACCCACACAGACACAGTGAAAATGTGCAAACTCCACAAGTCTGTCGAGGCTGGAATCGATCCCAGGTCCCTGGCAGTTTGAGGTAGCAATGCTAACCACTGAGCCGCCTTGCCACCTCTCCTGATCACCATGTTAGTGATTGTTTAAACCAATTTACTCTCTTCAGGTATTGTCCCTGAAGGGAGGATAGAGGTTTATGGTGAAGGGAGACACATGACATGTGTGGGCTCACCCCAAGATGGCAGCAGCAGCAGTACGACCTGTTGGGTGATAGCTAAATGTGCTGTAATAAAGGGAAAGGAAGGTGGAACCATTGTTCATAGGTGAAATCTTATATCACACAATCTGTTTCTGCCAGCTTGAAAGCAACCAGCCGTTCACTTAATTATTTTGTTTCAGATCAATCTTCTAACTAATGGCAGCCTGGAGGACAGCCATGAACTATGAACGCCAATAAAAAAGCGTCCTGCATCCCAGACAGTTCCTCCATCTGACTAAAGAATAGGTGAAGAAACCAAGTATATTGTTCTCTGTGGACACAGCTGAACATTCAAGAATGTATTAGATTATTATTTGAATAGAAATAATGTGTAAGTGTATGGGCAAAAGGGAGATGAATGGTGCTACTTTACCATGCTTATTTGGGAGCTGGTACAGGTACAATGGGCTGAAAGGTCTAATTCTGCAAAATAACTAGTGGGAAGTAGGAATGGGGGCAGTAGGTGTTACATCAACTGCTGTCCCATTGGTCAGTCTCTGCATGTGCTGCTATTAGAGACTGATCATACCCCAGGCTGTGCAAATAGTAATGCTGGCTGATCACAGGGCACGCTCCAGTATCTATTGCATCTGGAGCTCCCCCTCCTCGGAAATATGTAAAGTGGAAACATTTATCAAGATTTTTCAATCAAATGAGATGATAGTTCCAGGTGCAGCCTAGGTCATTTGTACTTATGTGAAGCCATAAGTAAATACTTATATTGTTCACTGACCTCTTGGTGGATAGAGGATCTCAGCAATATCCCAACTTGGTCAGGTTGAATTTAATCAGGAGAAACTGAGGTGGGGTTGAAGGAGCTAGTTTTAGTGGGATTAAAATTACTGTATATGATGGTTCTGAATTAAGCGCTATAGTAATCCTCCATCATTTCCTGCCATAATGGGATACTTCACCAAAAATGGCTTTGGGAATATTGTAACATTAACAGCCTATAGAAGCATATTATTATTCATGGCTACACGGAGCATAATGATTGAGTTGAAGAGACATAGAGATCTACAGTATGGAAACAGACCCTTCAGTCCAACTTGTCCATGCTGACTAGATATGTTAAATTCTAGATATCTTCTATTTGGCCCATGTCCCTCTAAACACTTCCTATTCATGTACTCATTCAGATGCCTTTTAAATATTATTATTGTACCCGCCTTCACCACTTCCTTTGGCAGCTCATTCCATACATTCCATGCAAGCATCAAAAAGTTGCCCTGCTCACCTTAAATCTTTCCCCTCTCACCTTAAACCTAGTTTAGAACTCCCTTACCCTGGGAAAAAGACCTTGGCATGCCCTTCACAATTTTACAAATCTCTATAAGGTCACCCCTCAACCTCTGACGACCCAGGGAAAACAGCCCCATCCTATTCAGCCTCTCTCTATAGCTCAAACCCTCCAAACTTGGAAAAATCCTTGCAAATCCTTTCTGCATTCTTTCAAGTTTTATAACGTCTTTCTTACAGCAGGGAGAAAAAATGGAGTGTGGTATTCCAACAGAGGCCTAACCACCAATCTGTACTGCTGCAACATTACATCCCAATTCCTACACTCAATGCACTGACCAATAAAGGCAAGTGTACTAACTGCCTTCTTCACCGTCCACCTGTGACACCATCTTCAAGGAACTATGAAGCTGCATTCCAAGATCTCTTTGTTCAGCACCACCCCCCAGGAACGTACAGTTAAGCATATAAGTCTTGCCCTGATTTGCCTTTCTAAAATCACTTTGAGTCATTTTGGAACCTAATGGATCTAAGGCTGAATGTTGAAATAGTAGATGTTGAAAATTATAGATATAATTGCCATCACCTCTGTATTATTAAGTAGCTCTCTGGATTTCTGAGATCTTCTCCCTTGCATATGCTTAAAGAAAATCTTTACGTGCAGATTAAAGAAAGGGTATTTTTTATTAACATAAATCCCTCCATTAAAAATCATCCTTCAAGCTCCAGTTATATAGACTTACCCTGCTTAACCTTTCCTCATAAGACAAAACCTTCAAGTTTGCTGATGACACAAATCTGGTGAGAGTATGACTGATGATGAGGATGTCGGGAGGCTTCAAGGTGATTTAGGTAAGTTGAGTGAGTGGACAAATACATGGCAGATGCAATATAATGTGGATAAATATGAAATTGTTCACTTTAGTAGGAAAACCAGAATGACAGAGTATTATTTAAATGGTAATAGATTGAGAAAGGTTGATGTACAAGGAGACCTGGATATCCTTATACACTGGTCTTTGAAAGCAAACTTGCAGGTGTTGCAAAGCTAAACATGCAAGCAGCATGTTGGCTTTCATTGCCGGAGAGTTTGAGTACAACAATGAAGAAGTCTTACTGTTGTGTAGGGCTTTGATTATACCTGGAGTGCAGTGTGTGTATTTGTGACTCCTTCCCTAAGGAAAGATATACTTACCATAAGAGTGAGTGCAAAGAAAGATCATTAGGTTGATTCTTGGGATGGCAGGATTGTTGTATGAGGAGAGATTTGTTTGACTGGGCCTGTATTCAAGGAGAAAGTGAGGACTGCAGATACTGGAGATCAGAGCTGAAAATGTGTTGCTGGAAAAGCGCAGCAGGTCAGGCACCATCCAAGGAACAGGAGAATTCCTTGGTTGCTGCCTGACCTGCTGCGCTTTTCCACAACACATTTTCAGCTTGGGCCTGTATTCACTTGAGTTTAGAAGATTGAGAGGGAATCTTATTGAAAAGCATAAAATTCTGATAGGGGTGGACAGATTGGATGCAGAATGACGTTTTCCTCTGATTGCCAGTTCCAGAACAAAAAACAATGGTCTCAGAGTTCATGGTTGGCTATTTCAGGGAGAGATGAGAAACATTTTCACTCAAAGGATAGTGAATTTATGGACAACTAAGTTACTGAATACATTTCAGGAAGAAATAAATAGATTTCTGGAAGATAAAAGGTGTCAAGACATGTAGGGAGTATGGCATTGAGAGAGAAGTTTTCTCTATTTAAATAATATTCTGCTTCTCCTTTCTTCTTGCCAAAATGGATCATTTCAACTTTTCCCACATTATACACCTGCCAAATTATTGATCTCAAATTTAACTGATATATATCTCTTACTAAACTCTTTGTATCCTCCTTGTAACTTGCTGCCCCATCTATCTTTGTATCATCAGCGAAGTTATTAATTTATATTGTAAATGATTGAGGCCCCAGCTGTGATTCCTGTGCCACTCCAGGATTTAGGTTATTCACATTAAAATATTCCATTTGTATGTTTACAGTTCACCAGCCAGTCCTTAGCCCATGCTTATGTATCACTCCTAACACCATGAGCTCTTATCCTGTGCATTATACTTTTATGTGGCCCATCATTGAAAGCCTCTTGTGAACCAAATATATTAGATCAACTGCTACCCTTCTATACACCTTGCTTATTCCATCCTCAAAGAACTCTAATGAATTTGTGAAACAGAATGTTCTGTTCACAAAACCATGTCTCTGCTTTACTTAAGGCTTGCTAAATGTCTTGCTTTGACAGTATTGTTGCTTTAATGCCCCTTTTATTGTTTCTTGTTTTTGTTCGAGTTCTCTCTCATTTACTTTTTTTATCTCTTTGTCAATGTGCAATTTTTTTTAAAAAAGATATTGCTGGTGGAGCAGGGTTTATTTATCCCTGGTGCATTGCTCCAGTTCTAACATCACAAGCATGGCAGAAATATAATTTAACATTCGGTATCATATTAGCTTGATAATACTCACCTTCGTATTGTGTCATCAAAATTAATTTGAGAGTTCACCTTCTCACGGATACCATCAACAATTATAACTCAAAAGTTATGATGAAGCTAATTATTTAAGGTTTCATTGTTTCTATAAAATTTTGTTGGAGAAAATAATCCTTTAAGGGAAGAGCAGATTGTCGTATAGTTGCATTTCAAGGTAATCTAAATCATTACACTACACATCTGTACACAATTAACAAAATTAGAAGGATCTATTTTTGTACTCCAAGCATCCCTGAACTAAATTTTACAAACAATCTATCCTGACCACAGTTATCTTTGATTGTACAGTTAATTATTGCCTGGATATTCTTAATGTGCATTGATTAAAAAAAACACTGTGAAATGCAAATACTTGATTTCATGATTTCCCTCAACCCCCATCTTTTCACATTCTAAAAATGGGATTTATGTCGTGTTGCCATTCCATAGGCACTGCTTCCAGGCGCTTTAGTGACAAAGATGACAAACACTGTCTTTAACACTGTGATTGCTTGATATTAATTGTTGTCGGATTATTCAGTTGGAATGCTTGTACACTAATACAGTTGAATGTGTACCTGCCCATTCCTGTTCTTAGAAAATATTAATAATTGGTATTTTCTTCTGACCTACACAGAACATAAGCTATAATTAAAGACAGGTACAGTGAGATGCTAAATGTTGGATTTTTGAGAGAGAATCCTTCAAGCACATCATTGGTTAGGATTGTAGTGCTAGACTAGATTTTGGTTCATTTTGATTCTGATGTTGAGTCTGAAGTAGACTGCATGGTTTAAAAAAGAGAACAAAATGAAAATTTCCAAATTATTCAACCTGAAAGCAATGTTGTAGATTGCCCAAAAATGTCTTTTAAACATTTCAGTGACTTTAATGAGTAGTTGATGAAGGACATCTTCTGACCAGGAAATCTGGCCTTCACTTTGTTTTTATCCCTTCTCCCTCCAGTTCTTGTTTGCATAGCTTTTCTCTCCCTAGCTTCTACTATTAACACTTACTCTTCATCCACATCACTCCTCTACAATCACCAGCACTCTCTTGGTCTTTTGCCCAGAGAATCTGTTCCACTTGTTCCTGCTAATCTCTTTTCATTTCAAAAGCAAAAGAGCTATCAGCTTTCCAACCCCCTTGAGTTCCAATGAAGACTCATATTGGACACAAAATATTAACTGTTTTTCTCTTTCCACAGATACTATCACACCTGTTGTGTTCCTCCAGCACTTTCTGTTTTTACTTCAGGTTTCCAGCATTTGCAGGACTTTATTTTTAGATTAGCTGATGAAGGAACCCTTTTAGCAAACATAGATTTTTCTTTTCATAAAAAAGAATGAGGCCAAAGAAGGATTAATGGCTTGCTGTATGGCAACAATAGAGATTGTATTTATACTCAGCATATAGTGCAGCTTTATGTGCCACTGAAGATAACATAGAGTTTCTGTGCAGTTCTATATTTAAATCATTTGCATGTCACTTGGGCAGGCGAATTCTGAATACAGGAAGATTCCTTAAAGGATACACGCTCCAATAATAAAGACCTTTCGAAAAATCTTCAAATGTGAAAAATCAATCAAAGGTTTTTCAAGTGTTTTGCTCCGAAAGGTACTGAAATATGGGAAGTCAGCAATGAATATAAGAAATCAGGTTGAAAGTGTGTGGTCACAGTTTCACTTTTACATCTTGGAAGTGAGAGTACACATTCTATGATGAGTACTTTCCGATACATTTAGTTTTCTGCAGAAAGTTTTAAACAAGTTTCCACAACAATCAAAAGAAATCAAGCATAATTCACAATTCCAGAATATTGGCATAATGTGAGATTTGAATGTGCAGATGGTCCAAAGATGGTGAAACAAAGATCCTTTCTTCCAATAGGATCTTGACATTTCAAACTTGTAAATGGAGATTTTGTTACATTAGCTTAACCTTACATATTACACGATTCATCATTGATTTGTTTCTTCCCAAAACAATGATTTGTCCGTGCTTCCTGTAATCATTATGTTTTGTGCAGCAAAATAATAGCATTTGTCCTTACTGCCTTAAACAGGAACCACTTTCTCAACCAGAGAAGGTCATAATGCTTTCCTGTCAGTGGGATTCTATTCTTTCTATTCAGCATTATGGGGAGGAAATTCTTCCAAACATTTTGCTTTGCTTTAAAAATATTGGGCTGAATATTCATTTTTGCAATACCAATTATTCAGCTGCAAAGTGGCCCATTACATCCCCAACATTGAGGGCATCAAGCACATAGACATTTTAGCCTGGAAATCCACAGTTCTCCACGTCAGGAAAGAAAACTGGAATCAGCAGGTTTTAGGAATTGTTCAATGATAAAGCAAAGAAAAATCAGGGTAACCAGAATTTGACGAGTGCTGACAATCAAACAAAGTGCTATTTGAGGTCAGGGAAAACCTAATTATACATTCAATAAAATTCTATTGGTTTTTTGCAACAAAGGGCTAGATTTAGCATAATTGCTAAGGACCTGTTTATTTTTTCCAAGTTTAAACTTATTTGTTTGCAATATTTTACCCTATTGTCTATTTTTGCTTGCTGCCTGGCAAATGCTCTTCTCACTTGTGATGAATGGTAAGAGATAAGCGAAAGATAAGTAATTGGCATCTGTGCCAGAGATATTTTGTTGATTAAAACATGGAGAAACAAAATCTTTCAGAATTTGCCTGCCAAGTTCTTCATGATAATTGAAATATATCAGCATTGGAACATCCTCAGATCCTAAGCCTCTCTGTGCAAGAATGGAGGTGTGCTTGCCACATCATGTGAACTAGAGCAATTTAAGAAGGTAGCTCACCACCACCTTCCCAAGGATAAATATTATGGGTAATAATTGCTGGCCCAGCCAGATACACCCACATCCCATGAATAAGTTAAAAGTTCCTCCTACTTCTTAAATTGCTCCCTGACTCCCTCTCCAAATGGACTGTCTCCTTCTTCCTCCTGTGGAACAAAGGTTTCCTGCTGTACTTTCTTCTGCAAGAGGCATTCTTGACAATTAATGCTGGTGTATTCAGAAAGTCACTCTCAAATCTATCCTGGCATCTGAAGGACATCTTCATCATCTTGAGCTCTACATTGATGGAGTGGAAGTTGTGATATCTTTGTAAGATGAAACAATGTGCAGCACATGGACAGTAAAGCCAAATGCAATTTGTTTGCTTTGGACCTTACATATATGCAAATGTGATGCATTATGAATTACATGTCACCATCATGTATATATAATATTCATACAGGCCTAGTTTCCATTATCTGTACTTCCAAATACCAAAAAGACCTAAAAAACGGAAGGTCTTTTTGAAAAAGGTCCTGAAGGGACCTGTTGCCTTGTTGAGTCCAGTCCCTCTGGAGAAAGAAAAAGCTTTGCTTTGCCTGTATAGACCTGGAAGAACCTAAAAGTGAAGATTTATTTTCCAAAGTGAAATCTCCTTGGTCACTACCGCAATAACTTATGATGATGTCCTTTCAACTTAGCTATCTACATCAATTTTAGACTTGTTTCTCTCACTGTACTCCAATTGTGACTCTTTTCCTGCCAGGCTTATTTTCTTTCTGCTGACTGTGGTAAATATGACTTCAGCAATGAAAACCTCATTTCAAGCTGTCTTCTGAGAAGCAACTCTGCTGGCATTCTACCCGTAGTAGTGTGAGGTTACAACAAATAAAGTCAAAAAACAAATAATCAGTTTCTTTCAGTATGTATCTAGCATTTGTTTAACAAGACCATGCTTAATAATTTGTTCTGTGCTTCTAATGCTCCAAATGAAGTCGGATGATAAGGCAGTAAAATAGTACTCATTCATATGAAATTTTAATACTCTGCTCACATAAATCTGTGACATAATATCATCTGGGAACCTGTAAGTAAAAGTCAAACAATGTAAAACCTCTAAAGTTTTATTAGTTGTTGGTACAAGCATTAGAAGCACCAAAATCCACTTTGAGATTTTTGGTCTCCTTATCTAACCAAAGATATACTAGCATTTGAGGCTGTCCACAGAAAGTTCACAAGATTGATACCAGCAATAGAAGGATTGTCTAATGAGGAGAAGTTGAATAAGTTGGGGTTGTACTCATTGGAGTTTAGATGAATGAGAGACGATCTTACAGAAACCCAAAAGTCCGAGGAGACTTGATGGGGGTAGTTGTAGAAAGGTTGTTTCTCCATGTAGGAGAGTCTAGGACTTTAAATTCTTACATAATGGCTACCTATTAATGTGAATAACTTCAAATTCTGCCAAATCAATGTGCAGGCTCTGCCACACTCTTGCTGACCATTTCCATGGTTGCAAAGGTACCAGTGGTGGCTTTTTTTCCATTGCTTGACACATTCTACCCTGTTTTACTGTGTTATCTATGTCCTTATTTAACCATGGCAACTTAAGATAATTTTTGACTAGATTGTTTGTTAAACTGATCCCTAAGTGTTGATCATGAAGATCCCAGTGTAACTGTGATCATTGGCTTTCCACATAACGTCTGTGGCTCACCACAAATCACAACCATTATCAACTGACAAGTTATTTCTATGGTTAGAAAAGTGGCCTGTTTTTCAAATATTATCTGTTTTGGCTGCTCTTGCAATACAGTCATACACATTTGACAATATGAGGTCACTATGTGTTATTCTGTCAATGTCATTTCTTGTAATTGGCAAATCACTTGAAAATAAAATACATCCTTCCTGTAAAGCTTTTTTATTGGATGGGGTTGGTAAACCAGCTATATCATCAGATTAAACTGATCTTCCAAGCATCTGTCATTAATGTCATAGTTTAAATGAAAGCCCATCTCTGCATCCAGGCAACAGATAAATAGGTATTCAAGCCTTTGGTTTTAAAATGGCTTTGATGATGAAACTGTGGCAAAGGGAGTACTGTTGTTTGCATAGTCAGGTCATGGGGTCACACCACTGTAACGTAAGTTTGTAAGAACAGAATGATTGGTTACGGTCAGTACCTCTGAACTATCACTACGATATGATGTTTTGTATGAACAGCAAATCTTGAGAACCTATGTCCCAAAGACTGCTGAATCGGATCGAACAGCTTATGTCTTCATCAGGTCGCAAAAAGCAAGGTTTTTTTTCATTTATATTTAGGGGATGTAGACTTCTTCTGCTGGGCAAACAGGTATTGTCCATCCCTAGTTGCCCTTGAGAAGGTGGTGGTGAGTTACCTTCGTCAATTGCTGCACTCCATGTTCTGTAGTTGCACCAACACTGCCTTTAGGGAGGGTGTTCCAGGCGTTTGACCCAGCGACAGGGAAGGAACAGCAGCATATTTCTAAGTCAGTGGTTTGGAGGGGAACATTCAGGTGGTGGTATGCTGAATGTACCTAACCAGCCCAGACTTCAAAACTCACAACAGTGTCCAAAATTGCACGTCATTCTGCAACTGGACAACATTTGCTAAATAATCCTGAGAAATCCAAGTATTGCAAGCACAATATTCATACACAAGGAATTGCACTGACAATAAATTTCGGAGTATCAGTCGCAATGTGGCACACCCATATTAGAGAGAGAGAGAGAGAATGTAATATACGTATATATGTGTGCCACATTGTGAACTTGACTCTTAATTCTAAATTGGTTGTCAATATATTATATATACATACGTATAAACTCCAGACATTAAAATAGGGCAGCTGGAAAGGTTATGTACACACATTGTGCCTGTTCACAAAACATGTGGCAGCTATTCACTGAATAATTTGTCAGAACAATGCTTTGACCAATCAAAATTAACCTTGGCAATTAACTGGTAATCATCATCCAACCTGTGCATTCTCCATGGTCGTGCCTCTTTTAAGCACAGTCCATTTTCCAATGTCCCCACATACAGTACAAGTGTTATTTTCCCTTTACGTTGATATTTCTTAGTAATTGTCCTAATGAATGCAAGTCACAAAGCTTAGACATTTTCTTTTCACCAATACTCAACCACTAGATATATCAAGTACATTTTCAACCAGAAGATTGAGAAATCCAAGTATTGCAAGCACAATATTTATACATTCTAATATAAGCAGTTTCTAATAAAAGCATCAAAGCAACAGGAACTGAGCAACCCAAGGTTGAAGAATAAATGACTTACTAATTCACGACTAGCTTTGAACAGCACAACCCCTGGAGCAAGAAAGCTGAACAGATGGAGTTGATATTAGGAAGGTAGGCACATGAAAAACACACACATCACTATATGTCTGTTTTGCCAAAGGAATTAAAACCTGTAAAATGTAAGTTTCTAACACATGTAAAGCTAATTGAAAGATATTGTTGAAAAATGCTCAAATAGCTACATTGACTATCCCAGAATCATAGACTCATAGAGATGTATAGCACAGAAACAGACCCTTCGGTCCAACTCGTCCATGCCGACCAGATATCCCAACCTAATCTAGTTCCATTTGCCAGCAGTTGGCCCATATCCCTCTAAACCCTTCACATTCATATACCCATCCAGATGGCTTTTAAATGTCGCAATTATACCAGCCTCCACTACTTCCTCAAGCAGCTCATTCCATTCACGCACCATGCTCTGCGTGAAAATGTTGCCCCTTAGTTCCCTTTTATATCTTTCCCCTCGCATCCTAAACCTATGCTCTCCAGTTCTGGACTCCCCCACACCAGGGAAAAGACTTTGTCTCTTTATCCTATTCATGCCCCTCATGATTTTGTAAACCTCTCACCCCTCAGGTCACCCCTCAGCCTTTGATGCTCCAGGGAAAACAGCCCCAGCCATTTAGACTCTCCCATAGCTCAAATCCTCCAACCCTACCAACATCCTTGTAAATTATTTCTGAACTCTTTCAAGTTTCACAACATTCTTCTGATAGGAAGGAGACCAGAACTGCACGCAATATTCCAAAAGTGGCCTAACCAATGTCCTGTACAACTGCAACATGACCTCCCAGCTCCTATACTCAATGATCTGACCAAGAAAGGAAGGCATACCAAACACCTTCTTCACTATCCTATCTACCTGCGACTCTACTTTCAAGGAGCTATGAACCTGCACTCCATGGTCTCTATGTTTAGCAACACTCCCTAGGACCTTATCATTAAGTGTATAAGTCCTGCTAGGATTTGCTTTCCCAAAATGCAGCATTATCTAAATTAAACTCCATCTGTCACTCCTCAGCCCATTGGCCCATCTGATCAATATCCCGTTGTAATTTAAGGTAAGCTTCTTCGCTGTCCACTACATTTCCAATTTTGGTGTCATCTGCAAACTTATTAACTATACCTCTTATGCTCACATCCAAATCATTTATATAAATGACAAAAAGTAGAGAACCCAGCACTGATCCTTGTGGCACTCCACTGGTCACAGGCCTCCAGTCTGAAAAATGACTCTTCACCACCACCTTTGAGCCAGTTCTGTATCCAAATGGCTAGTTCTCCCTGTATTCCATGAGATCTAACCTTGCTAATCAGTCTCCCATGGGGAACCTTGTCGAATGCCTTACTGAAGTTCATATAGGTCACGTCCAATTCTCTGCCCTCATCATCCTCTTTGTTATTTCTTCAAAAAGTCAATCAAGTTTGTGAGACATGATTTCGCAAGCACAAAGCCATGTTGACTATCCCTAATCAGTCCTCGCCTTTCCAAATACATATAAATCCTGTCCCTCAGGATTCCCTCCAACAACTTGCCCACCACTGATATCAGGCTCACCAGTCTATAGCTCCTTGGCTTGTCCTTACCACCTTTCTTAAATAATGGCACCATGTTAGCCAACTTCCAGTCTTCTGGCACCTCACCTGTGACTATTGATGATACAAGTATCTCAGCAAGGGGCCCAGCAATCACTTCCCTAGCTTCCCACAGAGTTCTAGGGTACACCTGATCAGGTGTTGGGGATTTATCCACTTTGATGCATTTCAACACATTTCCTCCTCTGTAATGTGGACATTTTTCAAGATGTCACCATCTATTTCCAACATTCTGTATCTTCCATGTCCTTCTCCACAGTAAATACTGGTGCTGGTTTGATCATTGCAATCATGTCTCCTATGATGTATGATCGATGGTTCACATCAGCAAGAGATATTTACCACTGGAGTTTTGACTGGCTAGGATCATTTGAGAGGGCAGTGAGGAGTCAACCACATTGCTATAAACATGTATATTTTTATAAATGACCAAAAAAAAAGGCCAGATCAGGTAAGGACAACAGATTGCCTTCCTTAAAAAACATGAGTAAGTAGGATGGATATTTATATTTATAATTAGTTACAATCAGGCCATCTTTTAGTTCCAGATTTCGGTTTGTATTGATTGAATTCAAATGTCACCATTTACGTTGGTTAGGCATGATATTCTGGTCTCTTTGCAGTAGGGAGGATATTGTAAAACTTAAAAGAGTTCAGAAAGCTTTACAAGATGTTGCCCGGGTTAGAGGGTTTAAACTATAGGAAGAAGTTGAATAGGTTGGGGATATTTTCCCTGGAGCGTTAAA
Source organism: Chiloscyllium punctatum (assembly GCF_047496795.1). Classification (NCBI taxonomy): domain Eukaryota; kingdom Metazoa; phylum Chordata; class Chondrichthyes; order Orectolobiformes; family Hemiscylliidae; genus Chiloscyllium; species Chiloscyllium punctatum. Next base: position 102,876,366 of record NC_092739.1, on the reverse strand, counting down.
GGCTTAGTAGTGACCTTATAGAGGTTGATAAAATCATGAGGGGCATCGATAGGGTAAATAGAAAAATCTTTTCCCCAGGGTAAGGCGTCCAAAACTAGAGGCTATCGGCTTACAGTGAGAGGGGAAAGATTTAAAAGGGACTTAAGGAGTAACATTTTCATGCAGAGGGTGGTACATGTATGGAATGAGCTGCCAAAGGAAGTGGTAGAGGCTGGTTCAATTACAACATTTAAAAGATATATGGATGGATAAATGAATAGAAAGGGTTTAAAGGGACATGGACCAAGTGTTGGAAAATGAGACGAGATTAATTTAGGATATCTGGTCAGCATGGACAAGTTGGACCGAAGGGCCTGTTTCCGTGCTGTATATCTCTGTGACTCTATGACTCTACTGTGATGGGTTTCAGACACATGCCTCTACAGCATTAGCCTGTGTCTCTGGATGACCAGTTCTGTGACATTACTACTAGGCCACCATGCCCCAATTCTCCACAGATGTATCCATGTAGATTGTAATCTGAATCTGTTTTTTTCTGCATTCTGACCTCAGACTTTGAGTATATTTCTCTCTGACAGGTCGTATTGTGCTTTTATTGGTTAAAGAGTATCTTCAGAGTCCTGGCAGAGATCTATGCTTGAGAGCCTATGTTCAAAGCAGTATATAATAATGACTATCCTTTAATCTGCAATCCTTTTAAAAATACCTTAACGTTGGGAGCGTAGAACTGTTTGAAAGATTACATATTTCAGCCAGTCTGAGGTCTGGATTGGAGGTAGCTAGGCAAGCCATTTGACCCCTCCCAATTCAGGATTCATAATGTCTGCTGAGACACAGCAGCACCTCTGGCTGTTCCTGCAGCCAGGCAGATGCAGCATTTCACAAAATAAATGTAATTTCGCTGCACTTGTTCCTAGTCGTCTGCATCTTCATATATGCAGCTCCAACTTTGTCAGTGAGCCTGCTGATTGCTCAGTGCTTGAGTCCCTCCCTGCTGTTCCTTGTTCTGGGAGTGTTTGGCGGGGACACTCTAGAAGCAGCCTTACATTGACTTTAAAAGAGTAGGAGGGAGTAGAGAATTTTTACTCTATAATCTAACCCTGTGCTGCACCTGTCCTTGGAGTTTTTGATGTGGACCATGCAGATGGAACTTTTCTTTCAGTTTAAAATAGTAGAATGCCTCCCATTAGTCTATTGTCTCTCCAAATTTGGCTGTCTGCCAGATCTTTCGAATTGCACAATGAATGTGCTCTAAGGACTTAAATTTGCTGAAATTTGTCAATATTTTTGGACACTTATAAAACATGCAGAAGACACAGAACTGAATTTTCATTTATGACTACCAATGCTTGATTAAAAACTCAACCCAATCTTACCCTTCTGACTCTATTGACTAATGTAAGTATCTGCTTATGTTTGATATATTGATCAGTATCTAACCGAATGAAGAGATGAATCATGCTATTCCAGATGCCATTATATGACGTACTATTATTTACCATGTTTAGTTATATTGTGCTGCCAAACCGGTAAGACACTAGATTGCACAGCATGTTGTGCTGCAGTGCTAATTTGGACAGATCCTATTTGGTGACAGTCACATGAGGTAACATCCAATTTCAGTAGTTACCTAAAACCAAGAGTATCATTAACCACAGCAAAAAGGTAAAGTTGCTTCTAATAAAAGATCACAAACTCTGTTTCTCTCACCTCCGATGCTGCCAGACCTGCTGAGTATTTCCAACATTTCCTGCTTTCATTGTCATGTAAAACTGGATGGAATAAATAATGAGAAGCAATCAACTGATGACAGTTTGGACAATGTTGAAACTTACCCAGAAAAGTTTTCAATTTCAGATTTGTGACCTACAATCAAAGACAAACTACGTGGAAGAAATGGCTGAAGAAATAGGACATAGCAAAGACTATATACCCTGACAGTTCTGCAGTAGTATTGAATTCTTCTGTTCTAGAACTAGCCATGCCCTTAGCTAATTATTCTATACAGCAACAACACTGGCATCTAACCAAAAATATGGAAAATTGTCAGGAAAAAGGTCAAATCAAATCTTGGCGATTACTGTCCCATTAATCTGAACTCAATTAATAACAAAGTGATCAAAGGTATTGCAGTTACTCAGCAATAAACAGAAACCCTGAACTTCAGTTTGCACTTTCACAAAGGGAATACTCCTGTTCTTATATCTGATAGGGTCAAATGTAGAAAATGAAGTTCAGTTTCAAAGGTGAGGCAAAGAGACAATCCTCAACATCAGGGCAGAATGGGGTGGAATGTTATTTTAAGGAGCTCTAGCAAAATCAAAGTGAATGGAAATCCAGAGTAAAATTCTTTGCTGCTTGATGTAATATCTAGCACAAATGAAGACAGTTTTGGTTGATGGTGCTCGTTCATCTTTGCTCCAGAACGTTACTGAAGGATTTCCTCAGTGTATTGTCCTGGGCTCAACAAGCTTCTGCTGTTTTATAAATCCCTTTCCTTGCATCATAAAGCCAGAAGTGGGACTTTTGTATGGATGATTGCACAATGTTTAGTACCATTTACAAACCTTCCAATACTGAAGTAGTCCGTGTCTAAACTTAAAAAGACCTGGATAATATTCTGGCTTAGACTGATAAGCAGAGGATAACACTTAAGTACCAGGTAATGACCATCTCGAACAGGAGAGAATCCAACCATTTCCACTTGGCATTAGATAGCATTACCACAACAGCACCCTACAAATTTTACATTCTGAAAGTTTATGTCATCCAGAATCTGAAACTTAAACAGTTATATACAGAGGAATCTCGGTTATCCGAATGCCTCGGCTGAGGAATATTTTGTCAGGTAATTGAATGTTTGGATAATTTAAAGCCGGATAATACAGTTTAGCAAAGCATCGAGACCTTGTGATTTTGTCTGGATGATCCAAAATTCGGATAATCGAATTCTGGATAATTGAGGTTCCTCTGTAAATAGTGTGACTACAAGAGCAAATCTGAGCCTGGGATTTCTGAGGTGAACAATCTTAGTCTCTAAAGCATGTCCACTATCTACAAACCACAATGCAGGAGATTGCTGGATAAGTGTGACTCTGACTGTATTCAAAAAGCATGACACCATTCAACATAAGGTAAAACCAATGACTGCAGATGCTGAAAACCAAATACTGGATTAGTGGTGCTGGAAGAGCACAGCAGTTCAGGCAGCATCCAACGAGCAGCGAAATCGACGTTTCGGGCAAAAGTCCTTCATCAGGAATAAAGGCAGTGAGCCTGAAGCATGGAGAGATAAGCTAGAGGAGGGTGGGGGTGGGGAGAGAGTAGCATAGAGTACAATGGGTGAGTGGGGGAGGAGATGAAGGTGATAGGTCAAGGAGGAGAGGGTGGAGTGGATAGGTGGAAAAGAAGATAGGCAGGTCGGACAAGTCAAGGAGACAGTAAGAGCTTCAGAGCAGAGGAAATGACCTGGGAGTTGCAGTGGGAGAGGGACTCCCTGAGATTCTTGTAGAGAGAGGAGGAAAACTTCTTCAAGGCAGGCATCCTTGCAAGAGGATTTGCAGTAGGGTTAAAATCAACAAGGTAATCTCAGGGAGTCCCTCTCCCACTGCAACTCCCAGGTCATTTCCTCTGCTCTGAAGCTCTTACTGTCTCCTTGACTTGTCCGACCTGCCTATCTTCTTTTCCACCTATCCACTCCACCCTCTCCTCCTTGACCTATCACCTTCATCTCCTCCCCCACTCACCCATTGTACTCTATGCTACTCTCTCCCCACCCCCACCCTCCTCTAGCTTATCTCTCCATGCTTCAGGCTCACAGCCTTTATTCCTGATGAAGGGCTTTTGCCCAAAACGTCAATTTCGCTGCTCGTTGGATGCTGCCTGAACTGCTGTGCTCTTCCAGCACCACTAATCCACCATTCAACATAAAGCAACCCATTTGATTGCACTTCAGCCCCACTTCAATTTTCACTTCCTCCACAACAAATACACAGTGGCAGTGGTGTGTGCTATTTGCTGTTTAAAATATAACTACTCATAAGGTTCCTTCATACCACGTTCCAAATCCACACATTTACACCTTAGAAGGACAAAAGTAACAAATACGTGGGAACACCAACATCTGCGTGTCAGAATCCTACAACTCCTTTCCAACAACATTGTGGATATATTTGTACACATTATTGCAGCAGTTCAAGAGGGTTTCTCCCTATCAACATCTCAGTGACATTCATATCCCGTCAAAGAATGTGAAAAAAATGTAAAATCTCACACACTGTGATGTCAGGAAACTTGGTCAAAGAAATAAAGTTTAATAATGGTCAGAAGCAATAATAATTGGGGACTCGATAGTTCGGGGCACAGATAGGCGGTTTTGTGGGAACGAGAGAGACTCACGTTTGGTATGTTGCCTCCCAGGTGCAAGGGTACGTGATGTCTCTGATCGTGTTTTCCGGGTCCTTAAGGGGGAGGGGGAGCAGCCTGAAGTCGTGGTCCATATTGGCACCAATGACATAGGTAGGAGTGCTGAGGATGTTAGACAGGCTTTTAGGGAGCTAGGTTGGAAGCTCAGAGTTAGAACGAACAGAGTTGTTGTCTCTGGTTTGTTACCCGTGCCACGTGATAGAGAGTCGAGGAATAGGGAGAGAGAAGAGTTAAATGCGTGGCTACAGGGATGGTGCAGGAGGGAGGGATTTCGGTATTTGGATAACTGGGGTTCTTTCTGGGGAAGGTGGGACCTCTATAGACAGGATGGTCTGCACCTGAACCTGAGGGGCACCAGTATCCTTGGGGGGAGGTTTGCTAGTGCTCTTGGGGGGGGTTTAAACTAACTCTGCAGGGGCATGGGAACCCAGACTGTAACTTTAGGGTGCAGGACCTGGAGTGTAGGGAGGGTAGGAATATGGTATCAATCTTAAAGGATCGTGCCTGTAAACAGAAGAGTGGCTTGAAGTGTGTATACTTTAATGCCAGAAGTATACGAAATAAGGTAGGTGAACTCGCAGCGTGGGTTGGTACCTGGGACTTCGATGTTGTGGCTATTACGGAGACATGGCTAGATCAGGGACAGGATTGGCTGTTGCAGGTTCCAGGGTTTAAATGTTTTAGTAGGGTCAGAGGTGGGGGTAAAAGAGGGGGGTGTGTGGCTTTGCTTGTCAAAGATAGTATTACAGCGGTGGAAAGGAAGATGGATGAAGATTTGCCATCTGAGGTAGTTTGGGTTGAGGTTAGGAATAGGAGAGGTGAGGTCACCCTGTTAGGAGTCTTTTACAGGCCTCCTAATAGTCCTAGAATCGTTGAAGAAAGGATTGCGAAGATGATTCAGGAGAAGAGTGACAGTAATAGGGTGATTGTTATGGGAGACTTTAACTTTCCTGATATTGATTGGGAAAGCGATAGCTCAAGTTCGTTAGATGGGTCAGTGTTTGTGCAATGTGTGCAGGAGAGTTTCCTGACACAATATGTAGATAAGCCAACAAGAGGTGAGGCCATACTGGATTTGGTTCTGGGTAACGAACCAGGCCAGGTATTAGAACTAGAGGTAGGTGAGCACTTTGGGGACAGTGACCACAATTCGGTGATTTTTAGTCTCGTGATGGGGAGGGATAAGTGTGTACTACAGGGCAAGAGTTATAGCTGGGGGCAGGGAAATTATGATGCGTTGAGGCATGACTTAGGATGTGTGGATTGGAAAAGTAGATTCCAAGGCAAGAGCGTAATTGATATGTGGAACTTGTTCAAGGAGCAACTATTGAGTGTCCTTGATAAGTACGTACCTATCAGGCAGGGAGGAAAGGGTCGTGTGAAGGAGCCGTGGTTTAATAAGGAGTTGGAATCCCTTGTTAAATGGAAGAGGGCGGCCTTTGTAAAGATGAGGCGTGAAGGTTCAATAGGGGCGATTGAGAGTTATAAGGTAGCCCGGAAGGACCTGAAGAGAGAGCTAAGAGCAGCAAGGAGGGGACATGAAAGGTCCTTAGTTGGTAGGATTAGGGAAAACCCTAAGGCTTTCTATAGGTATGTTAGGAATAAAAGAATGACTAGGGAAGGAATAGGTCCAATCAAGGATAGTAATGGGAAGTTGCGTATGGAGGCTGAAGAGATTGGGGAGGCGCTGAATGAATACTTTTCGTCAGTATTCACTCAGGAACAGGACATTGTTGTCGATATGAATACTGAGGCACGAATAAGTAGAATGGATGGCTTTGAGATATGTAGAGAAGAGGTGTTGGAAATTCTGGCAAGGGTGAAAATAGATAAGTCCCCTGGGCCTGATTGCATTTATCCTAGGATTCTCTGGGAAGCAAGGGAGGAGATTGCAGAGCCATTGGCCTTGATTTTTGTGTCCTCTTTGTCTACAGGAGTAGTGCCAGAGGACTGGAGGCTAGCAAACGTGGTTCCCTTGTTCAAGAAGGGGAGTAGGGATAATCCTAGTAACTATAGGCCAGTGAGTCTCACTTCTGTTGTGGGCAAAGTCTTAGAGAGAATTATAAGGGATAGGATTTATGCACATCTGGATAAGAATGATGTGATCAAGGATAGTCAGCATGGTTTTGTGAAGGGCAGGTCGTGCCTCACAAACCTTATTGAATTCTTTGAGAAGGTGACGAAGGAGGTAGATGAGGGGAAAGCGGTAGATGTAGTATATATGGATTTTAGTAAGGCGTTTGATAAGGTCCCCCATGGTAGGCTACTGCAGAAAATACAGAGATATGGCATTGAGGGTGAGTTGGAGGTTTGGATTAGGAATTGGCTCTCTGGAAGAAGACAGAGGGTAGTAGTTGATGGCAAAGATTCATCTTGGAGTGCCGTCACTAGTGGTGTTCCGCAAGGATCTGTTTTGGGACCATTGCTGTTTGTCATTTTTATAAATGACCTGGAGGAAGGGTTAGAAGGTTGGGTGAGCAAGTTTGCGGATGATACGAAAGTCGGAGGAGTTGTAGACAGTGAGGAAGGATATGGCAGGTTACAGAGGGATATAGAGAAGCTGCAGAGCTGGGCAGAAAGGTGGCAAATGGAGTTCAATGTAGCTAAGTGTGAAGTGATTCACTTTGGTAAGAGTAATAAAAAGATGGATTACTGGGCTAATGGTAGATTACTTGGTAGTGTGGAAGAGCAGAGGGATCTTGGTGTCCATGTACACAGATCTCTGAAAGTTGCCACCCAGGTAAATAGTGCAGTGAAGAAGGCATATGGCGTACTGGCTTTTATTGGTAGAGGAATTGAGTTCCGGAGTCCTGAGGTCATGCTGCAGTTGTATAAGACTCTGGTGCGGCCGCTTCTGGAATATTGTGTGCAGTTTTGGTCGCCATACTATAGGAAGGATGTGGAGGCACTGGAACGGGTGCAGAGGAAGTTTACCAGGATGTTGCCTGGTATGGTAGGAAGATCCTATGAGGAAAGGCTGAGGCACTTGGGGTTGTTTTCTTTGGAGAAAAGAAGGTTTAGGGGTGATTTGATAGAGGTGTACAAGATGATTAGGGGGTTAGATAGGGTTGACAGTGAGAACCTTTTTCCGCGTATGGAGTCAGCTATTACAAGGGGGCATAGCTTTAAATTAAGGGGGGGTAGATATAGGACTGATGTTAGGGGTAGGTTCTTCACTCAGCGAGTCGTAAGATCATGGAATGCCCTGCCAGTAGCAGTAGTGGACTCTCCCTCTTTATGGGTATTTAAGCGGGCATTGGATAGGTATATGGAGGATAGTGGGTTAGTGTAGGTTAGGTGGGCTTTGATCGGCGCAACATCGAGGGCCGAAGGGCCTGTACTGCGCTGTATTGTTCTATGTTCTATGTTCTATGTTCTAATGTCGTCAGGACTCTTAGCCTTTGCAGTAGCCAGCAGTGCTTCCAGTCATTTCTTGATGTTACATGGGGTGAATTGAATTGGCTTAAAACTGCCATCTATGACATTGGGTCTCCTAGAGGAAGTTGAGATGGATCATCCACACAGCACTTCTGGCTGAAGATAATTGCATGCCTTATATTTTGCACTGATGTGCTGTGCTCTCCCTTCGTCAAGGATTGCAATATTAATGGAGCCTCCTCCTCCTGTGTTTTAGATAATTGTTCACCATGATTCATGACTGGATATGGTAGGACTGCAGAGCTTAGATTTGATCCATTAGTTGTGGAACCAACGCAAGTGGTCCTGAGTTGCCCCATCTATTCAAAGTCTATCCCACTTCACATGAATATAGTGCCACAACTTTACATTCCTGCTGACTCCAGATAATCTTTGACTTCCTTGTTAGCCAATAACAAAAAATACCAATACCATTTCTATGAGTCAGGAGTTCACATACAGTGGTGTTAAGGTTAATAGATTTCCTTCCTTAGGAGGGAATCCATGCAGAGATTTATTAGTTGTCTTGGTTATCATCACTGATTATTCCAGATTTATTCATTTGAATTTAAATTCAGCCATGGTTAGGTTTCAAATCCTTACCACCAAGGAATTATTTATCTGAATGACCAGTCCAGTGACATTATCACTCTGCGACCATCCTGAAACACCATGTGGTGCCATGTGGGAATTTAAACCCCAACTCCCAGAGCATTATCCTATTTTTCTGGATTTATGGAGAATCAAACAATCATCTCTTGAAATTCAATAGCATTAACATCACTCAGTCCCCCAAAATCAATATTCTGGAGGTTACTATTGACTAGACACTGAACTGAACTGGTTATATACGTATTGTGGCAAGAGAGCATGGTTCAAAGGCTTGGAATTTCATGCTGATCAACTCACCCCCTCACTCTCCAGAGCCTGTCCACCTTCTATGAGGCACAAGTCCGGAGTGTAATGGAATACTCCCCAGTTGCTTGGATAGGTGCGACTCCAGCAACACTCAAGAAGCTGACACCATCCATCAGGACAAAGCAGCCACTTGATTGGCTCCACAGCTTCTCCTTCCACCATCATTGCTCGGTAGCAGCAGTGTGTACCATGTACAAGATGCACTACAGAAACTCATCAATGATCCTCAAACAGTGTCTTCCAAACTCACAGTCACTTTCACTTGAAGGACAAGAGAAAACCACGACCTGCAAGTTCCCTTTCTAACCACTTACCATCCTGATTTAGAGATCATTGCCATCCCTTCATTGTTGCTAATTCAAAATCAAGGACTTCCCTTCCTAATGATATTGTGGGCCTACTTATAATATATGGACTACCACCTTCTCAAGTGCAAATATAGATGGGCAATAAATGTTGATGTGGCCAGCTATACCAACATCCTATAAGTGAATGAATAAGAAAAATCCCACTGCCATTAGCATCTCACCCTTAAATTTCACTCATGATCATAGTGGGATTTGAACCCCTGACTATTAATCTGTGGCTCTGGATTAGTAATCTTGAAATATTACTAACATATCACCATATCTTCAAAAGAGCCTTGTGAACCAAGTGAGATTTTAACCAATCAACAAGAGTTATGATGGTCACTGTGACTGAAAATGCTGATCCATTAATTGAATTAAATTGCATCACCTACTGTGGTGGATTTGAGTTCATGTTCTCAAAGTGATTGCCTGTGTTTCTAAATTACCAGTATTGAAATCAAGTATTTTTCTGTTGTAAATTTTAAGTATTGCTGCAGTTTCTCACCACCTTAAAAGTCATCAAGATGTGATTCTCAAACACTTCCATTATGGTTTATTTCCCAAATTAAAGCTTCCACACCAGAGTGCTGTCTGAAAATCGAGTGGACACAAGCCATTTATCTCACTAAGTAAACACTGGTGTTAACCTTCAACTGAACTATTCACTCTTCTTACACCTTCTGCTGAGCACCTACTTCCATTAATATCTTTTTCATATATTTCCCTTTTAAACAAATGTATGACCTTGTAGTTGAACAGGTTGTATTACATATTTTACATTTTACATATTCTCAGTGTACAAAACAATTTTCTGATATTCTCTTCAATTATTTTTGAAATTATTTTAAATTTGTGTCATCTTGCTATTGTCTCACCAGCCAGTGAAATCTATAATTCATGTTCATCCTGATCAATCTTACCACTAATTACACAATCATAAGACTTGCATAGCTTTCCTGTTAGCATTCATAACCTTTTCTTGTGTATTTCAGTGCTGCAAGATTCTAAACTTGAAATGATTCAAACATGGAAAAATATGATTATTGAAGCATTATGAAACTGGATATGAATCTGGGTAATGACAAATGTATGCTGTCAGTCCTAATATGTTTCAGGTTATTTGCAATTATCCAGCTCAGTCATATAAAAACTAATAATGTGCTAGATCACCAATTTGTTACAGTTCTGAACTATTTATAATTGGTAATGTTGTTGTTGTGATTTGATAAACTATATGTTCAGATATAAAATGTACAATAGATTATGAGTAAAGGAAAGGCACATCAACACTTGAATAGATGTCATTCAGAAGCTAAATTGATTGATTAAAATATTTATTGCCAAGCTCAAGTGTTCACAAGCTTTGCAGATTAATCTTTATATAGGACACATTCTATGGAAAGTTTTTCTCAATAACTTGGTGCAAATTATACATGATATCAAGTTTTTTTATGCTATCAGGTTTATTTAAAATGGCTAGAAGCATCTGTATTTTATAATCTGATTATAATATTGACCTTTTTCAGACTGACCTAAGATGTTTCACAGCATCTGCTCATAAACCATTTACCTCTTTTAGTAGGTAAGCTTCCCTTGTTTGGTGAATTCTTAAATGACCTTTCTTAAATGGGTGCTCACAAATGCATGTAACTAACTTTGGCTTTATTCTGCAAACTGTCATTTTGTGGGGCACCAAATGTTAAGATATTAATAGTTGATATGTATTTTACTTATTGTGTTTCTTCTTGTTAGTTGTGAACTAAATTTTTTGATTGATAAATTTAATTGCCAGAGATTGAAATAAAAATGTCCAAGAGTTTATGCCTCATAGTTCTTTCATAATGTTTTATTAGTGCAACAAAATAAGTTAATCCATTTTCTAAATCTCAATTACAGTTCATTTGTACTGATTGATCTCAGTTAATGAACATATGATTTATGCGATGTACTTAATACACATTCATAACTCAGCAGGTAAAATCCTTTAGCACTGAGCCAGAGGTATGTAGGTTTAAATATCACTAAAGAAACTGATAGGCAGTCCAAGGTTGATGAACAATATTACTATTGAGAGAAGATTGCATTGTTGGTGATGCTGTCTTTCAGATCAGATATTAAACCAAGCAGCTGCCTTGGGTGGATTCAAAAGATTCTGCGGTACGTTTAGAAAAAGAGCAGGGTTATTTTTCTTCAATGTCCTGGACAATATTTATTCTCAACCTATGTGACCAAAGCATATTGCTTGGTCATTATGCATCTCGTCATCTATCCTCTGCCACTGAGGCCCTTAGACTTAGCATTGAAAGGAACTGCGGGTGAATTACTCCAACAACAAATTACCTTGTTGGTAACCAGAAGAAGCCAGCATGGTACCAACAATTGTTTGGTAAGATGTTTGGAGCTCTGTGATACAACAGTTTTACAGTTTTACAAATATTATTATGAGTATAAAGGATAATTTTCTTGCATTGTTTAAAATATCTGTAAACGTGACAGGCAGACGTTATATCACATTATATTTGCAATAAAGGCTAAACAAAATTTATAAATGTTGGAATTTTGAAAAACATGCAGCGATGCCTAGAATAGAATCTCAAGAGTAGGAATATTCAGTCGTTTGCCTGTTCTACCATTTAATTAGTTCATGGCTCCTTCACACTTCAACATTATTTACACATGCTTTTTCATATTCATTTAGCATCATTGTTTCACCTTCAAATGATTACTGTTCTGCACTTTTTTCTGTTTTGTTTTAGAATTGCAGAAAAAATGAGCATGGAATACTATCTGATGTCCATCATACTCTTGAGAGATTTTCAGCAACCTTGTGGAAACAAGAAATTCAGATGATTTAAAAACAGAAAGTAGAACAGAAAATCAATCTCTAGAATGACACCAGCAATGAATGGTCCTTATGAAGGAAGGCTCAAGAATTAGATTAGATTGGATTACTTACAGTGTGGAAACAGGCCCTTCAGCCCAACAAGTCCAAACTGATCCGCCGAAGCGCAACCCACCCAGACCCATTCCCCTACATTTACCCCTTCACCTAACACTACGGGCAATTTAGCATGGCCAGTTCACCTAACCTGCACATTTTTGGACTGTGGGAGGAAACCAGAGCACCCGGAGGAAACCCACACAGGCACGGGGAGAATGTGCAAGCTCCACACAGTCAGTTGCCTGATGCAGAAATTCAACCCAGGTCTCTGGCGCTGTGAGGCAGCAGTGTTAACCACTGTGCCACCGTGCTGCCCACAATTTTTAAATTTTTTGCAAAACTCCACTTTATTACTTAGATTTAGATTACTTACAGTGTGGAAACAGGCCTTTCAGCTCAACAAATTGTTTACTTTTCCATTGGAACAGCAAAGGGTCAAATGGAATCTAACAACAGTCTTCCTGGTTACTGAAGGTTTTGTGAGGGTAATTAGTAGGTGAATTTTGACACATCTGCAGGATTTTGATTTTTGGAAACTAATGAAATAAAATATTTTTATGATATCTAATTAAGAGTCTTGAACAGAGTCAGAGGCAAACTTGTTTTTTATCCCAAGTAAATAAACTGTCTGATGAGTGTATTTAGAAATCCATCCAATCAATCTCTAATACTCTAGCTACTATTTCATCGTATAACATCTTCATGTATCTTTTCTGTTTTCTTCCTCCTTATTTACTGTACTGTTTAACATGTTTATCTTTTATTACTATCATCCCTCTGTACTTGCATTTTAATTATTTAATTTTAATGGGGGCGGCACGGTGGCTCAGTGTTTAGCACTGCTGCCTCACAGCACCAGGGTCCCAGGTTTGTTTCCAGCCTCAGGTGACTGCCTGTGTGGCATTGGCACATGTTCCCCATGTCTGCGTGGGTTTCCTCTGCGTTCTCCGGTTTCCTCCCACAGTCCAAAGATGTGCAGTTCAGGTGAATTGGCCATGTTAAATTGCCCGTAGTGTTAGATGCATTAGTCAGAGGGAAGTGGGTCTGAGTGGGTTACTCTTCAGAGGGTTGGTGTGGAGTTGTTGGGCCGAAGGTCCTGTTTCCACTGTGTAGGGAATCTAATCTAATCTAATCTTAAAATGGCTTTTGCCCTTCATGCAGTAAAATAAAAAAGAACTTTAAAATGTTTTTCTATCCTTAAATTAATTTCTATTCACATATCTTCAAATTTTCATTTTTTCTCAGTCCAATATGAGTTCATCAACTTGTAGATTTATTGCTGGTTTAAATTATGCTAAGAAATTTAACTTTCATCTTTGATTTAAACCAAGAATTCTTTTAATCAAATCAGGTTATTTTTCACTATAAAATCTGCATATGACCTCATATTCATGTTCTGAAATGTGAAGCAGACCTATAGTTCAATTGATGAGTGAAAACAGAGCACAGCACTTATAGAGACTTCTCAAAATGTTTAACTATGATTGAATTTTATCAAAATAAGTCTTTTGAAGTTGTGAAAATTATAATCACTCAAGATTTGATTACTTTAGCAGGTGATTTTGGTTTCACTGAACATTTTTCCACAGGTATAAGTAACATAGAGGCTTATTATTCATTCATGGACAAGTTAATGTTACAGTTTCTGATCGCAATGAAGCCTATGTCAGACTAATTGACAAGAGATCTGGAAGCAAAGGTCAATGGTCACTAAGCTTTGCTTAATTGAATGATACCAATGAGGCCATCTTATGTTACTAGGAAAGAATTAGTCAATGGAAGATATTGCATAATATGGTGTAAGTTAATGTTGGTTATAGACTCTTTATTGCTAATCTGAAATGCAAAGTCTGCCTCACTGATGTGGAAGACTAGTTGACCTGGAATAACAAACAACATGATATAACTTTTTGCGCGAACTGTGCTCTTGGGAATTGGACTCTGACAAAATCATATACAATTGCTACAATTGAATGATAATGCTGGCTATGATTTGTTAGGATTTCTAGAGACAATTTATAAAAATAAAAGGTTAGGATAGAATGTTTATATTTCAACCAATCAAATAATGTGTATTACAACTACATTAGATTATTATTTTAAGATTTGAAACAAAACCGTTTGAGATGTGTTGCATAGAGAACATAGAACATTACAGTGCATACAGGTCCTTCGGCACTTGATGTTGCGCCATGCTATCATACTAATCTGAAGCCCATCCCACCTACACTATTCCATGTACGTCCATATGCCTGTCCAATGATGACTTAAATGCACTTAAACTTGGCGAATCTACTACAGCTGCAGGCAAAGCATTTCATACCCTTACTACTCTCTGTGTAAAGAAACTACCTCTGACATCTGCCTTATACCTATCTTCCCTCACTTTAAAGTTGTGTCCCCTCGTGTTTGCCGTTCCCATACTTGGAAAAAGGCTCTTCCTCTCCACCCTATCTAACCCTCTGATTATCTTGTGTCTATTAAGTCACCTCTTAACTTTCTTCTCTCTAACGAAAACAGCCTCAAGGCCCTCAGCCTTTCCTCATAAGACATTCCTTCTATACCAGGCAACGTCCTAGTAAATCTCCTCTGCACCCTTTCCATAGCTTCCACATCCTTCTTATAATGCGGTGACCAGAACTGTACACAATACTCCAAGTGTGGCCGTACCAGAGCTTTGTACAGCTGCAGCATAACCTTCTGGTTCTGGAACTCAATCCCTCTATTAATAAAGGCCAAAACACTGTATGCCTTCTTAACAACCCTGTCAATCTGGGTGGCAACTTTCAGGGATCTGTGTTCATGGACACCGAGATCTCTCTGCTCATCTGCACTCCCAAGAATCTTACCATTAGCCCAGTACTTTGCATTCCGATTACTCTGTCCAAAGTGTATCACCTCACAATTGTCCACATTAAACTCCATTTGCCACCTCTCAGCCCAGCTCTGCATCCTTTCTATGTCTCTCTGTAACCTACTACATCCTTCGTCACTATCCACAACTCCACCAACCTTAGTGTCGTCCGCAAATTTACTAACCCACCCTTCTAAGCCCTCATCCAGGTCATTTATAAAAATGACGAACAGCAGGGGACCCAACACTGACCCTTGCGGTATGCCGCTAGTAACTGGACACCAAGATGAACATGTTCCATCAACTGAAACCCTCTGTTTTCTTTCAGCAAGCCAATTACTGATCCAAACTGCTATGTCTCCCACAATCCCATTCCTCTGCATTTGTGATGATGTTGAGCTTTCTGCTTGACTATGCAGTTTTTACTGGGATTGTCAGGATTCCAGGATTTTAACCCAATACAAATTGGGTCAAAGAATTGTCAACATATGCACAATTTAGGGTAAAATGGGACAGGGTGGTTTTTAAGGTACAATGATAGAATCCCTGCCATTGGACCAGAGACCCAAGCTCAAGTACCACCTGCTCCAGAGGTGTATCATGACATGTCTAAACAGGTTGAACAAAGAACATAGAACTGTACAACACAGTAACAGGCCCTTTGCTGAACATTATGCCATTAAACTAATCCATTCTGCCTGCTCTTGGACAATATCTCTGCATTCCTTGCATATTCACATGCTTATTTAAGTTCCTTAACTGCCCCTATTATATATGCCTCCACTGCCACCACACAGAGTAGCACATTTCACACTCCTACCACGCTCTGTGTAAAAAATCTTGCCCTTCACATCGCCTTTGAATTTTCCCCCATCACCTTAAATACATGGCCCCTTGTTTTAAACATTTTAACTCCAGAGAAAAGATTCTGCTCATCAAACCTATCTATGCATCTCCTAATTTTATACATGTCTATCAAGTCTCCCATCAGCCTCAGCTGCTCTGGAGAAAACAACCTGAGTTTTTCTAGCCTCTCATTATAGCTCATACCCTCTAATCCAGGTAGCATCCCAGTAAACCCTCTTCTGCATCCTTTCCAAAGCCTCCATATCCTACCTGTCATGTGGCAACCAGAATTTAAAGCAGTAATCTTAGGGTAGCCTAACCAAAGTCTTATAAAGCTGCAACATAACATCCTGACTCTTGGCCAACAAAAGCAAGCATGAAATTTGCCTTCTTCACCACCCTATCTACTTGCATGGCCACTTTCAGGGAGCTATGGACTTGAACGCCAAGATCCCTCTGTACATCAATGCTTTCCAGGGTCCTGCCATTAACTATACACTTTTCCTTAGCATTTGATCTTCCAAAGTGCAGTGCCTCACATTTACATAGATTAAACTCCATCTGCCATTTCTCTGCATAAGTCTGCCATTGATCGATATCCCAATAGATCCTTTGACAACCTTCCATACTATCCACAACTCCACCAGTCTTTGTATCATCTGCAAACTTACTAACCCACCTATCTACATTTTCATCCTAGTCATTTATATATATATTACAACGCAGAGGTTTCAGTATGGATCTGTGTGGAACTCCATGGGTCATGGACCTCAAGCCTGAAAAACAGTCTTCCACCACTACTCTCTGCCTTCTATGGGCAGGATAATTCTGAATCCACTTGGCCAAGTCACTGTGGATCCCATGCATCTTAATCTTCTGGATGAGCCTACCATGACGGACCTTGTCAAAAGCTTTACTAAAATCCATATAGTTAACAGCCATTGCTCTATCCTCATTAATTACCTTTGTTACCTCCTCGCTAAATTCAGTCAGGTTAGTAAGACATGACCTGCCCTGCACAAAGCCATGCTGACCGTCCCCAATTAGGCCATGCTTTTCCAAATGCTTGTAAATCCTATCCCTAAGAATTCTCTTCAATAGCTTCCCAAACACTGATGGAAGACTCACCAGTCTGTAGTTTCCTTTATTATCTGTATTTACCTTCTTAAATAGAGGAACAACATTAGCTACTCACCGGTCCTCCAGGATCTCTCCAGTGGCTGGCAAAGATACAAAAATTATTCTCAACTCCCAGCAATCTCCTCTCTTGCCTCTCTCAATAACCTGGGATAGACACAATCAGGCCCTAGGGATTTATCCGCTTTAATGCTCTTCAAGACACTCAACACCATTTATTTATTGATCTCAAAATATCCTAACATATTAGCATGCTCCACACAAATCTCACTGTTCTCCATATCCGTCTCCTGGGTAAATAGCAACTCAAAGTAATCATCTCACTCACATCCTCTGCCTTCAAGAGCAAGTTCCCTCTGTTATCCTTAAATGGTCCTACTTTCTCCCTAGTTATCTTCTTGTTTTGAATATATGTGTACGATGCTTTGGGATTCCAGTACAGACTGGAGGGGAGGCCCAATAAGGAGTTGGCAAGGGATTGTTATCATTGGGGTTCAGGTACATAATTCTTTGAAATTTGTATCACAGGTAGACAGGGTGGTTAAAAAGGCATTTAGCATGCTTGACCTCATTGCACAGACCTTTGACAATAGGAGTTGTGTTGTCATATTGAGGTTGTAGAGGACATTGATGAGGCTTCTTCTGGAGTACTGTGTGCAGTTCTGGTCACCCTGCTGTGGAAAGGATACTATTAAATTGGAGAGGGTTCAGAAAAGATTTCTAGGAGAAAGTGAGGACTGCAGATGCTGGAGATCAGAGCTGAAAATGTGTTGCTGGAAAAGCCCCTGAAGAAGGGCTCATGCCCGAAACGTCGATTCTCCTGCTCCTTGGATGCTGCCTGACCTGCTGCGCTTTTCCAGCAACACATTTTCAGCTCAGAAAAGATTTACCAAGATGTTGCCAGTAATGGAGGGTTTGAGTTACAAAAAAATGGCTGGGTAGGGTGGAACATTTTTCAGTGAGGCATATGAGGTTGAGGGTAACCTTTACAGAGGTTTATAAAATCATGAGGGACATAGATAGGCTAAATCGCAAGGGTCTTTTCTGTAAGGTGGGGGAGTTCAAAACTAAGGGGCACATTTTTAAGAGGAGAGGAGAAAGTTTTAAAAAGGGCATGAGGGGCAACGTTTTTACACGAGAAGTGTTTTATGTGTGGAATAAACTGTCAAAGGAACTGGTGTATGCATGTGCAGTTACAGCATTTAAAAGACATTTGGATAAGTACATAAGGAAAGGTTCAGAGGGATATGGACTAGGCACAGGCAAGTGGGATGAGCTCAGTTTGGGAACATGGTCAGTGTGGACTAGTTGGACTGATGGTCTGTTTCTATGACTGTATAAAGACAAACAGGAGTAGAGCACTCAGTTGGGGGTGGGGGTGTGGGGGGGAGGTGGGGGGTGGGGGGTGGAGGGTGTGGAGCTGTATTGGTACTATATCTGGAAAGATGATCAATAGTGGAGATGTCCTCATTTTCTACCCCAGAAGCTCAATTAGGGTAACCAGCTAACTCTCCTCAATATTCCTCAGTTGCTCCTGTCAGCCTCAACATTTCAGAGTAGTTGGCAGACACTACTTAGATAATTAATGGCCTTAATGTTTGAAGTGAGTGTGGGCAGGACATTCCAGGTTGATAAGAAAGTCATCTGTGAAACTTTACAGTCCCACATGTGTAATCCAGCCAGAGGAGACGATAAAACTTTGCCCACAGAAAATGTACAGCGCAAAGAGAGGCCATTCAGCCCATTGTGTGGGCAGCAAATAGAAAAGAGCTGTCCAGCCTAATCCCACTTTCTGTCCTTTAGCCCAATGGGCTACAGCAGTGGAGAGCGCAACCAACTTTCAAAGAAGCTGCACTTCATGATTGGTCTTTGGTACAGTAAATAAATTTACTTGCATCACATTCATCCAGATGAAAATAACAAATGGCCAACCTCCTGATTTCTTAAAGTACCTTCACCGTACACCAGACTCAGATAAGGTATGTGAAGGAGTACTCATTGGAGACTTCAGCCTCTGCTTTGCTAGTGTAATGACATCTTTAATATGGTTGGTCGAGTTATTCCCCTGATATCCAATATCTCTATAGGGTTTGAGAGAGATATAAAAATAGGCAGTTGCCATTCTAACCCTCTCAAGCCTCTTCTGTCATAGTTTGTGGCTGGTTTGGGTCTTAATTCTATTTATCTGCCTTTCTCCTTACTTTTCATCTCATCACCCTGCAAAAGCTATCAGTCCCAGTCTTGGATATCAATTAACCCAACACACCAGAATTTTTGAGGAATGAGTTACAAATTTCTTAAAGCCATTATGTGAAATGAGTCCCTCTTGATTTCACTCCATAATGTCCTGATTCTAATTTTAAAGATTCAATGCTAACTGTTCCTGCTGGGTGGAAGTGTTGTGAGATGGCAGGGTCAATCTGTCATGATTGGTTGCTTCCAAGATACTAATATTGCTGGGGCTTCTCCAGGCCACTCAGTGTTCCTTAGCCTGTGACTCAACAACCCAGCCTCCCTGATGGATGACAGTATCACTGCACTGCCAGCACTGTCTGGCCTGTCAATTTGAATTCACTGGCAGCACTATGCAGCATACCACTGCCATACAATTAATGAATGAGACTAAACAGTGGGAGCTCCTTAGTCACTTTTAGGCACAGGGACTGAATCTAGTTCTACTTCACCAAATGTCTATTAATATTTTAAGAAAAATCCAAAGCTTTACTGAGTCCATCGGGGTGATGTTGACTAAATCTGATGACTGTTTTACAGCTATGACACATGGTGTCTGCTACCTTCCCTAACACTGTTAAAAGACTAGTCGAAAAGGCAATGGCTTTTAGGAGTCGCAGGTAGACAAGGTGGTGAATAGGTGTCCGGTACGCTTGCCTTCATTGGTCAGTGCATTGAGTACAGGTGTTTTGGCTGTACAGGATATCAGTCAGGCCACTTTTGGAATACCGTATTCAGTTTTTCTGTCCCTCCTCTGGGAAAGATATTGTGAAATTTGAAAGGGTCAGAAAGGATTTACAAGGACATTGCCAGATTTGGAGGTGTTGAGCTAAAGGGAGAGGCTGAATAGGCTGGGGCTGTTTTCCCTGGAGTGTCAGAGGCTGAGGGGTGACCTTATAGAGGTTTATAAAATCATGGGGCATGGCAAGACTAAATAGACAAGGTCTTTTTCCCAGGGTAGGGAATTCCAGAACTGGAGGGTATAGGTTTAAGGTGGGAGGGGAAAAAGTTAAAAGTTTTAACTTTTCATGCAGAGGGTGGTACGTGTATGGAGTAAGCTGCCAGAGGAAGCGGTGGAGGCTAGTACAATTGCAACATTTAAAAGGCATCTGGATGGGTATATGAATAGGAAGGGTTCGGAGGTATATGAGCCAAATGCTGTCAGATGGGACTAGATTAACTTAGGATATCTGGTCGGTATGGAAGAGTTGGACTGAACGGTCTATGTCCTTGCTGTACAGATCTATGACTCTATTGGACGTGTGAAAGTGATAAGAATGGCACCCTCTCTGCCATTATACCAATTGTGTTTCCCCCCACAGCCAACCAGACTGATTGCAGGGTTTATTACATTTTGGCCACTATTACCATAATGTTAATTCCACAGAAGAATGTAGAACACTTTCATTTAAGCTTCACTGGGAGTCTGGAGCACTTTTTTTTAACAAGAGCAAGCAATTCTTGTTTTGTTGAAGACAGCACATGCATTTTATTGCTTGAATCCTATCAGTACATGACAATGACAGGAGAAGAGTTTGCATGCTGTGAGTGGGGATGTGGTTATAAATGTTTTAAATTAGGTCTCTGCAGCAAAGCCTTGTTTAATAGGTTGGTGAATTGAACAATAACACATATAGAAATGGAGCACTACTGTGTTGTTGGGTTCTTCACACAAACCTATCAATCACTCTAATAAATGGCAACAAAGATTCTGCATTTTACATTAAGACTCACAATATGATATTAAAGTAACAGGGAACTCCAAATAAATACTTTAATTGTGAATCAATACAACGGTCACATGCTATATGATATCATATCTTTCAGTGTTGGACACATTATTAACATATTCCGTAAAAGTAAATTGCAAGAAACACAAATTCAGACTTACCTCAGATACTGTGAGCTGCCACTAGGACTTTGTTGGTGGAATAAGTGGTTCATATGTGGAATAAACCGCCAGAGGAAATGATAGATGCAGGTACAATTACAATATTTAAAAGACATTTGAACAGGGACATGAATAGGAAAGATTTAGTGAGATAAAGGCCAAACGCAAACAAATGGGATTAGTTTAGTTTGGGAAACTTAGTCAAATGAATTGGACTAACGGGTCTCTTTCCATTGCTATATGACTGTATGACTCTACAATTAGGAATACAGGAAGTCCCCAGGTTACAAATGAGTTCCGTTTTTTCTGCTGTTGGTAAGCTGAAGTTGTGTGAACCTCAGAACAGATTTAGGCAAATTAGTCTGCCCGTTCATGATGATGAAAAGTCAGGATAAGTCAGATTTTTAAAAATAATTTTAAAAAATGAGAAGCCAGAGGTCAGTTCCAACGTCAGGCACTCATAACCCAGGGACTTCCTGTAGGCAATAAATGCTAGCCCAACATTCCAAGAGTGAGAAAAGAAATAAAAGTTAACAAACAGAACTGGTACAGGGAATTGTTAATATTATGTTGGGATAGAAATGCAACAAAATAATAATGTGCCTCCTGGCTTTCCCTGGTCGTGTGACCACTTGCATGTACTCATTATGCAAATATCCATTTCAAAGACTTCACTAAAAATACCGTACACACAAGACTGATACCCTGTGAGCTCATAACAATTGCTCTATGTTTTACCAATGAAATTGCAGAGTCAATAAGGAAGGAAAGTATGATAATACTATGGCTTTAAGACTTGTATTTTGTCCTTTTTTTATGAAGAGAGGTTGAGCCAAAGGTGACGAGTAGTCTATTCACAGCCAATAATAAAAAAAAGCTTATGAGGCCTTGGGCTTTTTAAAATTGTAACAATAGAAGCAGCAGAAAGGAATAGGATCAAGCTCCCACAGAACCAGGATTTTAGTTTAACTTTCAGTAGCTGTTAGGGTTTGGAAGCTGCTATACATCTCTTCCTCTACAGCAAAAGGCTTGAATTCTCTCTCTTTCTCAGACTTTTCTTTTGGATTTTCTTTCCTCCTGGACTGGAGAATTGCATGTGACACAAACTATTTTCTAAATTTTCCTTTGCCAAGGGTATGTTTATGGAACATTATTATATTGGAAGAGTTGCTGGTTAGTAGTTCAATAATCTATTATTCCATTCCATTTTCCAATAGAGTTGAGTTATTCCAAATATTCCTTTTTGTTTGTGTTTTATCTGTAGTGTAAGATTAAAGTTTTGCTTCAAGCCTGGTAGTTTGACCAATCAAAATGCAGCTGGAATGCAATGCCTTACACTTGCCTTTTAAAAAATAAGAAAAACTTGGAGTTTAAGTTACCTTCTTAATATATTTTGAGGGGGGGGGGGGTTTAGTCTGGTCCATAACAAAGGCGATCAAAGTACAGGTTGCTGCAATGTATTCTTGTGTTGGTTTTTTTTGTCTAATAATCTGGGGTGGATTAATCAGACCTTGAACTTGATAAACTTACACACTACTTCTCTGTTGATTCTCTTTATTTCTGACATAAAAACAATTGGCAGCTTGACAGACGCTTTGTAATTTAATTTATTAATGGGCAGAGTTACAGCTATGAATAATTAAACCAAAAATCTATCCCGCAAAACTGGATGAATATACAATGTAATTGTTTGGCAATATCTGTGGTATTTCTCACTGATCTGGGAAGCTTTACTGCCAAATGTAAGCAGTCTCTTTATTCAAGGAGCACTCAGTCTGATGTAATTAAACTCTGATCATGATCCATATGAATATCAGTACCCAAAAATGGCATGAGGATTCCAGTTAACTGGATTGAATGAACTTAAGTAAAGTGTGCTTCATAAAGTTGCACTGATCCTTGAGTGTTATGACATCATTGACTTTTGAGTCCCAATGAATAACAAAATCAGGTTGCTGCATTTAGCATTTGTTTTACCAACAGTTCAAATTCTTGGTGCACACCAAATCAGGAAATATTGGTTTCTGTGTGGGGCCAATTTGTATGATTAACTTTTCAGTGCTTTTAACACCAATAATGCAATTTATGACAGTGTTAATGCTGATGTAAAGCTGCTTGTTGAAGGAAAGGTCAAATAAATTCTTGACATGCAGCAGTGTAAACAATTGTTTGCATTGAAATGATATACTCCACTTCTTTAAGGAGTTTCAAAAATAATATGTGGATTTATAATTTTTAAATGCTCAAAAACGTTTTATTGTTCAGGTGCATCCATTTGTATCTCTAACTGAATTCACCAAAGTTAAATATGTTAATCTAAAAAAATCATGTTGCAGCTCTTCCAGTTTTCGAATACACTGACACTCAAATTGTTCACAACGGTTCCCCCCAATCACTCACCCTGACCCCTCAAACTCACAATGAACCCCTTAACACTCAGAGTGATTCCCCAATCACACCAACTGACACCCTCAAAAAATTCATACTGACCTCCCAACTGCTCGCAGTGACCTCTCAACTGTTCATACTAACCATCCAACTATTTGTACTGATCTCATCCACCATCACTCACACTTTTAAACACAACTGACTGTCCACTACTGCACCCAGCACTGGACCAGACCAGATATTAAATCCCCACTATCTAACCAACTCAGGACCTGAGCCAAACCAAAACCCCAAGTCCTGAACTGACCAGAATCTGAACCCCATGCTCCCAACTCCAGACCTGACCCCTCCTTCTTCTTATAAGGCCATAAGGAACAAAAACAGGAGTAGGCCTTTTGGTTCCTCAAGCCTGTTTCTCCATTCAATACGCTTATGGATGCATCACCATTCCTCATGTCTACTTTCCTGCCCTTTCCCTATAACCATCGATTCCCCTAAACTGCTTACAGTACTCTAGATGTGGTCTCACCTGCACCTCGTACAGTTGCAGTAAGACTTCCCTCCTCCAACTCCTTTGAAATAATGCCCAACATTCCATTAGCCTTCCTAATAACCTGCTGCACCTGTGTGTTAGCTTTCCATGTTTCATGCAGAAGTACCTATTGCCCTTTGTGTTGCAGTTTTCTGCAGATTGTTCCCCATTTATATGATACTCTGTTCTTTTGTTCTCCCTTCCAAAATGAACAACTTCACATTTTCCCATGTTGTACTCCATTTGTCAACATTTTACACATTTACTTAACCTGTCAATATCTCTTTGGAGACTGTTTGTATCCCTCTCATAATTTGCCTTTCCACCTACCTTTGTGTCATCTGTAAATTTGACTACAGTAAACAGTTGTAGTCCTAGCATTAATCTAAAAGAGGTAAATATAGAGAGAGTATTACAGGTAGCCAATTTGTAAAATAACCCCTTTCTCCACTCGCTGTTTGTTGCCCATTAGTCAATTCTCTATCCATGCCAATATACTGCTTCCAACATCATGGGATCTTATCTAATGACTTAACCTTTTGTAAATGCTTTCTGGAAGTCCAAATGTAACATATTTACTGGTTCCTTCTGCTCTCTCCATGTAAAACTATTTAAAAAACACTAATAAATTAGTCACACATGATTTCCCTTTCATGAAGCCATGCTGACTCAGCTTAATTAGATTATGGTTTTCCAAATGTGCTTCTATTACTTCTTTAACAATTCATTCCAACATTTTTCTAACAATGACTGTTAGGCTAATCGGTCCATAGTTATTCACCTTTTGCCTCCCTCCCTTTTTGAATAGGCATGTCCCATGAGCTGTTTTTCAATCCTCTGGTACTTCTCTAAAAACCAATGATTTTTGGAAAATTACAATCAATGTTAATTGTGAGGAAAACCCATCTGGCTCTCTAATGTCCTTCAGGAAAGGAATTCTGCCCCCTCACCTGATCTGGCCGACATGTGACTCCAGACCCACAACAATGTGGTTGACTCTCAACTGCCCTTTGAAATGGCCTAGCAGACCACTCAGCTTAAGGACAGCTAAAGACAGAGCAATAAATGCTGGCCAGCCAGTGACACCTAAAAAAAAATGCATTACTCTCTCTCTATATTTACCTCTTTTAGGATCCTGGGATGGAACCACCTGGGAAAGCCAGGGAACTTTAACTTCAATCCCATTTGTTCATTTAATACTATGTCTCTCATGATGGTGATTCACTTAATTCATCCTCAGTATTCTTTAACATTAATAGGATGTTGGAAGTATCTTCCATTGTAAAGACTGATGCAAAGTTTAATTGCACTGCCATTTCTTTGGTCCCCATAACTATCTCCCCAAATTCATTTTCTAAGTGGCTTATACACACATTGACCTCGCTCTTCCTTCTTATGTGTTTAAATAAAATCTTATTATCAGTTGTTATATTCCTCACTAGCCTAATCCAACCAGGACTGGATCTGATTCCCTTTTCCCCAAGCTCTGGACCCAAAACCTCAACCATCTCTGTTGTAAATTGCCCCAGGCCACAGTGGAGGTGCCAGAGAGCTGGAGGACAGCTAATGTAGTTCAATTTTACAGGAAGATGGTCGAGATAGACCAGGGAATTACAGACCAGTTAGTCTCACATCAGTCATTGGAAAACTTCGAGAAAATAATGAAGGAGAAAATTAATCTGCATTTCGACAGGCAAGGTTTGCTTAGGGACAGTCAGCGTGGCTTTATCAGAGGGATGCCATGTCTAACAAATTTGAGTGAATTTTTCAAAGAGGTGGCCAAGTAGTTGGATGCAAGTAATGCAATTGATGCAGTTTATATGGATTTCACTAAGACCTTTGACAAGGTCCCACATGGGAACTTGATAAAGAAGACCAAAGCACACGGGATCCAGGATAGCTTGGTAAGGTGGATTCAAAATTGGTTTAATGACTGGAGACAGAGGTTGGTGATAGAAGGTTGGTTGTGTGACTGGAGCCCAGTGTGTAGTGACATACCACAGTGATCAGTACTGGGCCCTTTAATGTGTGTGATATTCATAAATGATTTAGATGAGAATGTGGGAGGAATGATAACTAAGTTTGCAGATGACATAAAGATTGACTGGGGGCTTGACAGTGAGGAGGAATGTTTTAAGTTACAGAAAGTCATAAATGGGTTGGTCTGATGGGCAAATCAGTGGCAGATGGAATTTTTCCCTGGTAAATGTGAGGTGATGCACATTGGAAAACAGAACAAAACATGAGAGGACTTAATGAATGGTAAGACACCAGGAAGCTCAGAGGAGCAGAGGGATCTTGGGATGCTTGTCCACAGATCCGTGAAGGTGGCAGAACAGGTTAATATGACAATTAAAGAAGGCATGCAAGATGCTTGCCTTCATCAGTAGTGGCATAGATTATAAAAGCAGGGAGATCATGTTGTTACTATACAGAGCTTTGGTTAGACTACAGCTGGAATATTTTGTATAGTTCTGGTCACAATACTATTGGAAGGATGGAAGGATGCAAAGGAGATTTAACATGATGCTGCCTGGGGTGAAGCAGCTCAGCTATCAAGAGAGGCTGGATATGCTTGGGTTGTTTTCTTAGGAGCAGAGAAGGTTGAGGAAGTTTGGGTGTATAAGGTTATGAGGGGCATGGAAAGGGTGGATGGGAAGCAGCTGCTGTCCTTAGTCAAAGGGTCAATAACATGGGGGAATAATTTTAAAGTGAAAGGCAGGAAGTTGAGAAGGTGTTTGAGGATAGTTTCACCCAGAGAATGGTGGGAATCTGGAATGTACTTCCCGGGAGGGGAGTTGAGGCAGTAAATCTTACAATCTTTAAAAAATACTGGGATGAGCACTCAAGTGTCATACGATTCATGGCTATGGGCCTAGTGTGGGAAAGTGGGGCTAGTGGAGGTAATGGTTTAGTGGAGGTACAGAATTGATGGGCCTGAGGGGTTCTTCTGCACTGTATGAATCTATGTTTCATGCAAAGGAGCGGTCTCAGATTCCAAATCAAGATTATTCAAGATTCAGTCAGGGTGGATGGAGCTGCAATCTACACGGACAAATATCAAAAAGGCAAATCTTCATGCACTAAATCTTTGTGATCAAGTACAGAAAATATCAGGATGAGCTGGACATGTTTCAACACAGACTTTAAATCTTCTCAAAAATCGCTAGCAAACTTTGATTCTTAGCAAAGGCCCACCATGAAGGAGTATAACAATTTTAAGTTAATAAACATAACCTACCAGATCAAAAGAGATCCTCAACTCCAGAATGGATCACCTTCATATTCACCATCTTAATATTCAATGTGCTGATCTGCAAAGGTGGAAGCTGGAAACCTATCTCTGAAAGTACTAGAGATTTTTCAATAGCTGAAACCCTGAAGAACAGTTTATCATGCTTGTGGAGACAGAATGCTTTCATCAATTTTAAAGTTGAACATAGAAACAACCTTGGAGAGTTCGGATCTCAATAAGAATTAGCACAGTTAACAATCTCAGTGAGACTGCTAAACTAAAGGATTGTTTGTTTTCACTCAAAAAGCACAAAGCGTGCAGGCT
This sequence comes from Chiloscyllium punctatum, assembly GCF_047496795.1. Taxonomy (NCBI): domain Eukaryota; kingdom Metazoa; phylum Chordata; class Chondrichthyes; order Orectolobiformes; family Hemiscylliidae; genus Chiloscyllium; species Chiloscyllium punctatum. The sequence continues at coordinate 102,848,876 of NC_092739.1, read as the reverse complement.
GAAACCAAGAAGCTTACAGGAGGTTGGCAGAAATCTCACACTCAGACAGTTAGTGTTCTCACCCAGGTAAATCCACAGAAAGATATTTTGATAAAGGAGAAAGTATCTTTATTACAGAAATGTTCAGAACCCCAAGATCATGATGAATGACAAGCAAAATACCTGTAACAGTTATAAAGTCATAGAGTCATACAGCATGGAAACAGACCCTATGTTCCAATCAGTCCTTGCTGACCATAATCCAAAATTAAACTAGTCCCACCTGGCTGCTTGGCCCATATCCCTCCAACTATTTCTTATTCATGCACTTATAATCAAAAATGAATCAAATTAAAAATCTTATACTGTAGAAATGTAATAACTGTAAGAAATCTAGAATTAAATCTAAAAGGAAGCCTGCAATCTCAGGAGCAAGATCCATGCTACTCTCAGTCCACCATTTTAGAACAACATATTAGTTAATGAGCAATTGCCGAGTTTTCCCTTGCTCAAAGACAGACTCCTTGCTGAAGGAGGTTATCCTTCATAGTAGCTCTACAGATGAGAAGACCACACTAAAGTTTCCTGTTCGTGTTGGTTATGGCAGTTTTTTTGGTTCACCATAGCCATACAGTCCTGCTTTCTCATGGAGTCCCTGAGTTGGGATTGCTTGCACCATAGCAGCCTCAAACTGCAGCAAGCAATAATGTGATGCAGTTACTTGCGGAAAGAGAAATTTCCATTGTAGAAATAGCCAAGAGGTCATCATCTCATTGCTTTCAAAATAATCATATAAATCATCATAGAATCCCTGCAGTGTGGGACAGGCCATTTGGCCCAACAAGTCCAACAAGTCCGAAGAGTAACCCATCCAGACTGATTCCCCTAACCTATTACACTACATTTAACCCTGACTAATGCACCTAATCTATACCTCCCTGAACCTATGGGCAACTTCAAATGGCCAATTCACCTAACCAGCACAACTTCATACTGTAGGAGGAAACTGGAGCACACAGAGGAAACCCAAGCAGACACAGGGAGAATGTGCAAACTCCACACAGGCAGTCACTTGAGGATGGATTCAAACCCAGCTCTCTGGTGCTATGAGGCAGTGCTAACCACTGAGCTTCAGAACATCCTTCATTCTTGTTCTGATTTCTTAAGTTTGTCCCTCGATATGACCTATGTAGAATGGAGAATGAGAACTTCACTTCTTTGTCTTCCATGTAAGTTCTGCAGTCCTTTAAATCAGCTCTTCCCTGTTTGGTCTTCATTGCTGCTCCCTTCAGTTCTTTATTTGGAGCCTGAAAACCAGCTCTCATCAGAAGCTGTCAATCAACTCCATCAATCTGCTGACCTGACAAGAAAATGACAAGAGAGCATCTGCATCTTAGAAATGCTTGAAGAGAACCAAGAATGCTGTTGAAGATTTGTCTCTTAAAAACACAAGACTTGAAGGTGGGAAACTGGAGGAAAACTGTTAAATATTTATGATTACATGTTAGTGGTAAAAATGAGCTGTTGAAAAATAACTTAGGGGTAATGTAAAGTAAAAGGAATCATACCTCTGGTTGTAGTTACTGGGAATTCAGAAAAAGAGCTCGGTCCTGGTGATGTGAGATCACATGAAGTGATCCTGGAGTGCTCTAAGTGAGATGCCCTCTGTTGTATATAATTATATGCAATAAAGCTGTTGCTGTTTACTCACAAGAGTGTAAATATTAGCTTATTACATTATTGAATGGTTGAACAGGCATTGCCAAATGTCCTGTTCCTTCTCCTATTTCTAATGTTCTTATATAGTAAATGAAATCCTTCAGCCTTGAGCCATTTTTGTAAAATTTTTTTCATCCTCTCTAAAATTCTTGCATTCTTTCTAAGTGGCTCAGAATTGGACTCAATACTCTAGTTTAGGCTGAGCAAAGTATGTAAAGGTAATCTTTGTCTCTGCATGTACGACTTAGGATCATGTGTGGTGTTTTTCCACCACTTTTTCAACCTGTCTTATCATCTTCAACAATTTCTGGACCTTTAACATAAGAGACATTCACCCTCTTTAGAATTGTAGTCCTTAATTTATATTGCCTCTTCTCACTCTTCTGACCAAAGTGTATCAGTTCTCTGTGTTAAATTTCAGCCACAATGTGACCATCTGTTTCACCAACCTGTCTGTTCCATTTGAATCTGACACTATCCTCGTTACAGTCCACAACACTTTCAAGTGTTATGTTATCTGTAAATTCTGAAATTATGCCCCATACACCCAATTCTAAGTCATAACTATATACTAAGAAAAGTAATCGCACTAATACCAACTACTGGGGATCCCCATTGAGTGTTTTGCACCAGCCAGATTGAAGAAAAATTGTTTATCAATAGTCTTTGCTTTCTGTCACTCAAACAATTTCATGTCTTTGTTTCCACAATCTCTTTCATTTTTTTTTGACAAGTTTATCAAATGCATTTTGAAGTCCATGTACTCCACCTCAAACATATTAAACCTAAATCTACAACGAAAAATTCATCAAGTTAGTTAAATACAATTTACCTAGTCCCACAATAATTCTGTGAAGAAAGGAATGGAAGAAAATGATGAAAAGATGAGATAAAGTAAAGTGAATGGTGGCTCATATGGAGCAGAAACACTGGCATAATATTGTTAGGTTAAAAGGCCAGCTTCTAGATTACTTCTACATGTTGATCAATCACCAAGTAAATTCACTATCAGCATTTGTTAAATGTAACTCCCATGATACCTTGGGAGCATTATGCTTAGAATGCTGTCATGGGGAGGCAATGGTATTATCGTTAATCCAGAGACCCAGGTAATGATTCGGATTTGGGGTTGGAATTTTAACATACAGATGCCAAATTTGAATTGAATAAAAGTCTGGAATTAAGAATCTCAGTGATAACCATGCATCGATTGTCAGGAAAACCCCATCTGGTTCATTAACGTTCTTTAGGGAAGGAAACTGCCATCCTTACCTGGTCTGGAATACATGTAACCACAGCAATGTGGTTAACTAACTGCCCTCTGGGATGGACAATAAGTGTCAAGCCATCGATGCCCTCATGCTGTGAATGAATAATGAGAAATTTTCAAAAAGCTACACTTGCTAGTTGGTAACTATAACTGGTTTGAATTTCTGAGTAACCTGGCAGATAACTGCCTCTTATGACATTTGAAACATTGAAAGAATCAGAGGATTAAAAAAAGTACAAAATTTAAGGAGATGGATTTGCAGCCTCTTCATTGGCAATCACCTTAAAATAGTTATTGCAGTCCAGTCGCCCATTGCAGTGAGCTGAGGTCATGCATTTTGCACTGAATGATGTTATTCACTCTTGCCAGCAATATTAGAGATGAAGTACAGCATCTTGGATAAAGCATCCAGGAAACTATAGACCAACAGGAGATGGTTAAAACCAAAATCTAGAAATAATTTGGCCAAGAAGTGATGATTTACATTTCCAGCAAGGCCAAAATCCAGCAGCCATTTCATTGCAGTTTTATTTCTATTACACCACAAAATTTTAAGACTCTAGTAATTCAGATAATGCAGTTTTTGGAACCAACAGTCCAGTCCCCAGAGATGTTCATGTCTTTTTTCAATTTTATTGCCCCATCCTTAAAAGCATACATCCTGATGAATTGCCGACTGTGTGCTAGAAAGGAGCATAACTGACAAAAGCTTGCTACTAAACAGGGCATGATAAATAACACATGGAATTAGGACAGAGAAGTTCCTCCACAAAATGTGTAGTCAGGCAATTTGTAGGTGAGCAAGAGCAAAATATTGCAGGTGCTGAATGTCTGAAATAATAACAGAAAATACTGGAAACACTCAGATCGGGCTGTATCAAGATGACAGAAACAGATTTAATGGATTTTCTGAGGATGGAAAGATTGTAGAGGAGTCTAGAAGCAGACAATGATCTGGCAAGGGTGCACAGGAGTACCTTCTTCCTGTCTTACCAGCAGGAAGTAACTTGTGCAGACTTCCACCCTATATCTGATCAGAGTGACAGTCTGTTCAGTGAGCAGGAGTAGAAAGTAGTGGCAGGAAGTTATAGATGGGGTCTAGTTAAAATAGGTTCTGACATCCAGTGGATGTCCAGCTTTGCAGGCAATTAAGAACTGATACATTCAGAAAATTGGGGAAATACATTGGGAAAGTCTTAATATTCTGCGTTGAACCAGTGGCTAAACGTCTGCTCCACTTGACCCACAAGAAATTCAAAAGGGATATTTAGTACAGAATTGAGTGTACCAACACCAAACTACTTGATTGAGTTTTTTGAAGAGGTGACAAAGAAGACTACAAAAGCAGAGCCATAGGCATTGTCTGTATGGATGTCAGCAAAGCGTTCACAAGGTTCTGCATGGTAGACTGGATAGCAAGGTTTGATCACATGGGAGCTGGAAGAGCTAGTCAATTGGATACAAAATTAGCTTGAAGGTAGAAGACAGAGAGTGGTGGTGGAGGATTGCTTTTCGGACGGGTGGCCTGTGACCAGCAGTGTTCTACAAGGATCGGTGCTGGGTTCACTGCTTTTTGTCATTTATATAAATGATTTGGGTATAAAGATAGATGGTCTGGTCCATAGGTTGGCAGATGAAATCAAAATAGCTGGTATAGTAGACAGCGAAGAAGAGTATCTCAAAGTACGTAGGGACCTTGATTAGATGGGCTGATGGAGTTTAATTTGATAAATATGAGGTGTTGCATTTTGGTAAGGCAAAAGTGGGCAGTTCCTGTACAGTTAATGGGATGGCCCTGAGAAGTGTTGCCAGACAAAAAGACCTGGGGGTGCAGGTGCATAGTTTCTTGAAAATGGAGTCACAGTTAGGCAGAGTGAAGAAGGCGTTTGGCATGCTTGCCTTCATTGGTCATTGCATTGAGTAAAGGAGTTGGGAGGTCATTTTGCAGCTGTACAGGACATTGGTGAGACCACTTTTAAAAAATACTGCAGACAATGCTGGTCGCCCTTCTATAGGAAGGATCTTATTGAACTTGAGAGGGCGTAGAAAAGATTTACAAGGATGTTGCCATGGTTGCTGGGTTGGAGCTATATGGAGAGGCTGATTGGACTGAGGCTTATTTCCCTGGAGCACTGGTGACCTATTCGAGGCTTGTAAAATCATGAGGGGCATGGATAGGATGACTGGCCTTTTTCCTGGAGTGGAAGAATCCAAAATAAGAGGGCATAAATTTAAGGTGAGAGGGGAAAAAATAAAGAGGGACCTTAAGGATAAGTTTTCATGCAATGGGTTGTGTGTAAATCGAACGAGCTGGCAGAGTAAGTAGTGGAGGCTGGTACAATTACAACATTTAAAAGGAACCTGGATAAGTACTCGAATAGGAAGGGTTTAGAGGGATATGGACCAAATTCTATCAAATGGGCCTAGGTCAGATTAGCATGTCTAATCAGTGCAGACGAGTTAGCCTGAAGGCTCTGTTTTAGTAATGTATGACTCTATGACTGCAGTGATTCAAGAAACAGCTAACCATCACCTTCTCAAGAGCAATTAGAGATGGGCAATAAATAATGGCCAAATCAGTGAAATCCCAAGGGCCATGAATTATTTTTTAAAATCCATAATACTATTGGAGGTAGCTACAAAAGTAGACCAATCAGCCCATCCAGTCATCTCTATCATTAAATGAGGTCAATGCTGATTGGATAATTTGCAACTCCATTTTCCTTCCTTTTCTCCATAATCCTTGATTCCATTTCTGGTTTAAAATCTATTTCATCCTTGAATATATTTAAAGTCCAAGCCTCAAAAGCCCCCTATGATAAATAATTCCAGATTCAGTACATCTGTGAGAGGAAATTCCTTCTCATCTCTGTCTTAAAGAATGGCTCCTTATTCTGAGATTATATCATCTGGTCCTAAGCTGCCTCCTCAGGAGAAGTAAACTCTCCATATCTATCATGTCTAGTCCACTAAGAATCTTGTATGTTTTAGTAAGGTCCCCTTTTATTCTTTGAGACTCCAATGAGTACAGGCTCAACCTCACTTCATAGGGCAGACATTACATACAGGCTAGTAGCTGGTGAACCTGCTCTGGACTATCTCCAATGGCAGTATATCTTTCTTTAAATAAGGGGACTAACAGCCTGATTAGTGCCTTGCATTATTTTAGCAAGTCTTCCTTGTTTTTATATTCCATGCCCTTTGTAATAACCTCAGACAACCAAGGTTTCCTATCTAATACTGCACGAATCCTCATGATGTTCAGTTAATTCTATGCTATGGCATCGACGATGTCAGTTGACATGTTTCACCACGATGCTCATTTAAACCTTTGGCCAAGCTTTAGGTCACCTACTCTTATCTGAGTCAGGTGCAAATTTTGTTTGAATATTTTTTACTGTGAAGCAATTTGAAATTTTTTGCCACATTAAAAGCACACAATACAAATGGTTATGCTTAATACATTAATTCACTGAACTGTCAATGGAGAAAAGTTCAGTCTTGTGTCAGGTGGAATCATTTTAAGTTAAAGAGTGCAATGTTAGCAAATGTCGGCTCAGCAAATTATACGTTGTCCGGATAATACTGTCAACATAAATAATTGAGTCCACATGTAAACTGCCTCAATTCACAATTGGCTCTGTTTCGATCTCATTGGTCTGAGAACATCAATTGTGCCTCATTGCAAACTGGACTAAGACTTTGATACTTTGCTTGCAGAGGCACAATAAATGACAAAAGTAGAAAATGAACATACAATCCCAAGCAAAATGCTTCAGCAAATTCTAAGATAATTTCAAAGTGTTTGTATCCAGCCTTAAAACTGCACATTAGCAAGTTTTCAGTCATAAATTGCTACCAGACATTTGTGTGAAGATTAAGTAATGTCAAATTAGATCATTATTGAGATTACGGCCCCAATGTTCTGAGGAGTTTTAATCACAGTCAGACTATTACTCCACTCCTTTTGTTGCGATTGCACTGAGCTCTACATTTCTGGCCAGCAATTCTGCTGCTGGTTCCTTCTGAAAAGTGGCATGTAGCAAAAATCCAACTGTTCTCCCATACTGCAGCATCGTAGGGAGAGGGCTCCTTTTTCTCAGCAGTAGATGCTGCACTCTGTGATTTAAATATCCAACAGCACTTTGACAATTCATGTGAAAGAGTAAAAAGGTAAGCAAGTGTTGGGCTTAAGCTAACAGTTCATTAAAGGGTGAGGTTCCCTGGTGAAGAGTCTGCCCAGTGTGACAGGTAAGGAAGGTGCCAGAGTGCCAGGTAAATGATAATTTGCTTTGGGTATGTTGGTGTTGAGTGGAGAAGGTTGTTAGGTCCAGCAGAAAAATGAGAGTGTGAGGTCCAGCAGAAAGATGAGGGTATGGGGTCCAGCAGAAAGATGAGATTGTGAGGTCCAGCAGAAAGATGAGAGTGCAAGGTCCAGCAGAAAGATAAGTGTTGTGTGCAGCAGAATTGGGGTGTGGGGTCTAGCAGAAAGGTGAGGGTGTCAGGTCCAACTGGATCTATCAGGCAGAAAGGTGTTTTGGGTCTAGCAGAAACACCTAGACCCTTTATAATGGTCACTGAAGTTCTCCTTCCATCTTCAGTTTTCCTCTCTGTGTAACAACCCATTAGGAATCACTGTGTAATCATTCTTGCTAGGCATTGCCCTCTGTTCATGATCAGAGACATCTTTTACCCTATTTGGCTTATTAGTGCATCAACATTCATGGTTAATCTTGGCTAGGTGGTGCCAGCTCAACCCCTAATTGGTTTCTTTAACAGCAATGGCAGTGTCCTTTATAATGTGAAGGGGATGCTCCAATGATTCTCTGGGTCCAGAATTTCCAGGTCTGTATTACGTTGGAACAGTTTCTCTAGAGAAAAGCTGCAATATAGAGAAACGTAAACAAATACCTTTTGATTGAGTAAAATTAGATGCATTTAAGTTAACAATCACTTAAATACAATATTTCTTGAGGCTATTTTACTTCACATGATGGTCTGGGTTGCATCCAATTCCTCTACCAAACCTCCTGATAATTTTGAACACATAGGGGAAGTTAGAGATGGACAATAAGCTCTTGCCAGCAACATCCACATTTCATGGACAAATAATAAAAATAGTCTCTGAGCAGATGCAAAATATTGTTCTACTGTTGCTACCTGACCTTAGTAAAGATCAATGGAGTTGTTAAGCTATGAGAGACAAGCTGTTATAGAATGGATAATCTCACAAAGTGATTGGCATGTCAGAGTTAGTCAGGAAATAGATTAGATTATACAGATTCCGTACAGTGTGGAAACAGGTCCTTTGGCCCAACCAGTCCACACTGACATCTGAAGAGTAACCCACCCAGAACCATTTCCCTCTGACTAAATGCACCTAGCAGTATGGGACAATTTAGTATGGCCTATTCACCTGACATGCACATCTTTGGAATGTGGGAGGAAACTGGAGCACCCGGAGGAAACCCAGTCATGAAGATGACCATTGCTGTTAAAGAAACCAATTAGGGGTTGAGCTGGCACCACCTAGCCAAGATTAACCATGAATGTTGATGCACTAATAAGCCAAATAGGGTAAAAGATGTCTCTGATCATGAACAGAGGGCAATGCCTAGCAAGAATGATTACACAGTGATTCCTAATGGGTTGTTACACAGAGAGGAAAACTGAAGATGGAAGGAGAACTTCAGTGAACAGATGAGAACAAGAACCTGTGCCCAATCGGCCAACATTACAAACTGGTATTCCAAAGTGGATCCACTGAAACATCACTATTTTCAATTGTGCCATTTATTTTCTCCTTGGTGCAATAATTTTACTAAAATTTGCAAAATATGTAAAGACATATTTGTACCTGGAATGAGTACTGGCACTAATAAGGATAAGTCAATAATTTTTGATGGGCTCTCTCAACACAGTTTGTACTTTTTTTAAGATTAGATTACCTACACTGTGGAAACAGGCCCTTGGGTCCAACCAGTCCACACCAAATCTCCAAAGAGTAACCCACCCAGGTACATTTCCCTCTGACTAAAGCACCTAAAAACTATGGGCAATTTTAGCATGGCCAATTCACCTTTGAATTGTGGGAGGAAACCCACACAGAGAGAACGTGCAAACTCCACACAGACAGTCACCCAAGGCTAGAATCAAACCTGCGACCCTGGTGCTATGAGGCAGCAGTGCTAACCACTAAACCATCATGCCACCTGAGTTTAGACTTAAGTTAAAATTAAAATGTACCCCAAAATTTTGCAAGAGTGAAATAAGATCATAAAGAGTACTTGTTTCCTACAGATGAGAAATATTTCAACTCAGTGAAACCTGAGGCAGTACCAGCTTAGTGAAGCTCGACATCTGTGGATAAGTTGCAACTGTGCCCCCATGTGGAATGCATTCTTAAGATTCTAGTGGAATGCTGCCAAATAAAAAAGAGAGTGAACTGCCAGAGTCTGAGCAGTCATTGAGGTGGTCTATGACAATGTAAATTTGAGGGTTGCTCTGAAACTAGTTAGTGAAGGATTAGAATCCCTTCTAGTTATATGCCAGATCCCCTCAAATTGATGTAAATTGCCTTCCTTTAGTTAACTGTATTTATTCTATGACTTGGAGGTGTTGGTGTTGGACTGGTGTGGACAAGATTAAAAATCGCACAACACCAGGTCATCGTCCAACAGGTTTATTTGGAAGCACTAGCTTTTGGAGCACGGTTCCTTCATCAGGTAGTTGTGGAGAATAAGATCATGATCACAGAATTTATAACCAAAGGAGTCCGGTTTCATGGAGATGTGACACATTAAACGATTTAAGATTAAATCTTTCATATTTTAGAATGGTATATGCTGGTTTCTGTTCTTCAATAAGTGAATCCCAGAGCTTCTTTAAAATTACAGTGTCAAGTTAGCTCAACATGTCTAATGATAGGTGTGAAGTCTGTGTCCCAACATTGAGTAAGACTGACAAGCCCTCTGCATAGTTTTACATGGATTCATATAGTTTTTGAGCAAAATAAAATGCAATTCTGCAAAAACAAATTCACCCATAAACTTATATGTGTGCGCGTGTAGGAGCAACAGACTGAGCGTGCTTGTGTGTGAAAGTGCACATGATAGAATTTGTGTGTGTGGGTGTGAGTGCAGGGGTTGTATATGTGTGCATATGAGAGAGAGCTTGTGGATGAGGGTCTGCGAGGGGGTGTGTATGTGTGTGTGTGTGTGTGTGTTTGTATCATGTAGTGGGATTACCTGTAGTGTGACAAGAATCCCAAGGTCTCAGTTGAGGCCATCCCCATGGGTACCGAACTTTTTCAGCCTCTGCTCAGCCACTTTGCATTGTTGCCTGTCCCGAAGTCCGCCTTGGAGGATGGTCACCCGAAGGTCCATAGCCAAATGTCCCAGATTGCCAAAGTGTGCCCTGACTAGGGAGGGAATACTCCTGTCTGGAGATTGTTACGCGGTGTCCATTCATCCGTTGTCGTAGCATCTGCTCGGTCTCGCCAATGTACCATGCCTCAGGGCACTCTTGCCTGCAGCATATGAAATAGAACACATTGGCCAAGTCACCAAAGAGACCCAGGTAATGTCCTGGAAACCCAGCTTCCAATCTAGCCATGGCAAGTGGTAGAATTTGAATTCAATAAGAATCTGGATTTATAAGTGTAATGATAACCATGAAGCCATTGTTGCAAATACCAATCTGGTTCACTGATATCGTTTAGGGAAGGAAGCTGCCATCCTTACCTGATTTGGCCTACATGTGACTCCAGACCCACAGCAAATGTGGTTGACTCTTAGCTGGCATATAAATGATAGCCTAGCCAGTGATGCTCTCATCCTGTAAATGAATGTTTTAAAACATTCAGGAATGTGCCCACATTAAAAATGGATTCTGTTGAGGAATTGGAGACTTCCTCACAGACCCATGGATGAAGAGTGGATGGTTGTTCACTAGATAGCCTTACAGCCCAAACATTGTCAAAATATATTAAGGTTTGTTTATAAAATTCCCAGCATAGAACACGTTGGAGTCAGAAAATCATCAATAATTCAACATTTGTACTGGACTTTATAGGAATGTAATTATTTTTGTAAAACATAGCATATGTGCCAACTAATTGGAAAACAGTAACATGCAATCAAACTGACAGCCCTAATTCCCACACCAGTTCTTGCAGAATCGTTTAATGAGGTGCTAGTGGACTTTGTGGGACTTGTACCAAAGACAAAAGTAGGACACCAGTATATTCTTATGGATATGGCTAATCAACTCTCTGAGGCCTACCCTTGAGAACACTTATTGATAGGGTAGTAGTATAGAAGTTAACCCAGTTCCTCACTCAATATAAATAATCAATTGACATCAAGTTGGGGAATGAGACTCCAAATTTATGTCTACAATTTTTTCAGAAAGCTATGAGTCATCCGAATGTAACACAGATAAAATCTTCAAAATATCATCCACAAACACAAGGAGGATTAAGTGCCTTTAAACCCTCAAAATATTGCTCAGGACATGCGGCCATGAAAAATATTGTGACTGGAGCAAAAGCCTGGAATTCCTTTTATGTGCAAAGTAAGATTCACTTCATTAGTCAATTGGTTCTAGTTCTTTCGAATTAAGAGGTCGTCTGAAATGAATCAAAGGAAACTTTTTTGGATTGAAGATCAAACAAAGTATCCATGTTCCAAGAGCAGCTCACAACAATCTGTCAAATGGCACAGGAACACATAAATCTTCACAAACAACCAGGACAAAATGGACAAAAAAGAATGCCAAGAACACAACATTTCAAGCAGGAGATAAAACATAGAACATTACAGCGCAGTACAGGCCCTTCAGCCCTCGATGTTGCGCTGACCTGTCATACCAATCTGAAGCCCATCTAACCTACACTATTCCATATACGTCCATATGGTTGTCCAATGACAACTTAAATGTACTTAAAGTTGGCGAATCTACTACTGTTGCAGGCAAAGCATTCCATACCCTTTTTACTCTCTGAGTAAAGAAACTACCTCTGACATCTGTCCTATATCTATCACCCCTCAATTTAAAGCTATGCCTCCTTCTGCTCGCTGTCACCATACTTGGAAAACGGCTCTCCCTGTCCACCCTATCTAACCCTCTGATTATCTTATATGTCTCTATTAAGTCGTCTCTCAACGTTCTTCTCTCCAATGAAAACAGCCTCAAGTCTCTCAGCCTTTCCTTATAAGACCTCCCTTCCATACCAGCAACATCTTAGTAAATCTCCTCTGCACCCTTTCCAAAGCTTCCACATCCTTCTTATAATGCAGTGATCAGAACTGAACACAATGCTCCAAGCTGCAGCATAACCTCATGGTTCCGGAACTCGATACCTCTATTAATAAAAGCTAAAACACTGTATGCCTTCTTAACAACCCTGTCAACCTGGGTGGCAACTTTCTAGAATCTGTGTACCTGGACACCAAGATCTCTCTGCTCATCTACACTATCAAGAATCTTACCATTATAGCCCAGTACTTTGCATTCCAGTTACTCCGACCAAAGTGAATCACCTCACACTTGTCCGCATTAAACTCCATTTTCCACCTCTCAGCCCAACTCTGCAGCTTATCTATGTCTCTCTGTAACATACAACATCCTTCGTCACTATCCACAACTCCACCGACCTTAGTGTCGTCTGCAAATTTACTAACCGACCCTTCTACGTCCTCATCCAGGTCATTTATAAAAATGACGAACAGCAGTGGACCCAACACTGACCCTTGTGGTACACTATACTAGTAACTGGACTCCAGAATGAACATTTCCCATCAACCACCACCCTCTGTCTTCTTTCAGCAAGCCAATTACTGATCCAAACTGCTATATCTCCCACAATCTCATTCCTCCGCATTTTGTACAATAGCCTATTGTGGGGAACCTTATCAAACGCCTTGCTGAAATCCATATACACCACATCAACCAGTTTACTAACATCTACCTGTTTGGTAACCTTCTCAAAGAACTCAAAAAGGTTTGTGAGACACGACCTACCCTTCACAAAACCGTGCTGACTATCCCTAACTAAATAAGGTGATAATATAATCACCTATACAAGGTGAATCATTGAAAGCATGGCTCACCCATAGTGGGTAATCAAAAGAATTGGGAATTATTTGATTGACATCCTAGATTTCCAGAAAAAAATCTGTTGTGTCATATTAATATGTTCAAGCAATACTGTTACCAGGAAGATAGTTAGCAAATGTAGGCATACCAGACAGTAAGAACAGTAGAGGGTGGACGTGATAATGAGAATGAAGCAGAAGGAGGTATAGACAATTCCCAAATTGAACCTCCTACCATATGATCAGTTGAACTATTAGGGAGGTTAAGCACCATACTTTCATATTTAGATGCAGAAGGACAAGAAGATATAATCAAGCTACTCAAAGAATTTAAAGCAGTCTGTAGGGACAAAACAAGGTGTGCTATTTTGGCCATTCAGGAGGTGGATGTAGGTGAGCCTTCTCCTATTTAACAGCTATTATTGTTTAGGTCTACAGGAACAAGCCAATTGAAAACAGAAATCTGATACCAGTTAGAAAGCCATCTAATTAAACCTAGTTAAAGTGGCTGCAGTTCTCCTGTCATGATAGTATCTAAGCCTGATGTTTCAACTAGATTATGTAGAGACTACAGAAAACCCAATGTAAGAACAAAAGTAGATTCCTACAAAAACAGAAATTGCGGAAAAACTTCTGTTTTCAATTGGTTTGTTACCCGTGCCACGTGATAGAGAGTCGAGGAATAGGGAGAGAGAAGAGTTAAATGCGTGGCTACAGGGATGGTGCAGGAGGGAGGGATTTCGGTACTTGGATAACTGGGGTTCTTTCTGGGGAAGGTGGGACCTCTATAAACAGGATGGTCTGCACCTGAACCTGAGGGGCACCAGTATCCTTGGGGGGAGGTTTGCTAGTGCTCTTGGGGGGGGTTTAAACTAACTCTGCAGGGGCATGGGAACCCAGACTGTAGCTTTAGGGTGCAGGATCTGGAGTGTAGGGAGGTTAGGAATATGGCATCAATCTTAAAGGAGGGTGCCTGTAAACAGAAGAGTGGCTTGAAGTGTGTATACTTTAATGCCAGAAGTATACGAAATAAGGTAGGTGAACTCGCAGCGTGGGTTGGTACCTGGGACTTCGATGTTGTGGCTATTACGGAGACGTGGCTAGATCAGGGACAGGATTGGCTGTTGCAGGTTCCAGGGTTTAAATGTTTTAGTAGGGTCAGAGGTGGGGGCAAAAGAGGGGGGGGTGTGGCTTTGCTTGTCAAAGATAGTATTACAGCGGTGGAAAGGAAGATGGACGAAGATTTGCCATCTGAGGTAGTTTGGGTTGAGGTTAGGAATAGGAGAGGTGAGGTCACCCTGTTAGGAGTCTTTTACAGGCCTCCTAATAGTCCTAGAATCATTGAAGAAAGGATTGCGAAGATGATTCAGGAGAAGAGTGACAGTAATAGGGTGATTGTTATGGGAGACTTTAACTTTCCTGATATTGATTGGGAAAGCTATAGCTCAAGTTCGTTAGATGGGTCAGTGTTTGTGCAATGTGTGCAGGAGAGTTTCCTGACACAATATGTAGATAAGCCAACAAGAGGTGAGGCCATACTGGATTTGGTTCTGGGTAACGAACCAGGCCAGGTATTAGAATTAGAGGTAGGTGAGCACTTTGGGGACAGTGACCACAATTCGGTGATTTTTACTCTAGTGATGGAGAGGGATAAGTGTGTACTACAGGGCAAGAGTTATAGCTGGGGGCAGGGAAATTATGATGCGTTGAGGCATGACTTAGGATGTGTGGATTGGAAAAGTAGATTCCAAGGCAAGAGCGTAATTGATATGTGGAACTTGTTCAAGGAGCAACTATTGAGTGTCCTTGATAAGTACGTACCTATCAGGCAGGGAGGAAAGGGTCGTGTGAGGGAGCCGTGGTTTAATAAGGAGTTGGAATCCCTTGTTAAATGGAAGAGGGCGGCCTTTGTAAAGATGAGGCGTGAAGGTTCAATAGGGGCGATTGAGAGTTATAAGGTAGCCCGGAAGGACCTGAAGAGAGAGCTAAGAGCAGCAAGGAGGGGACATGAAAGGTCCTTAGTTGGTAGGATTAGGGAAAACCCTAAGGCTTTCTATAGGTATGTTAGGAATAAAAGAATGACTAGGGAAGGAATAGGTCCAATCAAGGATAGTAATGGGAAGTTGCGTGCGGAGGCTGAAGAGATTGGGGAGGCGCTGAATGAATACTTTTCGTCAGTATTCACTCAGGAACAGGACATTGTTGTCGATATGAATACTGAGGCACGAATAAGTAGAATGGATGGCTTTGAGATATGTAGAGAAGAGGTGTTGGAAATTCTGGCAAGGGTGAAAATAGATAAGTCCCCTGGGCCTGATGGCATTTATCCTAGGATTCTCTGGGAAGCAAGGGAGGAGATTGCAGAGCCATTGGCCTTGATTTTTGTGTCCTCTTTGTCGACAGGAGTAGTGCCAGAGGACTGGAGGCTAGCAAACGTGGTTCCCTTGTTCAAGAAGGGGAGTAGGGATAATCCTAGTAACTATAGGCCAGTGAGTCTCACTTCTGTTGTGGGCAAAGTCTTAGAGAGAATTGTAAGGGATAGGATTTATGCACATCTGGATAAGAATGATGTGATCAAGGATAGTCAGCATGGTTTTGTGAAGGGCAGGTCGTGCCTCACAAACCTTATTGAATTCTTTGAGAAGGTGACTAAGGAGGTAGATGAGGGGAAAGCGGTAGATGTGGTATATATGGATTTTAGTAAGGCGTTTGATAAGGTCCCCCATGGTAGGCTACTGCAGAAAATACAGAGATATGGCATAGAGGGTGAGTTGGAGGTTTGGATTAGGAATTGGCTCTCTGGAAGAAGACAGAGGGTAGTAGTTGATGGCAAAGGTTCATCTTGGAGTGCCGTCACTAGCGGTGTTCCGCAAGGATCTGTTTTGGGACCATTGCTGTTTGTCATTTTTATAAATGACCTGGAGGAAGGGTTAGAAGGTTGGGTGAGCAAGTTTGCGGATGATACGAAAGTCGGAGGAGTTGTAGACAGTGAGGAAGGATATGACAGGTTACAGCGGGATATAGAGAAGCTGCAGAGCTGGGCAGAAAGGTGGCAAATGGAGTTCAATGTAGCTAAGTGTGAAGTGATTCACTTTGGTAAGAGTAATAAAAAGATGGATTACTGGGCTAATGGTAGACTACTTGGTAGTGTGGAAGAGCAGAGGGATCTTGGTGTCCATGTACACAGATCTCTGAAAGTTGCCACCCAGGTAAATAGTGCAGTGAAGAAGGCATATGGCGTACTGGCTTTTATTGGTAGAGGAATTGAGTTCCGGAGTCCTGAGGTCATGCTGCAGTTGTATAAGACTCTGGTGCGGCCGCATCTGGAATATTGTGTGCAGTTTTGGTCGCCATACTATAGGAAGGATGTGGAGGCACTGGAACGGGTGCAGAGGAAGTTTACCAGGATGTTGCCTGGTATGGTAGGAAAATCCTATGAGGAAAGGCTGAGGCACTTGGGGTTGTTTTCATTGGAGAAAAGAAGGTTTAGGGGTGATTTGATAGAGGTGTACAAGATGATTAGGGGGTTAGATAGGGTTGACAGTGAGAACCTTTTTCCACGTATGGAGTCAGCTATTACAAGGGGGCATAGCTTTAAATTAAGGGGGGGTAGATATAGGACTGATGTTAGGGGTAGGTTCTTCACTCAGCGAGTCGTAAGTTCATGGAATGCCCTGCCAGTAGCAGTAGTGGACTCTCCCTCTTTATGGGTATTTAAGCGGGCATTGGATAGGTATATGGAGGATAGTGGGTTAGTGTAGGTTAGGTGGGCTTTGATCGGCGCAACATCGAGGGCTGAAGGGCCTGTACTGCGCTGTATTCTTCTATGTTCTATGTTCTATGTAACTCAGTAGGTCTGGCAGCATCTGTGGAGAGGAAACAGAGTTATGTTTCAGGCCCAGTGACCCTTCTTCAGAATATGCTGAGTTTTTGCAGAGATTGCTGTTTTTATTGCTGATTTCCAGCATCCACACTTGTTTTTTTTTAAAACAATAGATTACTTCTTGATTCCTCATTTTAATTTATGAATTAATATATTAATTGAGTTGGCACTTTCAGTTTCTTACCGGGATGTTCTTTTCAATGATGAATAATGCCACCTCAGCTCAAACGCGTGGCTGACACATTTTGGAGACTGGTGAGTCAAGTAATAGCCATTGTTTTAATTGTGTAATTTATATTGATGGTGTATTGGTATGCAGCGACACTTGGCAGGACCAGTAGAAATAATTAGAAGCACCATTTAGAAAATGACATTCAATTGATTTGGTTAGAAGCCTTGCCAAATGCCAGTTTCCAAATGATCACGAACCAACTTAGGATATACAGTAGGGCAAGGGTATATTAAAATGCAAGAGTATATTAAATAAAAAACTGAAAGATCTGCAGATAGTAGAAATCTGAAACAAAAACAGATATTGCTGAAATATCTCAGCAGGTCTAGTAGCATAGAATCAAAAAATCCCTACAGTGTGGAGGCAGGTCGTTCTATCCATTGAGTCCTCACCAACCAGACACACTTGTCCCTACCCCATCCCTATAATCCTGCATTTCCCATAGTTAATCCACTTAGCCTGCACATCACTGGTCACTACAGGCAATTTAGCATAGCCAATCCAACTAATCTGCACATTTTTGGGCTGTGGGAGGAAACCGGAGCACCCGAAGGAAATCCACACAGACACAGGGAGAATGTACAAACTCTAGACAGACGGTCATCCTTGTATTGTGAGGCAACAGTGCTAACCACTGAGATAGCATGCTGCACCTGTGGAGAGAAAGTGGGTCCAGTGATCCTTCTTCAGAACCAATGGTAGTTAGGAATATATTTTTTTATATACAGAAGACGGGGTGGGGTGGGTGAAGGAGTGTAAACGATGTGTGGAGATAGCACTGAGAGAGAGAGAAAGACAGAGAGAGAGAGAAAACAATTGGACTGACAAAGCAGTGGTCTGCGGGAATGAATAGCTGGTAATAGAGATGAGTAATAGCTAACAATGTGTTCTGTGTAGTAGCAGCTCATGTGATGACAAGGCCTGGTGTGTGGGGCTTGGGGAAAGCACAGGGAAAGGAGCTTGAGCCCTACAATTGTTGAAGTCAGCATTAAATCCAGAAACATTCTCAGGTTTACTGCAGTGCTCCAGCGAATATCAATGCAAGCTGGAAGAACAGAACTTCATTTTCCTCTTGGAACTCCTACAACCGACTGGACTTGATATCGAGTTCGAAAGTTTTAGGGCTTGAGCACCTTTCCCCAACGCACACACACACACACACAGCCTTGTCATCGCATGTGCAGCTGCCACACTATCCACTGTCAGCTACCAATAGTCCCTTATCAGCTATTCATTCCCCCAGAATGACCCTTAACCATTCCTTTGTCTGCTCAACTATTTTCTCTCTCTTTAGGCTCTATCTCCACCTATCAGTTATTCCCTGCAACCCCCATCGTCCCCTTCTTCTGTATAAAAAAAATCCAGTTCTGCCAGACCTGCTGTGAATTTTCCATTAATTTCTGTTTTTATGCCAAGTACTGGCTCTGATGGACTAAAACTGAATGAGAAATGTTGATGTTTTTAGGAGTGTGTAGATTCTGTCAAAATGTATTCCAATCTTCATTACTATAGCTGCCCCACTAACAGATTTACCACCAAAGAGAGCCAGGGTATTGTGGTGAGGGAAGTGTTAAGCTGCTTTTGTGCTGTTGATAGCTAGTTTGATCAATGATCCATTGTTAACCGACTCTAATTTCACAAAATCTTTCAAGGTAGCACAAGATGCTAGTTTCATGGGTGTAGCAGCAATATTGTTGAGTCAGGTGAAGATGAGTCAGGCGTAGAAAAGCTATTTTCATGGAAAATTTTAAAAATTCATTCACAGGATGTGGACGTCAGTTGATTAGCAAGCATCTATTGCCAATTCCAAGCTGCCTTTGAGTTTGTGTAGAAAAGCAATTACAGATAGACTACTCTGCTATGTAATGGTCACACTGGCAAAGACATTGTACAATAAATGATAGTATAGGGAAAACATTACCAGCAGACATAGATTAGGTTAACAGTATTTTCAGAAACTGAAACATAGTTACTGCAATATCTTCTTTACCAACACTTCCCTGAGCAAAGCAAATTATCTTTGCTTTCTCTGGCAGGGATTCGACATTGTACAGAAGAGGCTATACATTATTTATATGGCGGACCTAAGCTCACAGTCCACCTCCATCTAACGGTAAACATGAAAACGGGAAGCTCTTTTAAGCTCCGGGTTACTGGATTAATGCTGATTGTGTTGATCTGGAACTCCTATCTTAAAATATTTTATAATTTCCTTGTAAATATAACACCTCATTAAATATTCAAAATTTGAGGCAATCAAGTTCCTCTGGTCAGCTGCTTGAATAGGAACATCTTCACTTACACAAAGTTCAATGATATATAAATGTGGAATCAATGTGGAGGAGTGAGTTGGGGGAATGCATTAACTACAAAACCTAGGCATTGTGCCTTGGAAGGTAAAGCTGCTGTTCACAAAAGTTAGAGACAAAAATATCTGCAGGTGCTGGAATCCTGGGTAGACAAGTAGGAGGTTGGAAGAGCACAGCAAGCCAGGCAGCATCAGGAGGTGGAGAAGTCAATGTTTCAGGTGTAACCTTTCTTCAGGAGTGGCCTCTTCTCCAATGACCAGCCCTGATGCTGAAGAGATCGGGTGGTGTGGATCCTTCAGAACAAGCCTACTGTTCATGTTAAGGGAGAAAAGGACAAGCTCACAAAGATGCAATAGCCCATCAGTAAATGTCATCAATCGAAAATGTTCATATCAATGTGATAGCAAAGCTCCTGTTTTTGTGGTAGTGTTTTTTTTGTGCTTTGAATATAGAGGTTTACAAAATTATGAGGGGCATGGACAGGATAAATAGACAAAGTATTTTCCCTGCGGAGTCCAGAACTAGAGGGCATAGGTTTAGGGTAAGAGGGGCGACTTTTTCACGCAGAGGGTGGTACGTGTATGGAATGTGCTGCCAGAGGAAGTGGTAGAGGCTGATACAATTGCAACATTTAAAAAGCATTTGGATGGATATATGAGTAGGAAGGGCTTCAAGGGATATGGGCCGGGTGCTGGCAGGTGGGTCTAGATTGGGTTGGGGTATCTGGTCAGCATGGATCGGTTGGACCGAAGGGTCTGTTTCCGTACATCTCCATGACTCTCTATGACTCTATGAATCGTTTATTCAGATATGAGCTCTTGACAGAAGGTTGGTTTGGATATATACATTCCCAAGTGGTCCTGTCGCCATAAATAAACCAAAGATAACAACATGACTGTGCATATATAGGCACGATGAAGTGAACTCCATTCTTCGGTCCTCTTGTTTAGCATTAGGAGTTTCATAATGTTACATTGAACCAAAGACTTGAGGTATTTCAGCCTGCGTAAGCTCTTTGAAACTAAGCAATTCGTCCCTGCATAATTCTGTTTCTTTTGGCCATATTCCTGCAAATTTGTTTTTTTTAAGTATTTATCAAATTCATTTTTGAAAGTTATTGCTGAATCTGCTTCCAGCACCTTCACAGGCATTGCATTCTGGGTGATAACTGACTGGATAAAAATATTCTCTTCAGTTCCCTTCATTGTTTATTACCAATTATCTTGAATCTGAGTGCTGTGGTTACCTACTAGACAGAATAATGTTTCCTCATCTACCTAATCAAACTCCTATTTACAAATGTAATGATTCTGAGTGCAAAAGAGGATAGAAATGACTGTGTGCATTGAACTCAAAACTGTCATGAAGGTAGATTATAATACACTGCATCAGGAAGCCAGAAAACTCATTAGGGAGATGAAATGGAATCAGTAGACGCGTCATTTGAAAGGTAATTTAATTGTACAAAATAGTGATTCAAAACCATTTTCCAAAAGGCAAGTCTGTCATCAGTCTTTGTCAAAGAGTTATGTCTAGACTGGTGCCATTTACTGGCAAGTCTTGAATTTTCCCCTAAAACTGAGAGGGAATATTTAAGAGGCTGGAGAGAAAAAACCACTGAATTAGTGTGTAACCATGAAAAAGCAGTCATAGTTTACCTACCTCAAGTTAGATTGACTTGGAGTCTGATGGCTAAGTTAAAAGATCTTATTCCACCAAATTCACAGGTGCATGGAGAATCCACTTTTTGCCACTGAGTTCTCCACATGAGAAAAAGAAGCAGTTTGCATTCATAATACTTTATCATATTCTCAGGATGCCCTAAAACATTAAGCAACATCAGATTCCCATTGAATTGGTTATTGTTGCATGTCAACTTTACCTTGGAACCCATGTGCTCTTCCTTCCTTGACAAGTTATTGATGAGCAACCTTGTAATTAGCTTTGCTAAACTCCATGTAGACCACACCAAGTGCATTAAGCTCATCAACAAGGGAGGGATTCTGGGTAATCCAAGATGGAGGATGGGAAAATTTCTGGCTGTAACAGCTGCTCCTTTTTTGAGGTATTTTAGGTGCTAGGGGTGATTTCCTTGAATTCCAGGAGCAAGCAATTACTGTATTATATGCTGTTGCATTGTTTTGGAACTTTGGAAAGAAAAATCAAAGCAACAGCAGTTTTAAAAGGGAGAAGAACAGACAAAGGAACACATGGTGAGGTCATTGGAGAGAGAGAGAGAGAGAGAGAGAACGAGAACGAGAACACCTGCACAGTTACAGCCTTTGCTGTTTGAATTCATGTATCACTGGACATCGGAGTACGTCTGGGAAAATTAACAAACAGTGAAAGTCACAACTGATCTTGGAGGAACTGTTGGGCAAATTTCACAGCACAGAATCCGATAAGTTAATCGTTGTTTTAAGTGTGGCCTACAGAGAATCTGCAGTAGTGAGTAGAGTGGGCTCGTTCTTTATTATGTGTTTTTGGAGATATGTCTCTTAATTAAACTTAATATATGCCATAACTATTAATTTAACCTGGGGCAGTGTTTGTAGAGGAATAAGACGGTGTTAGTTTCTGGGTTATAGATTGTGAAGGAGCAAAAATGGCATTTAATAGAGTGATATGTACTTCTTGTCAGATGACAGAGTTTAAAGAGAGTTTAAGGGTTACTGCAGATTATATTTGCCATAAATGCTGTTAGCTGCGAATCTTATCAGATTGAATGGATCAGTTGGAGAGACAGTTAGAAACAATGAGGAATTTGCAACAGCAACAGTATGTGATGGATGGCAGTTATAGGAAGGGGGGATTGTCTCAGATACAGTCACATGGATGGGTTAACTCAGGAAGGGTAAGAGAGGTCGGCACCTAGGGCAGGAGACTTTTGTGGATATATCCATTGCAAACAGGTATGCTGCCTTGGAAAATGTAGGGGGTGATGGATTCTCAGGGGAACATAGCGCGAACAGCCAAGTCTCTGGTATAGAGACTGGCTCTAATGCAACGAGAGGTACATCAGGTTCCAAGAGATCAATTGTGTTAGGGGATTCTCTAGTTCAAGGTACAGGCAAACGTTTCTGTGGCCAGCAGCAAAAAAGCAGAATGGTGTGTTGTTTCCTTGGTGCCAGGATCAAAGATGTCTCAGAGAGGGTGCAGAATGTTCACATTGTCTGCATTGGAACCAACGATGTAGGAAGGGAAAAGATTGAGATTCTGAAGGGAGATTTCAGAGAGCTAGGCAGAAATTTAAAAAGGAGGTCCTCGAGAGTAGTAATAGCTGGATTACTCCTGGTGCTACCAACCAGTGAGGGCAGGAATAGGAGGATCGAGCAGATGAATACATGGCTGAGGAGCTGGTGTATGGGAGAAGGATGGTTACATCTTGCAAAATGTCCATATTACAGAGGAGGAAGTGCTGGATGTCTTGAAATGGATAAAGGTGGATAAATCCCCAGGACCTGATCAGGTGTACTCTAGAATTCTGTGGGAAGCTAGAGAAGTGATTGCTGGGCTTCTTTCTGAGATATTTGTATCATTGATAGTGATAGATGAGGTGCTGGAAGACTGGAGGTTGGCAAACGTGGTGCCACTGTTTAAGAAGGGTGGTAAAGACAAGCCAGGGAACTATAGACCAGTGAGCGTGATGTTGGTGGTGGGTAAGTTGTTGGAGGGAATCCTGAGGGACAGGATGCACATGTATTTGGAAAGGCAAAGACTGATTAGGGATAGTCAACATGGCTTTGTGTGTGGGAAATCATGTCTCACAAACTTGATTGAGTTTTTTGAAGAAGTAACAAAGAGGATTGATGAGGGCAGAGTGGTAGATGTGGTCTATATGGACTTCAGTAAGGCATTTGACAAAGTTCCCCATGGGAGACTGATTAGCAAGGTTAGATCTCATGGCATACAGGGAGAACTAGCCATTTGGATACAAAACTGGCTCAAAGGTAGAAGACAGAGGGTGGTTGTGGAGGGTTGTTTTTCAGACTGGAAGCCTGTGACCAGTGGAGTACTACAAGGATCGGTGCTGGGTCCTCTACTTTTCATCATTTACATAAATGATTTGGATGCGAGCATAAGAGGTACAGTTAGTAAGTTTACAGATGACGCCAAAGTTGGAGGTGTATTGGACAGTGAAGAGGGTTACCACAGATTACAACAGGATCTTGATCAGATGGGCCAATAGGCTGAGAAGTGGCAGATGGAGTTTAATTCAGATAAATGCGAGGTGCTGCATTTTGGGAAAGCAAATCTTAGCAGGACTTAGACATTTAATGGTAAGGTTCTAGGGAGTGTTGCTGAACAAAGAGACCTTAGATTGCAGGTTCATAGCTCCTTGAAAGTGGAGTCGCAGTTCGACAGGATAGTGAAGAAGGCGTTTGGTATGCTTTCCTTTATAAGTCAGAGTATTGAGTACAGGAGTTGCGACTGTACAGGACATTTGTTTGGCCACTGTTGGAATATTGCATGCAATTCTGGTCTCCTTTCTATCGGAAAGATGTTGTGAAACTTGAAAGTGTTCAGAAATGATTTACAAAGATGTTGCCAGTGTTGGAGGATTTGAACTATAGGGAGAGGCTGAACAGGCTGGGGCTATTTTCCCTGGAGTGTCGAAGGCTAAGGGGTGACCTTATAGAGGTTTACAAAATTATGAGGGGCATGAATAAGGTAAATAGGCAAAGTCTTTTCCCTGGTGTGAGGGAGTCCATAATTAGAGGGCATAGGTTTAGGGTGAGAGGGGAAAGATATAAAAGAGATCTAAGGGGTAACTTTTTCACACAGATGGTGGTACGTGTATGAAATGAGCTGCCAGAGGAAGTGGTGGAAGCTGGTACAATTACAACATTTAAAAGGCATTTGTATGGGTATATGAATGGGAAGGGTTTGGAGGGATACGGGTCAGGTGCTGGCAGGTGGGACTAGATTGGGCTGGGATATCTCTCAGCATGGACGGGATGTACCGAAGGATCTGTTTCAATGCTGTACATCTCTATGGCTCTATGATTCTAACACAACTAGTTACCTCCTCAGAAATATTCATCCAAGTTAGTTGAATGTGAAAGTCCCTTAACAAACCTATGCTAACTATCCCTAATCCACCTCCAAGTACTTTCCAATATCTTCTCTACTAGCAAGGTGAGACTGACAGACTGACACCTCATCTATGGCAATAGAGATTTAAAACTTCTGCTAGGACCCTTCATATCCCCTCTCTCTATCTCTATTAATTTGTTCTGATATTTCCCAGTCATCCAGCATGATCTTTACCTGCTTCATCCATTTCCCTTGTGAATCCCGATGAGATATTTGTGGAGGACTGGACCCATGTCTTCTCGGTCCACGCATAGACTAATTCGATGGTCCCTAATTGGCCTCAGACTTTCCCTCGTAATTCTCTTGCCCTTCTTTGGGTTTGACTTCATGCATTCTCTTACTGCTCTCTTGACTCTCATTGTTGCTCTCCCTAGTTCTACGGAGGTCCATCACCAGTCTGTCTGCTTTGGGGATTTCTCTACTCTTGCTGCTCCTTCACCTCACTGCCACTGCTCCTGAGTCCTTGTAGGTCCACAGGTCTGTCTGCTTCTGTTTCACATCTCCCGATCATCTACCTCAGGGAGTACAGCATCCATTCATTGTTATGCTGAAGTGTCCTTTTAATTTATGATTTCAAAGTAAGCTGAACAAGGATTCTTAATAGTGAAAAACACATACGTTGTATAGAAGGTAGAGACTTTTAAACTATTCTTGGAGAAGAAATTACTTTGTGTCTTAGTTGTAAAACTCTTTCTGTAACTATGTCCCCTAGTTTGAGAATCTCCCAGTATTGGAAACATCTTCTCAACATGGAACGTAAAAGCAAAACACTGCAGATCCTGGAAATCTGAAGCAAATAGACTGGCTGTCCTTCAGAACATTCAGACTCAAAATGTCTACTCTGTTTTCTCCTCCACAGTTTCTAAGGGTGTGGTGCTAGAAACGCACAGCCGGTCAGACAGCATCCGAGGAGCAGGAGAGTCGACTTTTCGAGCATTAATTCTTCATACCTGATCAGGAACCTATTTTAAATAATATTCTGCCTTTTGATTATTCCTGCTAGAGTGCATGATTCACTCATTCTGCCATTAAACTCCATCTGCCAGGCTTTTTTACCCACTCACTCAGCCCGTCTACATCCCCTTACAAATTCCTTATGTCCTCATCACAAACCACCCTCCAATCAATGTTTGTATCAATAAATTTGAATATGTTACACTCTGCCTCTTCCATAAGTCATTCAAATGGATAGTAAATAATTGAGACCTTAGGATTGATCATGTGACACTCCATGTATTACATTTTTCCAAGCTGAAAAAGAGCTATTAGTCTTGACTGTCTGTCATCTGTGTGTTAACCAATCCTCATTCCAAGCTAATAGATTGCCCTAATAACATGAGCTGCTACCTTGCGCAATAACCTTTTGTGTGGCAGCTTATTGAATGGCTTCTGAAAATAAAGAGAAGTCGGAAGAATATAAAGGTCCATGGAATATAGAGATATGATGATAATGTTCGAGACAATGGAAGGTTAGAGTGGAACATGAATGCTAGTGTAGACTATTTGAGCTAAATAGGCTGTCTCTTTGCTATGTATTTAATCATATTCTGTACAATATTGCATTGAATGGTGTTGTGCTGGCAATTTTCAGCTAGTGTTTCATAAACTGGTTTACAGTTGTTGAAAGACAGAGTCTCCAGAATGAATATAATCTGTAAACAAAATTTGACAGCCTATATCTGTTCTTATCACCTTATTACCCCTTTCAAATTGGCTCCAGCCAAAGTTTACAGCTGGATGTGTATTGGCCTTTTTATGCTAAAGCCTTAACAACTTGGATCATTAAGATTTGTGCAAATATTTTGGAGACCAGGAATACAAATGGCATAATTTCAGGCAAGCCATCTGAAGGGTAATATCCGATATGGAAACTAACTTTTGCAACAGAATGAAAGGGTTACATGATATTGATGAGTCACTTGTTTTAATGAAGATGAATCAACTCAACACCTTTCACATGAAGTGTGTTGTATTGAACTGTTGTAAATAAAACTCCTAATGCTGGGTAAAAGGTGCACTTGTCGATGCCTTCAGTTAGGTGCTTTATCATAATAGAGTCATTAAAATTGTCATATACAACAGCTAACGGGCTGTACTCTCTAATTTGCTTGGAGAATGTCTTACTCAGAGTTGCTCACTGACACAGTTTGGCTTACGCCAGGGCCACTCAGCTCCTGACCTGATTATAGCCTTGGTTCAAAAATGGACAAAAGAGCTGAATTCCAGAGATGAAGTGAGAGTAACAGCCCTTGACATCAAGACTACATTTGATCAACTGTGCCATCAGGACCCCTAGCAAAACTAGAATCAATGGTATCAGGCCAAATTCTTCATGAATTGGAGTAATACCTGGTACATAGGAAGATGGTTGTAGTAATTGGAGCTCCAGGACATCTCTGCAGGAGTTCCTCAGGGGTAATGTCCTAGGCCCAACCATCTTCAGTTGCTTCATCAATGATCTTCACTCCACCATAAGGTCAGAAGTGGAGATGTTCACTGATGATTGTGCAATGATCAATGCTATTCATGACTCATCAGATACTGAAGCAGTCCATGTTCAAATGCAACAAGATCTGGACAATATCCAGGCATGGGCTGACAAGTGGCAGGTAACATTCATACTTCAAGAAATGTTAGGTAATGATCAACTCCAATAAGAGTCAATCAATCACTGCCCCTTGACATTCAATGGTGTTTTCATCACAGAATTCTCCAGTTTCAACATCCTGGCGGTTACCATTGACCAGAAAGTCAATTGGATTCGACACAAAATCACAGTGGCTACAAAAGCAGGTCAGAGGTGAGGAATACTGCAGCAAGTAACTCATCTCCCGACTCCCCAAAAGCCTTTCTACCATCTCCAAGTGAAAAGTCAAGAATGCTGTGGAATACTCCCTACTTGGCTGAATGAAGTCAGTTCCAACAACACTCAAGAAACGTGCTAACATACAGGACAAAGCAGCCCACTTGATTGGCACCACATCCATAAACACCTACTCTTGCCACTCCCAGCACTCAGTAGCAGCAGTGTATAGTATCTACAAGATGCAATGGAAAAATTTACCAAATATGTTTAGACAGAACCTTGCAAACGCATGACCACTTTCATCTAGAAGGACAAGGGCAGTAGATACATGGGAACACCACCACCAGTAAGTTCACCTCCAAGCTATTATCCTGAATTGGAAATATACCTATTCCTTTGTTGTCGCTGGTTCACAATCCTGGAATTCCCTCCTTAAGAGCACTGTGGTTCAATCTGCAAAACGTGGACTGCAGCAGTTCAAGATGGCAATTCACAACCACCTTCTCAAAAGCAACTAGAGGAGGGAAATAGGTACTGGTCACCCAGTGAAGCCCATGTTCCACGAGTCAATTAAAATAAAACACAGCATGATGACAAAAGATGATTCCACAGCAAAAAAAAACTAATCAAAATTGGAAGCAGTGAATTGCAATTACATATTAAACCTTTTTTTTAAAATTATGCCTGACATTATGTCTGATGTTATTGCTGATATAGGAAAGATGCTGAAATACATGCTTGCTGAGGCCAGGCATTGGATCAGTGTGGCTGGTCAGTGATCAGAATCGAGCAGTGAATTATCAGGCTGAAGTTTCACCCCCATTCACACTGACAGAATCAGAAAATTTACTGATTCAGCAAACATGAATCAGGAGAAGTTTCCCAAATAATTGGATTTTACTTCTGGCTGGGGCAGGCATTTTGTAGATCTGACTCAAATGAAGAGATAAAGATGTAGTTTCCCAGAAATATGTAAGGCAGGGTTGGGTGCCAAAACAGGTGGTTCTAATAAAAACAAAACAACAAATGGCCTTCTAACCTTCATATCCACCTCATTGCTCACACACATCATATGCCATACCCTCACACCCAAACCCCCATGACCTTTATGCCCTCGATGCTAACCTATGCCCCTTCATCCACTCCCCAGTCCTCATTATTCTATATGACATCTTAATTTCAATTCATGTCATCACATGACCTGTGAACACATCGCAATAGGCCTTCATAGTTCTTGTTCCAATTTGGTGGTCATTCATTTGAACCCATGCTATCAATCAAAATTTATGATTGCAGGCGCCCACTGTGATAATGATAGGATGAGGACACAGTCAAACAGCACTAATTTTTTGATGATAACCCTAAAGATTCATAGAGTAGTTATAATTGAAATTGCAAGCATTAATTTTATTTCAACAAACAGTCAGCAATTTGGTACGTCTAAAATTTAAAGAGCTGGAGATTTGAAGAAACTTTTATCACATCTCACTGGTGTAATGTCCTGGAAATCAAGGCCTGCTAGTCCCAGAGTCATCACCAAAGCTACAAAATTTTATCAAATGATGAAGTGCTCCCAATGTATCTGCCCCATCTACTCAGATTACCTTCTGCTGCCTATTAGGTATGGCACACCACCACCCTCCTCAGCTGATGGATCAGCGCTCTTGATTGAACACTACTTAGAGGAAGCATTGTGGGTGGCGAGGGCACAGATATTCTTCAAGGTGGTCTTCAATTTCTATTGACAAGAGTTGATTGGCAGCAGACTAAAGTCCCCCATTGAGTTAATAGAATCATGAGGGACAAAACTGCTAAACTGGGTGACCACAGGTGATAAAGGAAGTAACAGGAGAGAAAAACATACTTCGCCTCACTCTGTCCAATCTGCCTGACATAAATGCATCTGTCCATGACAGTATCATTCGGAATCACTACATAACAGTCCTTGTGGAGACAAAGTCTCATTGTGTTGTGTTATCTTTGATAAACAAAATACATTTCAAATAATTCAAACAACTCAAGGCTGAGCATCTAGGAGGTTCTGTAGACCATCAGTAGAAGCGGAATTGTACTCCAACACAATTCACAATCTCACAGCCCAGCACATCCCCACTCTACCATTGCCATCAAGCCAAAGTTTGATTAAGAGTGCAGGAGCATGCAAGAAGCAACACTACATGTACCTGCACCTGTGCTCTCAACCAGTTGAAAGTATAACACAATACTGTTTGTGTGTGAAGCACCATAAGGAACAAGTAATAGAGCAATTTGTTTCCACAATCAAGGGATCAGATCTAAACTCTGTAGTCCTACCACATTCCAATGTGGATGGTGGTGGACAACTTTCAAAAGCTGATTGGGGGCAGATGTTCAGAGGTTAAGGGGCAGCTGGAAAAGGAGAAGCCTTCAGAAAGGAGATAATGAGAGTCAAGAGACAATATATTTCTGTTAAGGTGAAAAGAAAAGGTGGTAGGTGTAGGGAATGCTGGCTGACTGGAGAAATTAAGGGTTTGGTTAAGAAAAAGAAGGAAGCGTATGTCAGGTATAGACAGGATAGATCGAGAGAATCCTTAGAAAAGTATCAAGGCAGTGGGAGTATGCTTAAGAGGGAAATCAAT
Source organism: Chiloscyllium punctatum (assembly GCF_047496795.1). NCBI lineage: Eukaryota > Metazoa > Chordata > Chondrichthyes > Orectolobiformes > Hemiscylliidae > Chiloscyllium > Chiloscyllium punctatum. The sequence goes on along the minus strand of NC_092739.1, from coordinate 102,818,866 downwards.
AGGGCAAAAAGGAGACATGAGAGAGCTTTGGCAAATAACGTTCAGGAGAATCCAAAGGGGTTTTGCAAATACATTAGGGATGAATGGGTAAGTAGGGAGAGAAGAGGGACCCTCAAAGATCAGCAAGGCAGCCTATGTGTGGTGCCACAGGACATGGGGGAGATACTAAACAGGCATTTTGCATCAGTGTTTACTGTGGAAAAGCATGTGGAAGATATAGAATGTTGGGAAATAGATGGTGACATCTTGAAAAATGTCCATATTACAGAGGAAGAAGTGCTGAATGTCTTGAAAAGCATAAAGATAGAATAATACCTTGGATCTGTTCAGGTGTACCCTAGAATTCTGTAGTAAGCTAGGGAAGTGATTGCTGGGCCTCTAACTGAGATATTTGTATCATCGATAGTCACAGATGAGGTGCCAGAAGACTGGAGGTTGGTTAAGGTAGTGCCACTATTTAAGAAAAATAGTAAGGACAAGCCAGGGAACTGTAGATCAGTGACCCTGACATCATTTGTGGGCAAGTTGTTGGACGGAATCCCAAGGGACAAGATTTGGAAAGGCAAGGACTGATTAGAAATAGTCAACATGGCTTTGTGCGTGGGAAATCATGTCTCACAAATTTGATTAAGTTTTTTGAAGAAGTAGCAAGGAAGATTGATGAGGGCAGAGTGGTGGATGTGATCTATATGAATTTCAGTAAGGTGCTCAACAAGGTTCCCCTGGGAGACTGATTATTAAGGTTAGATCTCATGGAATACAGGGAGAACTAACCATTTGGATACAAAACTGGCTCAAAGGTAGAAGACAGAGGGTGTGTGGTGGAGCGTTGTTTTTCAGACTGGAGGCCTGTGACCAGTGGAGTGACACAAGGATTGGTGCTGGGACCCTACTTTTTGTCATTTATATAAATAATTTAGATGTGAGCATAAGAAGTATAGTTAGTAAGTTTGCAGATTACACCAAAATTGGAGGTGTAGTGGACAGCGAAGAAGATTACCTCATATTACAACAGGATCTTGGTCAGATGGGTAATGGGCTGAGGAGTGGCAGATGGAGTTTACTTTAGAATATTGTGAGGTGCTGCATTTTGGGAAAGCAAATCTTAGCAGGACCTATACACATAACGGTAAGGTCCTAGGGAGTGTTGCTGAACCAAGAGACCTTGGAGTGCAGGTTCATAGATCCTTGAAAGTGGAGTCGCAGATAGATAGGATAGTGAAGAAGGTGTTTGATATGCTTTCCTTTATTGGTCAGAGTATTGAGCACAGGAATTGGGAGGTTATGTTACAGCTGTACGGGACATTGGCAGGCCACTTTTGGAATATTGCGTGCAATTCTGGTCTCCTTTGTATTGGAAGGATGTTGTGAAACTTGAAAGGGTTCAGAAAAGATTTACAAGAATGTTGCCAGGGTTGGAGGATTTGAGCTATCGGGAGAGGCTGAATATGTTGGGGCTGTTTTCCCTGGAACATGGGAGGCTGAGGGGGGACGTTGTAGAGGTTTACAAAATTATGAGCGGCATGGATTGGATAAATAGACAAAGTCTTTTCCTTGGGGTCGGGAGTCCAGAACTAGAGGGCATAGGTTTAGGGTGAGAGTGGAAAGATATAAAAGAGACTTAAGGTGCAACTTTTTCACACAGAGTATGGTGCATTTATGGAATAAGATGCCAGAGAAAGTGATGGAGGCTGATGCAATTGTAACATTTAAAATACATCTGAATGGGTATATGACTAGGAAAGGTTTGGAGGGATATGGGCCAAGTGCTGGCAAATGGGATTAGATTAAGTGAGGATATTTGTTGGCATGGACAAGTTGGACCGAAGGGTCTGTTCCATGCGGTATATCTTCACAAATATCCCCATCCAAAACAATGGGACAGCCCAGCATTTCTGTGCAAAAAACAAGGCTGAAACATTATCAACAATCTCCAGCCGGAAGCCCAAAATGAATGATTCATCTCGGACTCTGCTGGAGCTGCCCAGCATCACAGATGCCAGTCTTCAGCTAATTTGATTCACTCCATGTGATATCAAGAAATGGTTGGAAGCACTGAATACTGCAAAGATTATAGTCCTTGCCAATATTTCAGAAATAGTACTGAAAACTTGTGAAAATTATAATAAATGGTGGAGCAGGTTCAAAGGACCAAGTGTTCTACTCCTGATGTTTTTGTTTCCTATGTTTCAGAAGCTGCCCTGTGCCACGCTGCATTAGTTCAAGAAGGCAGCTCACCACCTTCTCAATGGCAACCCAGCACAGTCTATAAATGCTGGCCCAGCAGCGATGCCCATATGTCTTGTGAGAACAAAAGAAAACAGCTCCAGTGAAACTATACCATTATATCTACATAACAAAGTGGAAAATTGCAGTTAAGCCCTGTACACAAAAAGCAGGGCATATCCAACATGCCAATTACTATCTTATCAGTCTATTCTCGATCATCAGTTAAGTGATGGAAGGTATCGTCAGCAGTACTCTCAAGGAGCACTTGCTCAGCCACTGCTCAGTAATGCTCAGTTTGAGTTCTGTCAGGGCCGCTTAGCTCGTGACTTCATTACAGTCTTCGTTCAAGCATGGACAAAAGAGTTGAGCCCCAGAGGGGAAATGGGAGTGCCTGCTCATTTGACCAAGTGTGGCATCAAGGAGCCTGAGCAAAATTTGAGCCAATGAGAATATGGAGGGAAATTCTCCACTAATTAGAGTCATACTGAGCATAACGGAAGGTTATTGTGGTTGTGGAAGGTCAGTCAGCTCAGCTCCAGGACATCTCTGCAGGAGTGTATCAGGGTAGTGTCCTAGCTCCAAACATCTTCAGCTATTTCATCAATGACCTTCCCACCATCATAAGGTCAGAAAGCGGATGTTCATTGATGATCACACAATGTTTAGCACCATTTGTGACTCCTCAGATACTGAAGCAAGTTGTGTCCAATATACATTGAAAAAATAAAGAGCAATTTTGCTGCAATGAAGTTTAAACTTAGTCAGAACTGAAATGTTTATTTCTACACAGCTTGTAGAGATTCCAGAATACATATAACTACCCTTAAAGCACATTTTTGTAGCACAGACAGCAAAGAGCCACTTTAGAAGACGTTTTAGAAACATAGTAATAAAGGTCTCATAGAATCGCTACAGTGTGGAAACAGACCATTCAGCCCAAGAAGTCCATACTGACCCTCTGACGTGTAACCCACCCAGATGGTCTCGATCAGAGGAAAAAGCCCTTTGGCCCACTGCATCTGCTGAAGTCCAAAACAACCACTGAACTATTCTGTTCTTATTTTCCAGCACTTGACCCATTGCCTTGTATGCCATGGCAATGCAAGTGCACATTTTGTTTATTATTTACACATGGGCCATTGGCATCGCTAGCTTGTCAGAAGCAAGTTGCTCTTGAGAAGGTAGTGGTGAGCTGCCTTCTTGAACTGCTTCAGTCCACGTGCTGTGGGCTGACTCACAATACCCTAAAAGAGGGAATTCCAGGATTTTGTTGTTAAGACTTAACAACAATCTAGGTTTGTTCAAAATAACATTTCAGTTGCATGACACTTAATATTTTGCTGTAAGTTCTGTGTTTTATGATCTTATGCTCCACTACCACCTGATGAAGGAGCAGTGCTCCGAAAGCCAGTCCTTCCAATTAAACCTGTTGCACTATAGCCTGGTGTTGCGTGATTTTTAACTTTGTCCACCCCAGTCCAATGCCGGCTCCTCCACATCTTTCCTGCATGGTGCGAAACTTCTTGAGTGTTGTTGGAGCTGCACCCATCCAGACAAGTGGGGAGTATTCCATCACTCTCCTGACTGTGTCTTGTAGATGGTGGTCAGGTTTAGGAAGTCAGGAGGTGAGTTACTTGCCACAGTATTCCGAGCTTCTGACCTGCTCTTGTGACCACTTCTTTTATGTGGTGAGTCCAGTGAATTTCTGGTCAATGGTAACCCCATGGATGTTGATAATAGGGGATTCAGTGATGGTAACATCATTGACTGACAAGGGGATGGTGGTTAGCTTGTCTCTCATTGGAGATAGATTTTGCCTGGCATTTGTGTGGCATGAATGTTACTGGCCATTTTTTAGCCCAAGCCTGAAAATTGTCCACATCTTGTTGCATTTGAACATGGACTGCTTACAGTATATGAGGAGTCAAGTGTTGGGGCTTAATATTGTGCATTCACCAGCCAACATCCCTACCTCTGACCATATGATGGATGGAAGGTCATTGATGAAGCAGCTAAGATGGATGGGCCTAGGACACTGTCTTGAGAATCTGCTGCAGAGATGTCCTGAAGCTGTGATGACTGACCTCCAAAAACCACAACCATCTTCCTATGTGTCATAAAGGACTCCAACCAACAGAGAGTTTATCCCTTGGTCTCACTGATTCCAATTTTGTTGGGGCTCTTGATGTCATATTTGATCAAGTTCAGTCTTGATGTCAGGGGTTGTCACTCTCACCACACCTCTGGAATTCTGCTCTTCTGTCCATGTTTGAATCAAGGCTTTAATGAGGTCAGGAGCTAATGGAACCCAAACTGGACAATACTCAGCAGTTTATTGCTGACAAGGTGTTGCTTGATAGCACTATTAATGACAACTTTTGCCACTTTACTGATGACTGAGTGTAGACTGATGGGGTGATAATTAGTTGGGTTAGATTTATCCTGCTTTTTTGTGTACAGGACATATCTGGGCAGTTTTCCACATTAAGGATAAAAGGTTACCTCACAAAGTACATGTGAAATAACCTAGGACCTCTAATTTAAGTGCCATTATTCTTTTGTGCCCCCTTTAAGACCATAAGACCATAAGACATAGGAGTGGAAGTAAGGCCATTCAGCCCATCGAGTCCACTCCGCCATTTAATCATGGCTGATGGGCATTTCAACTCCATTTACCAGCATTCTCCCCGTAGCCCTTAATTCCTTGTGACATCAAGAATTTATCAATCTCGGCCTTGAAGCCATTTAGCATCCCGGCCTCCACTGCACTCTGCGGCAATTAATTCCACAGGCCCACCGCTCTCTGGCTGAAGAAATGTCTCCGCATTTCTGTTCTGAATTGACCCCCTCTAATTCTAAGGCTGTGCCCACGGGTCCTAGTCTCTTCGCCTAACAGAAACAATTTCTTAGCGTCCACCCTTTCCAAGCCATGTATTATCTTGTAAGTTTCTATTAGATCTTCCCTTAACCATCTAAACTCCAATGAATACAATCCCAAGATCCTCAGCAGTACCTCGTATGTTAGACCTACCATTCCAGGGATCATCCGTGTGAATCTCCGCTGGACACGCTCCAGTGCCAGTATGTCCCTCCTGAGGTGTGGGGCCCAAAACTGGACACAGTACTCCAAATGGGGCCTAACCAGAGCTTTATAAAGTCTCAGTAACACAACGGTGCTTTTATATTCCAACCCTCTTGAGATAAATGACAACATTGCATTCGCTTTTTTAATCACGGATTCAACCTGCATGCTTACCTTTAGAGAATCCTCGACTAGCACTTCCAGATCCCTTTGTTACTTTGGCTTTATGAATTTTCTCACCGTTTAGAAAGTAGTCCATGCTTGTATTCTTTTTTCCAAAGTGCAAGACCTCACATTTGCTCACGTTGAATTTCATCAGCCATTTCCTGGACCACTCTCCCAAACTGTCTAGATCCTTCTGCAGCCTCCCCACTTCCTCAGTACTACCTGCCTGTCCACCTAACTTTGTATCATCGGCAAACTTTGCTAGAATGCCCCCAGTCCCTTCATCCAGATCATTAATATACAACAGCTGCGGCCCCAACACTGAACCCTGTGGGACACCGCTTGTCACTGGCTGGCATTCCGAAAAAGAACCTTTTATCCCAACTGTCTGCCTTCTGTCAAACAGCCAACCCTTTGTACTGTCCTAGTTAACTTTTTAAGTTTCCCGCTACATTTTGCACACTCTGTGTTTTTGAGTCTTCAGTGTCTGCCATAAACCTTTGTTTTTCTCTGATTCCAGTCCTATATATCCCTCAATATTGAGGGTTCACGGGATTTGTTGGGCCCATCTTTTGTCTCTATTGAAACATGTTCACCTCTGTTTATTGGCTTGTTTTCACTTGGTTTATTGTCTTTTCCTATTGTTTAGTGCTTTGTAATTCACCAAAATAAAGGTTTCCTGGAAGAGCTATTGGAAGTAGGCACAAAGCTAATTTTGGTTTTTATTTTCTGCTGAATTAGTAAAATATTTCTGTAATTAATGACAATTCAAATTCATACTAACAGCCACACATCCTGTACAAAATCTGAAACTACAATAAAATTGTTTGACGTATGCAGATAAATTCACTTAAATGTCACATATCTCTTTATGGTAATTTCAATGTTTAATCTTCTTTGTAATTATTATTTGCTGACTGTGTATCATATTTTTAGCCTTTAAATAAATATAGAGGAAATGCAAAACACATCTCTCAAAAGCTGCTTCATCCGCTGTTTGCAGGAAGCCGGTACCTCTGAGAGGAGTGATTAATTGTCGCAGCAATGTTGTTGTACTTGCATTTTTTGGAGCATTCTGGGTCACAATGCAAGGAGGACAGGCATATTTGTGTGGTGCTGTTAAATAAAAAAAGCTAGTTAGTGTCAGAAAACTGGGTGTGGTGCACAGAAAAGACTGAGCAGCCTAGAATAATTTGGAGGAGCCGGAGTTAGACTGGGGCGGACAAAGTTAAAAATCATACAACACCAGGTTATAGTCCAACAGGTTTATTTGGAATCACTAGCTATCATTTGGTTGTGATGAAGAACCACCTGATGAATAAGCTGCGCTTCGAAAGCTAGTGCTTCCAAATGAACCTGTTGGACTATAGCCTGGTGCTGTGTGATTTTTAATGTAGCTTAGAATAACTCAGCTTTGTGAGAGGTAGTTGGAGACAGACATGACAAACAGGTATTTGCATGGTATGAATGTTACTTGCCACTTATCAGCCAAAATTTGGACATTGTCCAAGTCTTGTTGCATTTGGACTCAACTTACTTCAGTATCTGAGGTGTTGGGAATGGTGTTGAACTTTGTGTGATCATCAATGAACAACCCCTCTTCTGAGTGTCTGCTGGGACATAGGTCACTGATGAAGTAGCTGAAGATGGTTGAGCCCAGGGGACTGCCCTGAGGAACTCTTACAGATATGGTCTGGAGCTGAGATGAATTAACTGAAAACTTTTTGGAATTAAGTCCAATCTTCAAGATGTAGTCAGTGACAAGTGAATCCTTATTGGATCTGATTGCAGTCATTAAAAGTTGCCATGAAGAAGTAGAATTTTTGCAGTTGAGTTTGAATTGCGCAATTGTCTTTTTAAACAATGCAACATAAGAGGCAGAAGAATGGCATCTTAGATATAGGGTCAGACTATGAAATATCAGCAATATAATTGAGGAAGGCAAAATGACTGTGAATTCAATTCAGTGACTGTCTGGAGAGATACACTGTTGAATGTCACACCTGAAAAATGTTATAGAAGTTTCAAAAGGATGGACTTAAAAGGAGAAAATGCACTACAAACTGAAGTATAATCTTCTGCAAGTTATATTTTTCTTTGAGCATTATAGAAGAAAAGACAACAGCCTTGGAGAAAGGCATTTTTTCAAACACAGAGACTGATGGAGAAGCTCAGCAGATTTGTCAGTATCAGTGAATGCGAAAAAACAGGAAACATTTCAAGTCCAGTGTGACCCTTTAGAACTGACAGATGTTGGAAATTGTTTCTTTATAACTTTGACAGAGATGGTAAAGGACATAGATTGTATGGAGGCCTAGTGGAAAAGATATAGGAGTTGTTAAATGTATCTGTTGATATCTTTGAAGTTTGTGTCAAGATAGGATGAAAAGAAGGTGTTTAGCACACTGGCCTTTATTACACAGACATTGGAGTATAGTAGTTGGAATGTTATGTTGAGATTATACAGGATGTTGATGAGGTCTTTCTGGAATACTATGTCCAGTTCTCGTCACCCTGTTATAGAAAGGATACTGTCAAGCTCGGGAGGGTTCAGAAAAGATTTACCAGGATGTTATCATAAATGGCGAATCTGAGTTATGAAGAGAAGCTCAACAGGCTGGGATTTTTTTCCCTGGAGTGTAGAAGGTTGAGTGACCTTACAGAGGTTTGTAAAATCATGAGGGATATAGATAAGGTGAATGGCAGATTTCTGAACCCTCGGGTGAGAGATTTCAAGACTAGAAGGCATTGTTTTAAAATGAGAGGAGAAAGATGTAAGAAAGACATGAGGGGTAATTTTTATTTACAGAGAGTGGGTCATGTATGGAATGAACATCCAGAGGAGGTAGTGGATGCAGACACAGACACAACATTTAAAAGACATTTAGATAGGTACATAAATAAGAAATGTTTGGATGGATATAGGCCAAGTGCAGGCAGGTGGGACGAAATTAGTTTGGAATTATGGTCAGCATAGACTGGTTGGATCAGTGGGTCTGATTCTGTGCTGTATGACTCTATGACTCTATATCAATGATCTAGGAGGCAATTTCAAAGTTTGCTGAAGAGACAAAACATGGAAGAATTGCAAACTGCGAGCCAAACAATCTAGTGTTTCAGAAGGACATTGACAAATTGATGGAGTGAGCAGACAGATGGCAGATGTGGTTCAATACAATGAATTGTGAGGTGATGCATAAAGAGAACATTGAAAGACAATGTAAACTAGATTGGACAATAGTTCTGTGTCTGCAGCAGCAAAGGAACCTGGGTATATTTGCGCACAGTTCATTGAAGATGGCAGGATAGCTGGAAAGATTAGTTAGTAAAGTGTACAGTATCCATAGCTTTATTCATAGGGCCATAGAGAACAACATTAAGGAGGCAATATTGAACTTGTGTAAGACATTTGTTAGATCTGGGGGTGGGGAGGGTGGGGGGGTATTGTGTATAGTCCATGGTGTCACATTATAGGAAAGATGTGAATACATTGGAGAGGATGTGGAAGCAATTTATAAGATTGATTTCAGGGATATGAAATCAGCATTGCTGTAAATAATCAGTGTTTTAAAAAAAGGGGTTGTTGATGGTGGCAAAACAGAAAAAGAGATTTTAAAAAGGGTATAAACTAAGATGTGAAAAGTAGTGAATGTGTCATTTCTCCTGAGAGCAAAATAAACAAAATACAATCGATACTATACTGCGAGGATAGGTGGGAGGGATAGGATGTAAGAAAAATGGAGAATAGGTATTATGGGTTAGAATTGGGGTTGAGTTTATTATGTATACTGGCCTGGCTTCAAGCATGTCTGTGCTTTAAAGGTGGTAATGGAAGAACTATCCACTAGTCCCCCCTGTGCTGCAGGTCGGTGATTCTCACACTTGGAGTGCTAGCAGCCAGCACTGCAGTGAGCTCGTCAATGAGAAACGGAACAGAGGAATATCAACTAAGCCAAGAATCTCAAAAATTACTTCTCAACTATTAATGATTCATTATCTACACTTCATGAAAGACCCAGTGATTGAAGCTTTTATCTTGTAACTTCAAAGAAAACAAGCAAGTGCAGACGCTGGAAATCAGAAATCAGAAATTGCTGGAAAAACTCAGCAGGTCTGTCAGCATTTGTGGAGATAAAGTGGAGTAAATGTTTCAGGTCTTGTAATATTTCTTCAGTTCTGACCCAAACATTATGTGCCATGATGTACATTATGTACAATTACCCCAGGTGCCATGAGGCGGTGGTTATCACTGTTGCCTCACAGCACCAGGGACTCGGGTTCATTTCCAGCCTTGGATGATTGTCTATGTGCAGTTTGCAAGTTCTCCCCGTGTCTGTGTGGGTTTCCTCTGGATGCTGTAGTTTCTTCCCATAGTCCAAAGATTGGGTGGATTGGCCATGGTAAAATGCAGGGTTATGGGGTTGGGGTGTGGGGTAGGTCTGTATATGTTACTTTTCAGAGGTTTGGTGCAGACTTGAGGGACTAAATGGCCTCTATCTGCACTGTGGTGACTTTATTCTCTAAATTAGCACTGGGGAGTAATGGGCTAGTTGGGATGCAAGACTTGCAAAGTTGCCCTGATGTCGAGGCACTGGGAAAAGAGCTGGACATTTGAGTTGGTGGTGGCAGGAAGAATTCAAATACAAAAATGGAAAGGAAAGCAAATGGAGGGAAGTCAATACAAATGATGATGGTGGGTTGTCAGGAGAGATCCAAGTGGTTTCAAGCAACGAGTTAATTCCAGCTGGCAAACATTCATTGGGCTCACGAGGATTAAGATCATGCCTAAACAAGTTCGTCAGCACATGTATCAATAGTGCCATATACTCCATTCATTTCCTGTAAAATAAATTAACGAGAGCTGAGAAATTTGCCATTTGACTGCTGTATTCACTGTTCGGTATAATAAGCTTGCTGAATTTTGGCGCAGCTATGAACTTAATTTATTCATTCAATGTGAAATGAATGAAACTTACAGTTAACAAAATGTGATGAACTTCTATACCCTCTCCTTCACTAACTAATGACAATTCCCTAACTCAATGACTAGCTACTGCAGTACAGCATTATTCATTTGACTGGTAAATTGTTTCTAATAATTGTTGCAATAGTATCTGAAGAATAATTCAATTGTTTTATTTTATTCAGGATTTTAATATGAAGTCTTGAACATCTTCTAGCCCAACATCTCACATGCACATATTCATAAATTAAAGTTTTAATGAAATTTATGGAAAAATATTTTTAGCATGTAGTATAATTAGCTTTCATTTAAGTTGTAATAGTTTAGAGAAAATAGAGCAGCAATAATGATCTTTCAGACAATTAAAATAAATTAAACTTACATGGTGTCTTTTTGGGACCATTAGGGTGAAAGATGATCATACTATTGAAAGAAATTTTTTTTCCTTTGATGTTTTAATATTCATTCATATGACATAGGCATTGCTGCCTAGACCAGCATTTATTGCCTGTACCTTTTTGCCCTTGAGAAGGTGATGGTAGTCAGCCATATTTTGCAACTGCTGCATACTATGTGGTGAGATGCCCCCACAATGCAATTAGGAAAGGATCTCTTGACTTTTGACCCATCAACATTGAAGGAACAATGATCTATTCCCAAGTCAGGGTGGTGAGTAGCTTGGAGGGGAATGTGCAGGAGGTGGTTCTCCCATGTATCTGCTGCTCTTGTGCTTCGAATTGGTAGAGATCACAAGTTTGGAAAGTGCTATCAAAGAACTCTTGGTGAGTTACTGCGATGCACTTTAGAGGTGGTATGTGCTGCTGCATACTGGGTGACAAATCAACTGGGTTTCTTTGACCTGCATAATGTCACGCTACCTTGAAGGTACTACATCATACTCCTGAAGTTTATATAGATGAACTTGACTGATAGAAGTAGCCAGGTTTTAGAGAGACAGAAGGTGAGTCACTCATCACAAACTACCCAAACTATGACCTTCTCTTTTAGCCTGCTATTAAAGCTGTCTTGGATCAAAATGCTTTCCACAAACTCTAATGCCTAATACTTATGGAAGACCACATACCCTTAGTTGCATGCTTAACTGGAAATATGCATTTATTTGACTAGTTAACTAATTAATAATATTATAAAGCATTTAGTCCAGTCTTCTAGCTTAGTGTTAAAAGGAGAATGCCAACCAACTGCTGAAAGTAAACCAAAAAGAATGAAAAGCACATCTCCTTGCCATCTGTGCTGAATCCTCAAATGCACCAATTCCCTGGCTTTAGCATCCTGCTTATAAAGCACTCTGTTTCGTTATCAAAATAAAAAAGCTGCTCATTGATTTCAGGAAGCAGAGTGGAGGGCACGCTTTTACTTCAGTAACACATTCAATACAGCAATAGTTCCAAAGCAAAAGGTAGGTAGCTCAAAAAGCAAAACATTGTCACCCAGCCATATAAAAAGATAATAAAACAGGTAACGAGAAGCTTTGTCAAGAAAGGTAGGTTTCAAGGAATATCTTAAATGAAGAAAAAGATGTTGAGAGGTATAGAAGGTCAAGGAGAGAATTAGAACCATGACAGTTGAAGATGTAGCCACGCCACAATACAAATAATAAAATCAGGGTTATTCAAAAGGACAGAATGGAAGGAACAATAGGTTGGACTGCTGTGAGGCTAGAGGTCACATAGATTTCTTAAAAGCATTCACGAGTTGTTTATCCAGGCTGTCAATCTGATTTTTCACGTTTATATGTAGATTGTATATATAGGACAGCACAGTGGCTCAGGGAAGCATGGTGGGTTGGTGGTTAGTACTGTTGCCTCACAGTACCAGGGACTGCCTGTGTGCAGTCTGCACATTCTCCTCGTTTCTGCGTGGGTTTCCTTCGGGTGCTCCGGTTTCCTCCCACAGTCCAAAGATGTGCAGGTTAGGTGTAGTAGCCATGTTAAATTGTCGATAGTGTTCAGGAATGTGTAGGTTTGGTGTAGAAATCAGGGGGGATATATATTGATAGGGTAGGGGAATCAGTCTGGGTGGGTTACTATTCGAAGGTTTGGTGTGGACTTGTTGGGCTGAATGGCCTGTTTTCACACTATAGGGATTCTATGAAATTAAGGTCACTGTGATTATTGCATTCCATATATTATAAGCACCCAACAGTTTTTCTTCTATGGTTCATCTTACAGTGAAATAACAATGAAAGGGCCTGGAGACCACTCCCACTTGTAATTTCTTTCCCCCATTCTTGCTTATCTCCACCCAAATTGATTCTGCCTCCTGATCTGCAAAACCAAGTTCATCTCCAATAATTACACAAACACTGATTAACAGTACTAGTCCTTCACCTTTACACAGCTTCCTATTTTTCATGAATATCAAATATCCCTCAATATTCAGGGCCTCATTCTTGACATGCTGTAGCCCTGCCTCCATATTGCTATCAGGTTATGTCAATTTACTTCAATGTGTGCCATTAGTTCATTTACTTTGCTATGAATGGCAAGCGCATTGAAATACAAAGGCTTCAGTTTTGTCTTTTTGTAACATCTAGTCTCAACTGTTGGCATTTCTCCCATTCTCTGACCCTCATTCTCTATATTACTTTTTTTTTATTATGTCCCTATATAGCTTTTGCTACCCTTGTCTCCACGATTCCGTTATTCTTCCACATCAATCTTTGAGCCACACACAGCCATCATCCACCTTGTGGTATTGTTGTGCATTTCTTCTGACCATGATCACTGTACTGATTCAGGTGGCTATCTCATTACATTCTGGCAATGCTTGGTGCTGTGATTTCTGCTAGGCGGCCTGAGGAAAATGGATTACACTAGCCACTCTATCAGGGCCTTTCAGTTCCTGTCTACTCCTCTTCCTTGACAAATTCCTAAAAATAATGGTTGAGTAGAAATCTTTGAATGGCAGTAGCTGGTCTGCAGTGTTTGAACTGGGGTGAAGCTGAAGTGCTTGTGTCATCGATGCCAGAAGGTTCCAGCAGCTGTGAGTTCTTGCACCTCTGTGACTGTGTGATTCAACAGGAAGAGTACTATGGAGCCAAAAGCATAACTAATGGGGTGAACAGTGGAGAACTGTATGAGAAAATTCACCATGACTCATGGAGGGAAAGTCCTAATTGATGTTTCACCCAAAATGTGGGAAGATTCGGTCTAAATCTTTTATTATTGAAGTAATTTATGTTTTACTCTTTCAATGTGTATCAGCTATTCTCAAAATCTATACATATGATCCCACCCCACCCCAGGTCTCTTTCTCCCTGGACACTGTCTGAAACTCTGACATTAAGTCAATGTTTTCTCTCCCTATCCCTTCTGAAAAAAAAAGACATGATTTCATATTCTTGGTATCCATCACGCCAAAGCCCATTCTGCTATATCTCTATTATTTTTCAAACTGTCGATATTATATTCACTCTTTGTCACATCCACAAATTTGGTATTATTGGCAATATTTGAATTTTATTCTGTAGTCCAAGAAAAGAGTGAAACATGGAAACAATTGGGTGGGTTAGATTTGTTTACTTTGGAATAGAGAGCAGAAAAGAGAGCTAATGGCAGTTATAAATGTGTGGGTTCTTGATTCATTAACAGAAAAGTACCTTTTCTCTCAATGAATGGGTTCATCATGAAGGGGCATAGTTTGGAGTATAAGGTGCAAGAAATTTCGTGGTGAAGTCTTTGTATCCAGAGGTTGGTAGGGATCTGGAACTCACTACCTGAAAGAGGGGTAGAGTCAGAAACCAATGTAACCTATAAAAAGTATTTAAATGTGCACTTGAAATCCTACAACCTGCAAGGCGAGAGACAAATAATTAGAATTTGGATTAAGCTGGATGGTTCCTTATTAGCCAATGCAGTCAAAGTGGGCAAAATTTTACCAGAGATTGATTTTTGATGAGTTTCATGGAGGGATTCTCTCTGTAAGGCCTAACACATTTTCTCATGCCATCTTCCCAAGTCACCTCATTAACATGTCACCAAGCTTCCACGACAACCCTCTTGCCAGATTTTCTCACTTGTTATAGACAGAAGCATTCCATACATCCTGAGATATCCCAGGATTCCTGGCGCTGGCACTTCCTTTAAATGACTATTGTGCACTCAGCCTATCCAACCTCTCCTTGTAACTCAAACCCTCCAGTCCCAGCAATATCTTAGAAAATCCTTTCTGAATCCTCTCCAATTTAATAATATTCTTCTTAAAGCAGAGGTACCAGAACTATATGCAATACTCTAGAAGTGGCCTCATCAACATCCTATACAACTTCAACATGATGTCCTAAGGCCTTTACTCCATGATCTGAGCAATGAAGGCAAGCATGCGAAATGCTTTCTTAACCAGCCTGTCAACCTATGACACAACTTTCAAAGAACCAGGAACCTGACTCACTAGGTCTCTTTGTTTGTCAACACTATCATTAACTGTCCTCCCTGACCTATCACCTTCATACCCACCCCCACTTACCTATTGTACTCTATGCTACTTTCTCCCCATCCCCACCCCCTCTCATTTATCTCTCCACCCTTCAGGCACTCTGCCTGTATTCCTGATGAAGGGCTTTTGCCTGAAATGTCGATTTTCCTGCTCCTTGGATGCTGCCTGAACTGCTGTGCTTTTCCAGCACCACTCTACTCCAGAATCCGGTTTCCAGCATCTGCAGTCATTGTTTTTACCCTGTGTAAGTCCAATTGCCCTGGATATAGCAGCAAAATGGAGATTAGCGCTATGCTCTGCAAATAATTACCTGGACGCTCAGATGGATGTAATAGTGCAGAGGAGGAATGTCAACTCCTCCTAGGACTGCCAGAAGAAAGGCCCAAAGTTGCAATCGAGGTCAGTGTGGATTGAATTGTCAGGAAGAATGTCCAGCATGGCAGGAAGAAGGTCAATGAACTTCTCCACATTGCCAGGGTAAAGGTTGCCACCTTCCATCTGCTACCTCATACTCAAGTTATTTCTGCACCCACCTCCCACCAACAGTTATGCTCTAACAATCTCAGTATTGCATGTAACATCTTCCCGCGCTCACTGTCACCTACCCAATTCCCCATTAAAGTAAGCACAAAATGATTGAGCACTAAAGGAGTGAATGACAGCCCTGAGCTGCACCCTGGTGCCGTCAATCCACTGAGTGCCAGTTCTGGAAGCAGCATTGCAATGAAGAGTAGCAGTGTACTACAAAGTGCAGCATTAAAGTTCAGAAGTGTAGTCTAAGTGGATCGATGTGCCATGATGAAATGGTGAGCCTGGAATGCCAATGGATGCACGTTGGATGCCAATGTCCATGGAATCTGCCCTGAAGTGTTAGTGCCTGAAAATCCAAAGATGCAAACAGAGAGCTGGAGTCGAGAGGTACCTGATCTGACTTTCGCATTGGAATTTTCAGCAACTACTTTTTATCTGATGGGTGGGAGAATGAGAAACTGCATATTAATGATATGAGTTTAAGTAATAATGAAAGTGATAAAAGAGCAATAATCAATGCTAGCCATGTTGCTTGGGCTGTGTTGAATGATAATGCTGTAAATTTCTGTTTCCTCTACTTCTATTTGTTACAGTTTATTATGGATTTATTATTTAATTTTAATTTTATCCTGAGGTTAATTAATTGACATGATAAATTATCAAATTGGCTTTAATTTAATGCTAGTTAACCGTTCTAATCATGCTTTAAAGTTGGTTAATTGAATTAATTTATATAAAATTAAGATCTTGCCAGTGTACTCACCTTATACGATTCCTTCTCCTGTGATTATTTTGTGATATATCCCTGTCTCTCGCTGTTACTCATTTCTCCCACTGTGCTTTGCTGCTCCTTGATGTCATTAGCTATGAAAAACATTGTGGCCAAATGAATTGCTACCTCTATTGGATTTTAGAAAAGATGATTATTAAGAAAAATATATTCAGAAGCTAAAAAGGAAACTATTAAGGAGGTTGCAGAGCTCTAAGTTTCTCAGACCTCAGAGAAATTTGTATGTCCAAATGCAGGGAAGTTACACTTTAGTTACCCAGGGGTCTGGTGAAACCACATTTGAACTATTCTGCACAGCATACGCCACTTCTTATACCTCAGCTAAAGTATCATGCTCAGTTGTGATTGCTGCATTATAAGAAAGATGTGAACTTATTGGAAAGAGTGCAGAAACAATTCACAAGAATGGATCCAGGGAATGAGAAACTTTGGTTGAATTTTAAAATTCAACCCAGACCCCACAAGCATTCCTATCCATATCTAGCTTTTATAAAACAAAATCAAACACTGCTTGTGAAACTCAACAGGTTTGGCAGCATTTCTAGGGAGTAAGCAGAGTCCTGAGATTCTTCATCAGAACAATGCCACCAGGTCTGCTGAGTTTCTGCAACAACTTTTAAAAAAAAATGTTTCAGATCTCCAGCATCCACAGTTCTTTGTTTATTCTCAGCTTATGCATCATGTGATATTTACATATGAACTTCAAACATGATTATTTCAGCATGTCATTCTGTGTAAGTATGTGATAGATGATAAAGTGTAATGCAAAGCAGCCTTCTGGTTTCTAAAACCATTTTTATTCGGAAGAACTGAAACACACTATGTCTATTATGATTTGGAGTTGCCGGTGTTGGGCTGGGGTGTACAATGTTAAAAATCACACAACACTAGGTTATAGTCCAACAGGTTTATTTGGAAGCACTATCTTTAGGATTGCTGCTCCTTATCAGGTGGTTGATGAAGGAGCAGCACTCCAAAAGCTGGTGATTCCAAATAAACCTGTTGGACTAAAACCTGGTTTTGTGTGATTTTTAACTTCATATCTACTATAACAGTCCACATTCGAAAGAAAAGCATCATTCAGCAAGGGATTTACACCCAAATATCTAAATTCATTGTCAACGACCTGAATTACCTATAATTACCTGGTGACTGTGAGATCAGGTTGCTCGATACAAATACTGATTGGCATCACACCACATCTAAATAAAGTTATTCCAAAACATATGCTGTTTCACCTTTCACTTCTTTTACTGCATACATTATAAAATTATGCAGAAACAATCAAAGGGTTATTGAATGTATTAGTCAGTTTTAGCTTTTACTACTGTCAAGGCTTTTGAGATACACTGAACACTTTAATTTTATATGATTCACTACCCATATAAAATGCATGGTTTGATATTTTATTTAAAGTGTTAATTTGATCCACATCACTTTACATATAATTTGCATAGAGGCAGTTGAGTGACAACGAAATCAAAAATTAAAATTACACATATTTTGAACATACTGCTGCTTTTCGTGCCTGCTTTTCATACACCAATTATTACTTGACAAACTATTTGCAGTGAATCATAGAATCCCCTCAGTGAGGAAGCAGGTCATTCAGCCCATCAAGTCACCACTGACCCTCCAAAAAGCATCCCACTTAGACCCAACCCCCTGCTCTATTCCTGTAATGATGCATTTCCAATTGCTAACCTACCTAGCCCGCACATCTTTGGACTGTGGGAGGAAACTCACACATACATGGGGAGAATGTGCAAACTCCACATACACAGTCACCCAAGGGTGGAATTGAACCCAGGTCTCTAGTGCTGTGAGGCAGCAGCACAAACCACTAAGACACCGTGTGATCCAGTGGATGCAATAATGAGCCCATTATTTTGATCCTCGTTATCCATGAACTGCCTGTAATATCTTTGATATCATGTCTAATCACTATCTTCACTGTAAACAACAAAAAACTAAAGTAAAATAAAACTGCTCCGACAGCATTCTGTGTAAATTATAATTAAGTGATGGATATATAGCATTGACTTTGGGCAGTAAAGATATCATCTCAGGGGTTATGTGATAATTGAGCCTTAATCTTTTAGTTTGTTATGTCCATTAATAGAATTAATGGTTTATAAGGATTTTAGATTAATTGAAAAGTTTAGCACGGAGGGATTTGTAGTCAGCCAAATGTGTTATCCAAAAAATAAAATGGCAAAGTGGAAATAAAATGCCTACTCAGTCAGGTAGTATCTGAAAGGGAATGACAGGTTAGCAGTACAGGTGCAATCCTTCATTAAAACTGGGTCAGATGTTTTATAATTCCAAGGACTACTCCAAACTCAAGGCTGAACATTAAGAAAAATTGGATAAATGTCATTTTTGGCACTGTGTATAGAAGATTTTTCTCCAGGATGCCAGGAGGATTTCTAGCTCTATCTTCCCAAACTTGTGCTGGCGCTGCCCATGGCTGAGAGCAGCACAAAATGAAAGTAGCTTTCAGTTCATCTAGAATAGCTTGTTTGGTATAGTTTGCTTTGAAATAAATCATGAGTCAGAACAATAACAGCTCTGTAGACAGAAATATATCCAGGTTACAGATTATGATAATACACACAGGCAGGCACACAGCTGCATGAACAACCTGGTGAAAGCACCCTGTATGCTGATAGAACAGTTTTATTCTTAATTAATTTGGAGTCTGAGATTTGTCATAAATAGTAGAAAAGGTCTATTTGTTTTAGTTAAGATTTGCAGAGAACTATAATATAGCTTTTGAATACATATACATAACTATAAAGAAATAAGCATTAAAAAATTCTACTAAAAATCCTGTAAACAAGACAGCCTCAGTAAGGCAAGGCCCCTTCCCCCTACTCCGCTATTATTACCAGGTAAGTTGAGCCTTAAGAAAATCCACTTACAACTTGTGAATAGAAAGAGTTATAATTGCAGCTGCAAGATAGAGAGACTAGAAGGCCATAAGATATAGGAACAGAAATTAGGCCATTCAGCCCATCAAGAGCTCCTCCAACATTCGATCATGGTTGATAAATTTCTCAATCCCATTCTCCTACCTTTTCCCTGTAATCCTAATCCTTGATCCTTTTGATACTCAGGAACCTATCTATCTCAGTCTTTAATATACTCATGACTTGGCTTCCACAGCCTTCTGTGGCAATTAATTCCATAAATTCATCACTCTCTGGCTGAAGAAGTTTCTCCTTATCTCCGTTCTAAAATGTCTTCCCTTTACTCTAAGGCTGTGCCCTTCGGTCCTAGTCTCTCCTGTCATGGAAATATCTTCCCAATATCTACTTTGCCCAGGCCATTCAATATTCTGCAGATTTCAATTCGATCTCCCTCATCCTTCTAAACTCTATCAAGTATAGACCTACAGTCCTCAAATGTTCCTCAATATGTTAAGCTTTTCATTCCTGGGACCATTCTCGTGAGCCTCCTCTGAATATGCTCCAGGGCCAGTACATCCATCCTGAGACGTGGGACCCAAAACTGTACACAATCCTCCAAATGTGGTCTAACCAGGGTCTTATGGAGCCTCAGAAGTAACATTCCTGCATTTATATTCAAGTTCTCTCAAAACAAATTCCATCATTGCACTTGCCTTCCTAACTACTGACTCAACCTGTAAGTTTATCTTGAGAGAATCCTGAAGTAGAACTCGCAAGTCTCTTTGTACTTCAGACTTCTGAATTTTCTCCATATTTAGAAAATAGTGTGTGCCTCCATTCTTCCCAAGAAAATGTATGACCTCACACTTCCCCACACAGTGCTCCATCTGCTGCTTCTTTGCCTACTCTCCTAAACTGCCCACATTCTTCAGCAGCTTTTCTGCATCCTCAATGCTACATGTCCTCTACCTATCATTTTTCATCTGCAAACTTAGCCAGAATGCCCTCAGTTCCTTCATCTGGATCGTTAATGTATAAAGAGAAAATTTGTGTTCCCAACTCTGTGCCTTGCAGAACACCACTTGTCACCGGCTGCCATCCTGAGAAGGACCCTTTTATCCCCACTCTCTGCTTTCTGCCAGACAGACAAGCTTCTATCCATCATAGCACCTTGCCTCTGACACTATAGGCCCTTATCTTACACAGTAGCCTTCTGTGCGGCAAGCTGCTCGTTACCTCCTGAAAGAATTCGAGCAGATTTGTCAGGTATGACTGCCCCTTGATGAAACCATGCTGATTTTACCCTATTTTATCATGCACTGCCAAGTACTCAGAAATCTCATCCTTCAAAATGGATTCCAGGAACTTACCCATGACCAAGGTTAGACTAATCGATTTTTTTTAATCTTTTGCCTTATTTGGCTTTTTAAACAAAAGAGTCAAGTTAGCAATTTTCCAGTCCTGTGGCTCTCTTCCTGATTCTAGTGAAAGATCACCACTAACGCCTCCACAATCTCTACAGCTATCTCCCTTGGAACTCTGGGATATAGTCCAAGTGATCCAGGTGATTTATCCATCGTCAGGCCTTTCAGTTTTTCTAGCATCTTCTCCTTGGTAACAGCTATCGTACTCAGCTCTGACACCCTCACTGTCTTGAATTTTTGTCTCTCTTGAATACTCATGTCTTACACAGTGAAGACTGATGTGAAGTAATTATTCAGTTCCTCAGCCAATTCCTTGTTCCCCATTACTATCTCTCCAATGTCATTTTCCAGCAGATCAATGCTCATTTCTGCCCTTTTTTTCATCAAAAGAAACTCTTACAGTCTTCCTTTATGTTACTGGTTAGCTTAGCATCATTTTTAATCTTCTGCCTCCTTATTTATCTTCTTGTTGCCCTCTGTTGGTCTTTGTAAGCTTCCCAATCCTTTGGTTTCACACTGCCCTTTGCCACATTGTATGTTTTCTCTTTTGCTTCGATGTCATCCCTGACTTCCCAAGTCAGCCATACCTGCCTCATCCTCCCTGTACCATGCTTCTGTTTCCCTCAGGATGAATTTCTGTTGTGTCTCCTGAATTCCTCCCAGTAACTCCTGCTATTGCTGTTCCATTGTCTTTCCTGCTGGGTTCCATTCTCAGTCAATTCTACCCAGCTCCTCCATCATGCCTCTATACTTGCTTTTACTAAGCTGTAATATTGTTACCTCTGATTCTATCTTCTCCCTCTCAAATTGCAGAGTAAATTCAATCATGTTATGATCATTGCCTCCTAAGGATTCCTTCACCTTAAACTCCCTTATCAAATCTGCTTCATTGTACAACATTAAATGCTGTACTGTCTGTTCCTGAGTGGGCTCCACCACAAGCTGCTCCAAAAAGCCATCGTGTAGAAATTCCACAAATTCCTTTTCTTGCAATCCACTACCAACCTGATTTGGCAGTCCACCTGCATATTGAAATCCCCCATGATCACAGTAACTTTGCCTTTTCTATATATCTTTTCTATTTCCCCAGCTCCTGACTACTATTTGGAGGCTTGTACATAATTCCAACTATGATTTTTTTAAGCTTTGCAGCTCCTTAAGTCTACCCACACAGATTCTTCACCATCTGACCCTACTTTGTTTCTCACTATTGATTTAATTTCATTTCTAACTGATAAGGCAACTCCATCCTCCCTACCCACCTGCCTATCTTTTCAATAGGATGGACATCCTTGAATATTCAGCTCCCAATCCTGACCTCCTTGCAGCCACATCTCTGTGATGCCCACCACATTGTACCTATCAATTTTGATCTGCTCCACAAGCTCATTGACCTTACTCCTTATACGGCATGCATTCAGATATAACACCTTCAGTCCTGTATTAACTGTCCCTCTTCTCATTGTCATTCATTTGCCCAGTGTTCTTGACTGCTAACTCTTCCCACACACTCTGTCCTATTTGTGTCTGCGCAGGAGATTTAAATAACGTCTCATGACTTCTTACCTCCTCGGTTTCGGTTTTCTAATTTCCCCTGTCCCTGATCCCTCCACGTTGCACACACACCCCTACCCTATTTAATTCAAAGCCCTGCCTGCAGCCCTGGTTATGTGATTTGCTCGGACTGTGGTCCCAGGATGTTTCAGATAAAGACCATCGCATCAGAACAGGTCCCTTCTTCCCCAGTACTGGTGTCAATGTGCCATGAATTCAAACCCATTTCTCACACACCAATCTTTGAGTCATGCATTTACTTGCTTAATCTTAATGACCCTGTGCCAATTAGCTCATGGCTCAGGTTGTAATGCAGAGATTATTACTTTTTTGGTTCTGTTTCTTTAATTTAGCTGCTAGCTGTTCATACTCTCAAAGCAGAACACCTGCCTTAGTTTTATCAATGTCATTGGTACCTATGTGGACCACGACCACTGGAAATTTACCCTCCTACTCCAAGTTCCTCTGCAGCCCAGATGAGATAGCCTGAACCCAAATAGCAGGCAGGCAGCACAACCTTAGGGACTCTCAATCCTGATCACAGAGAACAACAGCTATGCCTCTAGCTATACTATCTCCAGTTATAAGAATATTTCTCTTCTCTCCTCTGACTTGTATGGCTCACTGCACCACAGTGCTACAGGCAGTCAGCTTGTTCTCCCTGCAGTCCCTATTCCTGTCCACACAGGTAGCAAAACTCTTGAACCTATTGAACAAGGACAAGGGTTGAGGCTCCTGCATCTCTACCTCTTGGATCCCTCTACCTTCTTCACTCACAGCCACATTCTCCTGTCCCTGACCACTGGCTGAGTTCAAGTTAAGGCTAAGGAATGTGACTGTGCTTCTTGGGCCTTCCAAGGTCGCGTAAGAAAGAAGCTGCTGCTAGTCTAATATTAGGTGTAACCATATAACTATATATAACTAACTTTATATTGGAAGTGATGTTACCTATTTTATAACAATTGGTAGAAAATAGCATCCTTTTGATTCTCCTGTAATAAGGTTCATAGGGAATATAAATTGCATAACAGAATTTGAAAGGGCCTTGGTGATGAGCAAGTGGTCAATGTATTGACAATTAACACGATGCAGCTGGCAAATGTCTGTCAGTACTGGAATGTGATTAAATACAGCATCCATTGTGAAAAGCCTCAAGGAGATAGATAGGGGTGTCTAGGAAACATCATGAAACCATGGAAGATAAAGGATTGTCCATGAGCCTGTCCATTACTGATAATTGCAGTCACAAGATTATCATGGAAATGTATGTAATTAATTAACAAGATGATTCATCTGTAATTGCTAAAAGTGGGCTAAAATAAGTAAATAAAAAATGACTTTCCTCTGTTTGATGAAAAAGCTTTTGGAATTCCAGAAGTTTCTTCCCACAGGTGTAATCTGAATAAATTCTTTGATGCTGGGAATGGACCCGAGATGTTGAGTGATTTATTTGGTCATTCTGCCCCAAAAGGTGTCTCATTAACAGTGCATCACTCCCCCTGCTCATCGTGTTCTCCCACTCACTGGCAGACAGAACTTTTGGCCCCAGCTAGATGTCTCAGGATTCTTGGCTCCAATGCCATCTTTGAAGACCAGCTGTGTTCCCGGTCAAGTCTTGGTAGTCTGTAGTCAGCCTGCAAAGTCATTTCATTTGCTGCAGACTTATTGGGCAGATAGCAATTGGTAGCCTACTTTGATGATGGGAACCTGGAAGTCCAACTTGATGGAGGGAGGAGTGTGTTGGTGGGGCGAGGTGGCTGGAGTCACCAGGGAACAGCTTGAATTTCCACATCAAGAGTTGCCACTGTCTAATTTCTATCTGGTGAGTGGGAGAATGGGAAACTGTGTATTAATGAAGTAGTTTGGCACAATAATGAGCATGTAAGTACATGCAAATAAGCCCCTTGCCACTCATGAGTGAGAATCGCATCCACTGATCAATACTTGGTTGGAAAATGGGAGTTAGTGCCGTCAATGGTATAAAGTTTCATGATGCCAATCTCATGTGATTCACCCAAATTTCTCATCATCACTCATGTAGTGATTGGAACCATGGCCAGGTGAATCTCATCGACTATGAGTGTCTTGATTGAGGTTGTTAACCTGGATCAATCAGGGAGCTCTGGCTGACAGATGTAAACAGGAGATTCAGGAGGTCTCCTCAGTCAATGGACTGTCAGTGAGCTGGCTGGTCACAGCCCATGAAAATAAAGGGTGGCTTGGTGATGAGATAGCGACCTCTGCAGTTATATCATAGAGTCATAGAGTCATAGAGATACACCTTCGGTCCAATTCATCCATGTGAACCAGATATCCCAACCCAATCTAGTCCCACCTGCCAGCACCCAGTCCGTATCCCTCCAAACCTTTCCTATTCACATACCCATCCAGATTCTTTTGAAATGTTGCAATTGTACTAGCCTCCACCACATCCTCTGGCAGCTCATTCCAAACACATACCACCCTCTGCATGAAAATGTGGCTCTTAGGTCTCTTTTATATCTTTCCCCTCTCACCCTAAACCTATGCCCTCTAGTTCTGGACTCCCCCACCCCAGGGAAAAGACTTTGCCTATTTATCTTATCCATGCCCCTTATGATTTTATAAACCTCTATAAGGTCATCCCTCAGCCTCCGATGCTCCAGGGAAAACAGCCCTTGCCTATTCAACCTCTCCCAATAGCTCAAATCCTCCAACACTGGCAACATCCTTGGATATCTTTTCTGAACCCTTTCAAGATTCACAACATCTTTCCAATAGGAAGGAGACCAGAATTGCATTCAATATCCCAACAGTGGCCTAACCAATGTCCTATACAGCCGCAACATGACCTCTAAACTCCTGTACTCAATACTCTGACCAAGAAAGGAAAGCATACCAAACGCCTTCTTCACTATCCTATCTACCTGCGACTCCACTTTCAAGGAGCTATGAACCTACACTCCAAGGTCTCTTTATTCTGCAACACTCCCCAGGATCTTACCATTATGTGTATAAGTCCTGCTAAGAATTGCTTTCCCAAAGTGCAGCACCTCGCATTTATCTGAATTAAACTCCATCTGCCACTTCTTAGCCCATTGGCCCAGTTGATAAAGATCCTGTTGTAATCTGAGATAACCTTCTTCACTGTCCACTACACTTCCAATTTTGGTGTCATCTGCAAACTTACTAACTATATCTCTTATGCTCGCATCCAAATCATTTATATAAATGATGAAAAGTAGTGGACCCAGCACCGATCCTTGTGGCACTCCATTGGTCACAGGCCTCCAGTCTGAAAACCAATCCTCCACCACCACCCTCTGTCTTCTACCTTTGAGCCAGTTCTGTATCCAAATGGCTACTTCTCCCTGTATTCCATGAGAACTAACCTTGCAAACTAGTCTCCCGTGGGGAACTTTGTCAAATGTTTTACTGAAGTCCATATAGATCACATCCACTGCTCTGTCCTTATCAATTCTCTTTGTTACTTCTTCAAAAAACTCAATCACGTTTGTGAGAAATGATTTCCCATGCATAAAGCCATCTTGACTATCCCTAATCAGTCCTTGCCTTTCCACATACATGTACATCCTGTCCCTCAGGATTCCATCCACTGATGGTAAAAACAATGACTGCAGATGCTGAAAACTGTCAGGCTCACTGGTCTATAGTTCACTGGCATGTCCTTACCACTTTTCTGAAACAGTGGCACCACGTTAGCCAATCTCCAGTCTTCTGGCACCTCACCTGTGATTATCGATGATACAAATATCTCAGCAAGAGGCCCAGCAATCACTTCCCGAGCTTCCCACAGAGTTCTAGGGTACACCTGATCAGGTCCTGGGGATTTAACCACTTTTATGCATTTCAAGATGTCCAGCACTTCCTCCTCTATAATATGGACATTTTTCAGTATATCACCATCTATTTGCCTACATTCTATATCTTCCCTGTCCTTTTCCAAAGTAAATACTGATGCAAAATACCCATTTAGTATCTCGCCCATCTCCTGCGGCTCCTTGCTGATTTTTGAGGGGCTCTATTCTCTCCCTAGTTGCCCTTTTGTCCTTGAAAACACCCTTTGGATTCTCCATAACTCTATTTGCTAAAGCCATCTCATGTCCCTTTTTGCCCCCCTGATTTCCCTCTTAAGTATACTTCTACTGCCTTTATACTTTCTAAGAGTTCACTCGATCTATCCTGTCTATACCTGACATATGCTTCTTTCTTTTTCTGAATCAAAACCTCAACTTCTTTAGTCATTCAGCAGTCTCTAAACCTACCAGCCTTTCCTTTCACCATATTGTGAATATACTGTCTCTGGACTCCCATTATCTCATTTCTGAAGGCTTCCCAATTCCCCGTCATCCCTTTACCTGCGAACATCTGCACCCAATCAGCTTTTGAAAGTCAAAATTGGCCTTCCTCCAATTTAGAACTTCAACTTTTAGATCTGATCTATCCTCTTCCATCGCTATTTTAAAACTAATAGAATTATGGTTGCTGGTCCCAAAGTGCTCCCCCACTGACACCTCAGTCACCTGCCCTGTCTTACTTCCCAAGAGTAGGTCAAGTTTTGCATCTTCTGTAGTAGGTACATCCACATATTAAATCAAAAAAATTTCTTGTACATTCTTAACAAATTCCTTTCCATCTAAACCCTTAACACTATGGCAGTCGCAGCCTATGTTTGGAAAGTTAAAATCCCCTACCATAACCACCCTATTATTCTTACAGATAACTGAGATTTCCTTACAAATTTGTTTCTCAATTTCCCTCTGACTGTTAGGGGGTCTGTAATACAATCCCAAGAAAGTGATTATCCCTTCCTCATTTCTCAGTTCCACTCAAATAACTTCCCTGGATGTATTTCTAGGAATATTCTTTCTAACTACAGCTATAATGGCTATCCTGTGTCACAAACGCCACCACCGTGCCTCCCCCTCCCCCTCCCCCTCTCTTGCCTCCCTTTCTATCCTTCCCGTAGCGTTTGTATCCTGGAACATTAAGCTGCCAGTCCTGTACATCTCTGAGCCATGTTTCTGTAGTTGCTATGATATCCCAGCCCCATGTTCCTAACCATGCCCTGAGTTCATCTGCCTTCCCTGTTAGGCTTCTTGCATTGAAATAAATACAGTTAAATTTATCAGTCCTACCTTGTTCTCTGCTTTGGCCCTGAAGAAGGGCTTATGCCCGAAATGTCGATTCTCCTGCTCCTTGGATGCTGCCTGACCTGCTGCACTTTTCCAGTAACACATCACTCTACTAAGGGCCATTTTTGCTGATTTCAATCTACAGGCCCAAAAGAGTTCAGAAGCGGGGAAGAGTCTGCCCATGGAGCTTATGATGTAAATTTTCACTAAGGTTGGAGTTTACAATTGGACTTGAATTCTCTTAAACTCCACTGGAGTTTAGAATGATGTGAGGTGATCATATTGAAACATATTAGATTCTAAAGGATTTTGACAGGGTAGATGCTAAGAGGTTATTTCCTTTTCTGGAGAGTCTAGATCTGGAGGGCATAATGGCATAATCTGAGTAAATGGTTACCCAGTTAAGAGGGAAATGATGAGGAATGCCATCTCTTGGAGGATGGTGAATCTGTGGAATTTTTTACTGCAGAGGGATGTCAAAGCTGTGTTATTAAGTACATTCAAGGCTGATATGGGCAGATTTTTAACCAGTAAAGAAATTAAAACTTAGAGGGAGAATTCAGGAAAGTGAAGTTGAGGATTACCCAATCAGCCATGATCTTTTTGAAAGTGAAGAAAACTTAATGGACTGAACCGCCTACTTCTGCTCCTACGTCTTGTGATCCTATGACTTAGTATTTTCTATTGACTGAGTACAACAGGATTAGACAACACAGCCCATTATTGCAGTTTGCTTTCAGAAAACTGTGTTTAAGGAAGACTTTCTGAGGCAACAGGATTCAACATTAAAACTGGACAGTTAATGCCAGTATTGTACTAGTTCAATGTCAAAATTGATTATGAAATTGAACAAAGAGTTGCAGCAATTATTTCGTTCTGCCAGGGGTTGCAATTGTCCTTGCCGAGATGGTTTAGTATTTTTAATTACAAATGAAGTGCCATGTGAATAACCAATTCAGTATTGACCTTAAGTTTCATAGATGCACGTCCTCCAATAGTACCTTTTGGAACTTGTAATTGTCTTCATTCCATTTTATGGAATGTTTATTCCATAATGTTTATTCCATTTATCTTGCAGAAGTTAGTGAAAATTGATGCCATTCATTCATGCATCTTGTGAGAAGACAATAATATTACATAACAATATAAAAGAATTGGAGCGGGAGTAAGCCACACAACTTGTTGAGTCTGCTCAGCCATTCTGTAAGATCAATGCTGAATTTCAACCTCCACTTAATATGATGCTTCACTAAATGTCTTATGTGATGGCCTGTGAACTTGTTGTTCCCAATAATTTCTGAAAATCCACCACAGGGAGATTAATTTGAGGCGTGAAATTTAGTGCATTTATGATTAATTAATTGGAACAGTTCCAAGGAATTTCTTTGCAATGGAAATCTTTAAGATATTAACCTAAACAAGTCTAAAGAAAGCTGAGATATGCTGAGAATCAATGTGTTCAAAATGGTGAGAGATTAAAGTGACAGGATAAATGGAGATTTTTTTCCAATTGACAATGGAGTAGGTAACCAGAAGTCATGGATTTAATTTCATTCACAAAAGAATTAAAGAGAACATGAGAAAATTTTCTTTTACAAAATGAGTTACTAAGATCTGCAATGCATTGCTTGGGTGTGCAGCAGAAGCAAACTTAGTAGCAACTTCCAAAAGTAAAGTAGATTTAACGTTTGCAAAGGAAGAATTTCCAGGACTATGGAGAAAAATCAGGGAAATGATTATTAGATATTGCCCTTCAAAGAGTCAGCACTGGCATAATGGGCAAATAGCCTCACGTATATGAAAAATCAAGTGTTAGCTTACCCTGACCCAAACTCTAAATCAAGAATCTGCTCCCTGACCAGTACTACATATAAATGCTAGCTTCTAGTGCTAATTTGAATGCCAATTCAAATGAATTGAATAGAGGTTCTCAAGTGAAACGATAATGCAAAGCTGATAAAGCGCTTTAGTGTCAAAGGTGCTTCATAAAAATGCGACATTAAACTGAGACTCATCTTCTGCTCAGATGAATACAAAAGTTCCAAAATGGCTAGTCAGAGAAGAGCAAAAAAGTTACCTTGGTGGCTTGACAAAAGTTATCTCAATAGACAATACTGATGTAAATTAACAGGTCATTAACGAGATTATTATTTAAGACTTTGCTCGGTTGCAAATTGAGTGCTGTATTAATCCAACTGGCACCAGTGACTACACTTCAAAATAATGAATTGGTAACGAAGTTCTCAAACATTCTGATGACTGAAAGGACTTGCATAAATGCAAGCTTATTATTTACTCTTACTGGTTTCTGCTTTGAAAAAAAATACTTTGCTGCAATTAGCAATGCGCAAATGCAAAAAAAAAGAAAATCGAGCTGTTGGCGCAAATCCAAACATACTTTTTTTTCTCTCTATTATCAGGTTTGTTCAACAATTGAAGGAAAAGAAACAGATGGAATGGATAGGGTTGTCTTTTTGAAAAACTGCTCAATTCAAGAGCTGCATTAATATGTGTCTTCGAAACCTTATGCTAACATTGTGTATAATGACATCTTTTTAGCTGGTGTTTGCTGGAAAATTAGAATGATTTAAATGTCAAATGCATAATTCATTTGGCAGATGAATCAGGATGGAATTTAACATGATGGTTTTATTCAGCTATTATTAAGTTAGGTAGCCATTAGTTGAAGTAAACATTTAATTTGCCTGCGTTTCTATTTTCAGTTAGTATTCTGCATGATGGGTGCCAATGAGTGACTGACTTAGCCTCATTAACCATGATACTTCATTCACATCAAAAGCCTTAATGACATCATAATAATTCCAATTACTTGCACTTGGGTATATCATGGATATGACAGCTTAATCACAAATATATCATTTAAAATGTGTCTGTTAAACCCCTAATTATAAAACCACTTTACATCTTCCTGCATCTCCTGCTCTCGTAAAATCAGCTACTTTAGTAAAGAATGGAAAAAAAATTGTGAATCAAACCTGGGACTTGAAAAAACCTGCAGGTAGTGGGAATCTGAAATAAAGATTGAAAATGCTGAAAACACTTTGGGGTTTGGCTGCTTTGATGGAGAGATTAACAGTTTATGGATTTGCAGGTTTCAGTACCCAGGTGCTTGAACCAAATAGTACTACCAAGCCTACACATACCAGGAGCAAAACTTGCTGTGCAATTTTTTAGGTTTGAAATGTTAAGGACAGTCGGGATCCTTTATGATGCAGGGGCACATCAGAGAGCTGGGGGGCATTGGAAGCTCAGTAGTCTCACAGAGAGCTGGGTACCAATGAGGCAGATTGGGATACCTCAACATGGAGGTGCCCTAACTAGTCAATGTAGAAGGGCTGCACTGAAAATTCTCAAAATCAGCACGGTCATTCGAATGCAGCAGGAAGTCCTCCAGAAAATCGAATGGGATTACGATTGTAGCTATTTACCTATGTGATTCTATTTTGTTGGGACATGGAGTCATTGGTTGTAATAGGCCCATTCTACTGATCGACAGCAGGGATACTATCTCCAATGCACTTGCAGTCTCCACAAAAGTGGGAGGCCACTCTGTTGATGTGAAAGATATTGCAAAATCATAACTTACTGAGGTATGAACCACCCTAATAGGCTGCCCAGAGAGAAAAAACAATCATATTAGGTAATGAACACACTAGATATACTGGTTTTGATATAATTTGGTTTATTATTGTGACATGCATGAATGCAGAGTATAGTTTTACAGCTGCAGAGAAGGTACAGAGAATGATCAAATCGAATATATGAGAGGTCCTTTGTTTGTGGTATACCATGTTGGACTAATATGTCTCATTTGCCAGATTTATTGTTTTATTTTCCTTCTGGTTGTTCACCTCCAGGGTGTGGATAGCCAATCCCATTAGCAACATGACCCTCAAAGTTCCCTCATTTACTAAGCACAGCCCATGTCCAATATCGTCTCCACAAAGCCAAGGAAGTCCAGCCCAAACATTGCAGCTCAATGTCCTGCATCAGAGCTGACAATACCTAAAAGGTAATAGATTTTTTTAAAGTGTGAAAGTGGCTGTAAGGGGAGGGATAAAGAAGGGAGATGATAGAAAAGATCAAAAGTGAAGGCCTGTGATAATTTGGAAGATAAGAGAGATTAAATGATAAAAATAAATGATAGAACAAAAGTATTAGAATAAGAGAAAGTTGAATCGCCAAAACATTTATGTTCCAAAAGATCGAATATATTTTGAGGATAGAGAGAAGATTCTAAAATTGTTGAATTCAAAATTGAGTTCCAAAAGGCTGTAAGCATCCAGTTGAAGGCTTGGAGCCTTTCCTTGAGTTTGTATTGAATTTCAGTGAAAAGTCTAAATTGCTGAGAGCAGATACATCAAAGTAGGAGGGGAATGGATGTGAAAAGGGCTAACATCCAGATGAATGACTTCGGTCTTCCTAATATCAAAATGGAGGGAATTTGGTTTTTCCAATACTGTATATCAAACCAACAATCTTGCAACACAGAGGTAGTGAAGACATTAAGAGAAGTGGTGGCTGGGCAGAGTTGGATATTGTCACTATATATATATGGATCCTGATATTATTCCATCAATTGGTATTGTCAAAGGACAGCAGGTAGAAGAACGATAATAGGGACCCAGCATAGACCTTTGTCAGACAACAAAGATAATGAAGAGGAAATTGGAGGAAAAAACTTTGAGGCTGATGAGGAGGGCAGAGTGGTGGACATGAACTTTATGGACTTCAGTAAGGTGTTCGACAAGGTTTCCCATGGCAGACTGATTAACAAGGTTAGATCTCATGAAACACAGAGAGAACTTGCCATTTGGAAACAGAACTGACTCAAAGGTAGAAGACAGAGGGTGGTGGTGGAGGGTTGTTTTTCAAACTGGAGGCCTGTGACCAGTGGAGTGCCACAAGGATCAGTGCTGGGTTCACTACTTTTTGTCATTTATATAAATTATTTGGATGTGAGCATAAGAGATGTAGTTAGTACATTTGCAGATGACACCAAAATTGGAGGTGTAGTGGACAGTGAAGAAGGTTACCTCAGATTACAATGGGATCTTGATCTGATGGGCCAATGGGCTGATAAGTGGCAGATGGAGTTCTTGATTCCTTCAGCCCCTGCTGGCAGTAATCCTCCTGCTGCCCCTACAAGCTCACTTTGAACCCTCTGGAAAGACTAACAGATGGACACCCAGGGACCATATTCACTGCAGACCTCTGACTGACTTCAATGAGCAACCCCTAGACATGACTGACCAAACCCCTGACCTCTGTCTTTGAAGCTCCCCGAATGATGATAAGTGATTCCCCTGAATGTCTGTGATGATTCCACAGCACTGAATACTGCCCACTCCCCAGACTGTACTCAGATAGATTCCCTGACCATAAGCATCCCAAGGGGATGACTAACTGTGACCATGGCTTTTGACTGGACTGATGACTATGCCATATTAGTTTCCAATACAAACAAACATTTTGTTGAACAAACATGCAGTGTATTGACAGAACAGGCAAATGGCACATCCTGAGATTGACATTTTTATGCGTCAAAATGCGCGCCTCCAGCCAGATTCCTAATGACAAGCATTGTGAGCAGACTCTGTGTTTCTACCCAAAGATGCACCTCAACATGGCAATACTGATGCCATTGTCTCTGGCTGAAGCACCATCATGCGAACATGTGAGACGAGGTAAGGTAAGGCATGCTTCCAGCATGCAGGTAGGTGCTAAGTGAGCAGCACTATGAGAGCAAGTGACCAGCTATGGCTGCAGACGAGTTCAGTCTGTGAGCTGGGTAACTGTTCACGCACACTGAGTATCCCTGTAGTAACCTTCCAAAGCTAGTTGCTGGTGCACCCTGCAAGCTGTGTGCTAATGTCCATGGATGTGGGTTGCACACAACTGTTGCCGGCAGATCATATTCTAAGATGCACTTCAGTCATACACGGAGCATATCCAGAACAGGCAGCACTCTGAATCCACCCTCAAATTCACTTGGTCCATCTCAGGCACC
This sequence comes from Chiloscyllium punctatum, assembly GCF_047496795.1. NCBI lineage: Eukaryota > Metazoa > Chordata > Chondrichthyes > Orectolobiformes > Hemiscylliidae > Chiloscyllium > Chiloscyllium punctatum. Next base: position 102,785,592 of record NC_092739.1, on the reverse strand, counting down.
TCCCTCCCTTTCTTGACCTCACCATTTCCATCTCCAGCGACAGTCTCCTGACAGTGTTTATTACAAACCTAATCACTCCCATAAGCTACCTGACCACACCTCCTCACACCAGTATCCTGCAAGAACTCCATCCCATTCTCCCAATTCCTCTGCCTCCGCCAGATCTGCTCAACCACGGGATATTCTACTCACGAGCATCCCAGATGTCCACCTATTTAGAGCAATATGCTTTTCCTCCCCCCGTCATCCAGGCAGCCCTCCACCACACCACTGCCATTCCCTATTCCACTGCTCTAAATACCCCCCTCCCAATGCAATAAAGATAGAGTTCCCCCTTGTCCTCACCTATCACCTCACCAGACTCCGCATCCAATACATTATCTCCAAACACTTCCGCCAACTCCAACTAGACCCCACCACCAGGAACATCTTCCCCTCCCCACCCCTCTCTGCCTTCCACAAGGACTAATCCCTTTGATAGTCCTACGCCAACCCAGCCACCAATCACCCAGGTACCTTCACCTGCAACCAGAAAAGATGCAAAATCTGCTGGTACACCACACACCTCACTTCCATCAAGGGTCCCAAACAGTCCTTCCAGATGAGACAGAGGTTCACCTACCTCAATTCCATCCTAGTTTACTGCATCAGGTGCTCCTGATGTGGTCTTCTCTACATCGGGGAGACCGAACGTAACCTTAGGGAATCGTTCACCAAGCATCCTAGCTGGGTCTGCAGGGGCCGACCGGACCATCCAGTCACCACCCATTTCAATTCCCAAGCCACTCCCTTTCTGACAACACCATCCTTGGCCTCTTCCATTGCCAAAATAAATCACAGCACCTATTGGAGGAACAACACCTTATCTTCCACCTGGGCACCCTACAGCCCAGAGGACTCAACATTGAGTTCTTCAATTTCAAATAACCTCCCTCTCCATCCCCCAACTCCCATCCCAACCCCTCCCCCTCCCTGCCACTGATCCCTGCCACCAACCGGATTCATTTCTCCCACTGACCAACCAGGCCGTCCCCTCTAGGTGTTCACCTATCCCCACTTCACCACCCTGCCCCCACCACCCCTTTTATCTGCAGCTCCCCTTACACCCATCCCAGTTTTCTCAACAACTGGGTTGTTTGGCACATTTGGTATAATAGAAAGCTCAATACTAATAAGGTGAATCAGGCCATAAAAATTTAACAAGCTATGATTCTACTTAATTGGCAATTCACCTCTGCTTAGTGAGAAACTCACCACAATAATTGTGAAGAACATAAGTGATGGACCAAGACGTTGCTGATGTTGATATAGTGTAGACCTCTTCAGATTTCTAGTTCATATGCTGCAAACCACATTGTAGCCTGCTTCACTCAGGTCCCCATAAGATTCCACCCAATATTTCAGATCGGTCACTTCAATAGTATTATAGTGACTATAATGTAACCTATTATTAGATTCAGTCATTGCAGTAAGAACATTTAAATTATAAAAACATTTATGATACTGAAAAGATTTAAACACCAATGTCAGTGAACCAATGCTGTTTCTTCATCCTGAATTGTGTGGGATTTCAATGTTACCCACAGCCACAACTTGAATATATCTGTTTTGTAAATGACATTGATCAGATTTGTTTTTGTTGCAAACGAATGGCAATCTGCTGTGCTCAGACAAGCTGAACTTGTAATAAGCAGTGACTGTATACTTTACCTTGATTTCCAAATATTGCAAGCAGTGAATTTTTATCACAATTGATTAACCATTTCAGTCTGAAGACATTCAATTCCAGATCAGTTTATATAGATTCCATAATTACTGTAGTAGTCCAATTTGATTCAAAAAGAATATGATCAATAACACATGATTGTACTCCCTCATTCTCTTTCCCCTTCTGTATGATGGCCGATAGATATGCAACCAATCTGATCATATATGTTTGCTGATCATGTTTTAACTGTAGCTCTCTCCATCATGGAAATCAACTGTAGGTCACCTCAGATTCTGATTAAGTATTGCACTGAAGGAGACAAAAAAAATCATTATCAGCATTCGACTATGTATTTATTCTTTCTTTCTTTCATGAGATGTGGACTTCTCTGGATGGGCCAGTGTTTGTTGATCCCTGTTTGCAGTGATGGTGTTGTCTGGGACATAGTCATACTCATAAAACTGTATATTATAGACAATGTCAGGCTATTATTTTACTCATCTACGAAACAATTCTCACAAATTTGAAACTAGTCCCCAGATGTCAGTTAGGAGGTATTCGCTGGATCAACAAGACTTAGTTTGCCATTTTGCCTCCATCAATGTTAGATTGACTGTCCAGTTTCTTTCTTTTTTGAAAAGCTTTAGCTGTTTGATTCAACTAAAGGCTTGGTATGCCATTTGAGGGCAGTTTTGGGTCAACCACTTTGCTCCATTGTCTTGAGTCAGGAGATCAGAATAGATAAGGACAGCGTTGGTTAATCAGATGGATTTATACAAGTCACCAACACTCTCATGGTCATTGTTACACTTTTAATTTCAAATTTCATTGGATTCAAATTCCACCACTTGTTGTGGTGGGATTCAAACACTGGCCTCAATAGTATTTTCTGGATTTCTGGATTATAGAGTGACAATACCACAATGCCATCAGCTCCTCCATCTTGTCCATTAAAATTACAGTGCTACTTGAGTAAAAGATCCTGAAAATGGCTGTTTAATAACTTTCACAAGTGTCATAATTCTAATATTTGACAGCATTACTCATTCATCTTATTGTTATCTAAAGAAATGTAATGGGGTAACTATTAACAGAATTTAAACCATGGCCATAACCTGACTGAATGTGGGCTGAACCTGTCCACCTCGTAATGCAACATAAACAAAGAGCAATTATTATAAAGTAAATGGCCAAATAGCTTCCACATCGTATGACAATATGTGGATTTTTGTCTTGTGTAAATTCAGTGTAAATTCTTGTATTTTCAGTGTTTTTTGAGTGATATTTGATATGGAGGAGCACTGCTTCATCAGTAAAAGGAAGGTGCTGGGTGGTAATCAGCATGAAGGTTCTTTGTCTATAAGAATAGACCCTGCTTCTTTTAAGTTTTTGACATCCCAAAAAGCATTCATTTTCTTCTCATTTGTCAGCAATTACTGCTGCTTTTGGCCATTTCAGAAACAAATACTAAAAAAGATTACCTGCTGTAAGTAAACCGACTCTAAATTTGGAGGTGAATATATAAGTTCAGTTGTAGGTTTATCATTGAATTAATAGCATTTTGGAACTATTGACAATCCACAAATGTTGTGATAACTGCACTCATGAAAGCATATTAGAAGGAATCAATATTTTATTTTCTTGGTCATGGTATGGTTCAAAACAAGTATAACATTTGACATATTTCAAGCCAGTTGTGTATTAAAGTTTAGTCATCATAGAAACATAGTTAGCAACTAAGGAAAGGAAATTTGGTTTAATTTAATTTATTATTGTCACATGTATCTAGGTACAATGAAAAGTTTTGTTTTGTGTGCAGTACAGGCAGATCATATCACACAAAGTGCATAAGAACAGAACGAGGATTACAATGCTACGGCTGCAGAAAAGATGCACAAAGAGCAATCCAACATGTAATGTAAAATTTGAGAAGTCCATTCAAAAGTCTAATAACAGCAGGGAAGAAGCTGTTCTTGTTGATAAGTGTGTCTAAGCTTTTGTACGTTCTGCCTCACCAAAAAGATTGGAATAGATTATAATCAGTAATAGCTTTCTAGGTGAACAAGAATGACATTCTGATTATAATTTCACAAGGCTGGAAGATCGGTCATGAAAATGTTCATTGTAAGGAAAAGATTGTTGTTGTAAGCTATAAGGATTGCCGGATATGGAAGTTGAGGAGCCATACTTATCTCCACTGAAGTACAGTAAAAGTGTGATGTGTTGAATCACTATATGTGTGTCCACTGGAGAGCACATAAATAATAAGTCAACTTCAAGATAGCTGAGGAGGCTCCTATGTAACTCAGTTTTGCCTACAAATGTATCAAGTGACAAAAAAAAAACTTTTCATACAATGCAAACATAGTGAACACAATTAAATACAATGAAAACAAAAAAAAAGAAAGAACTGTGGATGCTTGAAATCAAAAACAAAAACAGAAATTGCTGAAAATATTAAGAGGTCTGGCAGCATCTGCGGAGAGAAATCAAATAACATTTCGAGTCTAGTAACCTTTCTTTAGAACAATAAAAACACGTACTGTTGCTGTGGTGTACAGTTCCGACAAAGAGTCACTGATTCAAAACGTTAACGCTGTTTTCTCTCTAAAGATGCTGTCAAACCTGCTGTGTTTCACCAGTACTCTGCTTTTGTTGTAGAAAATTCTGATTTGGCATCCTGTTTCTCAATTTAATTTGCTTAGTGATGTGTTAAATCAAGACATCTCTGTCTCAATCAAGCAGCTGTGTTCTGCAAACTGATTGATCCTTGCCACAGTTTGAAAGGAACTTGTGGTTCAATAGATAAATAGCTTCATAAAGCTTTATTTTACTGCCACAACAGTAAAAATGTTGATCTGTGATTACAGATCCAGTTTCAAGGAATGTCATTTACTAATAGCTTCTTTAGAAATACATAAGCAACTCACATAACATAAGCTAAGAAGCCATAGACCACACAGGGCCATAGGTGCTTCTTACCTTTAAAAAGGGATATTTGATTATGTATAGCTTAAGGGTAACCACTCCATATGCATGAGGTAAGTTGAGGCAAACCTCCATAGAGTGCTATAGCAATACCGGGATTTTAATGGTGCTATCGACTTTATTCTGTACAAGTGTTTTTTATTCATTCATTGGATGTGGGCGTCGATAGCTTGGCTAGCATTTATTGTTCTGAGGGCAATTAAGAGTCAACCACATTGCTGTGGGTCTGAAGTTCCATGTAGACCAGACCAGGTAAGGATGCTTTCCTTCCCTAGAAGACATTAGTTAACCAGATGGGCTTTTTCCCTCCTCAGAGGAGGTGATGGCCTAATGGTATTATCACTTGACAATTAATCCAGGAGTTCAGATAATGTCCTGATGACCCGAGTTCAAATTCCAACATGGTAGAATTAGAATTCAATTTTTTTAAATTCTGCAAGTAAGTGTTTAAAGATCACCATTAAATTGTTGTTAATTTTCAGAAAAAACACACCTAGTTCACTAATGCCCTCTAGGGAATCCTTACTGGGTATGGCCTACATGTGATTCCAGAGCCACAGCAATGCTACTGCTGACTGGGCAATAAATGGTGGCTTAGCCAACAACAAGCTCATCCCTTGAGTGAATACAGACAATCAACAATGTATTCATGGCCATCATTGCACTCTTAATTCCAGATTTTTATTGAATTCAAATTCCACTATTTGCCATGGCAGGATTTAAACCTGGGTCCCCAGAATATTACCTGGGTCCCTGAATTAACACTCCAGTCATTACACCACCAGGTTATCACCTCCACTCTATGTAATATCATAATTATAATCATCTACATAATATATGTATGTAAGATGTTAAGTCAATCTACTTTGTAATGAAGACACCGAACCATACTTTGTGTAAAACATTTGGCCCTCATATAATTTTTTAAATGTTTCTCCTCTCACCTTAAATGTGCCCCCTAGTCTTGAAATCCCCCAAATTAGAGAAAACACAGCAGATGTGAGTATAGTTACAACATTATACAACATTTGGATAAGTTCATCAACAGGAAAGATTTGGAAGGATATGGGCCAGGAGCAGGCAGGTGGGACTAGTTTAGTTTGGGATTATGTTCAGCATGGACTGTTGAACTGAAGGGTTTGTTTCCTTGCTATATGACTGTATGATCCCTGTACAGTATTGAGTGTAGGTGGGAAGTGGAGGTTGTTTATTCTTTCACTGCAAATGGTTTAAACACCACCTCGAGGTGATGCAAAGAGGAAGCTGATGTCATTGGAAAATGACAGAAAGCAATGGCCAGTCTCAAAGATCTGAATTGCACTCAGTTCCTCCCTTATATTACAATCATGCTTCTGATAAATTTTTCCTCGGTTCTTTGATAAATTACCTGAATATCCGCAAAATATTGAGCTCCCTTTCACCTGTATAATGAATATCACCTGTAAATTACCCACATGTCTCTAATACTTCATGTTTTTAAAAGTAGAATTAACATTACAAGCAAAAAACAATGTCTTGCTATTTACAAAGGCATCAACTTACATTGGTTTTCTTTCCTGAAGCTTGTTCCTCACTGTGCTTGTTATAGGAAATCAGCTCATTCCTGTTCTGAATCTATCCCATTTAGTATAGTGATAGTGCCACACAACACAGTCAACAGTATCCTCAGTTTGACAATGCTTATTTGTTTGCTATAAGAACTGTGCAGCTCTTACTCCTACTGATTCAGTCATCGACAGATGCAACCGTGACAGGTCCATTAGTGACTTTGAGATCAAGTCGGTATTTCGGTGTTGTTAGCTTTCTCACCACCTATTGCAGAGCTTATTGCTGTCTGATCAGTTCCATCCTTTAGGACTCGGTCAGTATTGTGCGATGGTGGTGGAATTTGAAGTCCTCCACTCAGTGTAAATTCTTGCATTTTCAGTGTTTTTTGAGTGATATTTGATATGGAGGAGCACTGCTTCATCAGTGAAAGGAAGGTGCTGGGTGGTAATCTTTGCCTTTAAGAATAGACCATGCTTCTTTTAAGTTTTTGACATCCCAAAAAGCATTCATTTTCTTCTCATTTGTCAGCAATTACTGCTGCTTTTGGCCATTTCGGAAACAAATACTAAAAAAAAAATATCTGCTGTAAGTGAAACGACTCTAAATTTGGAGGTGAATATATAACCAAGATAACCTGTAAATTACCCATATATCTCTAATACGTCATTCACAGTGTTCTAGAATTTAGCTCAAGTAGTTTCATAAGAGTCACAGGAAAAGGCAAATTGACATCCTTGGCTTCAGGTTTGGTGGGGAGTTCTTCACAAGAGTTCACTAAACAAGGTGGATCTGCAATACAGAACAAAGATGAGTTTGATTTTTGTGTTCTGTGGCTTTGGGTTGGCAATTCAATAGGAGTAGTCAGTGTTGGAATAACCTAAAAAAGATCAATTGATCCCATGGTTGTCGTAGTGAAGTTTGAGAAACTCTCTGGAGTGTTTTGTTCCGATCTTTAAGGAGCTCAGTGGGGTGAGTGGTGGTATCTGAGATCTCACAGGAGAATTGGTGGTGGTGGTGATTGGGAGGTCTCAATGGGACTGGTAAGCTCAGGGAATTGGAAGCCTTGGAAATTGAAAGTGCCAGGGCTTTTTCTGATTATCAGGATGTGACAAGTAAGGTCCAGTAGGGTCTGTGCTGGACCCTCAAACATTTGAAATTTATATCAATGACCTAGATGAAGGGAATCAAAGGCCTGGTGGACAAACTAGAATGTAGTGCAAAAATAAGTTGTTAGGTATGCTGCAATGAAGACCCAACAAAGATGGAAATGGATAAAGAAAGGTTGATTGAGTGGGAAATAAAATCCAGCAGATAGGGTACAGTGTGGGAAAATATGAAGTTATTCAGTTCAGCAATAAGAATTAAAGAACCAGAGTAGTATTCAAATGGTGAACAACTGCAGAATTCCAAGGTGTTGTGGTGCAATAAATCACAAGAAGTTAGTATGCAGGTACAGCAAATGATAAGGAAGGCAAGTTGAATGTTTTATTTTAATGAGAGGAATTGAACATAAATGTGAAGAATGCTTCAATTATATAGAATATTGGTGTGACCACATCTTGAATACTGTGTGCAGCTTTAGTCTCCATATTTGAGGAAGGATGTAAAATGCATTGGGGCAGGTTCAGAAGTTGTTGGATTGATATCGGGAATGAGCAGATTGGCTTGGGAGGAAAGACTGGACAGGCTGGGCTTGTTTTCATTTGAATTTAGAAGAATACTGAATGGCTCTGTGAATATTATTCAGGTGGAGATGAATTGATTCTTGGTGGCAAGGCAATCCAAGATTATGAAGGATAGATGGAAATGTGGGATTCAGAACACAAACAGATCAGATGGTCTTATTGAAGACAGAGCAGGCTTGAAGATCCGATTGGCTACTTTTGCATCTACTTTGTAAATTCATATGCTTATATGTAGGATAAATGGGAGCAACCTTAAGCTGAGAAATAAGTAGTTGGAGATGTTTTAGGGTCAGATCAGCCATTAAAATTTTAAAAATTACAGCCTGACTTCAACTTACCTCAAAATTGTTAATTTGTGTGTTTACTAAAATGTGACAGGTATAACCAGCTTAGTTGTTTAAATTTAATAATTATAATGTTGCATGTGTGAATTGTGTGTATTTTAATACCATTTATTTTTAAATTTGAATGTTTAAATTTTGAATTAGTGGCCAATGGGTTTTTCTGTATCTGCAGGGTCTAACGATTAACTTGCATGGATGTGGTAATTTCTTTCAAAACAATTTGATTGATGAGTACTTTTCAGAACAAGTATGGTCTCGTGTCTATATATTTGGAGAGTTCATGACAGAACATTGTAAACAATTATGCATTAGGTTTTTGTTAGAAATTTCTGGACCTAGCGTGTTTATGTTTAAGGAAAACACGCATTGCTTGGAAATAAAGGGTTTTCTTTTAGTTAGTTTAGGACAATTCTGAATGAAAATGGATGCATAAAACAGAGCTCCTAAGAAGGGGAGCAAACAGCAAAAATAGTCGACCTTAGAAAAAGGAGTCTAGTAATAGTTCCAAAGCAAAAAAAAAATCCAATAAAACCCTGAAGACCCATGCAAACATTGCATAGACAGTTGCCTGAGGATGTAAGTGAACCCAGGCCCTTGGTATTGTGCATGAGCAGTGCTAACCACTGAGCCATCATGCCACACTCCTTCTTTCATGAAGTAATCTTATTTACTGTTGAACCAAATCTGCAGCATTGCTTATATGCTTATGTTTCCATTAGGAAAAAACTTTGTTAAAACAAAAGAAAAACAATCTATCAAGTCAGGTTTCAGGCTGGGATCTGACATGCCCAGTGATAACATCAGCTGGGATTGCAATATAATGAGGGTGGGAAATACATATTTAAAGCTCCTGTTCATGTTTAAGTCTGTCCAGCAGTGTTTACCAAGTCATTGGAAAGGACACCTCTGAGGAAAAGGCAATTGCCCGAACAGTTTTGTGTCTGGACCAGGATGAGGGGGCATCTTTCCCTCCAGACTCCAATGCAATATCTTCTTCCCTGACATTGAACACTCCATGAGACAAACCCCACCCAATCCAATGTTCTTAGAATCAATAATTGAATAGCCCTTCCACACCTTCAAACTGACCCAACCCACCCAGTTGAGAAGAGAACAGAAGCAGTGGTAAAGTAGGTCAACACAATGTGTAAACCTCTTCTATTCTCTGCCAATAAGGCGGGTCATTAGTGATTGTTTGCTGAACCACAGCAAAGTGCTGCGATTGTTCACGAAACAAAGCACGTGCATTAGACCCTCTGGCCAGTGCTAAAAATAAGTAGTCATAGAACATAGAATTGTACAATACAGGAATGGACCTTTCGGCCCAAGATGTTATGCTGAACATGATGCCAAATGAAACTAATTCCTTCTGGTTCACATCCCTCCATTCATTGCATATTCATGTGCTTATCTAAAAGTCCCTTAAATACCGTTATTGTATCTGCCTCCACCATCTTCCCTGACTGAACATTTCAGACTCCTACCACTCTCTTGTCCCTCAATTCCCTTTGAAACCCCTGTTTTTGGCTTTAATCATAACCACACATCACAATTCAGCCAATTGAGCTGGCTAGCCACATGTTGTGAAAGCTAACAGAAGTTTTGAATCACATTACTGAGGGGCAGCATGTAGATGAAAAGTAGATCAGAAAATTCCGGAATGTTGTTGTGAGATTATAAGAGTGTAAAATGAAGATCAACTTTCAGACAGTTTTGTTAATGTATCATTTACTGAACGTGTATTAATTTGAAAAGCGATAATGCTGAGTTCAGATTTGAAAAAGTGGGTATGTGTTTCACGTTATATGTTGTTTAAGTTCTTTAAATATCTTTGTAGATATTCTTGGAATCTGCAGCATAACAGTGAGGCACTTTTAGACTGTTTAAAATTAGGAATGCCTTCTGCTGGGAGAATGTGACAATTCAGATAGTATCTATTTCTGGTGAAAGCTTTTACTCATTTTGAGAAATGCTGCCAATTTTTACTCTGGCAAAATGGTGGTAAAATTGTTTTATAACTGATGTACCATGGACTGATCTCTTATTAACTCTCAACCATGTAATCTGAAATGATATTCACATGTAAGCCAAGTCATGTAGGACTTACAGACTTTCTTTCTAAAACACTAGTAAGCTGCTTGTATTTTTTTATGGCAGTCCAATAGTCATTCTTTTAGTATCTGGCAGATTTCTTGATGACTGATCTTGTATTGAAGCCTATACTTATCTAAAGGAGAGAAAAAAATCTGAAATCTGACACTCATCCAAGATGGAATATCTTTTAATGTCTTATTCATGAAACACATTAGCATTTTTAAATTAAGCAGACAAGAGACATAAATTGTGAAGATGACATAAGAACGTTAGCATGCAGACAGGCAGATTTTACTGCCTCTGCCTTCCTCAAAACTGGACTGGCTAAACAATCAACAATCGAAAATATGGAAAAGTCAACATTTAGAGTAAAAGGAAAAGGTCCTAAATCATTACAATTTTTTAGCTTGGTCAGATCAGATCCGTACCCACCATGTTGCATATGCAGCTAAACCAAGGCTGCATCTCCTCATGTGCTGAGTTTCCTGTCACCATCCTCTTAAAGTGTAGGGATCTACAGGGTTGCTTGGTCGAGTATAGTAGAGGAAAACATTTACTGGTCTAACTAGAAGAGATGTCTGTGTTGAACAAGAGGTAGTGTATAGCATATAAGCAACTAGCTATAGGTTAAATTGCTATGATAGTCATTATTGCAGAAACTGTGAGGAGGAGCTGGATGTCAGGTCTTCCTCCTCTGAGAAGTAAGCCCCTCTACCCCAGGACCGTACGACATTACTGACACTCTGAGTAGTATCCCTTTCAGATCCTCGTGCCATTATACAGCAATTAGTAATATTTAACAATTTGTAAATAATTTTGTAGGCAAATTAAATTTCTGCACCAAATATTTGGATGTTGCTGGAAACAGAGATCTGTTGTTGTCAGGCTAGGTAATCTAAATACCCAAAGACAACCGAATATTTGTCTGTGGCACCAGCTCAAACTTCAACAGTAGACTTTCATTTAACTGTTTATAGCTTACTACATGTGTAAGGTAAATTTCTGAAACATTTTCATGTGGCTCCTTGACTTTATTGACCTGCTCATTACCAATGGAAAAGCTACAACTTTTGCTCCTGCCCAATCATTCCCCAGGAGTAAGTCAGCTGCATCTATGGGTGACCCATAGGGAACCCCTACAGTTACCAAATCAGATATTAGGTCCCACTCTCGCTATACCAGGTGAAAAGATATGGGTAAATACGTTCTGGTAATGTAGGTTGCCTTTGATTAACGCAATAGTCATGTTCCTGAAAATCAGTGTTAAATGAAACAGTGTTATTCTAAAGACATATTCCCATGGAAGCCCATGTAAATTTTAGGTTACATTTCTGAAAATCAAAGACAAATAGAATACATGCACAAATTTTATGTAAAACACCAAAAGAGACATGAAAGAATGTGAATGGACACCTTTTAATGTTCTGGCATCACATAAGGGATCGCTTATTTGAAGGTGGAAGTTGATTTATCTTCATCAGATTCATCTACAGTTCTGGAAGGTGATGCTTGAGGACCATCAGACTGCTCCTCTGCTGCCCTGTAGATTGATTGTCCTTAGAGACAGTTTTTTTAAAAAAAAAAATTATCTGGCCTTAACTGAGGCACGTATTGGCCAAATTGAGCTGAACAAATTGGAGCTTGCCTAGAAATGCAGAGTTTCCTCACACTGGTGACCATAATGTAAGAATTGTGCTGCTGTGAATCAGGCATTTATTACTGAAATGATGGAGAGTTCAAAAATCAGGACCTGGTGAAACTGTGCCAATCAAAACTATGCTAATCAAGGACAACCTGCAACATTTACTAAAGCTTTGCCATTCATGTGGCCCAACTACTTAAGTGGGGAGGAAGAATGGAGAACCAAAACTCTTTTGACTTTCATAGTAGGGCAACGGTTAGAATCTACAATAACACATGCGATGATTGAACATTTAGAAAAAAAATTGACCAGGGTCAACGTGGATTTCTGAAAGATAAATGGTATTTGACAAAATTGTTGGAGTATTTTGACAATGTCATTTGTAGCTTGCACAAAGGAAAATTACGTAGTTGGATTTTCAGAAGATTTTCAATATGTTCAGACACAACAGGTCAGTAAATAAAATTAGAGCTCAGGGGATTAGGGGATTATCTGAGTATGGATTAAGAATTGATTAACAAGCAGAAAGGAGAGAGTAGGAATAAACAGATAATTCCCAGATGGTAGGTTGTTACTAGTGTAAGGGTCAGTGCTAGATCCACAATGGTTCATGATCTATATAAATGAGAGGTGATCTTATTGGCACTTACAAAATTCTGACAGGGCATAATAGGATGAAATAGATAGAATGCTTCTCCAGTCTGCTGAGTCTAGAACTAGGGGACATAATCTTAAAATACATTTAAGACTGAGATGAAGAGGAATTTCTTTGAGAGGGTAGTGAATCTTTGGAATTTCCTACCCAGAGAACTCGAGAAATTCAATGGTTGAATGTGTTCAAGATAGGTTTCTTGTGACAAACATTAACAGATATAGAGATTGTGCAGGAAAGTGGAATTGAAGACATGCTCAGCCATGATCAAGAATGGTGGGACAGAGTCAATGGGTTGAATGGCCTACTACTTTACCTATGTTCCTCAAAACAAAATAGTTTGAGTGGCTCCTGTATCTCTAAATATGGCTATGGTTTACATGTCTCATTTGAAGAAAGTAAGTAACTTTTTAATTTTCTTTTGAATTCCCTCATATTCTCAAGCAGCTTGTTTACTTCTCTTGCACCCAAAGCAGTGTTTATATTTGGTCTTACAGCCACAGTCAACGTGATCCACTGTGCTGTCAGTCAGGGTCCCTTTCTCTGCACTGACCTTGTGCACCCCAATAAATTCCACACTTCTAACTTGCAACTTCTAGCAATCTGCTTGAATGTGTCTCATCTTGTGACAATCAAAACATTGAGGCCTTTGGTCCAGCTCATAATTGTCAGCCATTTCTGCTGCCTGCCTTGCTGTTAAACCTTGTGGTTTCCTGTGTGAGTTCTTACTAACAGAAAGAGTGAATTATTTAATTCTTCTGTGAAGACCTTTATTTCCCTTTAATCCAACAGTTAAATATATTTTTGCTTTGCACTTTCAAATTCTACACAATTCTGTTTTAGTATGTTCCAAAGCGTCTGCTATAAACCTCAGAAATGTAGACTGTTGGGCCAAGGATACTACCCTCAGTAAACACTGCAGAGATTTCCTGGAGTTGGGATGTCCTGTAACAATCACAATTATCTTCCTTTATAGCAGTAGAGATTTCCCCTGTTAATTGTGGCATGGAGGCTCAGTCATTAGCTCTACTGCATCACAATACCAGGAACTTGGGTTCAATTCTACCTTTGGCTGACTATCTGTACAGAGTTTGTACATTCTCCTCATGTCTGTATAGATTTCCTTGGGTGCTCTGGTTTCTTCCCATTGTCAAAGATGTGCATGGCCGTGTCCAGGTGAATTAGTCATGGCAATTTCAGAGTTACAGGGGATTTTGGTGTGATGGTTTAAGAAGGTTGGTATGGGCTAAATGGCCTGATTTCTATTGACTTCAGTTTTGCTTAGGCTCCTTTTTGCCACACTTGGTCAAATGTGGCCTTGATATCAAGGATTGTCACTCTCAACTCACCTCTTGAATTCAGCTCTTTTGTCCATGTTTGAACCAAGGCTGTAATAAGATCAGGAGCTGAGTGGCCCTGGTGGAACCTAAACTGGGCATCACTGAGCAGGTTATTGTTGAGCGGGTGCAGCTTGATAACATTGTTGATAACACCTTCCATCACTTTACTGATGATCGAGAGTGGACTGATGGGATGGTAATTGCCAGATTGGATTTGTCCTGCTTTTTGTGAACAGGAATTGACTGGGCAATTTTCCACATTACCAGTGTTGTAATTTTACTGAAACAGCTTGTCTATCACCCACTGCTTACAATGCTTGACACACAAGTAGTCCTGTTTCGTAACTTCACTAAATTGATGCTGCATTTTTAGTTAGGGCTGGTGCTGCCCTTGGTATGTCCTCCTGCAATTCTTCATTATACCAGGGTTGATCCCTGGCTTGTTGATAATGATAGATGCCCAACCATTGCAGATTGTTTTGGAGTACAATTAAGCTACTGCTGATGGCCTACATTCTCCATGATACCCAATCTCGAGGTGCTAAAATAAAACTAAACTGTGAATGCTGGAGCTCAGAAACATAAAGTCTGATGAAATGTTACTAAACTCAAAACATTCAATTCTGGTTTTGTCTCCACAGATGCCACCAGACCTACTGCGTTTCTCCAGCACTTTGTGTTGCTTGAGTTGCTAGATCTGTTGAAAGTCTGTTCCATTTTGACAGTAATGGTGTCACACAAAATGATGTAAGGTGAAGATGGGACTACATCTTCGCAAAAAAATGCAGTGGTCACTCCTTCTGATAATTGTCATGGACAGATGCATCTGCTACAGGCAGATTGGTGAAGGTGAGGTGAAACTATTTTGTCCTCTTGTTGGTTCCTTCACCACCTGTCACAGTCCCAGCCCAGGAACTATGTCCTTTAGGACCCTACCAGTTTGATCAGTAGTGTTGCTGTCAAGTCACTATTGGTGGTAAATATTAAAGTTCTCCATCCAGAATATATTCTGTGCCCTTGCCACCTTCAGAGATTCCTCCATGTGCTGTTCAACATGAAAAAGTACTGATTCATCAACAGAGGTTTCAATACAGAGTAATCAGCTGGTTTCCTTGCTGTAGCAATTTCAGGGCAGTCCCCAGTCTTAAAAGGAAAGACGGAAAGAAAATGGCCTTTGTGAAAAACTGGTCAACCTCGTATCTGTACAGGCAGGATTTCCCAGTAGGCCTGCCAGAATAAGGACCTTCTCCTGGGGGCAGAGTACCTCAGAGGTATGAGACAACTCAACCAACAAAACTGCACCCACCAGACATCGTATCAAGGGACAGGCACAGAAATGGTAATGAACCCCGAAACTGTGATCAATGGAAACTATCTAGTTAATGTGATAATGATGTATTCTAATCTGAAAACAGTTTGGGAGACTCCATGAAGTCATCAAAATTTCAGTTAATACATCTGGGACGTTATTGACCCTTTTGTTTCCATGAATGATGAGATTAAACCAGCCCCAGCAATCACCAGGGATGCAATGTGAAACGGAATTACCTGAGGGTCCGAGCCGGTTGGCCTTTTGGAATCACAAGGGTGAAGGGGGCAGCAGGACCAGCTATCCTTTCCACTTTCCTCACTCTGACTCATTGCATCTCGGACACCAACCCTTTGGGGCTGAAAACATCGATCCTGTCTGTGACCTCAGATTTCGGAAGTCTGCAACAACATCCAAGGCAGAGATAGAGCCCCACCAGACAAGCAACAAATCCCTCTGAGACCGTAAGAACACTTTTCAGGCCTGGGACACTCCTACTCTGGAGTAATTGGTTAGGCATGGGGGGAGGGTAGTTGTGTAATTCTTAAAGTATAAATATCCTGTAAATTGTGTAAGGTTAAAGATTTACCTTGTGCCCACTCCAATTTTCTTATATTTTACACATTAGTATAGAGTATAAGTTTCACCAAAGTATTGTACAGATTGGGCAAATTGATTTTTTTCTCTAATAAAGTTCACTGGCAATTTTGAACTCATATTTGAGTCTATCTGTGCTCCTTCTGGGTACACCAATTCAGGCTCAGTTCAGAGCAGATCCCAGACTTGAATTCCAGTTTCAAAAACCGAAGGGTGATCCATGCGATTCGAACCGCCCACTCAAGGGGGATTACTGACCAGGATAAGCAGTTTGATCTCTCTTTTTCTCTCTCTTAGGTGTACTGCACCAGGTGGCTGTTGTCCCATCAACAAGAGAGGAAATCACCCAGGCATTGGTGGCGGTCGTGATTACTGTGTGGAGACAAGTTCTAGCTCACTAGTCAGGCTATAAACAATGAGTTTGGTTCAGCGCTCTCTCTCTCTCTCCAGCCGAGTTGCCCGAGTGCGGCATTCTGGAACTTTGAAGTTTCAGAGCCTGCCAGAGAGAGACCAGCACAGTAATCGGTGAACCCCAAACACCGGCCTGAGTGTGGAGTAAAGGAAAGAGGCCCCTTCATTGCCCATGTTTCACCTGATGACATGAGATTTCATGGTGTCTGGAGTCAGTGTTGAGGACTTGGAAGGCAGGCTCCATTTGCTGGTAGACCACTGTGGCTCCTCCTCAGGGATGGGCAGGACTGGCAGCTTAATGTTCCAGGATACAAATGCGACAGGAAGGATAGAAAGGGAGCCAAGAGAGGAGATGGAGTGGCATTTTTGATAAGGGATAGCATTACAGCTGAGCTGAGGGAGGATATTCCCGGAAATACATACAGGGAAGTTATTTGGGTGGAACTGAGAAATAAGAAAGGGATGATCACCTTATTGGGATTGTATTATAGACCCCCTAATAGTCAGAGGGAAATTGAGAAACAAACTTGTAAGGAGATCTCAGCTGCCTGTAAGAATAATAGGGTAGTTATGGTAGGGGATTTTAACTTTCCAAACATCGACTGGGACTGCCATAGTGTTAAAGGTTTAGATAGAGAGGAATTTGTTAAGTGTGTACAAGACAATTTTCTGATTCAGTATGTGGATGTACCTACTAGAGAAGGTGCAAAACTTGACCTACTCTTGGGAAATAAGGCAGGGCAGGTGACTGAGCTGTCAGTGGGGGAACACTTTGGGGCCAGCGACCATAATTCTGTTCGTTTTAAAATAGTGACAGAAAAGGGTAGACCAGATCTAAAAGTTGAAGTTCTAAATTGGAGAAAGGCCAATTTTGACGGTATTAGGCAAGAACTTTCAAAAGCTGATTGGAGGCAGATGTTCGCAGGTAAAGGGATGGCTGGAAAAAGGGATGCCTTCAGAAATGAGACAACAAGAATCCAGAGAAAGTATATTCCTGTCAGGGTGAAAGGGAAGGTTGGTAGGTATAGGGAATGATGGATGACTAAAGAAATTGAGGGTTTGGTTAAGAAAAAGAAGGAAGTATATGTCAGGTATGGATAGGATAGATCAAGTGAATCTTTAGAAGAGTACAAAGGAAGTAGGAGTATACTTAAGAGGGAAATCAGGACGGCAAAACAGGGACATGAGATAGCTTTGGCAAATAGAATTAAGAAGCATCCAAAGGGCTTTTAAAAATATATTAAGGACAGATGGGTAACTAGGGAGAGAATAGGGCACCTCAAAGATCAACAAGGTGGCTTTTGTGTGGAGCCACAGAAAATGGGTGAGATACTACATGAATATTTTGCATCAGTATTTACTGTGGAAAAGGATAGGGAAGATATAGACTGTAGGAAAATAGATGGTGACATCTTGCAAAATGTCCATATTACAGAGGAGGAAGTGCTGAATGTCTTGAAACCCCAGGACCTGATCAAGTGTACCCGAGAACTCTGTGGGAAGCTAGAGAAGTGAGTGCTGGGCCTCTTGCTGAGATATTTGTATCATCGATAGTCTTAGGTCATGTTCCGGAAGACTGGAGGTTGGCTAACGTGGTGCCGCTGTTTAAGAAGGGCGGTAAAGACAAGCCAGAGAACTATAGACCGGTGAGCCTGACCTCGGTGTTGGGCAAGTTGTTGGAGGGAATCCTGAGGGAAAGGAGGTACATGTATTTGGAAAGGCAAGGACTGTTTAGGGATAGTCAACATGGCTTTGTGTGTGGGAAATCATGTCTCACAAACTTGATTGAGTTTCTTGATGAAGTAACAAAGAAGGTTGATGAGGGCAGAGCAGTAGATGTGACCTATTTGGACTTCAGTAAGGCATTCAACAAGGTTCCCCATGAGTGACTGATTAGCAAGGTTAGATCTCATGGAATACAGGGAGAACTAGCCCTTTGGATAGAGAACTGGCTCAAAGGTAGAAGGTGGTGGTGGAGGGTTGTTATTCAGAGTGGAGGCCTGTGACAAGTGGAGTGCCACAAGGATTAGTGCTGTGTCCTCTACTTTTTGTCATTTACATAAATGATTTGGATATGAGCAGTTAGTAAGTTTGCAGATGACACCAAATTTGGAGGGGTAGTGGATAGCGAAGAGGGTTATTTCAGATTACAACAGGATCTGGACCAGATGGGCCAATGGACTGAGAAGTGGCAGATGGAGTTTAATTCAGATAAATGTGAGGTGCTGCATTTTGGGAAAGCAAATCTTAGCAGGACTTATACACTTAATGGTAAGGTCCGAGGGAGTATTGCTGAACAAAGAGACCTTGGAGTGCAGGTTCATAGCTCCTTGAAAGTGGAGTCGCAGGTAGATAGGATAGTGAAGAAGGCGTTTGGTATGCTTTCCTTTATTGGTCAGAGTGTTGAGTACAGGAGTTGGGAGTTCATGTTGCGGCTGTACAGGACATTGGTTAGGCCACTTTTGGAATATTGCATGCAGTTCTGGTCTCCTTCCTATCGGAAAGATGTTGTGAAACTTGAAAGGGTTCAGAAAAGTTTTACAAGGACGTTGCCAGGATTGGAGGATTTGAGCTATCGGGAGAGGCTGAACAGGCTGGGGCTGTTTTCCCTGGAGTGTCGGAGGCTGAGGGGTGACCTTCTAGGAGTTTACAAAATTATGAGAGTCATGGGTAGGATAAGTAGACAAAGTATTTTCCCTGGGGTCGGGGAGTCCCGAACTAGAGGGCATAAGTTTAGGGTGAGAGGGGAAAGATATAAAAGAGACCTAAGGGTTAACGTTTTCACGCAGAGGGTGGTACGTGTATGGAATGAGCTGCCAGAGGATGTGATGGAGGCTGGTACAATTGCAACATTTAAGAGGCATTTGGATGGGTATATGAATAGGAAGGGTTTGGAGGGATATGGGCCACATGCTGGCAGGTGGGACTAGATTGGGTTGGGATATTTGGTCGGCATGGACAGGTTGGACCGAAGGGTCTATTTCCATGCTGTACATCTCTATGACTCTATGACTATGACTCTGTTGGGTCCATCCTGCCATTGGGACAAGATATTCCCAGGGATGATGATGATGATGTTGTCTGTCTCATTATGTCCAAGGTATGATTTTGTGAGTATGTGAGGCTGATTCTTGACTAGTCTGTGAGGCAGATCTCCAAGTCTTGCTTTAACCACCAGATGCTAATAAGGAAGACATTGCAGGGTACAATGGCTGAAGTTGGTGCTGCCATTTCCAGTGCTTCCATCAATGGCAGGTGGTCTATTGGGTGTCATTCCTTATGTGAGACTTAATTTTGGCAGGAGGGGTGGAATTGGGTGGTCAGAGGTGGCAGACTGCAGCAAATTGATCAAGACCTATGTTTGGGTGCAGGGATCATAACGTATGATCTGACTTCCATTTGTCTCAGCCAAACAGAAACTTTGTGACGCCTCTACCTCTAAATGATTCCAGTGTATCTCCCAGAGCGCACCCAGTGGAATATTGGTTCAAATCTCAAATGAGTATAAAAGGAAGACCCTCAGTGTAAATAGTTTATATATATTTCAGTAAATCTAAACATCTTAACAGCAACCTGTACCAATAGCACAATGGATCTCAATTTTGCAATGGTTGAATAATTTTAAACTCTTATTGTTAATCTTTGCTCAGAGTCAAAGATTAGCTAATATTTGAATGCCTATTTTGTCTGGCCAGAGGAAGCTCCAGATCATCAAGTCATAGATTCATACTGCATGGAAACAGGCACTTGCATCCAAACAGTCTATACCAACCATTTTCTCAAATTAAAACAGTTACACCAGCCTGCACTTGGCCCATATCCCTCCAAACCTTTCCATTCATGAACTTATCCAAATGTCTTTTAGAAGTTGTACCTGCCCCATACTGACTAATTCCTCTGGCAGTTCACTCCACTGGCAGTTCATTCCACTGACAGTTCATTCCACACTTGCTATAACAGAGCAACCAGAACTGCACACAGTACTCCAGCAGATGCCTCATGAATGTTCTGTACAACCTGAACATGATGTCCCAACTCCTCTACTCAAACGTCTGAGCAATGAAGGCAAGCATGCCAAAGGCCTTTTAAACCATGTTGTCTACTTGTAATGCAAATTTCAAGGAGTGATGTACCTGAATCCCCAGGTTTCTGTCCTATAACACTACCCAAGGCCTTAAGATTAATTATATACATCTTGTTCTTGTTTTTATTGCTATAGTGCAATATCTCACACTTACCCAAATTACCCATTTGCCACTCCCCAGCCCATTGTCCCAATTGATCAAGACCTCTTTGTAATCTTAGATGACCTTCTTCACTGTCCACTACACCACCAATTTTAGTGTCATCTGCAAACTTATAATCAATGCCTCCTGTATTCATTCAAATCATTTATATAACTTACAAACAAAAGTGACCCCAGTACCGATCCCTATGGAATACCGCTATTCACAGGCCTCCAGTCTGAAAAGCAACCCATCACCACCACCCTCTATCTCCTACCATCAAGCCAATTTTGGATTCAGTTGGCAAGCTCACCCTGAATCCCATGTGATCTAACTTTTTAGCAATTAGTCTACCACGCAGAATGTTGTCAAAGTTTCACTAAAATCCAAGTAAACAATGTCTACCACTCTTCCATTATCAATCTTTTTGGTTACTTCATCAAAAAACTCAATCAAGTTTGTGAGATGTGATTTTCCTCACACATAGCCATGCTGACTACGCGTAATCAATCCTTGCCTCTCCAAATGCATGTAAATCCTATCGTTCAAAATCACTATTAACTTACCCACTTCTGATGTCAGATTCATACATCTATAGATTACAGGCTTCTCCTCACATCCTTCCTTAAACAATGATACAAAATCCTTTGGTACTTCACCCGTGTTTACAGATGATACAAATATTTCTGCCATGGGCCCTACAATTACCTTGCTAATTTTCTATAATGTCCTAAGATACACTTACTCAGGTCCTGAAAATTTATCTCTCTTTATTTTCTAAGACCTCCAGCATGTCCTCTTCTGTCATGTGAACTGTTTTCAAAATGTTAACTTGTGTGAAAGACTCATCCTTTCCCATGACTATTGTAAAATTAATAATATTATGATCACGAGTCAAGAAAATTCACCCACGAGCACTTCAGTCACTTGCCCTGCCTTATTTCCCAAGAGAGGGTCAAGTTTTCCTCCTTCTCTAGTAGGAGCAGTTACATATTGATAAAGAAAATTTTCTTGAACACATTTAACAAATTCTTCACCATCCAAACCTTTAACACTATGTCAGTCCCATAAATGTTTGGAAAATTAAAATGCCCTATGATACAACCTTATTAATCTTACATTTAGTTGATGTCTCTCTGCATAGTTGCTTCTCAATTTCCCTGACTATTGGGAGACCTATAGTATAATCTCATCAAAGGGATCATCCTTTTCTTATTTCTTATTTCTTACATATTTTCACTAAATGTTCCCTCAAATATCTTCTTAATTAGAGTGGTAATGTTTTCCTTAATCAAAAATGCCACTCCCTTTTGCTTCTCTTTCTATAACATCTAATACCCAGAACATTAGGCTGCAGTCCTGTCCTTACCTCAACCAATTTTCTGTAATAGCTACGATGTCCTGGTCCCATGTTCCCATGCATTCCCTGAGTTCATCAACCTTACCTGTAAGACACCTTGCATTGAAATAAGTAGTGTAAGCCTTCAGAGTTACTTTGTTCTCTCTCTTGCTGTTCTCTGTCTTTTCTAATTAACTTGCTCCTTTCTGATTCAGAATAATCCTTATTTTTCCTTATATTTTCACTGGTACTAAGAAAACCCCTACAGCCCCGCTCTAAAAGGCTCCTGAAATAGAACCAGCAAATCTCCACGCCAGGATATTGGTCCCTTTCCAATTCAGGTGAAACCCAACCTTTTTGAACAGGTCTTTCCTGTCTCAGAAGAGATCTTAATAATCTAAGAATCTGATTTCTTGCATGTTGCACAATCTCTTCAGCTATTGATTTATCTCCCCTTATCCTTCTATTCCTTCCCACATTAGAACTTGGCATCGGATTTTTGATATTCTGTCTTTTACCTTCTACATATCCTTTTATATTCACTCTGCAAAGGCTTAACTCATTCCCTAACTATGTCATTCCTACCAATGTGTACAACAACTCTTGGCTTTTCACTGTCCCCTTTGACAGCACAGTGGTACAGTGGTTAGCACTGCTGCCTCACAGTGCCAGAGACCTGGGTTCAATTCCCACCTCAGACAACTGTCTGTGTGGAGTTTGCACATTCTCCCTGTTTCTGCATGGGTTTCCTCCAGGTGCTCTTGTTTCCTCCCACAGTGCAAAAAAAATGTGCAGGTTAGGTGAATTGGCTGTGCTAAATTGCCTGCAGTGTTAGGTGAAGGGGTAAATGTAGGGCAATGGGTCTGGATGGATTGCTCTCCGAAGGGTCGGTGTGGTTTTGTTGGGCCGAAGGGCCTGTTTCCACACTGTAAGTAATCTAAAGAAATATATACCTCAAATGCTTTGGGATGCCCTTAAACCAGGTATTACGAAAGCAACATACTATCCTAGGTTCACACTCACTGTTGCAGAATCTCCTGTCTGTGCTCCGGACAGGAGAGTCGCCTTTTACAATTCTTCTGAGTCTTGACAAACCCCATTAACATAATATGTTATATTGTATCTTGGCAGGCCCTACCTTGCACTAAACTTCTGTGATCTCAACACAACTCTTATAGTATGTTGACAACTTAACTGTTTCATTTCTCATGCACAAGTATGAGCCGTACTTGGGTCAAAACTTATTCTTGTACATTACAATAATAACCTAATATCAAAGGTACTTCAACAGTAGTCAGGCACTTTAAGATGAAATGGGTTGTGAAAAGCACAACATAATTGGAATTCAGTTCTTTTCTTTCTACTTACACTACTTTGTAACCACCATTTGGAGTTCCATTACTGAAACAGTAAGGTTTGGGCTTCTAAATGTAATTTATAAACTTCAGTCATCACACATGAAAATAGATTTGCAGAACAATGACAGCAATTAGACATTAAGTTCTGTTAAAAGCACGTTGTGCGACAATTTGTATCTTCTGTCCTTATTGAAATTTTAATAAGATACCAAATGAATAATGTAGTGCTTCTGCGAAATAGAATTGTTAAGGTAATCTACAACTTTACCAGATTAACTGGACATCATGCGCTTCTTGATTCTTGAAACTGTGATTTGAAACTGACAGTCTGTAACTGTAACTCTCTGTATTGCATTTCAAATCCTGAGATGTTAGCTGCTCTACCATTGACTCATGATGTATGCGCATCTTGTCTGGCATATCATAATATCAAGCTCTGAGATGGAGCTTCAGATTGGGTGAGTGTTAGTTGACAGCTCAGAAGCAAAAGGTAGCCTCAGAATAGTTCAAATGGAGATTGCATTTCTTGGTCTTGACACGCTCACATGCCAAATATAAAACAGCACAAAGCATGGTAACACTCTGCTGTAACAATACCCTGCTGTCCACTGAAAATTTAACTGACTTAAGCAGTTGCTTTCTGTCAGCCAAACTGAATTGCGAAAGTAGGAGAAGCACCTTTGCATGAACTGCAGCTTTTATATCCAATTAGCATTTGTGTGTTCATGTTTAAAATGCAAAATGACAAGGTAATAGCTTTATATAGCTATGTTCAGCTTTTTTGCTGTGCTAGACATGTATATGAATAACAGTGCCTCAGTTCATTTTCGTGTTCATAGTTCATGCTTATGCTAAAGTGGGTAACATCTGAAATGATTTTGTCTGTCGAAAGTAAAGGTAGATTTCGAGTTCACCACTAATGTAAGTCCATCATTTTTTTTCAGATTCAGCTTTGTAATTCTTTAGCAGTTTTCTTTTACTTTTTGATATGGTTGTTATTTTAAAATGCATTGTTCTCTCAAAAAATGACTGATTTGTTTATTCGCATGCGTATATGGTAATAAATCTCACTTTTAAGAAAAGTCTTTCCTGTACATCACTGGTGAGATCAGTATTCATGTTCCATTTCTAATGGCTCTTGAGAAGGATATAATGAGCTGTTTTCTTGAAGTGTTGCATTCCTTGTGGTGTGAAGACATGTGGCTAAAGATTGGCATCTGTGACATCAGGAGCTTTGGGGGAGGTCAAGGATGACCATCTACATCTTGGATGTTACCATTGGCCAGAAATTGAACTGGCCCAGTCATGTAAGTACAGAGCATGCCAGAGGGTAAGACTTCTGCAGCAAGTAATTCATCTCTTGTTTCCCCAAAACCTGTTCAGCATCTACAAGGCACAAGTTAGGAGTGTGATGGGATTCTCTCCGGTTACCTGAAAATATGCAGCTCCAACAACATTTCAGAAGCTCAACACCATCCAGGATTCATCGACCTTCTTGATTGGCACCTAACCAAATACCTTCAATATTCACTCCTTTCAACACCTGTGCAAAATGTGTACCATCTACAAGATACATTACATTAACTCATCAAACCTCCTTTGGTAGCATTTTCCAAATCAGTGCCCTCTACCACCTAGATGTACAAGTGGAATTTATAAAATATTATATGGATTAACTGCCTGCAGATTGTGTGCTTTTTGAACAAAATAGAATGAATCTGAAACTATGAGTGTGATGGAGTATAAGCCTGTGAGAAGGTGTGACTGTGGGGGCTGTATGCGTGTGTATGAGAGAAAGTGTGTCTGCCTGACTGTGTGAGTATGTAAGAGTGTGTGTGTGTGTGCGCGCGCACACGTGAGGGAGTGTATAGTGTAGTGGGGTCACCTGTAGTATTACGCTACAGGTGTCACACTAAAGGTGACCCCACTACACTCTCTCTCGCGCGTGCCTGCATGCGCGGACTCACACACACACACACACACTCTTACTTACTCACACAAGCAGACCCTCTCTCATACAGACACATACAGCCCACACTCACACCCTCTCGCAGGTTTATGTGCCATCACACTCACACTTTACCAAGCATGCACACATGCAAACACACACACTCTCATGTGCACACACTTGCACACACTCTCATGCACGAACACACACATATAAGTCTATGGAGTAAATGTGTATTTGCAGAATTATAGAGTCATAGAGATGTACACCATGGAAACAGACCCTTCGGTCCACCCTGTCCAAGCCAACCAGATATCCCAACCCAATCTAGTCCCACCTGCTATTTGCAGATACATTCTATTTTGCTCAAAATGCACACAATCTGTAGGCAGTCAATGCAGGCCGTCAATCCATATAATTTTTTAATAAATTCCACTTTGGAAATAGAGTCAGTCTGACTCAAGATTGGGATACAGACAGATTCTAATGTCACACATTTTAATGCATTGTCTGAGCTGAGATATCACCTATTTTTATAACTTAAGGTTTTACCTCGAGAATGTGACTAAAAAGAATTTCTGGGATTTACGTTTTAATGAACTGAAACCTGCAACCCATTCTAAAAGATAAAAGATTAACAGCAATCTATGTTTGTTCAATATATCATTTTAGTTGCATGATACTGTCATCTTTTGCTATAAATTCTGTGTCTTATGGTCCTGCTCCACTACTATGTGATGAAGGAACAGCGCTCCGAAAGCTAGTGCTCCCAAATAAACCTGTTGGACTATAACCTGGTATTGTGTGATTTTTAACTTTGCCCAGTCCAGCCCAGCCCAGACCCGGCTCCTCCACCTTTGAACTCTGTTGTGGCTCTACCTTTGTTGCAGAGGACCACATCCTCCATGAGACTCAGGAGATGCCAGTGAACCTTATCTCCTGCTCTATACCTTTTTATTTTGTGTTATTTTCTGTTTAATTCACAGCCCATGCGGTCACTGCCTAGCTCTGTCTTCCTCCTTTTTCAAGTGTTGTTGTTTTGATTTCTTTCTTCCCCAAAGTTTTTTTTCCAAAACAATGCAACATTTCAAGGAAATCAGCCCCAACACTGAAAATACCAAAAAAAAACCAAATCATAAAGCCACGATTGTTTTTCCCATCCTCCATCTTGGATTACCCAGAATCCATAGGAGTTATGGTTAGTAGGATTGCAGATGATATCAAAAGTGGAAGTGTAGCTGACAATGAAGAAGGTTACCTCAGAGTACAACAGGATTTTGATCAGATGGGCTAATGGACCAAGGAGTGGTAGATGGAGTTTAATTTAGATAAATGTGAGGAGCTGCATTTTAGAATGGCAAATCTGTTGTGGGCAGCACGGTGGCACAGTGGTTAGCACTGCTGCCTCACAGCGTCAGAGACCCGGGTTCAGTTCCCGCCTCAGGCGACTGACTGTGTGGAGTTTGTACGTTCTCCCCGTGTCTGCGTGGGTTTCCTCCCACAGTCCAAAAGATGTGCAGGGTCAGGTGAATTGGCCATGCTAAATTGCCCGTAGTGTTAGGTAAGGGGTAAATGTAGGGGAATGGGTGGGCTGCGCTTCGGCGGGTCGGTGTGGACTTGTTGGGCCGAAGGGCCTGTTTCCACACTGTAAATCTAATCTAATCTAATCTAAATCAGGGCAGGATTTATACACATAATGATAAGGTCCTGGGGAGTGTTGCTGAACAAAGAAAACTTGGAGTGCAGGTTCATAGGTCCTTGAAAGTGGAATTAAAGGTAAATAGGATAGTGAAGAAGGAGTTTGGCATGCCTGCCTTTATTGGTCAGTGTATTGAGTATAAGAGTTAGGAGGTCATGTTACAGCCGTACAGGACATTTGTTAGGCCACACTGGGAATACAGCATTCAATTCTAGTCTCCGTGCTAGAGGAATGATATTGTTAAACTTAAAAGATTTTGGAAAACATTTACATGGATATTGCCAGAGTTGGAGGGTTTGAGCAATAAGGAGAGGCTGAGTAGACTGGGACTATTTTCCCTGGAGTGTCGGAAGCTGAGGGGTGACCTTATAGAGGTTTATGAAATCATGTTAGTAAACACACAAGGTATTTTCCCTGGGATGGGAGAATTCCAAAACTAGAGGCCATAGGTTTAAGATGAGAGAGGAAAGTAAAGGGACGTAAGGAGCAACATTTTCATGCAAAGGGTGCTGCATGTATGGAATGAGCTACCAGAGGAAATGGTTGAGGCAGGTACAATTACAACATTTAAAAGGCACTTGGATGGATATATGAATTGGAAGGGTTTAGAGGGATATGGACCAAATGCTGGCAAATGGGACTAGATTTATTTAGAATATTTGGTTGGCATGGGCCAGTTGGACCAAAAGGTCTGTTTCCATACTTTATATCTCTATGACTCTATGACTAAACTTTGTCAAGCAAAGTTAAAAATTATACAACACCAGGTTATAATCCAACATGTTTCTGATCCACAGCTACCTGATGAAGGACCAGTGCTCCAAATGCTAGTACCTGTTGGACAATAACCTGGTGTTGTGTGATTTTTAACTTTGTCCACCCCAGTCCAACACCAGAACATCCACACTTTGTCAAGCAAGGCAGAGCAGAATGACAGTGATTATGTTAAACTGCATTTGAGTGATTAGCCTGCCTTGAATGGACAGCAGGATGCATGGGCAGGCAAGGAGACGTGCGGAGAAGGCTGTAATCATCGGAAGGTGTCTGACTTTGTGGTGGCGTATGCAAATATAAGGCCTGAGTCCAGAGTTTTAGGGATTGCAGATCAATGAGAGGTAACCTACATAAAAGGTTGGTTTTATGATGACTAGGAGATTGTTTAAACATGCATTCATTGGCCTTGACCACCTACATGAGGGCACTGACCTATTTCTGACACTGCAGCCTCCTTGCATTGAACCCCCCTGTCCAAGTATTCCTGTTTCCTTCAGGGGTCTTCCTCATGGGCCTTCTCATACTCGATGAAAACATAATCTTTCTTCCTGGCTGATAAAGGATGGTCTCAGGGCCATTTCTCTACACATGTGCATACTCTCTTTCTTTCTCCTTGGATGCTCCAATTGTCATGCTTGTGGGTGGCAGCATCTTCCTATCCATCAATGCAACTCTCCTTTAAGAAAAACAGACACGTTTTAAAAGTTGGAGGCTTACTAGAACTTGTGCTTTTTATGGCTAATGCTCAGTTACATTCTACAATGAGGCAAATGAGGAAGCAGCTAAATGGGATTATTCAGAAACAGGTTATGCGTCCATAATTGAGTGCAGACAGACCAATTTTTCTCTCATTATTTCTTCTAAATATTGGAATAAATTGTGTGAGCTCTGAATTCTGAAGAGGGGGACATCTAATGCTCAGATACCCTCAATTCAACCAACCATTCAGTCTGCAGAATGAGATGTGAAATTGGCCAATAGGCAAAACTGCAGCAGTATGTGTAAAGGTCTAATCAAATTTAAGTGGATCTTTCAATTGCAGCTGACAATGTTTCTTACAACTGGTGTTACATGTAAATAATTCACTGTTTTCTCATACTCAGAATTCCCTTTCTGACCATTAAGCAAGTTTAAAGATGTCATCTATGACAGGCTGTAACAGTGAACTGGGTAAAAACAATGACTGCAGATGCTGAAAATCAAATACTGGATTAGTGGTGCTGGAAGAGCACAGCAGTTCAGGCAGCATCCAACGAGCAGCGAAATCAACGTTTCGGGCAAAAGCCCTTCATCAGGAATAAAGGCAGTGAGCCTGAAGCATGGAGAGATAAGCTAGAGGAGGGTGGGGGTGGGGAGAGAGTAGCACAGAGTACAATGGGTGAGTGGGGGAGGAGATGAAGGTGATAGGTCAAGGAGGAGAGGGTGGAGTGAATAGGTGGAAAAGAAGATAGGCAGGTCGGACAAGTCAAGGAGTTAGTAACTGAGCTGCAAGTTTGAAACTAGGATGAGGTGGGGGAAGGGGAAATGAGGAAGCTGTTGAAGTCCACATTGATGCCCTGGGGTTGAAGTGTTCCGAGGCGGAAGATGAGGCGTTCTTCCTCCAGTCGTCTGGTGGTGAGGGAGCGGCGGTGAAGGAGGCCCAGGACCTCCATGTCCTCGGCAGAGTGGGAGGGGGAGTTGAAATGTTGGGCCACGGGGCGGTTTGGTTGATTGGTGCGGGTGTCTCGGAGATGTTCCCTAAAGCGCTCTGCTAGGAGGCGCCCAGTCTCCCCAATGTAGAGGAGACCACATCGTAACAGTGAACTGATTGAGTGTAAAAATCCTTAAAGGATTAACAGAGAGTAAAATTGTTTCATAAATGTTAAAGAAAAATTCCTGAGCTTTCCATGGAACAGCTCCAAAGGGAATTCTAGACCGAAGACAATTTATATAATTTGTGCTGCACTGATTTATGGTCCAATTATTAAAATTCAATTTCAGAACCCTGAGTTATTTTGTCATCAATGTGAGTATCACTTTCAGTTACATTCAATTCATTTCATCTCTTATTGTGAATCTGTCAGTTGATTGGAAATGCCCATTGTAAGGAAACCTACTACTTAGATAATATTCCTTTATAAATGGCTGTACCAACAAAACAGGCTCTGTACTTCATATTTCATTGTCAATATTGATCTGATGCCATTTTAAATCAAGCATATTCACTTGCATATTTCACTACCCCTTGCACACGATCCTCTTCCCACAGTCTGTTTATTTATAACATCACAGGCTCAAATCTTTAGCTAATGAAGCAGTCCATGATTGCATGCAGTACGACCTGAAAAACAATAAGGTTTAGCTGAAAAGCAACAAGAAACATTCACTCCAAAAAAAAATTGCCAGGTAATTATCTAGCTTGATGTATGCCAGGTCATCAAGTTAGATATTTTCTAAGCAATCTTTTTAAGGGATGTTGTTACAGACCTCTGAAGCAGATGTTGTTTCCCACCAACATGGCAAAGAGCCCTCCTCACCCAGAGTACATTTTGCAGGATCGACAGGGCTGAGTTTGCCATTGTCAATTGCAATACCAAGGTCAATATTAGTTTCACTCCTTTAGAGTAATAGAGTCATAGAGGCACAGAGGCATAGAGCTGTGCAGCATGGAAACAGTCCTATCGGGCCAACTCATCCACACTTACTAGATGTCCTAAATTAAGCTAGTTCCATTTACCAGCATTTGGCCCATGTCCCTCTAAACCCTTCATATTCATATATCCATCCAAGTGCCTTTTAAATGCTGTAATTATACCAGCCTCCACCACTTCATCTGGCAGCTCATTCCATAGACACACCACCCTCTGCATGAAAAATATTGCCTTTTAGGTCCCTTTTACATCTTTTCCCTCTCAACCTAAACCTATGCGATCTAGTTTTGGACCTTACCCTGTGGAAAAGACCATGACTATTTACCCTATCCAGGCCCTTCGTGATTTTATAAACTTCTATAAGGTCACACCTCAGCCTCTGACGTTCCAGGGAAAATAGTCTCAGCTTATTCAGTTTCTCTCTATAGCTCAAACCCTTTGTTAAAGGGTTCATAGTGATCTGATTGACTAGTTGGATATTTTGCAATGATTGTTACATAGCTATCATTACACTAGCCTTTGATTCCAGAGATTGTTGATTAAATGTTACCACCTGCCAAGGTATGATTTGAACCCACGTTTATTGGATATTAGCCTGGGCTTTTGGATTACCTGTCCAATGTCAGTACCACTGCACCACATCCTCCTCCAATAGGGGGTATGGGGTATAAACAAGACATGCATGACTAAAACAAAACATAACACTTATATCATAGAGACCATCGAATCATTGATTCCCTACAGTTTGGAAGCCAGCCAGTTGGTCCATCGAGTCCACAATGACCCTCCGAACAGCATCCCACCTTGAATCACTCCCCTACTCCATCCCTGTATTTCTCATAGCTAATCCACCTAGCCTGCACATTCCTGGACACAATGGAAAATTTTGCATAGCCAATTCTTCTAACCTGCACATCTTTGGATTGTGGGAGGAAACTAGAGTACTTGGCAGAAACCCTCACAAATATGTGGAGAACATGCAAACTCCATACAGTCATGTGTTGTCGTCAGGCAATGTTTGTACCAAACCAGCTAATGAATATTAGAAAATTTGACCAAAATCTTCATTTGAAAGATAAAATTTATGAAGCTGTCAGTGGAGTAAGGAGAGTTCAAGAGGAAGACAGGTTTGTACTGGAAATTCCATGATAGGGTCTTCGAGAGGAATAGGTGAGGAGCAAGAATGGTTTCTTAGATTCAAGGATGAAGAATAATAGTTTTCCACAGTTAAAGATACATTTGTGGCAATGAAAATTTTACTATGAAATTTAAATTTTGCCTCAGCTAGGCAGATCGGAAATAGATAGAACTTGTTTTGTTTAGCACATTCTCACACACGACATTCAAGCCAAAACATTACCAACTAATTATTTGCACTTGAACTGCAAAGAATGTTGGTCTGTAGGTAAATGCCACAGCAATTTTTAACAATTCCATTTGCTCTTAAATAGTGATAGGGGATTTTATACTTGTACCTTGTAACAGATAAACAGCAGGTTGGTTAACTTAATAGGTAAAAGCAATGACTGCAGATGCTGGAAACCAGAGTCTAGATTAGAGTGGTGTTGAAAAAGCACAGCAGTTCAGGCAGCATCCAAGAAGCAGTAAACTCGACATATCGGGCAAAAGCCCTTCATCAGGAATACAGGGTTAATTTAATAAATAACAGCTCTAAGGATTCAGTAAATTTTCAATTGTGGAATGTGGATCCTAAATTTTGACATCCTATTGTACTTAAAAGAAATAACCTTCTGAATTCAGCAACAACCGTTCTCCTAACGAGCCAAACCCACAAGCCACTTTATCTTTATTGTGAGAAAAGCGACAGAAGTAGATTGGCCTTTTAATTTAAACCTTTAATTTAATTCTTAATTGTAGCCAATACATTATTGCCATATTTTTGCCATTACCAGTTGTTAAAATCTGCCTTGTTCTGAAGGACTTTCTAATAACATTATTCGACATGTATTGATTTTACTGCTATCTACCTGTCTATCATTCAAATTTTGAGGATGCCGTTATCATCTTAGTTTTTAGCAGTACCAGTGTTCCTCAAAGCTTCGAATCATTTTGCACAAGAAGAAGCCATCATCTTTTTTTTTAAGAAAGGGGAGATCTTTCTACTTAGTCTTGCAATTCTTCTTTCTTTTCAATTATATATCAAATTCTCCCTGGAAAATTATTATTGAATCTGCTTCATTCATCCTTTCCAGGAATGCATTCCAGATAATAAGAACTCACTGATAAATAGATTGTCCTTATTTCCCCTGGAATATATGCCCTCTGGTTATCAACCAGACTCCCAGTGGAAGCTATCTCTCCTGATCTATTCTCTTTTCATTATAATTCTGATCACCTTTTTTAAAGTTTCCCAGATCTGAGGACCCATTCTATGATACAGTAAATGCTATGAGTACCAATGGGACAAAACTCCTCTGACAGAAACTAGGAAAGATATTAGGAATGAGTGAACAGGTAATTGTTCAAATATTTAATTCAGTTTAATACCCTCGGCTACTTTATTTTACAATATATATGTGTAAAATCTATGTTAGTAGATTTATAGCTATAATGTTGAGCCTAAGAAATGAGAATCATAGAGTTTAGATTGATCCTGTCACTGAAAGAAAAATATTTCCACTGCATCATAAGTCCATAAGTTACAATTATAAATAGTAAGAAGTTGAAGACAAGGTTTTAAAGTTGGGCTCACCTTCCATTTTTGTGATTATATCAGAAGTAAACACTTACTCCAACATGCTTTTATAAAAATTAACCAGAATTAGTGTTAATGACACAAATTTTTTTTGTGGTCTCTCAAAATCATGTTAATGACCCTTCAACTAGAGCATCATGCACTATAATTTCACAGTCTCTGAGCAAACATCCCTTTCTCCACCAATTCCTGACATCTTCACTGCAAAATCCCAATTACATTTTTGCGATATAGTTGTAGTTCTGCATTTGTTTCGTTAAAAGTGACTCAAAATACGAAAGTATTTTTTGAGAAAAATAATTGAAAGATTATACACACTACAAAATGTTTGTTTGGCTCTATCTGGAATATCATATTCAATTCTGGGTACCAGAATCAGATTTTAGGAAGGATGTGAAGGCTTTCAGAATTATACAGAAACAAATGACTGAAATGGTTCCAGGAATAAGAGATTACAGTTATGTGGATGGGCATAGTGATGGTGTCAAAGCAAAATACATTGAAAATCTGAAAGTAAAACAGAAATTGATGAAAATATTCAACCTGCATTTGAAAGAGTTAATGGGCTGAATTTTACCAAAAAATGTGTCAATTTTGGTGAGTTTCATGGAGGATTTCTGTCTGAGTTCTAGCAAGTTATCTCATGCAATTCTCTGCTGCTCATCTCATAATCATTACACTACGCTTCTATGGCACAGGCTCACACTATCTTCCTCTGCCCAGCGGTGAAAGTATTTGCTACTGCTGAGTCCTTCTGGGATTTCCGCCAACTGCATCACATTTAAAGCCCAGCTGTACACCAAGACAGTTGCTGCCAACCATGAAGAGCCCTTCACCGAATGTAACAGGAAGGAAATAAAAAGAAAACAGCTTCTGAAGGCACATATTTGGCATGGGTCACGCTTCACTGCAAGTAGAAGATTGCATACATAAATGTATTTCTACTTTGCATTATCACGTTGCTGATTGACTAACATCCTAATTGCAGCTACAAGGATCAAGCCACACAGGCTATTACCCTGAGCACCATATCATGTTTGATCCCTGTCTAAGGGAGTGCTACTCTTTCCCTAATGTAAAGCAAAATATCCTGTCATTTTTCAGGGTGATGTAGTCCTATCCCTGATCAATTAGGAAAGATGGCACCAACTGCTAAGTAGGAGAAAGTGAGCACTGCACATGCTGGAGAACAGAGTCGGAGTGTGGTGCTGGAAAAGCATAGCAGGTCAGGCAACATCTGAGGAGGAGAATCGATGTTTCAGGCATAAGCCTTTCATCAGGAATGCCTGAAATGTTGATTCTCCTGCTCCTGAGATGCAGCCTGACATACTGTGGTTTTCAGCACCACAATCTCAACACTAACTGATAAGTGACCATACTCCCCACTCATCCCTATGCAACTCCCACTGAGTTAATACCCCTATCTAGTTGCACTGGACCTGCAGAATTGTCCATGTCCCACTCTCCAGATTTAATGATGAAGAACATCTAAACCCTACTACCCCATGCATCTGCCTAAATGTGTGCATGCTCTTGGGCTAAGATTAATGCTGCCTTTGACTGAATGTGTTAATACACCCTAACTGATGATAGTTCCCCTTGACTTGACTGAGCACTACTTCCCTCAGACTGTCAGACATAGTCATTTGGTTAAAGCACATGCAGCATGTTTGTAGTGTTAACTGCTGGCATGTGCTGTGGGCATAGCATTGACACAGCACAGTGCTGGACAGTAAGGTATCTGACCACTTGACATATTACTGGTAAACATGACAAGATACCCTGTCTTTGTGTCTGCAATTCTAAATGAGGCAGTGATCCTGTTAACATCCAAGTAGGTGCAGGGGGAACTGGAGCTAAGAAGGCAAGCAAAGAGCCCAGAGATAGACTTTGCTCCAACCTTTGACTGTATCTCTTCCAGTCAGTCAGTGATTGTGCTATAGACGATCCTGCCTTTGAAAATACTCCAAAACAGCAGGACGACATTAGGCTTCTCCACAATGCCTTCTATCATTTCCTAACTCCCAGCCTGCCTCCTGAGTATTGGCAAAATTCAGACCTTAGATAATTCAGTGATATTTTTCCTCATCATTTCCCCATTCTCCAACAAAAAAATTGAAAACCTTAAAATCTATTATGTCTTTAAAATAGAGGCAACTTTTTAAAAAGTATATCTTAATTTAAAAAAAACTTTGTAATTTATTTGAATCAATAGTCTAACCTTAAATATACACTTCCCTGTCCATTCCAGTTGTTGCCCTCTCCAAAACTAGAAACTCAATGGACGGCAATTCCTTTTAGCATTGCTCTGATATATTACATTATTTAATATTCTAAAGAACAATATATTTAATGAGTACCTGCAGTTACATTTGTGTCGCTTGTGAGATTGTTTTTTTTTCGTCACTTGTGCTCCTACATCGCTCTTAATCCCAGCGACAAAAGAGGAGCAATGATAAAATTCCTAGTCAGGATGGTCTGTGGCTTGGAAGGGAATTTTCAAAAGGTTTTTCTATTTGCCTGTTGCTCTTGTCCTTCTAAAAGTCTTGCTACAGGTCATGTTTTAAACAAAGGTGCTGTCAAAAGAGCTGTGTTGAGTAATTGCAGTGCATCTTAAAGATTGTACATTGCTGTTGCCAATGTGTGTTGGTTGCAGAGGGTGTGAATGTTTAAGGTGGTGAATGGAAAGCTAATCCAGTGGTAAAACTCCTGGAACATGCTTCCCAGCAGCACTTTGTGTATACCTATACAACAAGGACTGCAGCATTTCAATAATACTGATCTTCAGCATCTTCATTGTGTTCTTACAGACCGGTTAGTGAAAATGAGAAAGACAAGTACAAAAATTAGAAAGACAAGTGGCCTTCAATGCATAAATATTTCTGAAGTAGTGATATCTTACTGGATTTATACAGGCCCTTGGTAGATCACACCTGGAATACAGATTAGAGTAGTGCTGGAAAAGCACAATAGGTCAGGCAGCATCCAAGGAGCAGAACTGCATGCAGTTTGAGCTCTCTACTTAAGGGACTCCAGTGGAGGGTTACTTAGCTGATATTTTGGGTGCCAGAACTGTCTTATGAAGATTGGTTTGACTTGGTCTGCATTCACGAGAGTTTAGACCGATGAGAGTGATTTGATTGAATTGTATAGATTTCCAACAGGGCTAAACAGAATTGATGCTGGAAAGATATTTTCTGTGGCTGGGGAGTCTGCAACCAGCAGACAGGGTCTTAGGATACAGGGTAGACTATTTAGGACTGAAATGTGGGAACTTTCCTCATTCAACAGTTAGTGAACCTGGGGACTTCTCTATCACAGAAGGTGGTGGAGCCAAGTCAATGAATATATTCAAGATAGAGATTTTTATTTTAGATTTTAAAGATGTCAAAGGATATAAGGAGAAAGCAAAGCTTTGACATTGAGATCGAGAATCAGGCATGATCCTATTGAATGGCAGAACAGGCTTGAAGTGCCAAATCGGAGGAAATGAAAGCAAGGAGTTTAACAAGGTGGGCAATGGTAAACCAGTTAGGAGAGCATCTGTGGGGATCATTTTCCTCTTCACATCTTTTATTTTGGCAATCATGCTTGTTTAACCTGACTTGACACAAAGTATTGTTGACCCTTGGACTAAGGCATCACTGACATGACAGACAAAAAGACAATCAAGCTAGATTCTAATACGACGTAATCTTTATTAATATTTAAATCACTTGTATCTCAGTAATTCTCAGTAACTTTGTATGTAAGTCACTCCTCTACATTGTTACTCACTACATTGTGCTTGATGAACTGATCAGGTTCACCCCAACAAATCTTCTCTGAATTCCACAGAATACCTACAGTGTGGAAGTAGGCCAATCAGCCCATTGAGTCCAAACCAACCCTCCGCAGAGCATCCCAGCCAGACCCATTCCCTACCCTATCCTTGTAACCCATAACTAATCACAGAGCCTACATATCCCTGGACAGAACTGACAAGTGAGCATGGCCAACTCACCTACCCTGCACATCTTTGTACTGTGGAAGGAAACTAAAACACACTGCGGAAACCTATGCAGACATGGGGAGAATGTGCAACTCTATAACAGACAGTTGCCTGAGGGTAAAATTTAATATGGATCCTTGATGCTGTGAGGCGGCAGTGTTAACCATTGAGCCACCGTTCCGAACGGAGGATCTCCATTTTATGACGGTGGGTCTCAAGTTGTCACTCCTGATGTCCCTTTTTTTAATATGTTTCCTTCCAACCTTCCAGAATGTCCAATGACATATTCCTGGCTTGGATCCCCATGAATCTGAGATTCCCAGAGTTGTGTAGTGAGGATACATTTAATTCCATTGTTCCTCTAATCAGTCTTATTTTATCTCTCTTCTCAGCCTCAGTGGTCGAATGATCTTTAGCACCAGCCAATTGCCCAGTCAGCAGTCTGGTTTACTTCTTCCTTTCGCAGTAAGCTGATCCAGTGTTTACATAAAGTTAGTGTAATTTCTCATCATGCAAGTTAGGCTTCATTCCTGTTAGCCACAGGGTCACAAAGTGTCTTTGTCCTATAACATTTTCATTAGTTCTTTAAAAGTATCCTCACACTGTTCAGTTACTAATACATTGATGAATATTATTAATTCATTTTCAATCATCATTTTCTTCATTCCTTGGAATTGAGGACTTATGGTATATTTTGCAGCAGTTTCCCCTGCCCCACTACTACAACCATTGTGGAAATACAATGGGCCCTTTTTATACATCTAAGGAGATTTCTCTCCAGGTCACAGCAATGAAGCAAAATAAACTCTGAGATAGTTTCCGGTGCTGATACCTGAAGCCCAGATCATGTTAACCTTGACCATTTTATTAATTTTATGCTGGCTGAGATCACTGCTGAGATTTTCACTTTCTAAATGCTTTCTGAGTTATCAGCAAATTAAAGGATAAGAGTAACAATCCTATTTTGTAGCCTGTTCAATGCAATTATTTATGAAGCAGACACCATTACAGTTCTGATTCTGAACATTTGTTTCCCCAGTTTATAAATGGTTGATGGGAACCTCTCACTGAAACAGCTCTCCAATTTTACATATTTTTTTCATCTCCTTAAGGAACCTCCTGCCAAACTGACCTGAGGTCTGTAGCATGCACCTATTGTTTGCTTATATAACTGTGCATTTATGATTTCTAATTAGAGCAGATGCTTTGTTGTATTCTTCCACCCATTGAGTCAAATTAAATTGGCACCCAGGTGACCTTCACATATTGCACCTCCTCCCTTTCTTTGCAGTCTGTCTTCGTTCTGTCTGTTTGATGCCTTTGAATATTACATTAATTTCGTCTTCTGGGCTTAACTTTTTTTTAATGTTCCAGCTGCATCATAATTCTCTCGGCCTTCAATTCTGGCATCTTATTTCCCGCATTCACGTATAAAAATCTTTTTGTTGATTTATCTTTCCTGTCATGTTCTAGTTTCTGATACATGTGTGCGTCTCTCTCAATAGACTGATTCACTACTCTCCCATTCACCTCTGTTATGTGAGACCATTCCTCTGTGGAATCATTTTTCCCTACATTTCTATTTCTCTCCCAACAATATTTCTCACCAGTTTGTTTGTTGCTATTTTGCAGCTTGTGTCTCCTCCTTTAGGCTTTTGTTCTGGAGATGTACTATGTGCTCAGGATAGCAGCATTATTGTTTACACACCAGGCTGTCAGGCATTCATTTACATCCTCATTTGTATTTTATTGGTGAATGCATTTCCTCTCACAGCCACTGAAATATAACCGAGCACATCACTTTTCAATCCTTCGCTTCGAAATGTAATGCAATTCTCACAATATCATTAGAATGAGTCACCAAAGTAGGAGGCCATTTGACCCACTATATCTGTGACAACTCTATAAAAGAACTATTCAATTAGTTCAACATCAACTGATCTGTCCGTAGCTACACTTGCAAACTTTCCAAACCAAATATTTGTCAAATTCTTAGTTGAACATGATTAGGAGATCTGCTTCTAGCATTGTTAATGTGTTCCACATCATGATAACATTGTGAAAACAAATCACATTTTGTATTTGGCTCTTTTATAAGTCAGAGTCGAGAGTGTGGTGCTGGAAAAGCATAGCACGTCATGCAGCATCCGAGGAGCAAGAAAGTTGACATTTCGGGCAAAAGCCCTTCGTTAGGAATTTGGGCTTTAGCCCAAAATGTCGATTCTCCTGCTCCTCAGATGCTGCCTGACCTGTTGTGCTTTTCCAGCATCACACTCTCAAATCTGATCTCCAGCATCTGCAGTCCTCACTTTCTCCTCTTTTATAAATCATCCTATCGGTGTCCTCAACCAATGAAAATGTTTGTTTTTCTTTACCTTAACAAAGCCTTCAGGATATTGATCACGCCTAACAAATCTTGACCAAATTTTGACTGTGCGAATGAGAAAAGCACCTATTTCTCAACATAACTGAAATCCTTCACATTTGATGCTATGCCAGTAATTTATCCTTTGATTTCCCAAAAGATTTGTATCCGAAAGTGACCATAGAACTCCAGGTAGGGCTAAACCGCTGCAAAATAAAAGTCCAGCATAACTTTATTGCCTTTATACTGATTGACCTTGACTCTAACAGGGATGCACAAACTCTCTTAATGGCAGAAATGGTAGATATTGTTGGAAATCACAAGAGCCACCCACAAAACAGCACTTACTATTTCACAGAGAAAGGAATGGAAATGGCTTGGGATTCCAATAAGATCCAAGAGCAAAATTAGGCTATTCAACTCATCGAGTCTGCTCCACCATTCGGTAATAGCTGATATCTTTCTCAACCTCATTCTTCTGCCTTATCCCGTTACCTTGATACCTTTGCTATTTAAGAATCGATCTATCTCTATCTCAAATGAACTCAATCACTTGATCTCCACAGCCTTCTGTGGAATGGTTTCCTCAGATTTGCCACCCTCTGGCTGAAGGAATTTGTCCTCATCTCGGTTCGAAGGGGTCATCCTTTCACCATGAGGCTGTGCCCTCAGGTCCTAGTCTCTCCTACTAATGGAAACATCTTCTCCATGTCTACTCAATCCAGGCCTCTCAGTGGTCTGTAAGCTTCTACCAGATTCCCACTCATTCTTGTAAACTCAATCAAGTACAAATCCAGAGTCTTCACTGCTCCTCACATGTCATGCCCTTCATCACCAGGCCCATTCTTGTAAACCTCCTCTAGACCCTCTCCTTAGATTCCATCCCAAAATGCTAACAAGATTCCAAATGCAGTCTGACCAGAGCCTTGCACAGCCTCAGTAGTACATCCCTGCTCTTGTATTCCAGTGCTCTGGAAACGAATGCTAACCTTAAGAGAATTCTGAACGAGAACTTTCTAGTCCCTTTGGTACTTCAGATTTCCAAAGACTTTCCCCATTTAGAAAATAGTCTACATCACCTTTCTTCTGAGCAAAGTGCATAACCTCACAATTTTTCACATGGAATTCCATCTGCCACACTTTGCCCACTCTCCTAACCTGTCTGAGTTCTTCTGTAGCCTTCCCACCTTCTCAACACTATCTATCCATCGATATATCTTTTGTGTCATCTGTAAATTTAGCAACAATATCCTCAGATCCTTCATCCAGATCATGAATTGCAACGTGGTCCCAACATGGACCCCTATGGACCTCTACTAGTCACTGGCTACCACCCTGAAAATGACCCCTTTTCCCAAGTCTCTGCCTTCTGCTCATCAGCCAATCCTGTATCCATGCCAGTACCT
This sequence comes from Chiloscyllium punctatum, assembly GCF_047496795.1. Classification (NCBI taxonomy): domain Eukaryota; kingdom Metazoa; phylum Chordata; class Chondrichthyes; order Orectolobiformes; family Hemiscylliidae; genus Chiloscyllium; species Chiloscyllium punctatum. The sequence goes on along the minus strand of NC_092739.1, from coordinate 102,744,822 downwards.
TGCCCTTAACACCATGAGTGCTTTTCTTATTTAGTAGCCTCCTTTGCAACACTTTGTCAAAGGCCTTCTGGAAATTCAACCAGATCATGTTCACTGACTCTCCTTTGTCTAAGTTGCTTGTTACCTCCTCAAACAATTCTAACAGATGTGTCAGGCAGGACCTCATCTTGAGAAAGCCATGCTGACTCCATTCTATTTTACCATCCACTTCCAAGTACTCTGTAATCTCATCCTTACTAATGGACTCTAAAACCTTACCAATGAATGAGGTCAGGCTAACCAGTCTATAATTTCCTATCTTCTGCCTCATAAGACATGTTGAAGCCTTCTTAGACTCCAGTGATTCCTGAAAGATCACCACCATTGCCTGCACAACCTCATCAGCTACCTCCTTCAGAACCCTGGGGTACACTCAATCTGATCAGGCTGGTTTATCCACATTCAGGCATTACAGTTCCTCCAGCACATTCTCTTTAGTGATGGCCGCTACATCCACATCTGCTCCCTGATTATCTTGCAGTTCTGATATGTTGCTGATCTTGTCCACAGCTATGTTGCAGCTATACAGGACATTGGTTAGGCCACTTCTGTGCAATTCTGGTCTCCTTCCTATCGGAAAGATATTGTGAAACTTGAAAGGGTTCAGAAAAGATCTACATGGGATGTTGCCAGGGTAGGAGGATTTGAACAATAGGGAGAGGCTGAACAGGCTGGGGCTGTTTTCATTGGAGCGTCAGAGGCTGAGGGATGACCTTATATAGGTTTATAAAATCATGAGGGGCATGGATAGGATAAATAGACAAAGTCTTTTTCCTGGGGTCGGGAAGTCCAGAACTAGAGGGCATAGGTTTAGGGTGAGAGGGAAAAGATATCAAAGAGACCTAAGGGGCAACCTTTTCACAGAGAGGGTGGTACATGTATGGAATGAGTTGCCAGAGGAAGTGATAGAGGCTGGTAAATTGCAACATTTAAGAGGGATTTGGATGGGTATATGAATAGGAAGGGTTTGGAGGGATATGGGCCGGCTGCTGACAGGTGGGACTAGATTGGGTTGGGATATCAGATCGGCATGGACGAGTTGGACTGATGAGTCTGTTTCCGTGTTGTACGTCTCTATGACTCTATGACTCTATAACGTTACCTATTCAGTTCCTCCACCATTTCTTTCATCTCCTTTAATACTTCTTCCAGCCTAAGAAGGAAATACACAGAGAAAAAAATGAGGTGTGAAGGTAAACTGGCCAAAAATATAAAGGAGAATAGTAAAAGCTTTTTTAGGTATATGAAAGGCAAAAAAATGGTTCAGAGTAAAATTGGGCCCTTGAAGACAGAAACAGAAGAATATATTAAAGGGAACAAAGAAATGGCAGAAGAATTGAATTGGTACTTCAGATCTGTGTTCACTGGGGAAGACACAAGCAATCTCCCTGAGATAACAGTGGCTGAAGGACCTGAACTTAAGGGAATTTATATTTGCCAGGAATTGGTGTTGGAGAGACAGTTAGGTCTGAAGGTTGATAAGACCCTGGGGCCTGATGGTCTACATCCCAGGGTATTGAAGGAGGTGGCTCGAGAAATCGTGAATGCGTTGGTGATTATTTTCCAGAGTTCGATAGATTCTGGATCAGTTCCTGCGGATTGGAGGGTGGCTAATATTGTACCACTTTTTAAGAAAGGTGGGAGAGAGAAAGCAGGAAATTATAGGCCAGTTAGTCTGACCTCAGTGGTGGGAAAGATGCTGGAGTCTATTATAAAGGATGAAATTATGACACATCTGGATAGTAGTAACAGGATAGGTCAGAATCAGCATGGATTTATGAAGCGGAAATCATGCTTGATTAATCTTCTGGAATTTTTTGAGGATGTAACTCTGAAGATGGACGAGGGAGATCCAGTGGATGTAGTGTACCTGGACTTTCAGAAAGCTTTTGATAAAGTCCCACATAGGAGGTTAGTGAGCAAAATTAGGGCACATGGTATTGGGGGCAAGGTACTAACTTGGATTGAAAGTTGGTTGGCTAATAGGAAACAAAGAGTAGTGATAAACGGCTCCATTTTGGAATGGCAGGCAGTGACCAGTGGGGTACCGCAGGGATCAGTGCTGGGACCGCAGCTTTTCACAATATATGTTAATGATATAGAAGATAGTATTTGTAATAATATTAGCAAATTTGCTGATGATACTAAGCTGGGTGGCAGGGTGAAATGTGAGGAGGATGTTAGGAGATTACAGGGTGACCTGGACAGGTTAGGTGAGTGGTCAGATACATGGCAGATGCAGTTTAATGTGGATAAATGTATGGTTATCCACTTTGGTGGCAAGAGCAGCAAGGCAGATTACTACCTAAATTGAATCAATTTAGGTAAAGGGGCAGTACAAAGAGATCTGGGTGTTCTTGTACACCAGTCAATGAAGGTAAGCATGCAGGTACAGCAGGTAGTGAAGAAGGCTAATAGCATGCTGGCCTTCATAACAAGAGGGATTGAGTATAGAAGCAAAGAAGTTCTTCTGCAGCTGTACAGGGCCCTGGTGAGACCACACCTGGAGTACTGTGTGCAGTTCTGGTCTCCAAATTTGAGGAAAGACATTCTGGCTATTGAGGGAGTGCAGCGTAGATTCACGAGGTCAATTCCTGGAATGGCGGGCCTACCTTATGCTGAAAGACTGGAGCGACTGGGCTTGTATACCCTTGAGTTTAGAAGACTGAGAGGGGATCTGATTGAGATATATAAGATTATTAAAAGATTGGACACTCTGAAGACAGGAAACATGTTTCCGCTGATGAGTGAATGCCAAACCAGAGGGCACAACATAAAAATAAGGGGTAGACCATTTAGGACAGAGATGAGGAGAAACTTCTTCACCCAGAGAGTGGTGGCTGTGTGGAATGCTCTGCCCCAGAGGGCAGTGGAGGCCCAGTTTCTGGATTCATTTAAGAAAGAGTTAGATAGAGCTCTTAAAGATAGTGGAATCAAGGGTTACGGAGATAAGGCAGGAACAGGATACTGATTAGGAATGATCAGCCATGATCATATTGAATGGTGGTGCAGGCTCGAAGGGCAGAATGGTCTATTGTCTATTATTTTCCAGTGGCCCAATGTTCACTCTTACTTCTCCTTTTCCTTTTAGATATCTAAGAAAAACTCTTGCAATCTTCTTTTATGTAGGTTATGCTAATATTTCATCTTCTCCTCACTTACTGCTTTTTTTAATTTGACCTCTGCAGGTTTTTAAAAGCTTCTCAATCCTCTGGCTTTCCAGTTATCTTCACTGCATTGCATGTGCTTTCTTTACTTTTATGCTAGTGACAGAGAACTCCTCTGACTATATTATCCTCAACTACAACTACAGTTCTCTTTTCTTCTTGTTCTTGATTAGCTCCCTGTGCCATGATGCTGTGGTCAGTTTGCTCATCCTTCCTACAGCCTCCACTCTCATCCAGACATGGAGCAAGAATCTCAAGCCTGTCAGACACGCTCCAAGGCTGAAGATCCTTCAGCACTACCTTCTGGATCCCCTTACCTGCCTCAGTCATAGTCACGCCCTCCTGTCCCTCACCACTGACTGAATTTCAAGGGATGTGACTGTCCCCTGAAACAGAGTGTCCCCCTCCATGATGTATCAGTGTTCAAAACTCAGATTCCAGCTCATCAACTCTGAGCCAGACTTCCTCAAGCAACCAACATTTACTCTGGATGTGGTGACTAAGAAGCACAATGGGGCCCACCATCTCCCAAATCATGTAGTTTGGCCCAGCAGCTCTACTGTATTTACTTAGCTATTAATTTAATTTTTAAAAGTTTCCTATTGGTCATTTAGTTTATAACCTGTAAATGTTTCCCCTCTGTACCTTTAATCTGAAAGCAACCTAGTGTGATTAATAGCTATTACCAATCAGTAGAGAATATACTTACTGTCTCCCTGAAATGTCACTCTTTCTTTCATGCTGGATTATTAGAGGAGCTCTAATTGAGGACTATAAGATGCTAAAGGGGATTGATAAAGTAGATGCAGAAAGGATGCTTCCTCCTGTGAGATAATTTAAAATGAACGATCACAGTTTTAAAATAAGGGTAGTAGATTTGAAAAGGGGATGAAGAGAAATTGCTTCTCTGAAAGAGTTATGCATCTGTGGAAAACATTATCCAAGAGTGCATGAAGTGCTGGGGCATTGAGTAAATGTAAGGAGGAGATAGACAGATTTTTAGCTAGTCCTGGGTTGAAGGATTATGGAGAGCAAGTAGAAAAGTGGAGTTGAGGTCAAGATGAGGTCAGGCATGATTGGATCAAATGGTAGAACAGACTCAAGGTCTGAAATACCTACTCTTGCTCCTTATGTTTTAAGATATGGGGAGCTTTCTTAATTCATTCATGGAATGTGGGTGTCACTGTCCCGGGAAGCATTTATTAACCAGGTGGCAGTTAAGTGTTAACCACATTGCTGAGGGTCTGGAATCATGTGTAGGCCAGACCAGCTAAGATGGTCATTTCTTCCCCTGAAGGTCATTAGTGAACCAGGTGGGGTTTTCCAACAATCGTCAATGGCTTCAAGATCATCATTTAGCCTCTTAATTCCAGATGTTTATTAAATTCAAATTCCACCATTTGCCCTAGCAGGATTTGAACCTGGGTCTGTAGAACATTACCTAGGCTTCTGCATTAATAGTCCAGTAATAACACCATTGGACCATCACCTCCCCTTAATTTGGATTTAATCATAAGTGTGATCTTTTATTGTCTTTCTGCCTGAGGGAGAAGGCCAAAGCTTTCTCCTGTCATGTGTGCTTGCATTGTTTACAGTTACATGTTCAATTTTTTGTCACATAAATTAACATGATAATTTTGAACTTAAAATATTGTCTGTATCTTATGTATCAATGATAAAAGACTTTCCATGAAGTCATATTGCAACACCAGTACTAAAATTAACAATGTTTTCTGTTTCATTGTTTCTGTACATTTTACGTGACATTTTCTTAAATATCAAATGTATGAAGTGATATGATGTAGATGTAGCCATGAACATGATCTGAGATCAAAATAATCATGAGTAAGGACAGTAAAAAACAACCTAAAAAAATTGTAAAAAAAAATTGCTGGCAAAACTCAACAGGCCTGACAGCACTTGGATGTGGAATGCTTCAAGTCCAGTGACTCTTCATTAGAATCCAGAATTGTAATATTGTAATTACAACTGTAATTGTAATGTTGTATTAACAACTACTATTTTCTTCATAAGGAAACGTAAGAAGGACAAGTGTGCAAATGTTGGTGCTGAACCTCATATATATCCCTTAACTTAATGTATACTTGACTTCTGATGCTATTCAGGGATTGAGAATCCATAACAATTGTGCATCTGATTCACAGCAGGTGAGACAAATAGATGAGTGTTTATGTGTTGTGTGACTGGAAGAGCTCTTGTGGTGTAACAGTAGTATCCCTGCCTCTAAACCAAGCCAGGCTTGGGTTCAATTTCCACCTGCTCTAGAGATATGCAATAATATTTCTGAACAGAGTGGTTAGAAAATATTTATAGGACAGTATCAGGCTGAAAATATTGTCCTGTGCAATTAATGTGAAGATAATAATACTTGAAAATCAGGTCAAAATATTTCTGTATTTCATTGACATTAAGAGGTAGGTTAACCTGATACCAGCATGCAATTATTGCCGGTATTTTGTATATAAAATGAATGTGTGATAGTTGTTACATTGCAAAATGCTGTGGGGTATTGTTAAAAGATACAGCAACAATTTTAATTTGTACTGAATACAGCATAAACATTGATCTGTGTAGATGCCACATGCATTCATATTAACAATATGCAAGTATTGACTCTAGATTAACTTCAGTGCAAGTTCACAAACTAGCTATAATAATTCAATCTGATTCCTAAAGTTTTGCATTATTAACAGAACTGAAATTTGCTCACAGAGATTTCCTCTCCACAGTTTCTAACAGGAATACATCCTATTGCTAGTATCTTGATGACACACAGAGTGGCAAGAGGCATAATTCATCAGGCATAAATACCCAACAATGAATAACTGGTATGGAGGAATCATGCTAGATTGATAATAAAATACAAATTGCAGTCACTTGCTGCTAACAGCCACTCAGACCAAGTGCAAGATTAGTTTTAGGCTGGTTCATGTTGCTCTGCTTAGGCTTTTTACAGCAATTCATCCACAGCTTTCATTCTATGTTTGACTGTTGCCCTCTTCTGGTATGGACAGTGTAGAACAACAACTTGAATTTTATTATAAAATATGCCAAGGTGCTTCCCAGGAACATTAAAAACTGGACTGCTTCCTAGGATGAAAGGAATTTCCTATGAGGTGAGTCAGAAAAAGTGGGCCTATATCCACTGAAAATTGAAAGAGTAAGATGTGGTCTAATCGAAACAATTAAGATTCTGAAATGGTGACAAAAGATGTGTTGGACATTTTGAACAACTTGAGGATAGACAAGTCCCCCGGGCCTGACGGGATATATCCTAGGATTATGTGGGAAGCAAGAGAGGAAATTGCAGTACCGTTGGCAATGATCTTCTCGTCTTCACTGGCAACTGGGGTGGTACCAGGGGACTGGAGAGTAGCGAATGTTGTGCCCCTGTTCAAAAAAGGGAATAGGGATAACCCCGGGAATTACAGGCCAGTTAGTCTTACTTCTGTGGTAGGCAAAGTAATGGAAAGGGTACTGAGGGATAGGATTTACGAGTATCTGGAAAGACACTGCTGGATTAGGGACAGCCAGCACGGATTTGTGAAGGGTAGGTCTTGCCTTACAAGTCTTATTGAATTCTTCGAGGAGGTGACCAAGCATGTGGATGAGGGTAGAGCAGTGGATGTAGTGTACATGGATTTTAGTAAGGCATTTGATAAGGTTCCCCATTGTAGGCTTATACAGAAAGTCAGGAGGCATGGGATAGAGGGAAATTTGGCCAATTGGATAGAAAACTGGCTAACCGGTCGAAGTCAGAGAGTGGTGGTAGATGGTAAATATTCAGCATGGAGTCCAGTTACAAGTGGAGTTCCGCAGGGATCAGTTCTGGGTCCTCTGCTGTTTGTAATTTTTATTAATGACTTAGATGAGGGAGTCGAAGGGTGGGTCAGTAAATTTGCAGATGATACAAAGATAGGTGGAGTTGTGGACAGTGAGGAGGGCTGTTGTCGGCTGCAGAGGGACTTAGATATGATGCAGAGCTGGGCTGAGGAGTGGCAGATGGAGTTCAACCCTGCCAAGTGTGAGGTTGTCCATTTTGGAAGAACAAATAAGAATGCGGAATACAGGGTTAATGGTAGGGTTCTTGGTCAGGTGGAGGAACAGAGGGATCTTGGGGTCTATGTTCATAGATCTTTGAAAGTTGCCACTCAGGTGGATAGAGTTTGTAAGAAGGCCTATGGAGTGTTATCGTTCATTAGCAGAGGGATTGAATTCAAGAGTCGTGAAGTGATGTTGCAGCTGTACAGGACTTTGGTTAGGCCACACTTGGAGTACTGTGTGCAGTTCTGGTCGCCTCACTTTAGGAAAGATGTGGAAGCTTTGGAGAGGGTGCAGAGAAGATTTACCAGGATGTTGCCTGGAATGGAGAGTAGGTCGTACGAGGATAGGTTGAGAGTTCTCGGCTTTTTCTCGTTGGAACGGCGAAGGATGAGGGGTGACTTGATAGAGGTTTATAAGATGATCAGAGGAATAGATAGAGTAGACAGTCAGAAACTTTTTCCCCGGGTACAACAGAGTGTTACAAGGGGACATAAATTTAAGGCGAAGGGTGGAAGGTATAGGGGAGATGTCAGGGGTGGGTTCTTTACCCAGAGAGTGGTGGGGGCATGGAATGCGCTGCCCGTGGGAGTGGTAGAGTCAGATTCATTGGCGACCTTTAAGCGGCATTTGGATAGGTACATGGATGGGTGCTTAATCTAGGATAGAAGTTCGGCACAACATCGTGGGCCGAAGGGCCTGTTCTGTGCTGTATTGTTCTATGTTCTATGTTCTATGTTCTATGTAAATGGAAACAGAAAATGATGGAGAAATTCTGCAAGTCTGACACCATCTGTGCAGAAAGAAACAGAGTTAGTGTTGTGAGTCCAAATACTCTTATTTGGGACTGGAAAATTATGTTTTAAATGTTGTTGACATCAGGGAGGAGGAGCAAGTGAAACAGAAGGTTTAGAATTTAGAACAGGGAGCACAAGATCAAGTCATACTATCAATTAGTACTGGTGAATCTTTGGATTTCAGAGTTCACCCATTGCTTTCTCCACAGATGCTGCCAGATGAACTGAGGATTTCCATTAATTTCTGTTGTGTTACCGGTTGCACCCCAGCTCCTATGCTTGCATGTAGGCTGCATCTATTCTATGTTCACAAATTACATTGATCACTACACTAATGGTTTTCCAATTTATGAACTGAGAAAACCCTAAGATAAGTACCTATTCTGAACAAATTGATGCAACAGAGGCATAATCTATAACTCCGGGAAACTGAGCATGCTGAAAATACATTGCCTAAATGTTGCCAAGTGATGTCCCAGTTCTTTTGAGGGATTTGATCCAAAACATTATTCGATTTTTCTCTTTGAAATGGTGAGATTGTGTTAGTGCATTCCCAGCACTTCCACTTAATTTCATACAGTAATGCCAACGCTGGTTGCATGTTTACAGTGTCTGTTTGACTTGGATATATACAGTAAAGCAAGCACAAAGCTAATCAATAACTCACAGGAAAAGGCTAGTGGAAAGTGTTTGTATAGAGGAAAGAATTTACTTATGGGGCTGGTTGTGGGAGTGCTTCCCTTAATTGTCCATGGCTACTTTGCAGAAATTATACTTCTTTCTATGTGGTCATACTGGAAAACTACCAACAGAAACTCCACCTTTCAGAAATTCTGAACACATTTCAGGATCCTGAAGCACCAGAAGTTCATATGATGACAATGCTGTGCTGAAATATTGTTACTTCCAGTCATGATATCAGACATGCTCTGCTCTTTGTGGGTTTGCAAATAAAAGCAAATTAGTTTCTTGAAATGTGCATCAGTTTCAGAATATGTTTCAGCTTGACATCTCTTTTCAGCTTAGTGACAGCTTTTTCTCTTGAAAGGTTGCTGCCAGATGTGGAGTGATCAATTACTTGGTCAGGTATTCAATTAAAATCGCTTCCTTTAAAAAAGTGACAAATTTCAGATTAAGCCAAGGGGGCCAAATTGGTGTGGTCCATCTTTCAACATATGCCGTTCATTAGACTTTGCCCAATAAGTTTTCAGAGTATAATATGTCAGAAATGTGAATTCATAGCAACATGGGACAATGGTGCGATAATGGTAATATCACTAAATCTATGAGGTAGGGGTTAATAACCTGAATGCATGGGTTGAAATCAAATCATGGCCAATGGTGGAATTTGAATTTGGTTAACTAATAAACAAAAAATCTGGAATTAATTGTTGTAAAAGTCCACTTATTTCACAAAATCCCATGCCATTCATCAGGCCACTCCACATGTCTTTGCTCTTTTGATGTTTATTGCTATCTTTCTCAAACTGCACAATTCTCCCACAGTTTATGCCACCTGAAAATTGTTTCTCAGGGGTCATATACTAATCCTGAACAGACAGAGAACAGGGGAGTTGGACTGACTGGTTTTGTATGTGTGAAGCCAGCCTGGCTTTGACAAGCTAAATTATCTCCTTCTGTGCACTAAATAACTATGTGTCACAATGGGCCAGGTTTTCACCCTCAATCTCGGTGGAAAGCATTGGGAATATTCTTGGCTATGCATGTATGCCTTGGGAAATGCCAATTCTGGAACTGGATCCCCATTCCTGCTCAGTGGGTGTCAGCTGCAAACAGACCACTTTGCACCAGCATTAATTTCTATAGTAACAATTGCATGTACAAAAATAGTTTTACAAAGGGATTAATTCAAAGATTTTCACTATACTAATGACACTATGTCAAAAAATGTCCTCCATACACTACACCCCAACAAAAGTATAAATCATTTAGACCCTTTAGAATTTCAACATCTGAAAATGCAAGACAATTGAAACCACCTCATCTGTGTAAACAAACACGGTAAAGTTGTTAGCAGATTGACTGTAGGAATTGGTGAGATGTAGTGCTGGAAAAGCACAGCTGGTCAGGCAGCATCCAAGGAATGTGAAAATTGATGTTTCCAGCTTACACTCAAAACGCCGATTCTCTAGCTCCACGAATGCTGCCCAAACGGCTGTGCTTTTCCAGTGGAGACTCTGATCTGCAGCATCTACAGTCTCGGAATTGGCAAAGAGAGTGATTCTGGGAAAGGCACAGCAAGTCAGGCAGCACTTGTGGAGCAAGAGAGTCGACATTTTGGGCAGGACCCTTTTTCGGAACTTAAATCCTGAGACCTGAAGCAGGGTCCTGCCTGAAACATCAATTCTCCTGCTCCTCGGATGCTGCCTGACGGCTGTGCTTTTCCAGCATCACACTTTATCAACTCTGACTCTCCAGCATCCGCAGTCCTCTCTGTCTCCTATATTCTCTGTCCTCCTCTGTCTGACTCTGGGAGTTGTCATTTGTGGAGATATTCACTACATTTGTATTCCTTCAAAGGGTTTGACAAGATAGTTAGAGAAGCTGTTTAATTTGGTTAAGTAATCTGGAACATGAGGTCAGACTTAGAATAAGGAACACAGTTGTACAGGAAATGTCTTCAATCAAAGGGTTTTTAAATGCTAAATTTGTCACCCTTAGATCTATGAATTCTCAGTTGTTGAGTATACTTAAGACAGCGGTTGATGGATAGATATGGGAATTTAAGGGTTATGGGGATAATGGAGGAAGATGGTATTAAGATCACCATTCAACCAGGATGATGCTATATGGTGGAGCAGGACTGAGGAGCCAGGCATCCTAACCCTCCTCTTATTTCTTATGATCTTTTGCTTTTACCTCCTTGTGGATACCCACACCTTGTATTTATCAATCATTGTTTACCACATATCTACTGCTGCAAAATGAGAGTTAATAAAGTTGAATATTTTGTATATTGACCATGTAGTCTACTGATCCACTGCACTTATCAATTAATATTGCTTTGTGTATAAAGCCACTCAGTTCATAGTCAATGTTTCCTGTAATGGACTTACCCAATCATGAGAAGTAGTCATTAATCTATTTCTATTATTTAATGTTTTGTTACTTCTGTCAGACATTTTATAACAACTTTGTAATTTCCACAAAGAAATCATATCAAGAAATCCCAAATATTTTTCAGCAACTGGTTTGGAAGGCCTGATAAATCTATTTAATTATATCAGTTCCTTGATCTACATACCTGAAAGGTCATGTTCTCATTGATGAAAAGCTGCTACTTCAATTCGATTTTCTAGCTTGACGAGGTTTATTCTTGACAATGCAGTTAACAGGAGGTAACAAATTGTCTGTCTATAAGACACCAGTGTCTTTGATGGGCACAATTTAAAACCATGTTGCTCCTCTTTCCATTCCCAATTTAAAAAGATGTATAGGGAGTTTGGGAGTTCTGACATGATCATAAGACACCACTGTGAATAATTCAACACAATCTTCTCTCTAAGGATCAACTTGAAAAATTGCCTTGTGACTTTGTTTGGGTTGCTTTATAATTAGCCTTGTAACATTGGGCAAGACTGAAGCAGAATATTTTTCCTTTAGAGGATCTGTAGCTCAGCTATAAACAAAGAGTTAACCTTTGGGAATTGAAACTACGCAAGTAGTGATGAAATTGGGTAAAAAACAAAGCAACTCTTGATTCTAATGAACACTAATCAATGGTCAGAGTTCACTCAGAAATCACAACTCTTGAGGAACAGTACATGCTTGGAATTCAGACTCCAGCTAAATATATTATTTGTCCCTAGTAGGAAAATTAAATGCATAACCTTAGTTTGTGAAGCTGAATACACTTACGTCTTTGCATTTGTTTAAAATATTGCAATCAGAACTAATTTCTGGGACCAGTGCCTCACACTTCAAGAATATCTGAAATGCATCTGTTTCAATATTGAGATTTTAGATCTAAAAATGTGCTGGAGACAATTCATACAGTTTCAAATACAAACTGTACAAAATGCATCGTCATCCATCCTGTTAACCTCTTGATGGAAGCCAGATCTTAAAAAGTAATTTGGTGCCATCTTGTGGTCAAAAATTACAAAACTTAAAACTTAATGCATTGAGTTCATCAGAACAATATAATTTACCCATCAGGTTTAGCTGTCATATAAGCGGTGGAGTTTAGAGATATGTTCATATCTTTTAATGTTAATTATTTTAAGTTTAGGTTTATGGTTTCTGAATTAGTAATTGATGGGTTTTCTGTGTATCTGAAGTTAATAATTTCTTACAAGAGTTGTCGTAACCATGGCAATTATCTTAAAACAATATTTGAGGCTTAGCTTTAGAATTAATGAGTTCCTGTGTACATTGGTATGATTTCACAACTAAACAAAATAAATAAGATCCAATCTAGAAGTTCAGAGAGGTTGTTTCAATTTTTTCTTTTTCAATTTGAAAACTGAAAGAACTGCAGATGCTGTAAATCAGAAACAAAGATAGAAAGTGCTGGAAAAGCTCAGCAGGTCTGGTATTATCTGTGGAGAGAAATCAGAGCTAACATTCTGGGTCAAGCGAAGGGTCTCTCAACCCAGAACGTTAACTCTGATTTCTGTGCACAGATGCTGTCATACCTGCTGAGCTTTTCCAACAATTCCTATTTTTGTTACTTTTTAGTTTGAATTTGGGGAAGTGATGTGAAGCATTGGAATAGGCAGCTGCATTGAGCAGAGCTCCTGAGGAGTGAATGACATATACTGAGCTAGGGTGCCTTAGAGTGAAGAGTTAGTTTCACTCCTAGACCAGAAGTGTTGTAGTAAATTCATGAAGACGTTACTTAAAGCTGAGGTATATAATAGCTTCAGAAAGATGCTATCTGCAATTCCAGTTTAAACATTAAAGTCATAAATCTACCAAGATGTTTAATACAGGGCCTATGGTGTGAGAATTGTATGAGTGGTGTTTGGGTACTGCACCTCAGCAATGTCTCTTGAGTACAAAGTTAACAATCACACAACACCAGGTTATAGTCCAACAGGTTTACTTGGAGGCACTAGCTGTCGGAGCACAGCTCCTTCATCAGGTAGCTAGTCTGAAGATACTTGCTACCTGACAAAGGAGCACTGCTCAAAAAGCTAGTGCTTCCAAGTAAACCTGTTGGACTATAACCTGGTGTTGTTTGATTTTGTCCACCATAGTCCACCATCAGCATTTCCTCATTTTGAACACAATGCAAAGCTCTTTTATTCTTCTCAATTTATATGAAGTTTTGGCATTAGTGACAGTATGCCTAAAAGTGTGTTTGAAAATCTTTGAATTTGTATTATAAGTAGATAGTTTATTCTATTTTATCTTGAATTCTTTTGTTATAAACTTGCATTTTATTAGTAAAGGGAAATCTCTCTATCATTGCATGCTTATGTTTCAGTGAGAACCCACTTAGTTAAAACCAAAACAAATCAAAATATGAGCAATCAAGTCAGGTTTGTGTATCAGTTATGATTTGTACTGTAATAGTCTTTGCTATGATTATAACATAGCTTTAAAAGAGTTGCAGTTATAAAATTTTGAGACTTTTACGTCAATTATTCTTGTTCTACATTGGTATGCAGCAACTTAAACTGATACATTGGGTTTACACTATTTTCAACACTAGAACAAAATAGTAGCAGTCTAAAGGTAAACAACTCACATGACAGCGTTACAATAGAACATGGATATCTGCCAAGAACAAGGGGCGTTCACTGGGACAGACATAGGGAGAGTGGAGAGAGGGAACTAAATGCATAATGGAAAGAAAGGCTGTTTAAGAAAGTGATGGAGGTAAAAAATATATCAACTAGTGTTAAATATACAAAACAAGTCAGTCACGTTAAAATTTCAGAAAGATAAAACAAGTTAAAACGGTCTATTTCCAGAGGATGAAATAGAGACAAAAAGGTTTCTGTAATTGCTGTAACATGTAACAATAAACAATGTATCTCTGACAATAGCTTCAAAAATGTGACCTGATGTAATCAGTCACAACAGTACAATTAAAAATGTGAGCTGGATTTCATGTGTTTGTTTATCAAGTAGTCCTACCTTTCAGTCCAAAGCTTTAAGTAAATTGTTCTGAATGGTAGTTTACTATTCTACAACAAAACTAATAGATTGCAACAGCATGTAATGGATGAGTCTTTCGGTTATCATTGTGAATAACAAAAAATTTACAACAGTAGGAGATGTTACAAAAATATCCCTAACTATTATCTATAGTGTATTTTAAGCTCTTTTTACTGAACAGACAAAAGCCTCACAATAAAATAGGCTTCTCAAATTGCAGACTAAGAAAAAACACAAAGGGAATTCAGGAAATCATAACTGGCATGTAAATGAACAACAACAGCAGCATGACTAAATGAGTTCTTTTAGTTGATATAAACATGTTAATTTAAACTCATTAGGTGCAAATTTAACTTTGTGTAATCATGTAAAAATAGGTAATATCAGATCAGGCGCCTATTACACATCTTTCCTATTCTTCATCTATATTGCTTAGGATTTCAAAGGAAGTAGCTGTGAAGATAATGGATGCACTGGTAGCAACTTTCCAAGAATCCTTAGATTCTGGAAAAATCTCTTATTCAAAAAGTGAGGGACACAAATATAACTGTTTGTTTACTAATGGTCAAGTTGCCATGATCTTACCATTGCAGACAGATAACTGGTGGCAGTTTAACCTGAGGAGTCCCATGCCTCAGGTGAGGAGAGAGGCTAAGAAGGAGAATCCTTCATGGTAACCTCAGATGGTGCAGAAATTGACCTCCACTGTTGGCATCACATTGCACCACAAATCAGCTATCCAGCCAAGAGAGATAGTTGAAAACCAAAAGCTGTATAAAGCTACAGCACAGAGGGATTTAGTAGTTCTGGTCATGAAGCAAAAAAAAGTATGCCAACTTCAGCAGGTAATAAGGTAGACAACTGGAATTAGGCCTTTATTTCAAAGGAAATGGAGGACACAAATAGGGAGGTTGTGTACAGGTCAGATCACAGCTGGAATACTGGTAACAGCTTTGGCCCTATTATGTAAGGAAATTATATATTGATATTGGAGGCAGACCAGACAAATTTCACTTGGTTAATCTTAGATATGGAGTTTTTTTTCTATGAACAGAGGTTGAGTAGATTGGGCCTATAATCATTGGAGTTTGGAAGAATGACAGGCGATCTTACTGAAACATAAGATTATTAGGGGGCTTGATAGGATGGATGTGAAGAGTTTGTTTCTAATGATGGGAGAGCATAATGTTACAGTAAATGGTCACTCATTTCAGAAAGAGCTGTTGAGGATTTTTTTCTCTGAAGGTAGTTAATCTGTGAAACTCTTTACTGTCGGAGGCTATCCAGGCTGGATCAATAAGTATGATCAACGCTGAGAGAGATAGATTACTAGAAATAGGTAGATGGGGATAATGCAGGAAAGTAGAATTGAGGATTATCAAATCAGCCGTGATCTCACTGAATCATGGAGCAGATTAAATAGTTTAAAAAGCATACTTCTAATCTTATGTCTAATGATCTTATTGGCTACAAAATGGATCATACATCATCTATTTTGCACTTATATACAAAGTGGAAACAACCTTGGTTCTCCATATTAATGAGTCCCTTGCAGTATTAACTTTTGCCTGTTTCCACTGGTGCCACTGATCCAACCATGACTAGACATATAAGTCTATCACTTGCACCACCATATTAGTTGACTTTCTGTCTCTGCAATGTAATAACTTTGCTAAAAATGTGGTAGGAAATTTGTTTTAGTGCCTGATCTCAGTTTGCGTTGCATTTCTCGCAGCAGAGTGAGAATTTGTCTGAGAACATTTTGGGCCTGTTTCTTATCAAGGTCTCTACAAGCTTAGCTCGCTGCTTGGCTCATTGCATTATCAACCTAATGTGACTCTTGCTACTTAAGGCTATGTGCAAGTCATCTTGATATCAATGTAACAGAAAGTAAAGAACTGCTGTTCAGAATATGAAAAATCTCTCACCTGTTTGCTTATCATGTACTTGGTCATCGGAATGTAATGAGTTAAAGATCAGAATTGGTTTACTTAAATGTTGGTTTATTGCATTGTCAAAAATAGTTACAGGAAGAAACCATATCATTCCTTTAAAAACAAAATCTGCAACGTGTGAAATACAACTGATCTGTGATCAGAACTCAGGTGGGAGACCAACAAAATGCATAGAATAATGGTGCAAATGGTTGTCTTTTCCCTCTGTCAGGTGGAACAGCAAGAGATCAGTGAAACACTACCACCAGCATTTCAAAGCCTGTGACTTTAAGACAATACACATACACACAAGGTAGTCCTTTTTGTAACATTTAGCTTAGCTGTTTGCATATGTATAATTGACTTGATAGCAATCACATTCTTCGTGTCATAAGAGTTTAATTGCAGTTAAGGCAAATTTCTAACTCCTACCCCCACTCACAAGCCACCAGTGGATGAGTAAAGATTAAAAGGGCTTATCCCAAGATTGCTACCTAATAATGGTGCATCAAAGTATCATTATCATGAAGTACATTATCATGAAGTCAATAGTTTTATTTATAATGTTCATTCCTGTTAGCAACAACCCTTCAAAAAGTAAAGGAGTTCAATCATGTTGACAAAACACTTAAAATTCACAATCTGCTCTTCAAATAAGTTACTTTTCAGATCGGCCCCACTATCACTGATAATGCAAAATGAAATATTTGGCTCAGTCTAAAATTTATTGCACTGAGTTTTGTTGCAATTGAAGGATTACTATTTTGGGTAGGAATAATAAAAAAGCAAAACTCGTGTTTTTCTTGAAAGAAATGTGATGCTTCATTTGATAATACAACGAATACCACAAACCTTTTAGTAATTGTTACTAATTGTAGAAAGTTTAAGCAGCTTCAGTATCCACTCTGCTCCCACAGGAGGACTGTACTTGTTCTGTGATTTGTTACTGCCACTTTAATGCTTTTGTTAAATTATTTCCAAAATTACATTAGTGCATTGCCAGATAAAAAATTAACTTTCACTGTTCTCAAGGTTTTTGGCAGCAGGTATTTTGGATCCTTTTACACAACTGTCAACAGCTATTTTAATAGGTGTTTATTATATTTTCTAACCTGAATTGATACAATGTATATCTGTGGCCTTTCAACATTTGTTTCATTACTTATTATCATACACTGTACTATAATAGTGTAAAAATCAATTACATAATTAGTCAGGGAATCTATTTTATATGTCATAAACTCCCTATCTAAGTTATATAATTGATTCTTACATCACAATAGTGCAGTGTATGACAATATACACTACATTTAAATATATAAATTTGTAAAGCAATGTCTTTCTACAGCACAAGGTTATTTTCCCATCCAACAACAAATGGAAAACTGGGCTCTTCTTAATAGGGATAAGGACAACTTATCATTAATATAAAAATATTATGATTGAAATTGTCTAAGCTTTGGGTCATGAATTCCATACCCAATAATGCAAATTCATTCAACTGCAATCTATTTCTTAGTTCTGAATCTTGTTTCTTTAAAAAGGTATTTGATGGGTGAACCATTATCGTTGGCAAGTTCAATGCTGTTTGTTTGAAAAATATATTAAAAAAATTCTAATACCGGACTTTACAATAACTTAGCAGTTATTAGAGTTTACAATACTTCCTGGTTGTAAGTAGGAATAATACACTGTTGTTTGATTGGACAATACTCTTGGTATTAATAGAAGGTGAGGCACCCCTGTTGTAATTAATCATTGTGACACCGAGGAATTGTTAAAGAATAGCATAGCCTAGTAATTCTGGTATATGGTGCATAATAGTTATTGAGGGTATGCTACCTAGTATTACAGACTATTGGAATGGCTACTAATAGACCAAAAGGAGATCATTCAGCCCATGTTGGTACTCTGCAACTCAGCTAGTTTCACCAATTCTCCCTGTTTTTCTCTTTAATCCTGTCATTTTTATTTCCCAAGATAATTTATCTCTTGAAATGATGGAATATGCCTCCAGCACTCTCACGCAATTCATTCCAGATCCTAATTTCATACACAAATTATTTTTCCTCAGATCAATTTTGGCTTTTTGGTCATTCATTTTCAATCAATGATTCTTAGCCAAAGGAAACAGCTTCTCCCTATCTGCTCTTTCCAAAGCCTTGATGATTTTGAACACCACCATCAAAATGATCTCTCAATCAATTTTTCTTTAAGGAAAACAATCTTAGCTTCTTAAATCTATCCAAATAGTTGAATGTCCTCTTTTCTGAAACTATTCTCATACACTGTTTCTGCACCCTCTCTAATATTAGTTTTCACTTTATTTTTGCAACATTGCCCAGGATCCTGCATAGCTCATTAACCACTTCCGTGACCAGTCTGCCACCCTCAACAATTTATGTCTACATACAACCCCAGGTCATCCAATATTTATTAGACAGTGTGAGGCCTCATACTCATTCGAGGGAATGGTATTTAACAAATAATAGAGGATACAGGATCTGAGTGATTATTAAATGTTACAGTAACTTACTAGTATCACTAGGTATGGGAGGCTACAATAGCTGACTAGTTATTAGAAGGTGTGATAATGCAGATATTATTAAAGGACAAAGTAACCTAATAATTATAGAAGGTACAGTGCCTAGTAATGCTGTATTAGAGACTCAGTAAGTACCTTGCTCGAATGGGTAACAGGAGGATTAATCTTGAGCTGTTATTCTAATTCTAATACAAATGAAGAATAAGCATTTAATACAGATATTGCTTAGTTCATCCAACAGTAGTGCCACGTTGGTGCATATCGAAGTAACGGTGCTCCAGCAGGTTTGTTGCTTAGTTTTGCATTTCCTGCAAAAAAACAAAAAGTCACACATATTACTAAGTTGTCAACTTAAAAATCTTTTCTCATCCATGAGAAAGTCACTCAAATGCAGCAGGTCTAAGTCACATCTATTAGTTACATTTGTAGATACGAATGGCTATTTTAATTGCCACATGAAGTAAGATGGCTACTGCAGTGATTGGAATAAGGTCAGCCAGGTGGACCTCACAGAATGAGTTCTCTGATTGGACCAGATTAACAGTCCCACCAGGGAGCCCTGGCTGCCAGATATAAACAGGAGTGTCAGAGGTTCTGTTCACTTTGAGAACTGACTCCGAGAAAGTGTCAAGGACTTTGCATGTGCAAATAAGGCATGACTTGGTGATGGGATACCAGCATCTGTAGAGTTTCTCAGCTACTGTAGGTGAATATTGGGATGCTAAGCTCATTTGCTGTTTTCCAGCTTCCTATTTATCTGGCATTGATGTTAACAGCATGTTTACTGCTCATTTATCCCCACCTGAAAACATTAAACAGAACTTCATTTATAACGGATCAACAGATCTCAGGAAATCCATGAGAATCATAAGTCAACTAGCAAGTTATAACAGAGCAGGTTCTAAGAGCCAAGAGGCCTTCTGCAGCTCCCATTTCATATCTTCCTGAGTTATTACTTATATATGAGCACTCTGATATTTTTTGATCTACACCATGCGAACATTTTGTGTTCACTAGTTTGTTGTGTAGTTTATATCTCAGAGCAATGCAGATATGATAAAATCAAGGTGTTATGTGAATGAGAAATTATTTCCAATATTTTAAAATATCACTGGCCACAAATGTCTGTACTCATGCTGAAGCTCCGATTTCCAACGCTTTCTACAACTTTTCTTTGAATCTGCACCCAGCTTAACCAATAATACAGTGATTATCAATAGGCAACAGGCTCACATAATCAAAGAGACCAAGTGAGCACATCATAATGCAAAACCAAAAACTTATAGGCTTGCTGCCTGTAGATCAACTACTTAATTTATTGAACATTTTTAATGTAGGAGAAACATCCCTCGCTCTTTCCAGAGGTATACTTGGAAAACAGACTGAGCCAAAACAGAGGATATAAGGACAAGGAAGCCAATAACCTAATCAAAGAAATGGATTTTAAGGAGAAACCTAAAGGAGAGGCAAAACAGATTTGCATAGGAGATTAAACACGAAGACCTGAAAACATGGTTACCAATTGTGTAGTGAGGAAGGGAGGAATGCACAAGAGGAACATAGAGATGGAGTGCAATAAGAAGTGACCAGACTATGAGCAAATTTAAAGGCAAACATCTTAAAAGAAGCTTTTTAAGGCTAGGAACCAGTGCCAAAGCAAACACGAACAGTAAAAGAGACTTTGGAGTGCAGGTTCATAGTTCCTTGAAAATAGAGTCACAGGTAGATACGAAAATGAAGAATGTATTTGGTATGCTTGCCTTTATTGATCACAGCACTGACTGTAGGAGTTGGGAGGTCAGGTTGTAGCCGGACAGGACATTGGTTAGGGCACTTTCAGAATATTGTGTGCAATTCTGCTATCTCTCCTGTAGGAAGGATATTATGAAACTTGAAAGGGTTCAGAAAATGTTTACAATGATGATGCCAAGGTTGGAAGGTTTGAGCTATAGACAGAGGCTGTTTTCACTGGAGCATCGGAGGCTGGGGGGAGGTGGGGGGTGGGGGGTGGTGGAGGTCCTTGTAGAGGTTTATAAAATCATGAGGGGCCTGTATAGTGTAAATAGACAAGGTCTTTTACCTGGGATGTGGGAGTCTAAAACTAGAGGGCTTAGGTTTAGGTGAAAGGAGAAAGACTTAAAAGGGACCTAAGGGGCAGAGGGTGGTGGAATGATGTGTCAGTGGAAATAACGGAGGCTGGTACAATGTAAAAGACATCTGGATGGGTATATGAACAGAAAGGGTTTGGAGGGATATGGGCTAAGTGCTGGTAAATGGGACTAGATTGGGATGGGATATCTGGTCAGCATAGACGAGATGGACTGTAGGGTCTGTTACTATGTTGTACATCTATGATTCTATGATTAACTGCAAATAAGAATAAGATCAGAAAGTGCTAGAAATGCTCAGATGGATTGACAGTCTCTACAGAGAGAGAAGAACTGAGGCCAATGATGCTTCTTCAGAATCCCTGCTGCCAGACCTGCTGAGTTACTTTAGCACTTCCTGTTTTAAATTCAAATCTCCAGAATCCACAGACTGATAACTCCCCTGAAGAATTAAATACAGTGCATACCAGTGATGTGCACAGACTTGTATACCATCAACTTGTCTCTTAGCTCAATGCAGCAAAGGCTCAAAGAGCAAGTTAAGAAGCATTTGGATTCTCCCTCACCTCTTCGTCCTTTTCAGCTGAATAGTGAGATACTAGTGTGCCTTGTGAGGAAGTAGGAACATATTATGGTTACTATTTCCAAATGTTGCTTGACAGCAAGGTTATTAATAAGGTAAAAACAATGACTGCAGATGCTGGAAACCAGATTCTGGATTAGTGGTGCTGGAAGAGCACACTTTCAGGCTTCTAAGAGGCCTTCTCGGGTAATCAGGCTGTCTTCAGTGCATTGATTTGTCACGTATTTTGACCATTACAATGGAGTCTGTTACAAGAACTTGCTTCTCATTAGCATTTTGTTTATCTGATATCTTTGGGATGTTTATAGTGTCCTCCACTGTGGAAATCTATGCAAAATATCAGTTTAAAATATCTGCTATTTCCCTGTTACATTTTATCAATTCCCCGATTGCATCCTTCATGAGTCCCAAGCACTCTTCCATTGCTTTCTTCTTTATTGTATGCCCACAGAAACTCTTGCTGTTTGTGTGAATATTTCTCGTCAATTTACTTCCACAATAATTTTTCTCTGTTTTATCTTTTTTTCATCATCCATTGCTGGCATCTAAAAAAAATCAATCCTTTGGGCTACCAATAGTTTTTGCCATTTTGTGTATCTTAGTTTTAAATTGAATACTCTCCATTCTTAACTATATGGTGGTTCATCCTTCTCATTGAGGCATTCTTTTTGACCTGAACAAAAGTTTTCCTGAGTGTTGCTGAGTATCTGCTTTAATGTCTGCCACTGCTCATCTACTGACCTTCCCTTTAGTCTATTTTCTAGGCTGCTTCCACCAACTCTTTCTTCACATCTCTGTTAGTATCCAGATTTAAGTTGATTTTGATAAGTCCTTTTGGATCACTTTTATGTTCCTTGCTAGATTTCATTCATGTTCTGTTTTCCCTTTTCTTATCAGATTCTTGTTCCTGCCTTACTGGGCCAGAAATTGCTCCTAATCCTCAGAATCACCATTACTTCTGGCATTTGCATCTGTCACTTCTTTGATTAATGTAATCTTTATCCTCTTCCATTAAACATGATTGATTCAACTTTCCCTTGGTGTGCCTGTGCCTTCGTGGCATGAATGAGCTGGTAGACTTTATAGGATTTGTAGACCTTATAGGATTTGTGTTAAATACTAGTCATTGCCCATATACCATCATATCATTCACGGATATTTCCGATCTAGCCTAGCTAACTTGTGCCTTGTACTTCTTTAATTTCCTTTGCTCAGATTTAGAACTTCAGTTTCGGAATGAACCATATCACATAAAACATATTCCAAAATTATTTCATATTATGGTTACTATTTCCAAACGTTGCTTGACAGCAAGGTTATTAATAAGGTAAAAACAATGACTGCAGATGCTGGAAACCAGATTCTGGATTAGTGGTGCTGGAAGAGCACAGCGGTTCAGGCAGCATCTGAGGAGCAGTAAAATTGACATTTCGGGCAAAAGCCCTTCATCAGGAATAAAGGCAGAGAGCCTGAAGAGGAGGCTCCTCCAGCTTATCTCTCCAAGGTTATTAATAAGCCTTTTCTCATTAAATAATGTCAAATCTAAACTAGCCTGATTCCTACTTGGCTTCTCAACACCCTGCTCCAGAAATCTATCCTCTCTAGGAATTCATCCTCTACAGCATTAGTGTTGACTTGGATAACCCAACCTATTTCCAAATTGATGTCACCCATTATTAAAGTTATGTGCATCACTAATTTCCTGATGTACAGTATGTTCACTATTAATACCACAGTTTGGTATTCTATAAACAACTCCTACTAATCTTTACTTCCCCTTATTGCTTTGCAGCACTACCCAACCAGATTCAACCCGGGGTGGGGGGGAGCGGGAAACATCCATGGCTAAGCAAGCAAGTTAAAGATATTATAAAGACAAAAACTTAGGCATACCATATTGCTAAGGCAAGAGGCAGGCAGGAAGGTTATGAAAATTTTAAAGGTCAACAAAGGGTTCCTAAAAATGTAATGAAAAGAGCAAAAGCAAATTCTGAAAGAAAATTACCAAATTTTAAAAAGTATAAAGGAAAGAATAGCTCAAGTGAATGTTGATCTCTTGGAACATGAGACTGGGAAGTGGGAGTTAGTCGTGGGCAATATAGAAATGTCAAAGTCACTAAATCAGTATTTTGCTTCAATTTTCATTGTGGAGGACACTAGTACCACCCTAATAGTAACAGGTAATGCAGCTGCTAGTGAAAGAAAATGAGAATCAGCACAAGGAAAAAAGCACTGAGCAAAATATTGAGACTGAATTTAGACAAGTTAGAGCCTGACAGCTTACATCCGAGGTTCTTATCGAAAGTGGCAGTAGTGATAGTAGATCCAGCTTAGGAAGGAAATACTGGTCTTGGAGGAAGTACAACATAGGTTTACAAGAATGATACCTGGAGTTCAGGGGTTCAGTTATGAGGAGTGATTTTAGACATTAGAACGTAGAACAATACAGCACAGTACAAGCCCTTCAGCCCTTGATGTTGCACCAACCTGTGAAACCAATCTACACAATTTCATTATCATCCATATAATTATCCAAGGACCATTTAAATGCTCTGAAATTTGGTGAGTCTACCACTGTTGTAGGCAGGGCATTCCATGCCCTTACTAATCTCTGAGTAAAGAACCTACCTCTGACATCTATCCTATATCTATCACCCCTCAATCTAAAGCTATGTCCCCTCATGCTAGTGAACACCATCCGAGGAAAAAGGCTCTCACTGTCCACCCTCTCTAATCCAATGATCATCTTTTACGTCTCTATTAAGTCATCTCTTAATCTTCTTCTCTCTAACGAAAACAGCCTCCAGTCCCTCAGCCTTTCCTCATAAGACCTTCCCTCCATACGAGGCAATATTCTGGTAAATCTCCTCTGCACCCTTTCCTATGCTTCCACGTCCTTCCTATAATGCGGTGACCAGAACTGTACGCAATACTCCAAGTGAGGCCGTACCAGACTTTTGTACAGCTGCAGCATGACCTCATGGCTCTGAAACTCAATCCCCCTACCAATAAAAGCTAACATTTCATACACCTTCTTAACAACCCTATCAACCCAGGTGACAATCTTTCAGGGGTCTATGTACATGGACACCTAGATCTCACTGCCCATTCACAGTACCAAGAACCTTACCATTAGCCCAGTACTCTGTCTTCCTGTTACTCTTTCCAAAGTGAATCACCTCACACTTTTCCACATTAAACTCCATTTGCCACCTCTCAGCCCAGTTCTGAAGCTCAGCTATGTCCCTCTGTAACCTGCAACATCCTTTGGCGCTGTCTACAACTCCACTGGCCTTAGTGTCATCCACAAATTTACTAACCCATCCTTCTACACCCTCATCCAGGTCATTTATAAAAATGACAAACACCAGTGGCCCCAAAACAGATCCTTGCAGTACACTAATAACTGAACTCCAGGATGAGCATTTCCCATTAACCACCACCCTCTGCCTTCTTTCAGCCAGCCAATTTCTGATCCAAACCACTAAATCACCCTCAATCCTAACCCTCTATATTTTCTGCAATAGCCTACTGTGGGGAACCTTATCAAATGCTTTACAAAACTCCATATACACCACCATAAACCACTTTACCCTCATCCAATTGTTTGGTCACTTTCTCAAAGAACTCAGTAAGGTTTCTGAGGCACAACTTTCCCTTCACCAAACCGTGTTGACTATCCCTAATCAAATTATTCCTCTCTAAATGATTAGAAATCCTATCTCTTATAATCTTTTCCAACAGTTTACCTACAACCGAAGTAATGCTCACTGGTCCATAATTACCAGGATTGTCTCTACTCCCCTTCTTGAACAAGGGAATGACATTTGCTATCCTCCATTCTTGTGGCACTATTCTCGTGACAATGATGACATGAAGATCAAAGCCAAAGGCTCTGCAATCTCCTCCCTAGCTTCCCAGAGAATCCTAGGATAAATCACATCCTGCTCAGGGGACTTATCTATTTTCACGCTTTCTAGAATTTAGCCTGTTTTCTCTAAAATCTAAAAGGTTAAGGGGTGAGCTGATCGAAGTCTTCAAGAAATTAACAGGAAATGATAGAGTAGACAAATATAAACTAGCTTGACTGGTTGGAGTTAAGAACTCGGGAACATAGTCTAAAAATTAGGTCTAGACAATTCAGAAATTAATTGACAATTAATTGAGAAATTGTTGGAATCCATTATTAAGGAGGTCATAATGGACGTTTTGAAAGTCAAAACACAATCCATCAAAGTCAGCATGCTTTTATAAAGCATAAATCATGTTTGACTAATTCCCTAGAATTGTTTGAAGTTGCCCTTGAAGGGGATGTGATGTTCTTGTGATATTAAACCAGAGACCCACATAATGTTCTGGGCACCTCAGTTCAAATCTCACCATGGCATGTGGTAGAGTTTTAAATCCATAAAAAAAAGACCGGAATTAAGAGTCTAATAATGGCTACAAATGCATTATCGAATGTTGATGAAATCCATTTTCATTATTAATGCCCGTTAGAGAAGGATATTATGGAAAATAAAGAGCATGAAAGCATGTGAAGGGTTAAAACATGAAGACCACTGGCAATCTGTGGTCTGTGGAAGGCAGGATGGGATAAGAATAGTGGAATGCTCTTACACCATTTAGCAGAGTAAGGTAAAGGCTGAGAGGTCACTATGGCGAGATGAGATAACACAGTTAGTAAACGTAGTCTCCCTGTTAAGTGTCATTATGGCAAGATTGGGATCATAAATATTTGGGATATGACATTAAATATGTCATTAATAGTTAGTAGAGTCAGCTTGAGACAGGACACTACTGTAATAGATGGAATAGCTAAATATCTAATCATGACAGGTTAGTCTGGAATGGAAGATCATTGTAGCAGAGGCGATAATAAATATTTAACCGTGACATTAGGATAACATTAAGTAGAATGTACAACTAAAGAGATAATGGGACTAACATCACTGGTTTATTGGGTAGTTAGAGTGAGGTACTTTGATTATTATAGTTGGACATGCTAATAAGCTAACAGAAACATGATTAAAAAAAAAATATAAAAAGTCCATGGACCCAGAGGTTCGGAGGCATTCGAGAATCTGCTTTCTCAGTGTCACAGTTTTTTGTTTGCAAACAAAAGACCTACTTCTTGAAGAACTCACTGCGTCTCCTTAATAAAAGCAAATTACTGCGGATGTCAAACCTTTGTCAAATGATCAGTTAGAATTGAAACGTCAGCTCTTTTCTCTCCTTACAGATACTGCCAGACCTGCTGAGATTTTCCAGCATTTTCTCTTTTGGTCTCTGCGTCTCCTGGTGATTCTCTACATTTTCTCCATGACAATATCTGCCATATTTCCCTGGTCTGGCCAACACGTGACTCCAGACCTGCAGCAATGTGGTCGACTATAAACCACCCTCTGGGCAATTAGGGATGGCAATAAAAATTGGCGAAGCCAGTGATGCCTGCATCCCAAGAACGATTTATAAAATGTAACAAGCAAGATATATAATGGGGATACTGTAGATGTCATAAACCTGGATGTCCAGAAGACATTTGATAATGTGCTGTGCAAAAGGTACACACAGTGTAAGATCACATGGTGAAGGGGTAACTTATTAGCTTGCAAAGAGGATAAGCTAACCAACAGAAAGCAGAGAGTCAGGATAAGTCTCTCTCCAGTTGACAAGATATAACTAGTGGGATGCCACAGGATCCTTGGGTCCAAACTGTTTGCAATCTATATTAATGACTTGGATTCAAGGATAGAAAGAACAATTGCCAAATCTGTAGGAGACACTAAAATAGGTGAGAAAGTAGTGGTGAATGGGCCAAAATTTGGTAGATCAATTGTACAATGGATAAGTGTGAGGTTATCCATTTTGTCCAGAAGAATATACATTCCTGATTAAGGGTTTATGCTTGAAACGTCGACTCTCCTGCTCCTCGGATGCTGCCTGACCAGCTGTACTTTTCCAGCACCATACTGTTTGACTCTCATCTCCAGCATCTGCAGTCCGCACTTCCTCCCAGAGGAATAGAAAGGCAAATTATCTAAATGGAGACAACTGTCAGAGTGATGTGATACAGAGGGATCTGGGTTTTATTGTGGTTGTTATGGGGGCCTTTAACTTTCTTGATATTGATTGGGAAAGCTATAGCTCAAGTTCGTTAGATGGGTCAGTGTTTGTCCAATGTGTGCAGGAGAGTTTCCTGACACAATATGTAGATAAGCCAACAAGAGGTGAGGCCATACTGGATTTGGTTCTGGGTAACGAACCAGGCCAGGTATTAGAACTAGAGGTAGGTGAGCACTTTGGGGACAGTGACCACAATTCGGTGATTTTTACTCTAGTGATGGAGAGGGATAAGTGTGTACTACAGGGCAAGAGTTATAGCTGGGGGCAGGGAAATTATGATGCGGTGAGGCATGACTTAGGATTTGTGGATTGGAAAAGTAGATTCCAAGGCAAGAGCGTAATTGATATGTGGAACTTGTTCAAGGAGCAACTATTGAGTGTCCTTGATAAGTACGTACCTATCAGGCAGGGAGGAAAGGGTCGTGTGAGGGAGCCGTGGTTTAATAAGGAATTGGAATCCCTTGTTAAATGGAAGAGGGCGGCCTTTGTAAAGATGAGGCGTGAAGGTTCAATAGGGGCGATTGAGAGTTATAAGGTAGCCCGGAAGGACCTGAAGAGAGAGCTAAGAGCAGCAAGGAGGGGACATGAAAGGTCCTTAGTTGGTAGGATTAGGGAAAACCCTAAGGCTTTCTATAGGTATGTTAGGAATAAAAGAATGACTAGGGTAGGAATAGGTCCAATCAAGGATAGTAATGGGAAGTTGCGTGTGGAGGCTGAAGAGATTGGGGAGGCACTGAATGAATACTTTTCGTCAGTATTCACTCAGGAACAGGACATTGTTGTCGATATGAATACTGAGGCACGAATAAGTAGAATGGATGGCTTTGAGATATGTAGAGAAGAGGTGTTGGAAATTCTGGCAAGGGTGAAAATAGATAAGTCCCCTGGGCCTGATGGCATTTATCCTAGGATTCTCTGGGAAGCAAGGGAGGAGATTGCAGAACCATTGGCCTTGATTTTTGTGTCCTCTTTGTCTACAGGAGTAGTGCCAGAGGACTGGAGGCTAGCAAACGTGGTTCCCTTGTTCAAGAAGGGGAGTAGGGATAATCCTAGTAACTATAGGCCAGTGAGTCTCACTTCTGTTGTGGGCAAAGTCTTAGAGAGAATTGTAAGGGATAGGATTTATGCACATCTGGATAAGAATAATGTGATCAAGGATAGTCAGCATGGTTTTGTGAAGGGCAGGTCGTGCCTCACAAACCTTATTGAATTCTTTGAGAAGGTGACTAAGGAGGTAGATGAGGGGAAAGCGGTAGATGTGGTATAAATGGATTTTAGTAAGGTGTTTGATAAGGTCCCCCATGGTAGGCTACTGCAGAAAATACAGAGATATGGCATTGAGGGTGAGTTGGAGGTTTGGATTAGGAATTGGCTGGCTGGAAGAAGACAGAGGGTAGTAGTTGATGGCAAAGGTTCATCTTGGAGTGTCATCACTAGCGGTGTTCCGCAAGGATCTGTTTTGGGACCATTGCTGTTTGTCATTTTTATAAATGACCTGGAGGAAGGGTTAGAAGGTTGGGTGAGCAAGTTTGCGGATGATACGAAAGCCGGAGGAGTTGTAGACAGTGAGGAAGGATGTGGCAGGTTACAGCGGGATATCGAGAAGCTGCAGAGCTGGGCAGAAAGGTGGCAAATGGAGTTCAATGTAGCTAAGTGTGAGGTGATTCACTTTGGTAAGAGTAATAAAAAGATGGATTACTGGGCTAATGGTCGGATACTTGGTAGTGTGGAAGAGCAGAGGGATCTTGGTGTCCATGTACACAAATCTCTGAAAGTTGCCACCCAGGTAAATAGTGCAGTGAAGAAGGCATATGGCGTACTGGCTTTTATTGGTAGAGGAATTGAGTTCCGGAGTCCTGAGGTCATGCTGCAGTTGTATAAGACTCTGGTGCGGCCGCATCTGGAATATTGTGTGCAGTTTTGGTCGCCATACTATAGGAACGATGTGGAGGCACTGTAACGGGTGCAGAGGAGGTTTACCAGGATGTTGCCTGGTATGGTAGGAAGATCCTATGAGGAAAGGCTGAGGCACTTGGGGTTGTTTTCATTGGAGAAAAGAAGGTTTAGGGGTGACTTGATAGAGGTGTACAAGATGATTAGGGGGTTAGATAGGGTTGACAGTGAGAACCTTTTTCCACGTATGGAGTCAGCTATTACAAGGGGGCATAGCTTTAAATTAAGGGGGGGTAGATATAGGACTGATGTTAGGGGTAGGTTCTTCACTCAGCGAGTCGTAAGTTCATGGAATGCCCTGCCTGTCGCAGTGGTGGACTCTCCCTCTTTATGGGCATTTAAACGGGCATTGGATAGGCATATGGAGGATAGTGGGTTAGTGTAGGTTAGGTGGGCTTTGATCGGCGCAACATCGAGGGCCAAAGGGCCTGTACTGCGCTGTATTCTTCTATCTATCTATCTATCTATCTATCTATCTATCTATTGTGCATGAATCATAGAAGCTAGTATGTATATAATAAGAAAGGCAAATGGAGTTTTCACATATATTGCTAAAGGAATAGCATAAAGAAATATGAAAGTGGACAAGTATTGCTACAGCTGTATGAGGCTTAGTGAGACCTTTCCTTGAGTATTGTGCACAATTTTGCTTCCGCTGCTTGAGGAAGGATGTAGTTGGAGGCAGTTCAGAGGAGGTTCATTGGATTGATTCCAGAGTTAAGAGGTTTGACTTATGAGGTTGAGCAGTTTAAGTGTCTATCCACTGTAGTTTAGAAGAAGGGGAAAATAATTGGGGTATATAAAATACAACTGGGATTGATCAAGTAGACTTATTCATCTGGATGTTTATTCATCTGGGGCAATCTAGAGTGAAAGGTCGTAGTTTTGGGGTAAGGTGTGGCAGATTTAAAAATTATTTCTCTCCAAGGATCAGGAATCTGTGGAATTCACTATCCCAGAGAGAGAGTAAATTTAAGGAGGAGATAGACATGTTTTTAATTAATAATGGGTTGAAGGATTATGAAGTGCAAACTGGAAAGTGGGGTTGAAGCCAAAGTGAAGTCAGTTATGACCATATCAAATGGCAGAGCAGGCTCAAGGAGATGATTTGCCTACTCCTGCTCCGAGTTCTGATGTTCACGAGTTCTTATATACATCTAGGCCCTATAACCACGGCCCAGGATTCGTGGCCCTGCCCTAGCCTGTGTCCAACCCCTCTGTACTGTGACGCTGCATGTAGTTTGAGAGAACTTGCTGCTATTGCGCCTTTTGCTATGGTTGGATTAGATAAAGCTGCTGCTTCTCAATGGGGATGCAAGGTGCTGTGGCCTTGGTTAAGCTAATGTTACAGAGAAATCCCACAGGCAAGACATTCAAATTCAGTTCTGTAGACACTGAAGCACTTGCAAATAGCTGAACAAAGCTGGTCTCTTGAAAGAATGAAATTAATTCAGTCCAGAAGCCAGTGCGAATCTTTCGTTATGGCGAATAACAAACTTGCTGGTTTCAACCTTCATACTGTTATCAACAGGATAACTTTATACAACACTGAGCTTCTCTGATTTAATGAGAGATAGAACAGTGTGAAGCTTGCCCATTGGCAGTGAAAGCATTAAATAGAACTAAATTTGGTATATTAATTGGTTTCAGACAGGGTCCTCCACTTGTCTCAGGATGCACTATCATGAACAGGAACAAAGGGAAATGACAATGGGACTCAGGTTTGACAACACTTTTGGGGGATTTAATTCACTGCACACACATTCCTTGGAAAAAACAGCATCCAAGAGACAGCAAGTTGATAGGAATAAAGTGTTGCAATAAAGTTTAAAACTATGGGTGCAAAGGCTTAATTTGAGCTCAATGAGTAGTGCAACAAGTACTTTTTTGCTTCATTAGCTACTTGAAGATCATGGGTGGAATCACCTGTCTTCATTCAATTCTTGAGGTAAAAACAATGACTGCAGATGCTGGAAAGCAAATACTGGATTAGTGGTGCTGGAAGAGCACAGCAGTTCAGGCAGCATCCAACGAGCAGTGAAATCGATGTTTCGGGCAAAAGCCCTTCACAAGGAATAAAGGCAGTGAGCCTGAAGCGTGGAGAGATAAGCTAGAGGAGGGTGGGGGTGGGGAGAGAGTAGCATAGAGTACAATGGGTATCACCTTCATCTCCTCCCCCACTCACCCATCGAGAGTTGCTACCTTACCCAATTAGCAGAATGCAGCTCTCAGCACTCGGTGGCACCACGAAGCCTGCGAGCCAGGGTCTCAGGTAAATACTTTGTGAGGAGGGAGTGGAGTGGTTTCTGGGACTGGGCACACGGAAAGGGTGCCGAGGGTCAGAATCAAATTAAAGAGGGTCAGCCCACTTTGATTTAGCTTGAGTCATGAGCACTGTACAGCTGTGCAGAAGTGGGTACTGCAGATGCTGGAGATTAGAGTCAAGGTTAGAGTGGTGCTGGAAAAGCACAACAGGTCAGGCAGCATCCAGAGATTCTAGGTGACTGTTCAGTTTCCCATAGTACATTTGGCAGGAGGTACAGAATACTCACAGAACTTATGAACCATGAAATTAAAATGAGTTATTCACTCACTTGCACTGAAGTAGATTCAACCTTTCTGTGCCGAGCTCCATTTTCAGTGACATCAGGCAACTCGTCTATGGTCCTATAGAAATATTCTTTAATTACATTAGAAAAGTATATATTTCAAAATGAATTACAACCAAAGGAAAGTACTTACAGTTTCTCTGGAATTTTTTCTCCTTCTGTGGCCACAGTCATTTGTCAGAATATTTACATGGAAAAGAAACCAGGAAAATCAAGTTACATGAAGCATATATCTTGCAATAGTAACCCAATAAAACAATACAGAACAAAACTATATTAATTGATGAAGGTTATAGCAATGATTGCTGTATTCACTATTTCAAACAGATCAAAGCATGGATATAGAATGAATGTGTGGGTCAGAGGAAAAGATGTCTTGAAATTGTACTTTTTTAAAGGTCAGATATGGAGATCATTTCTCCTATCTTTGCTTTTACCTTAATCAACCTGATGCTGAAATCCTAATCTGTGCCCTTGCCAGCTTAAGACTTCACCAATGAGTGCATAGGGCACTCAAATATCAAAAATTTACAGATACAAAACTTGGAAACTTGTGAACTCTCACGAGGATAGTGATAGACATCAAGAGCATGTAACCAGGCAGGTGGATTGGGCAGATTTGTGACTTGCAAAATTCCATGCAGTTAAGTAGGAAGTGCTGTATTTCACAGGAATAACAAAGGAAGTCAATAAAGAACAAAGAGCACAACTCTAAAATAGGTGCGGGAACAAACAGACTTAGAGGTACATGTGCACCAATCACAGAGTCTTAGAGTCGTAGAAATATACAGAATGGAAACAGACCTTACAGTCTAACTTGTCCATGCCAACCAGATATCCTAAATAAATGTAGTCCCATTTGGCCCATATCCCTCTTATTCAAATTCCCATCCAGATGTCTTTTAAATATTGCAGTTGTACCAGCCTCCACCACTTCCTCTGGCAGCTCATTCCACACATGCACCACCCTCTGCGTGAAAAGGTTGTTCCCCAAGAAGTAGGCTGTGAGGCCCTTAAAGCCTGCTCCACCATTTAATGGAATCATGGATGATCAGACATTCTTCACACCCATTTTCCTGCTTTTCCCCACACCCTTGATTCCGCTTCAGATCAAGAATCTATCTATCTCACAGAGTCATACAGCATGGAAACAGACCATTTGTCTTTCCCCATTCATCTTAAATCTATGTTCTCTAGTTTTAGACTCCCCCCTCCTGGAAAATGATATCTCTCCTTACCAGTACCAGTCAGTACAATTAGTCAGTTAAGTGCTACTGCTTCATTTCTTGTAGATTAGTTGCTAAAAGCATAATTTTTGCTCAGCCAAAAGGACATTTTCAATACATTCTGTTTTCCTAAAAGTGCAAAAGTTGTGCTGAGCAAACAGGTGCCAATACAGATTTTAGTTGTGACGTGCATAAAATTCATTTTGTTTCAGTTTTAAGTAAATGTTAAAATGCAAGAAAAACTCTTACCAGCAAGATTTTCCTTCTGTTTCATCTTTCTCTCACATACAAGAATGAAGATAACTAAAACTAGCACCTCAGCAACAATGCAAACAAATGGTATGACAGCAGCAACCAGGCTGTTAACCTTCAGATGAATCCGCAGACCACTGAAGCCCACTTCATAGACAGCATCACAATGGTAATAAGTGGTGTTATCCATTATCAGGCTTTTTATTAAAAGTGATGATTTGTTGCCAAGGCTATGGATGTAATATCGGTCTCCTGTTTCATTATTCAGGGTCTAGATAAATAGATAAATAGATAAAGAAACAGAGAATTGCTGCAGTACTTTCGCATTGGGTAGGATTTAAGTGAAGATATGCTTCTATGGCACAATAATGCAAATTTTACATTTATTTGGAAAGGTTATGAAGGATATGAAATAAAAGTAACAAAAGGAGTTCAAGTGCACATCAACCAAAATCTAATCAAGTGGTCAGACAGGCTTAAAGGGCTGAATAACTTTGACCTGTTTTTAGTACAAACTTTGGGGATCAAATGTTTTCAATCTATGCAACTTATAAACGCAGATTTCAAACTACTTTTGATTTTTTAAATTTCATTGTTAATCCCTAGATTAAAAACTTGATTTGAGTGGGAATAAACTATCAAACAATGATATTTTGAGATGTAATAAAACTTTGCAGAATAAGAAATCAACCCCATTTCCCACAAATGAGTCAACCTAAAATAAAACTTGGGCCAATGGTTCTACACCTACAAGCTGACTTTCTAAAAACAGCCTCCATATCAATATTATCAACCTTATTCAATACAAATAAATGAATCAAAAATCTAATTCTGTACATCAGCAGTTTAAAAGCCTTAAAATATTTGTGTGTTTTTCCGATGTAATGTGGACATTGCATTAGACATGGGTTCGAATGTCACTCTGGCAGCTGGCAAGATTTCAAAGCAATTGACAATCTGGAATACAAAACTAGTCTCAGCAATGGTGAACATGGCAATTGTTGTAAAAATACTGTATGGTTTCCTAATATGACTCAGGATGCACAGAAATGTGGTTCACTCTAAATTCCTCTCTGAAATGGCTGAGCATCTCAGTTCAATAGCAACTGGAATTGGGCAACAAACACTTGATCTCCACAACGGGTTAAAAAAAAAAGTAAATTCCAAATGGATCATGGAACCTACCAAGAAAATATTGCATGAAGTATTGTTACTTAAGTATTTCACCAACTAAGGGCTTTCTTTAGAGTTTTTCGCATAATCTTTTTAAGCATTTATCAGAGTATCTTGTCCATTTATGAGTATTGCTGAAAAATACATTTGAAAATTTTCATCTTGCACTCATCAGGATAATTTGCAAGATATACCAGTATAAATGGAAAGCAACAGTTATACTGTATGAAAAAAAAGTGCTGATTGGTTGACTAGCCAATTCTGATTGATACAGATATTGTCATGGAGAATGTATCCATTAGATGATAACTGAGAGTCAGTTGCCGAGATTTGTTTAAATTTTAAACTATGCAGGTTGACTAATTGTCAAGGCATTGCTCTGAGAAATGGCTGTCATCTGTTTTGTAGAATTGAACCAGACACAATGGGTGTACGTTGCACAATAATCATGTTTTATACCAGCAACAATAGCTAGTCTATTTGTAATAAAAGTCAGGTACTACTTACCACCTTGCTGCCTTTGACTTCCTTTGACCAAATCCAGTAAAGAGGAGTATATCGGTCACTTTTGCAGGTTAAGTTAATATGATCACCATCAGAACGTATTTCATTTATATTTTTGGTCCAAATAGGAGGAACTGTGGAAAAACAGACAAACTGAATGTAAATTACTCCAGGTTTTGGACTCTGCTTATGCAATTACAGACTCTGTATATACAATTATGGACTCTCTATATACAATTACTTGTTCTTGCAGGTGTTTCAGATTTGATATGCTTAATAAATGCAAACATCTTTAACTGAACCATTGCCTTGCGGTCATATCTTCATTGACAATGCAGTGTTGTGCAGGATAACTGGCTAGAAAAATAAATCAATATCAATTTTTGAGTGTGTCCTGTTGAAAAATGATGTGAAAAATTAATCTTGCAGAAATTTTATTTTGACATTACCATTAGCACCTATGTAAAGAACTCAGAAAGACTATTGCCTAGTTCACACCAAGTCTTGGAGATGTTTTCTTTGACTTCTATGTACTTGTTGCTT
The DNA here is from genome assembly GCF_047496795.1 of Chiloscyllium punctatum. Taxonomy (NCBI): domain Eukaryota; kingdom Metazoa; phylum Chordata; class Chondrichthyes; order Orectolobiformes; family Hemiscylliidae; genus Chiloscyllium; species Chiloscyllium punctatum. The sequence goes on along the minus strand of NC_092739.1, from coordinate 102,709,072 downwards.
CACATTTAAGCTAAAGCAGGAGTGAGTGCAGAGTAGGCCAATACATTAGCCATATCAGATGTGATTGGTATTTTTTAAATCTTGCTTTGTTTGTTAAAATAGATACCTAGATCTAAGGAATACACGAGAACTGAATGTAATCTTTACAAGCCTAGCTGCATTAATTCTTGCCATTTCTGTTCTCTTCAGAATGCCTGAAAAGCTATTCCTAACACACTAATTATTTGTAATCCTGAAAATTCTTATCCCTGTGACAGCAAATCTATTATGAAATTCCTCATAGTAAACAGAAGGATATATTGTGTAGAATTCAATAAATCTCCAGGAACAGGTGAAGTGTATCCCAGATTGCTTGGAAGAAATGGAAGGAGACTGAAGATGTCATGAGTAATTTTCAAATCCCATCTTGCCAATGAATACATGCTAGAGGATAGCTAAGATATTACCATTATTCACAAAAGGTGGTAGTGTTAAGCCATGGATCTACAAGCGAAATATAGGCCAACTATAATGTATTTAATGTCAGTAAAAGGGAGATGTTTGGAAAAAAAATGAGGGACAGAATTAATGTCCACTTGGGGGGGCAAGCGTTAATGAAGCATGGCTTTGTCAAGAGAAGATCGTGTCTGACAGGTCTGACTGAGTTTTTAGAAGGAGGTGACTAGGTGTGTAGATGAGGATAATGTGGTGGATGTAATCTATACGGACTTCAGTAACACTTTACACAAGGTGTCACATGGGACACTGGTAAAGAAGTTTAGAGCCTACATGATCCCCGATAATTTGATAAATTGGACCCAAAATTAGCTTAGTGACAGGAGCCTGAGGGTAATGGTTAAAGGTTGTTTTGGTGACAAGATATCTGTGGCCAGTGACATACTGCAGGGTTTGGTGCTGGATCCTTTGCTGATTGTAGTGAACATTAATGATTGCAGTAGTGTAGAAGGTTTATTCATTAATTTCATTGATGACATAAAAATTGGTGGTGTGGTAAATAGCTTCAACAAAAGTCTTAGATTAAAGGACTCTAAGAACAGGCAGATGGGCAGAACAGCAGCAAAAGGTGTGAGGTGATGATTTTTGGCAGGATTATCAAGGCAAGGATATACATAATAATTGTTAGTACTCTAGAAAGTCTAAGAGATCTGAGAGACCTTGATGTGCATGTCCATAGATCCTTGAAGGTAAAAGGAAAGGTAGATAAGGTGATTAGGAAAACAGATGGATATGTATTAGTCAAGGCATTGAATATAAGGGCAGGGAGGTTATAGTGGAGCTGAATCAAACATTAGTTAGGCTACAGCTAGAGTACTGTGTTCAGTTCTGGTTATCAGATTATAAGAAACATTTGTTTGGAGGTTCACCAAGATGTTGGCCTAGGCTGGAAAGGTTCAGCTATGAAGAGAGGCTGGATAGGCAGGGATTTGTTTCCTTGGGGCAGAGGAGACTAACAGGGACCTGATTAAGGTATACAAAATTATGAGGGATATACACCATGTGAATAGGAAATAACCTTTCCCTTAGTAGAGGGCACTTTAACAAGGAGTGTAGACTAAAGGTAATGGGTAGAAAGTTTAGATGGGATTTCAGGAAGAATTTGCTTCACCCAGATGGTGGCGAGTATTTGGAAGTCACTATCTGAAAGGGTAGTAGACATCAGCACAACATTTAAGAAGGATTTAGGTGAACATTTGAAATGTCATAGCTTATAAGGTTACAGGTCAAGAGCTAGAAAAATAGGATCATAGATACCAGATGACTGCCTTGTACATGATGGGCCACAGGACATTATATATAATGTTCACATTATATATTAATGATCTGGATGAAGGGACTGGGGGCATTCTAGCGAAGTTTGCCGATGATACAAAGTTAGGTGGACAGGCAGGTATGCCTGAGGAAGTGGGGAGGCTGCAGAAGGATCTAGACAGTTTGGAAGAGTGGTCCAGGAAATGGCTGATGGAATTCAATGTGAGCAAATGTGAGGTCTTGCACTTTGGAAAAAAGAATACAAGCATGGGCTACTTTCTAAACGGTGAGAAAATTCGTAAAGCCAAAGTACAGAGGGATCTGGGAGTGCTAGCTGAGGATTTTCTAAAGGTAAACATGCAGGTTGAGTCTGTGATTAAGAAAGCGAATGCAATGTTGTCAATTATCTCAAGAGGATTGGAATATAAAAGCACTGTTGTGCTACTGAGACTTTATAAAGCTCTGGTTAGGCCCCATTTGGAGTACTGTGTCCAGTTTTGGTCCCCACACCTCAGGAAGGACATACTGGCACTGGAGCGTGTCCAGCGGAGATTCACACGGATGATCCCTGGAATGGTAGGTCTAACATATGAGGAACGGCTGAGGATCCTGGGATTGTATTCATTGGAGTTTAGAAGATTAAAGGGAGATCTAATAGAAACTCAGAAGATAATACATGGCTTGGAGAGGGTGGACGCTAGGAAATTGTTTCCGTTAGGCGAGGAGACTAGGACCCGTGGACACAGCCTTAGAATTAGAGGGGGTCAATTCAGAACAGAAATACGGAGACATTTCTTCAGCCAGAGAGTGGTGGGCCTGTGTAATTCATTGCCACAGAGTGCAGTGGAGGCTGGGACGCTAAATGTCTTCAAGGCAGAAATTGATAAATTCTTGATGTCACAAGGAATTAAGGGCTACGGGGTGAATGCGGGTAAGTGGAGTTGAAATGCCCATCAGCCATGATTGAATGGTGGAGTGGACTCGATGGGCCGAATGGCCTTACTTCCGCTCCTATGTCTTATGGTCTTATGGACCTCGTTCTGGGCTGTAAAGTTCTATAATTCTAATTTATTTATACCGTAGGCATTAAACTCACTTTGTACTTCAAACCTGCCTTCCGATTTTGGGTTTGTATCAAAGACACAAGTATAGTTGCCAGCATCACTGCCATTCTGAAAATCAAACCTGCAAACACAAATCATGAGTTATTATTGTAAAAGCCCCAAATATTTTTTTAAATTTTATGCACTGGATATTTTTCCCATTTCTAATACCTTGATTGATAAGTACATGAGACAGAAATTAATAGACCCACATGTTGATTGGATGGGATGAATTGAATAGATAGGAAGGAATCCTATGCAGAGAATCAATTCTAGCACAGCCAAATTGCATGATACTGAACTTTAAATGCTCTGCCATTCTATATTAATACATCTCTACATAATGGCATTGCTAACCAAAGGATATCTGATATAGATATGTGATGGGTTTTATTCACACCAAACAATGTTACACCTATCACATAACTACACCTTTTGATTTAGTTGGACCAAATAAGGCAGTTAATTCTTAAACCTTGAATTCCCACTCATTCTCTGTTGTTTAACTTCATGAAACATGGAGTCTTCAGCCTAACTGAATAGATATGCTGAAAATTGTTAACACTGCTAATTCTAAAGAGCAAAGTAAAATATATATATATATATATATTATATATATATAAATATATATATCAGGAAAGGGAATTCAAACTCTCTATTGGTAATATAGGCAATTAATGGTTAACAAACGGTAAGCAGACTGTGCTGACTGAGAGGCAGGAGGCTTGGCTGATACTTAAAATGTATATTTTACGTATCTTCAACAAGGACGATATGGAGAGCGCAGTGGATAAGCCTATGAACTACAGGGCAATTAGTTTAACTTTGGTGGTAGTGAAGCTTTCAGAAATGGTAATACAGGACCGCATTAATATTCACCTGAGGACATGTGAGTTAATTAAGGAAAACCAGCATGGATTTGTTCACGGCAAATCAATACAGTCAGTGATACAGGACTTCTATGCCCAGATCATTAAGCATTCTTATCATCAGGACTGGTTCGACAAAAAAAGGATGCAGAGCTATTGCAGCTTTTGGTGCCTGGCAGAATAATTCAAGGTGGCAACTCAAGAAGGCAGAATTTCAACAGCTCAAGGTTGTTTAAAAACAAATCCCACAGATAAAAGATAAGTGGTGTGAAGAGACAGGCCAAGGTGTCCAACATCATACTGACCGTGATGACAAGCAAGGTTTTTGAAAGTTGCCAGGGCCACGAAAAGATGAATGTCAAATGGACAAAATCTTCTTTGGTCATAGAATGATGTTTCTCTTCCTAAACATTACAGTGCAATCCATCAATGCTGAAAACAACATTCCTAACAACTCCTTAACCATGATTTCATAATGGCAGCTGATACTCTCCAGGTTACAAAAATTGAAAGAACTGCGGATGCTGTAAATCAAAAACAAAAGTAGAAATTGCTGGAAAAGCTCAGCAGGTCTGGCAGCAGCTGTGAAGAGAAATCAGAGTTATCGTTTTGGGTCCGGTGACCCTTCCTCAGACTGGACCCAAAATGTTAACTGAATTAGGTCAATCAGTTTAAATTATACCCCAAAAAATATCAAACTCTTATCAAGTTTGAATTTAGTATATTGACAATCTGAAAAGCCAATAAAACAATCCGATGCTCGGGGTGGGGGAGGGAGGGTTAAGACAGGGGAAAATTGAACAGTTTGGAGGAGAACTGCCAAACCACTGGCATCTGCAGACTGTTCAGAGAATAGCTCTCTTAAAGGTACCTTTATCATTCAGTGACCTGTGAAACAGAAATCCCTAAGAAGAAGAAAAGAAGACCAAGGAAGAGAAGATTTGACATCTGGTTGGTTTTGAAAACTTGAATTGTTGGTAAATCTTAATCAGGGGTTTTATCAGACTAGTGTTGCTGATTTAAATTAAGCAGGAGGGTCTACCCCATGTCATAACAGTTTGGAGGCTCATTGTCAGGATGTGAACTGGTTTAGACAGATTTGAATAGGTTTAGGGGTACGAAAAATCTCAGCAGATTTAAACATTTGCAGGTTCGTGTCCAAGATCTTTAAATAAAACGTAGATGAGACATGATTTGGAGATGCCGGTGTTGGGATTTGAAGATAATTCTCAAATTTGCCCATAAAGTTCAGAAGAAAAAGGCCATACTTTTAAAATTAGGTAAGAAATTAGATTTGTGTTTAACCAAGGACAAAAGTAAAGCTGAAATTGGAAGGAACTTAGGCATGTCAGAGAAATCTACATGTGTAGTAGAGGTAGAAAAAAATTAAATTACAATTGAGGAAAATGGAGTTAGAGGATAAACAAAGACAAAGAGAGGAAAGAGAGAGTGAGAGAGAAAAAGAAAGGGAGAGAGAGAATTTGAACTTGAGAAGTTGCGACTTAGTCAGCAAAGTCAAGTTAACAGGATGGAGATAAAAAGAGAAGGTAGTGATATATATAAAATGTCAAAACTCTGCCACATGTTGATGAGAAAGATGTTGAAGGCTTCTTCATTTCATTTGAAAAAATTGGCTAAGCAAACGGAGTGGTCCGAGGATTTATGGGTAATGCTAGTTCAGACTAATCTGTCGGCAGAGCGAGTGAGGTATATTGCCGTGCTGTCAGATGAGGTGTCAAGAGATTATGAAGAGGTTAAACAGGCTATTTTAAGTGCTTATGAATTGGTATCAGAAGCATAGAGACAGCGGTTCAGAAACACAAGAAGGAACCAGGTCAGACTTACATTGAGTTCAAAAGAATTGAACGCAATCATTTTGATCAATGGGTGTATGCTTTGAAAATAGATAGGACCTTTGAGGTTCTAAGAGAGATTATTCTACTGGGAGTGCTTAAAAACTCACTTCCAGAGATGGTAAAAATTCACGGGGAGGAGCTGAAAGTTCAGGAAGTGAGATGGGCAGCATGATTAGCAGGTGAGTACATGTTGGTGCATAAGATAAGCTTACGGCCAGAATTTCATTCTGTGAGAGATAGAAGTTAGGAGAAGGGGAGATCCTACACTACAAAATGAAGAGTAAAGAGCACTGGTAAGAACTTACCACAGGATAAAAAAAAATCTGATAGGGTGGAAAGCAGGTGAAAGGCCTCAGGTGTTTCCACTGTGGTAAAGTGGGACACGTAAAGTCACAGTGCAGGTCGTTAAAGAAAGGCACCGTGGGAAAAGATGTGGTAAAAGAAGCTAAGCCAGTGGCATTAGTGAGGGTAGTAAAGGAGATCCTAAGAAGAGCTGAGGAGCTGCAGGACAGTGCACAGCCTAGACAGGGACTGGGTATGGAGTTAGTACCTGACTTCTACAAAGAATTCGCCTCTGTGGGTAAAGTTTACTCAGAAAGAATGGGGAAGAAGGACAAGAAGTCATAATTTTGAGAGATACAATCAGTGACTGGTTAGATCCTGTAAGGGATAAGCACTCTCTCTGATCTGTTACCTGAGAATGTGGTAAATTGTGGGACAGATGGACAGAAAATTAGATCAGGTTGGACTGCCAATTCAAGACTGGGGAAGTTACAGTGGGAGTGATTGACAGAGTGTCAGTTCTAGGAACTCAGTTTATTTTTGGGAATGATTTGGCTGGATCCAAGGTGGGAGTGACACCCCTTGTTGTGGAGAAGCCCAAGGAAGATAAGAAACTGATGAGTTAAAACAGAAATATCCTGATGTTTTCCCAGACTGTGTGGTAACCAGATCCCACTATCATAAGTCACTGCACGAAGCGAAAAGTAAACAGAAAGATGAAGGAGTTGAGGTTCAGTTCGTGTTACCCTGTTTGACGTAATGGTGCAGGGAAGACCTGAACAGGCAGAGGGTCAAACAGAAGTGTTTAGTCCTGAAAGGTTAAGGGACTTGCAACAGCAAGATAAGATGATAAAATATATATATAAATATGTGGATGTGTATTCTGAAAAAGTGGCAGAGAATATTCCAGAGGGTTATTATCTGAAAGATAGAATCCTAAGACATAAATGGAGACCACAGCAGGTTAGTGCAGAGGAGAAATGGGCTGAAGTGTACCAGATTGTGTTGCTGGTAGCATACAGATAGGAAGCGTTAGAGGTAGTACATGAACTACCTGTCGGAGGTCATGTAGGGTATGAAAAAGTCAGGCTGAGGTACAAAAACATTATTATTGGCCTGGAATGCACAAGAGTGTGGTTAACTTTTGCTGTACGTATCATACATGCCAAACGGTAGGTAAGCCACAGGTCGTAGTAAAACCAGCACCTTTGTTGCCAATTCCCACGTTTGAAGAACCTTTCACATGGGTTATAATTGATTGTGAAGTTCCATCCCAAGAACTAAAAATGGGAACCAGTACTCGTTAACCATAATGAATGTGTCTACCAGATTTCCAGAGGCAATTCCACCATGGGGTATCATGGCAAAAAAGGTGGGAGAGGATTTAGTAACTTTCTTCATATGGTATGGGCTACCCAGAGAGATTCAGTCGGACCGAGAGTCAAGTTTTACTACAAGGCAGTTTAAGAAGTTTATAGATAGCTTAGGTATACAGCACTCTTAAATCCAGTGTGTATCATCCTGAATCCCAGGGAGCTTTAGAAAGGTGGCATCAAACCTTGAAGACATGTTGCCAGCATGCTGTCAGGATTACCCGATTGATTGGGATCAAGGTATCCCATTCATATTGTTGCCATTAGAGATGCCCCAAACAAATCTACTCAGTTCACTCCCTTTGAGTTAATAATCGGTCATGAAGTGAGAGGCCCTTTTAAATTAACTAAAGAAAAATTGACAGGACCAAAGTCGGAAATCTCACACTTTGATTATGTATGGGAGGTGAGTGAGAGACTAAATTGAGTAGGTGAGTTAGCTAAACAGCACCTAAAGAGGGCACAGTGTAGAGTAAAGTAGGCGGCAGATAAAAGCTCTGAGACAGTGACGTTTTCCCAATGGATGACGTGTCAGTACTATTACTAGTGATAGGAGATCCCTTCAAATACTCCCTTTCAAATTGAGAAAAAGTTGAGTCAGGTGAACCATCTAGTACACATGGCAGATAGAAAACAACGGTATCAGGTATGTCTTGCGAACATGTTGAGACTGTATTATACTAGAGAGAAAGAACTGGAGTAACAGCTCTTAGTTTCTGCCCCGCCGAGTGGGGAATCAAATTCAGATAATGTGGATTTTGATGTCCCTCAAAATAGATTAAAAAATGAAGAAGTCCTTGAGGAGTGGGATAGGTTAGTAAGCTATCCGCCTCAGCAGCGTAGAACACAGTTGAAAAATTTGTTACTGCAGTTTGAGAATGTAAGAATCAGCTGGGGAGGACTAATGCTATTGTACATGAAGTAGATGTAGGGAATACTACTCCGATTAAACAACACCCCTATCGGCTTAATCCCTTCAAAGCCAGACAGGTCCAGATGGAGGTGGAGGCCATGCTCGAAGAGGACATCATCGAATCAAGCCAGAGCGAGTGGAGTTCGCCGATCGCCTTAGTTCCCAAACTGGATGGGAATCAACAATTCTGCATGGATTATCAGAAGGTCGACATTGTCACAAAATCGGACTCATATCCAATTCCTAGACTGGAGGACTATATCAAGAAAATCGAACAAGCCAGTTAGATCACTAAGCTGGACTAAATGTGTGGTTACTGGCAGGTACCTTCATCAGAGACGGTTGTGTACACAAATCATAACCCGCTTACATTCCTGGAATGCTGTAAAGACAAGAATATGAGACTATTTCATTGGAGTCTTATGTTACAGACTATTAATTTAAAATTCATATGTGTTGCGGGTTATAAGAATGTAATCACAGATGCATTATCACAGATGTAACTGATAAAGTTTAGATGAGATTTATACTTAATGATCCATATATACACAGATATATGGGAAGAAATTAAGGTGAACTTACATTACAGTTATCTATATGTTAGGGTAATGTGTTTTAAAAAGTCGAAAAAAAAGAACTCATCTTTTCATTATGATGGTTCATTTTTTTTCTTAAGGGGGAGGAGTTCTGAAGATTTAGATTATATGATTGCATGATCCAACAAGTGAGTCTGAAATTAGCAAAATTACAACTTACACAATTGTTGTCTAGCATGATCACTGATGATCTAATAATTACAATAGCATTATTCCATCTGAGAATTTTTAAAAAATATCTATTAAAACATTTAGTAGAATAGTTATTGAAATATAACAAGTTATTGATGCAAAAAATGAAATGTTTGGATAGGACATACATGGGTCCATTACAGGCCGACAGAAGAACTTGTAATGGAGAACACAGAGATGCCAGGGTAGCTAAACAGTTACTTTGTACTCACTAAAGATACAAAACAACCTCCCAGAATTAGAGATACAAGTAACTAAGGGAAATGAAGGGGGTTGAAGGAAATTACTAGAAGTAAGAAAATGCACTCATGAGATTAATATGGCTAAAAGTTGATAAGTTTCCAAGATCTGAATGTCTCAGAATTCAAGGATGCTGAAGGAGGTGGCAATAGAGATAATCAATAAATTGGTGACCATCTTCCAAATTCCACAGATTCGGGAGTGATTCCTGAAGACTGGAAGCTAGCAAATATCACACCACTATTTAAGAAAGGACCCAGGGAGAAAACAGGGAATGACTGCCCTGTCAGCTTTATATTAGAAGTGGAGAAATTGCCAGAATCTATCATAAACGACGTGATAAATGGGCACTTAGGATAAACATGATCTGATTTGGGCCATAGTCCACATGATTTGTGAATATGTTTGACAAACTTACTGAAGTTCTTTTGATGAGGTTACTTACAAAAAAGGGAAATAGAATACTTAGAATTTCGGAAGGTTTTTGATAGGTTCCCACACAAGAGGCTGGTGAGCTAAATTAAGCAGGTGGGGTAGGAAAAAATGCACTGGCCTAGCTTAAGGCTTGGCTAACAGACAGAAAACAGTATGAATAAATGGATGATTCTTGCATTTGCAGTCTGTGATTGGTGGGTAATTTTTAATTTTAATTAAAATAGTTTCAACATGGGGACCGAATGCAATATTTCCAAATTGTTGTGTTGCAAAGTTAAACAGGAACATATGCTGTGAGAAAGACATAAAGTGGTTTCAAGAGAGACTTAGATAGGATAAGTGTCTGGATAAGAACATGGCAGATGGTGCATAATGTGGAAAAATGTGAGATTATTCACTTCGGGAGGAAGAACAATTGTATAGAGTATTTCTGAAATGCTTGGAGGTAGGTGCACAAAGGACTTGTGAGTCCTTGTCAATCAATCACTTCACACTAAAATTCAGGTAGAGTAAGCAATTAAAAGGTTAATGGAATGTTTACCTTTATCACAAGAGAACTTGAGAAAAAAAGTTGTGAAGTTTTGCTTCAAGTATATAGTGTGAAACACACCTGGTGTACTGTGTGCAGTTTTGGTTTCCTTATCTCATGAAAGACATTATTGCCAGAGAGGGGATGCAATGAAGATACACTAAACTTGTTCCCAGGATGGTGGAATTACTGTCCTATGAAAAAAGATTGGGCAAATTCGGCCTGTACTCTCTATAAGCCTTGAAGAATGAGATGTGATCTCATTGACATCAACAAATACTTAAAGGGATAGACATAATATATGCAGCTAAGATATTTCCCATGCTTGGGGAGTCTAGAACCCTGTGGCAAAATTTATAAATAAAGGGGATGATATTCCAAAATGAGATGTGGATTTTTTTTATTCAAATGGTCATGAAACTTTGAAGTTCTCTACCTCAGAGGGCTGAGAAACCTTGCTCCTCAAGTATATTAAAAGTGGGCATTGGTAGGATTATACAGTTAGAGCAGGCAAAAGACACCAAAGAGTAGGGTCAGCAATAAAGGATGCCAATGTTAGCTGCGAGAGAAGAAATAATAAACACAATAATGTAAAAAAGTTGCTTGTGATAAATGCCTCTTTTTCATCCAATGAAGGAAAAAAACCTTCCAAGGAAGTGAATTGAAATGTTGACCAATGGATGATGTAAAAATAATAATTACACCACATTATAAGAAGATAAAGCAGTTCTGCAGTGATATTTTCCAGGTTATCAAATCCTGTCACCAAATTTGAATTTGACTCCAATATAGTGCCTCCATGCACCTTGCTCTTTCTGCTCTCTATTCCATATTTGCCTGAATTTAAAACAACTTTTTTCAGATCACTCCAGAAATATTCACAAGAATCTTTTATCAGTTGAAGTCTTTTAACTGATTTCAATGATTTGAGGAATTTTCAGGGTACCGAGCATTTGCAGGAAATTGAAAATATTTGCAGGAAATTGAAATATTTGCATTTGAAAATATTTGCAGGAGAATCCTACCTATCATTTTATGTATTTTGCTGGTGCCACCAAGCCATGTTTCTGTATGTTGATTGTAATTTGATCATAATTTCATGACAACATTAAACCAAAATATTACTTTGAAGGGTGTTGCGAGATAAAGATAGAAAGATACATCTTGAAACCAATATAAGTTAAATTTGAACCTGATATCAGGGAATTCTTCTTCACATGAAGAGTGATCCATTTATGGAATGCTCTTCTTAATAGCATATTAAACATTGCAAGTAGAAATAATTTAACTTAAAAAAAACACAGACTGTGAAGTGATAGCATTTGAAGAAGAGTGGTGGGCATCAGCAGTCTTAGAATGTTTCTGGAAGGATGAGTTAAGTTGGAGAAGATTGCTTTCAAAATTCATTATTATCTTCCAATATTGTGACACATTATATGCAGGCAGTACAGATAAGGATGTATCCTCATGGTAATCTAGAAATGGACTTCCACACCAACTAATCAAGGACAATAGTCCCACATAATTTTCTCTCATGCACAGTAGGTCTTTTGTGGTTTCAGACACAGACAACTGGTATCAAGGAAAATAAGAATCTTGTGAGATACTTTGTGATGCCCAAATGATAAAGTGGCATGCTGTAGGTCCTGGTCAATATTTAGCAAGCCTTTTTTTTGTGATTTGTTAACATATAACAAATGATAAATCTTACACCAATAGTTGGGATTTTCATCACAATATTTCTTTTCTGCTTTTTTGGCCAACAATATACTTTCATTTTTCAGCTTTTGAATTAACCATCCCTTGATATTTCAATAAAATGAAATGGTATACTAAGCAGCAAACCCGAGGGTAGAGATACTGTAATATTCATAAAAATATTCATAACTTTGTCATTTGATAGTGGCATTATCATCTAAAAATGAACATCATAATTTGTTTGTTAAACCAACATCACAATACTATGCAGGAATGCCATTTAATAGTTCCTAACCTCTGAACTTGAATGAAGATTTTGACTTTTGGTTAAAACATTTGCTGTTTTTTGTTCTACAGCTTGACTACTTACTCATAATTTTGAAACAAGTGGCTAGTGTTCTGGTCAAAATCAAATTCTCTTTTGTCAATCTTGTTTCCATCTTTTTCCCACATGCCAGTTATTGGAGATTTGTGTGCAGTCAGAAGAGTCAAATTGCAGGACAGTACAATTTTTGTAACCTTTGTTATGTTCACCGTTATTGGCTTTGGTCTCGATGATCCTGAAACAAAGTTGCACAAAGGCAATAAAAAGATTAATTTTGATGTTTAAATTAGAATTCACCAAATTAGTCAACCGTTTCTCCTCAGGATTCTCTTGAATTTAGTCTAAATCTTGCCGCTCTATTGTAAAGTTCTAGAAATCAAAAAACTACATATTCAAAGTTAAGTAGAAACAAAGCAGTGGAAACTACTGTGATATATATAAAACCTATAGAGACACACCAGTGAGCTGTTCAAAAGGAATTGTTAATTCTTTAAATGTTTTGCCCAAGAAAAGTTTATCCTCCAAGTATACAGCTAAGCAAGAAAAGTCAGAGATCAATAGCATGAGGTTCTCACTGATTTTGTGTTGTAAAATAATGGAAACAGTTTGAGTGACATAAAGGCATACCTCCTTATTTTCCTCCATATTAGGTCTGGAATCCATTTTGAAAGGCATTTAGACAACAAGAGTCTAAGGTTTTGTACCCAATTACATACCATTCAAAACAACAGGGGCATGTTCTGAGGTGAGATAGCCATTTAATTGGCCGAAGGGTGTTAGTTGAAGATCCCATGGTCTTCCCACCTTTGTCCTGATTAAGACCAAGGCAGGAACACTTGCAGAGCAGGGATTTTTCCAACCCAGATACTAACTGAGGGCCTCAATTGATCAACTAGTACCCAGATAACAGCATCATGCATTACTGATAAGATGGCAGACTTGACACTTGGAGAGATTAACAATTTTGGGGGGCTTGTTTAGGACTGAGTAGGGAAGGATCCTCATTCAAGGCAATCATTACCTTATTAAAGAAGGTGACATTTGAGAGATTTACTGTGAGGGTGGGAGGTGACTATGAGCCACCCCTTTGCCCTTTCCTTTGAAGCTCCTCTTGACTAGTTGGCAGATCTTGAGGGTGAGATTTCCATCCTTTTGAAGAAAGCCCTGCAATTCTATGTGCCTGGGGAGTCGGGAGTTTTGGCTATAGGATTTCCATTGACAATAAGGGATTTAATTTTCTCAGGACTAAATTAAGTCAGGACTGCTTCCAGGTTTGGTGATAGATGTTGGACCCTCCACTACCCTCAATAAATTCACCTCTGAGGGAAAGAAAAGCAACACACTGACAGAGGCACTCAAATCTTAGTTACATTTCTTTAGGACTAGCAGGTCAAATTTTGAAAGTTGAATTCTGTTGCTGTTGCTGCTGGAACTCTACTTTGTTTAGTCTTCTAATAAACCACTGATGTGGCAGAGAGCGTTCACATCTATCTTCCCCCCTCCCCCCAACCCTGCAAACTAGGGGAGCTTTCCTGATTGGACAAGCTGTCCTTATGGAGGACCCCACTCATGACAAGTGCCAGCCCAATTGAAAGACCCTGCGCTACCTCCACACTAACAGTTGCTATGTCTCTTATGAATTGAAACCTATGTGCCTTTGCTCTGTAGCTCTCCAAAGCACATAATCCAAGGAGTAGTGATTAACGCAGGTATGATCTGATGCTGGATTAAAGTAGTCTTGTGCTGTTCCATAACATACACTTCAGATAGACGTAAACTTTCATATTTTGTTTTAAAGATTCCATCAGCCTAAACAGCCAACCAAACTGACTGATAACAACATCAACTTTTAAAAATACAGGCTCAGATTTTCTGGTGGCCAGATAATTGTTTCTGAAGCATAGATGGGAGATACACAGGGCTTCCCTGTCAAATCCCGAGTGTAACAAACTCCGAAGGAATTACCTAGGCAATTGGAGATTTCACTGGGCAATTCTCCCACTCCTTTGACCCTCTGAATCTCTCCATTTAAATCAAAGAATTTGGAGGCTTCTGCTGCAGTTAAATAAATAACTATTTATAAAACATTAGTCTGTTAAGTACCAAGCCCAACTCCTCAGTAGCTAGTCAAATCTCACATACTTCCCTTGCAAGTGTCCAACTACATCTTTCCCAAACCCCTTAAATTCCCGTAACTTGCTGCAACACATCCCCTCTACCCACTGAACTCTGCATCCCTGCCTGTATCCCTGATACATGCCCCCAACTCTTCTGGTACTTAACACTCACCTGCCACCACACCTAACACCTCCCCACCATCCCACTTCCTAGACCCCAACACCACACCTTTCCCTGCCCCAATACTCCCTTTCCCCACTGACATATCTTAGTAATAACTCAATATCCCTCCTCATCACTGAAGACCTCTCTGCACCAGGGTGTGACAATCCCCTGTCCCATTACCAAACCTGAACATCTCTGACCCACTGCCATAGCCGACAATCCTCTCAGCCCAGAGCAGACATCATCTCAGCATGCACCCCCTGCTGAACCCAATATCTCTCATCCTCCATGACATACCCTAAACACTCCATCACCTGCCTGACCCTTGCCATACTGCGATTCAGAGGGTCAAAGGGGTAGGAGAATTGCCCAGTGAAATCTCCAATTTCCTAGGTAATTCCTTCAGAGTTTGCTACATTTGGGATTTGACAGGGAAGTCCAGGTGTTCCGGCTTTCTCCCACAATCCAAAGATGTGCAGGTTAGGTGAATTGGTCATGCTAAATTGCTCATAGTGTTCACATTAGGTGCATTAGTCAGGGGTGAGAGTAGAATAATAGAGTAGGGCAATGGTCTGGGTGGGTTACTCTTCAAAAGGACAGTGTGGACTTGTTGGGCTGAAGGACCTATTTCTGCACTGGAGAGATTTTTTTAAAAGTGCAGAACTCTTTATTTTCATAAAAAAGGAGTGAAGATGCAATCTACATGGGAGTGCCCCTTTTCAGAAAACCTGGCCCATACGAATGCAGAATGAAAGAAGAGTGTAAAATAAAACTATTTTCAAGTAGAGTCAGTTCATTGGAGTTTTCAATATTTTTTCACACAGTTAAGGTATTGAATTAAACAAAGTCCAGAGTATTGCACAGGGAATAATGCCAGGCCTGACATTGTGTTCTCCACTCACAGAACGTTTCCTTGATCAGTAAGCTTCAAATAAGAGTTTTCTTTGGAGTATCTAAGCAGATTTAATGTAGACATATTTCTAAAGAATCCAAATACTGCCCTTCAGCCCCAGAATGTCAGAGGTGAGATTTTTTTACTTACTGCAATGTTAGAGTTTGAAGCAGAACCTAGCTCCACTCAGATTTCACTCATACATTCTGAATAATTGAAAATTGTCAAGTAGCTTTCTCCCCTTTCCCCTGGAACCATGTTTGGAGAGGTTTCTCTGTAACCCTAGGAATACTGTCTATCACACTCGCACAAAATCTTAGCAGAACTCTGGCCAGCTGATAACCATGAGCACTATCAAGGCCAAGGGCAAGAACCAAAAAATTAATTGGACTAAATAAAGAGTCTCTAAGGTGATTATTTACTTTGACAATTATGGAATTGGTTTTTTTGGGGGACCTGAAGAAAATTACAATTTCTGTGGACCACCTTGACTTTCACAGGTGGATTAGTGTAATAGTTACTGAAGTGCCTCAATGATTGATTCTCTTGGAATAGGTTATACAATCAGCATTATCATCTGTTATCAATTTTAAATCATTGTACTTAAGAATATTAAAATTTCAGATCTTCATTTCTTTCGAGAACAAAACTAGATAAATTCTAAATATGCACGCAAACATAAATGCAATGACAGATCAACAAAATACCACAGTTGAAATAAATGAGTTCTGAAAATGCTGAGCAGCAGTGGAGAGAGAAACAGTTAACATTTCAGGCTGATGACCTTTCATTGGGTAATAAAATGAAATAACTCTTAACTTCTTCAGGACAATGAATAGGCAATTTCAAACTGTGTTATGGTCACTCAGTTAAAATACATAACTACATCAAACATATAGCTAAATGTAAATCTGATGCTTTATTTGAGTAAAACTTTGGATTGTCAGTGGAAAACTAATAGATACCTTTTTGAGACTGCAGGAAAGAATGATCTCCTAGAAGGGAAAGCACAACATGCCACAAAGTAAGACAGATGGTAGGTTGTCGATCAAGATGAGAAAGATTTTGATAGTGAGATAAAGTTGGAGACCAGTTGGTAGAGGTATTGCTTAGTAAATAATATCATGTCAAAAAGTGTGATGTAGGTGCCACAAACTCTTCATGGTACAGAAAGAAAGAGAAACATAAGGATCTCACTGACAGCTTTTGCAGTGCAAGTTCCATTTGAGATCATAGGAGATAATCCAAGAACAACACTGCATAAGGGAAGTTTAAAGGCAGAGTCTTTAAGATTTAGTAATAGAATTTATTCTTTGTGTTTTACGACTGAAAACAGAAATATGTCAAAGCGGATGCAGAAGTGACCAAGACATGGATTGAACAATTAGATGTGAATGTTCAGATTTCAGCTACTATAATACTTATTGCTGACAGTGTAATGCTTATAAAGTCTTCAGCATTCTGGCAAACAGCTTGATATGGATAAACTGGGGTACATGACTGGAGATAATGAGCTAGCCAGTCATTGAGCTAATTGACTTGATTAAATACCTACACAGTGCACAGTAAAGTATTGTATTTATTGCAGGATAAAATATTATCCATTCTAACTTCAGGATTGAACTGTAAGCTGGTTAGTATGAGCAGTAGACTGTGGTTCCCTAAAAGAAAAGTTAGTGTTTTGCAAATTCAGGAAGTCAAGTATCAATTCCTGATATAATGGTTGAACAGGTCTTGTTTTTTTCTCAGTTTATCCTAATTATAGCACATATGTTCATCTGAACTGGTTCCTGGCAGTAGTTGGTCCTTTTCCTTGCTTATTGTCTGTGATTTTCTGCTCAACAAGTAAAGGAATTCTACTCTCAGAGGCGATGATGTCTTATAGCCATGGCATATTCAGCAGCTTTGGCTCATTACCATCTATTATCACAATGGTGGCATGCATTGCCTGTGATTTTGGTATCCTATAACTTCCTTTGTTACCAAAAGAATTAAGACTGACAAATGTCAGCCAACTCTTATAAACCATCTTGCTAAATGGATAACATACATTGTTAGATAGGAACAAGATAGAAAGAATATTGTTACTGAACATAGATAGTGATACTTGATTATTCAACAGAGTGATTAGTCCACTTAATACCAGCATTAAGAAAGCAGATGTATGATTTTCACTTGAATATATTCAACAGTTTTACCAATCCCATCATCATATAATTACAGTACAAATATGAATAATGCAATGTGAATGGAACAACCAGTCCACTTTGAACCTGTCAAAGTGCTTACTCCATTGTGCATTGAGACTTCTGAAGTCACATTAAATTACTTTAATATCATCAACCATTTTGTCCTAAGCCAAGTCTTATTTTTCAATAATCCTTTGTTTCTAACTTTTCACATTTTATTTATTGAAGTAACTCCACAGAGTTATCCCATTACCAAGTCACCCTTTATTTACACATGAACAGTCCTTATCTCTAGTACTGCCTTTTCAGAGTCAGCTATCAGAGTATCAGTTTGTCTAATATTCCCCTTTTTAATCTGTCAGCCAGAGGTCTCTGGTTGGACCAGATTATAGGCCCCAATCAGGGAACTCAAATTCTATGACATTCAGCTGGCTGACCTCATTACAAACACTACATTTATAAGTAATGACAGACTTCTGATGATTTGATTGTAAATCAATGGAATAAGATAGACAAATTACTTTTCCTTATTTGATGACTGGAATAACAAAAACCTCTCACCATTGGCACCTTGAAGTATTGCTTATTTCACTGTTACATCAACACTCTTAGTCTGTATTGTACTCCACCCGAATTAGGTCCTGACTGCTTATTAAAACATAGGATTGAATATAAACCCAAAACTTTGAAAGAATGGCTCACTGTTCACTGGGTTACCTGAATTGATAGAGCATCAACTGGTTAATCTGAAGGTCCTGTGTTCAAGCCCCTGACTCAACAATGCTTTTAAAAAAAAACTGATGAAGTTGAGATCCAAGTAAGGGTTACATACTGTTATCCAGCTGAAGGACTGCATTTACCTGGTTCAAATCTTACCTATCTGATAAGAGTGAGAAATTCATGTTTATGGTGATCAGTCCTTGAACATAATCACAACATGCTGCACAATGTACTTTTAACAAAAGATCATCTAAGTTTAATATGCACAAAAGGAAAGAAAAACACAAAGGTCAGAATATTTCCATTTTCAGTTAAAGTGTATTGCCAAAGATTCATCAAGCCCTGGCCACCCCACAGCTCCAAGTGAACCTAACCTTGCTAACCAGTCTCCCATAGGGAACCTTGTCGAACACCTTACTGAAGTCTATATGGATCACATCTACCACTCTGCCCTCATCAATCCTCTTTGTTACTTCTTCAAAAAACTCAATCAAGTTTGTGAGACGTGATTTCCCGTGCACAAAACCATGTCAAATATCCCTAATCAGTTCTACCATTGCGGGAAGGAAATCGCAAACCCACACCTTGTTCTGGACTCGATGTGACTGCAGACTCACAGCATTGTGGTTGACTCTTGGCTGTGCTCTCGGCAATTACAAAGGGGCAATAAATGTTGGCTCAGCCAGTGACATCCTCATATCATGAAACAAAACATAAAACACCCATTTGCAAACTTCAGTTCCTCCAAAGTCATTAAGTCAGAGTTTTTATAACATGAAATGAGGCCTTGTGACTTATCATATAAGTGCTGGTCATCAAACATCCATCTATTCTCATCCCAATTTCGAGCACTTGGCCCATTGCCTTGCCTACAGCATTTTCAAGTGATTATCCAAATAGTTCTTAAATTTCTTGAGAGTTCCTGCCTTCACTACCTTTTGAGGCAGTAAGTTCCAGACACTCACAACACTCTGGGTGAAAAGATTTTCCTCAAATCTCTTCTAAACTTCTTGCTCCTTACTTTAAACTGTATTGCCTGCTTATTAACCCATGCATGTAGGGTCAACAACAAGACCATTCTTGAAACACTGCAGTCCACTTGCTGTAAGCAGACATACAAAGTTATTAGGGAGGGACTTCAAAGATTTTTATCAAGTGACATGGCAGGAATGGATATATTTCCAAGTTAGGATGGCGAATGGTTTGGAGAAGAACTTTCATGTAATGGTGATCCCATATATCATTTACCTTTGTCCTTCTAGATAGAAGTGGTCATGGGTTTGGAAGATACTGCTCTTGAGCACGAATGCGTATCTTCACTTCACTCTTCTTCACATGATAGAGAAAGTTAAACTAGCTACAGTCAATGGACAGCTCAGCATGAGACAGCCAGTCATTCCATAATTGTTCTAGAAACAGTCAGATATGGAGCCGCAGGTCAAGGAAATCTCAGCTAGTGAATACATAGTCAAGGGTCAACTGGTTGAAAATTTCATTGGCTTCCTAGACTCATGGTGAATTTATTGCCCATGCCTAGTTGGTCTTGAGAAGGTGGAGGTGAGCTTCATCTTGAAGTGCTGCAGTCCCATGCTACCTACCAGGCTATAGGTAGACCCCAATGTCCACAGGGAAGGAGTTCCAGGATTTTGACCTAGTGACACTCAAGCATTTGAGGTATACTTCCAAGTCAGGATGGTGAGTGACTCGGAGAGGAACGTGCAGGTGGTAGTGTTCCCCTGTACCTGCTGCCCTTGTCTTTCTGGATGGAAATGGTTGTGGTTTTGGAAGGTGCTGTGTAAGAATCTTTGATGAATTTCTGTAGTGCGTTGTGTAGATAGCACATACTGCTCCTACTGAAGATCTATGGTGGAGATGCGCTGCCAATATCGCAGCTGCCTTGTCCTGGATGTTTCAAGCTTCTACAGTGATGTTGGAGCTGCACTCATCCAGGCCAATGACACTATTCTACCATGCTCCTGACTTGCACCTTGTGAATGGTGGACAGCAATTGCGGAGTTAAGAGATGAGTTATTCACTGCAGTATTCTTAGCCTCTGACCTGGTCTTGTTGCCAATGTGGTCAAGTGACAAGTCCACTTGAGTTTCTGATCAGTGGTGACCTCAGGATGTGTATAGTTGGAAATTCAGTATTAGTAACCCCATGTATGTCAAGAGATAATGTCTATCCAATTGTCTCTTATTGAAGATTATCATTGCCTGACATTTGTGTGGTGCAAATGTTCCCTGCCACTTTTCAGCCCAAGATTGAATATTGTCCAGATCTTGTTGCATTTGAACATGGACTGCTTCAGTATCTGAGGAGTCGCAAATGGTGTTGAACATTGCACAATCATCGGCGAAATCCCCTTATGATGAAGGGAAGGTAATTGACGAAGTAGCTAAAGATGGTTAGGCCTATGACATTACCCTGAGAAATTCCTGCAGAGATGTCATGGAGCTGAGATGACTGACCTCCAACAACCACAACCATCTTCCTATGTGCCAGATATGACATCAACCAATGGAGATAACTCCTGTTCCCATTGATTCCAGTTTTGCTCGGGCTCATTGATGTCACACTCTGTTGAATGTGGTCTTGATGGCAAGGCCTATCCTCTCACCTCACTTCTGGAATTCAGGTCTTTTGTCCATGTTTGATCTAAGCTGTAATAAGGTCAGGAACTGGGTGGCCCTAGTGGAACACAAACTAGGCATTACTGAGCAGGTTATTGTTCAGCAGGTGCTGTTTGATAGCACTATTGATGTCACTTTGCATCACTTTACTTACATGGAGAGTAAGCTCGAAGAGGCAATAGTTGGCCAGATTGAATTTGTCCTGCTTTTTATGTACAGGACATACGTGCGCAACTTTTTACATTGTTGAGTAGATGCCAGTGTTGTAACTGTAGTGGAACAGTTTGGCTAGGGAAGCAGCAAGTTCTGCAGCACAGGTCTTCAGTACTATTGCCGAAATGTTGTCTGGATAAAACGCAAGATTCCCACTCAACCAACAAGTAGAAGTTCAGTGTCCACATGCTTCTTCACAAATTTTCTGGCAGTTTGAGAATAAGGATTTGCTCATACAGATTGAAGATGGACTGTATAAAATTCCATGGAAAACACCAGCAAGATAGCATGATCAATTCAGAACATGATCAAAAGAGATTGTTTGGCTCAGAGATTGAAGATATTGCAAAAAAAATTTCTCATTTGAACAGGAAGGAAATTTATGAGATTAAAGGGTGACCAGTTAATGGAGCAGAGTGATTGTCTACTTCAGTAGAAAAGAGATCCTCTGTGAAGGAAATTCACAAGGTAAGAGGTCTCCCAGTTTACTGGAACTTTACAGACCTCACACTCTCAAGAACAGAATCAAGGTGAATGGGCTTCAAGTAAAAAGAACTCCCAATCTTCCATGTCTGAAAATAAGTGAAACCATCAGACTGTCTCAACTTGTGAAGACAGACACTTGGGGGTGGTGGGGAGGAAGGGAAATGGGTGGTGGTAAATGTATTGTTTTAATTCGTTTGTGAGATGTCGGTGCCAATCTCGCAACTGTGGCCAGCAGTTATTGCCAATTCTTAGATGCCCTGATATGGTGGTGCGAGCTGACTTCTTGAACCGCTGCAGTCCACTTTCTGTGGGTTCATCCACAATGCCTTTCAGGGAGGAATTCCAGGTTTTGACCCCACGACAATGAAGGAACAATGATATATTTCCAAGTTAGGGTGGTGAGTGGCTTGGAAGGGAACTTGAAGGTGGTGATGTTCTCATGTATCTGCTGCCCTTGTCATTCTAGATGTAATGGTTTGGAAGGTGATTTTGGAAGATCTTGTGTAATTATATCCATTAATGTATAAATATAAATAATGGAAAACATCATAGGAGAGATACAATATAAGATGTGTGGCCTTGACAGGGTTTAATACTAAGTGTATTAAGCATCACTCATAGAGTCATAGAGATGTACAGCATGGAAACAGACCCTTCGATCCAACCTGTCCATGCTGACCAGATATCCCAACTCAATCTAGTCCCACCTGCCAGCACCCAGCCCATGTCCCTCCAAACCCTTCCTATTCATATACCCATACAAATGCCTTTTAAATGTTGCAATTGTACCAGCCTCCACCACTTCCTCTAGCAACTCATTCCATACATGTACCACCCTCTGCGTGAAAACATTGCCCCTTTGGTCCCTTTTATATCTTTCCCCTCTCACCCTAAACCTATCCCCTCTAGTTCTGGACTCCCTGACCCCAGGGAAAAGACATTGTCTATTTACCCTATTCATGCCCCTCATAATTTTGTAAACATCTACAAGATCACCCCTCAGCTCCAGGAAAAAACAGCCCCAGCCTGTTCAGCCTCTCCCTATAGCTCAACATCCTTGGAAATCTTTTGTGATCCCATTCAAGTATTGCAACATCTTTCCGATAGGAAGGAGACCAGAATTGCATGCAATATTCCAACAGTGGCCTAACCAATGTCCTGTACAGCCTCAACATGACCTCCCAACTCCTGTACCCAATACACGACCAATAAAAGAAAGCATACCGAGCGCCTTCTTCACTATCCTATCTGCCTGCGAATCCACTTTCAAGGAGCTATGAACCTGCACTCCAAGGTCTCTTTGTTCAGCAACACTCTCTAGGACCTTACCATTAAGTGCATAAGTTCTGCTAGGATTTGCTTTCCCAAAATGCAGCACCTCACATTTATCCAAATTAATCTTCATCTGTCACTTTGGCCCATTTGATCAAGATCCTGTTGTAATCTGAGGTAACCTTCTTCGCTGTCCACTACACCTCCAAGTTTAGTATCATCTACAAACTTGCTAAGTGTACCTCTTATGCTAGCATCCAAATCATTTATATAAATGACACAAAGTAGAGGACCCAGCACCGATCCTTGTGGCACTCCACTGGTCACTGGCATCCAGTCTGAACAACAACCCTCCACCCCCACTGCTGTCTTCTACCTTTGAGCCAGTTCTGTATCCAAATGGCTAGATCTCCCTTTATTCCGTGAGATCTAACCTTGTTAATTAGTCTCCCATGGGGAACCTTGTCGAACGCCTTACTGAAGTCCATATATATCACATCTACTGCTCTGCCCTCATCAATCCTCTTTGTTACTTCTTCAAAAAACTGCAGATGCTGGAGATCAGAGCTAAAAATGTATTGCTGGAAAAGCACAGCAGGTCAGGCAGCATCCAAGGAGCAGGAGAATCGACGTTTCGGGCATGAGCCCTTCTTCAGGAATGAGGAAAGTGTGTCCAGCAGGCTAAGATAAAAGGTAGGGAGGAGGGACTTGAGAGAGGGGCATTGGAAATGTGATAGGTGGAAGGAGGTTAAGGTGAGGGTGATAGGCCGGAGTGGGGGTGGGGGCGGAGAGGTCAGGAAGAAGATTGCAGCTTAGGAAGGTGGTGCTGAGATCGAGGGTTGGGACTGAGACAAGGTGGGGGGAGGGGAAATGAGGAAACTGGAGAAATCTGAGTTCATCCCTTGTGATTGGAGGGCTCCTAGGCGGAAGATGAGGCACTCTTCCTCCAACCGTCGTGTTGCTATGGTCTGGCGATGGAGGAGTCCAAGGACCTGCATGTCCTTGGTGGTGTGGGATGGGGAGTTGAAGTGTTGAGCCACGGAATGGTTGGGTTGGTTGGTCCGGGTGTCCCAGAGGTGTTCTCTGAAATGTTCCGCAGGTAGGCGGCCTGTCTCCCCAATATAGAGGAGGCCACATCGGGTGTAGCGGATGCAATAAATGATGTGTGTGGAGGTGCAGGTGAATTTGTGGCGGATTTCCCATGCACAAAGCCATGTTGACTATCCCTAATCAGCCCTTGCCCTTCCAAATACATGTACATCCTGTCCCTCAGGATTCCCTCCAACAACTTACCCACCACCAACGTCAGGCTCACTGGTCTATAGTTCCATGGCTTGTCCTTACTACCCTTCCCAAAGAGTGGCAACACATTAGCCAAGCTCCATTCTTCTGGCACCTCACCTGTGACTATCGATGATACAAATATCTCAGCAAGAGGCCCAGCAATCACTTCTCTAGCTTCCCACAGAGTTCTAGGGTACACTTGATCAGGTCCTGGGGATTTATCCACCTTTATGCATTTCAAGCCATCCAGAACTTCCTCCTCTGTAATATGGACATCTTGCAAGGTTTCACTATCTATTTCGCTACTTTCTAGATCTTCCATATTCTTTTCCACAGTAAACACTGATGCAAAATACTCGTTTCGTATCCCTCCGTTTTCCGCGGCTCCACACAAAGGCCATCTTGCTGATCTTTGAGGGCCCTATTCTCTCACTCAATCTCATGAAGTCATATTGACTTGGGTGAGAGAATTGCTTTTGATTGTGAAGGTGATAAACCTACTAACTCAGTCACAAGTATTCTATCAGTAACAACTTTATATCCCATTGTAATTTCTACCTGCTTGCTAACATTCAATAAACTACATCTTATTGAAGAAAAAAGCCTGTTCTCGTTAGACTGCTATGTGGATTTCCTTTGCCACATTATTATGGGGGATCACACCCCTTAGATCTGAACCTAAAAGGAGGATGGAGACAGCAAGCTACTTTTGATACTCGATGTACCTTACATCAATGTGATTGGGTTGAGGATCTATCAAACAACAAATCACTCCCTGAAGAAGAGCAGATCATTTCTCAATGTAACCAAGATATGAAGCACAAGGGGAGTGTTGGGAGGTGGAAAGATGCTGAAGGCTAAAGTGCACAGGGTAGTGGGAAGACACCCAGAATGGGTGGCCCTTGAGGTGACTTACCTTCAGGAAAGGAACCCTGTGAAGGAGATAGCCACATCCTTTCCCAGCTGAGGTCTCAATAGGCTAACCAATCCAGCTTCCAAACCATCACGATTCTGCTTTCCAGCTACAAAATTGAAAGATACTCTTAAGGGGCCAGTTAATTGGAGGTTATTTGGCATGAGGGCCAAAGAACCACCTGAAGCTTTGCCCACTGCCCATTTAAATTGTAAACAGGACGGGGTGGGCAGACAGACTGCAGTATGGCACCAACAGAATCTTATGGGGACATCTCTCTTCTATGGTGCAAACTCACCTTCAGGTGACTGGAACATTCAGCCCTTAACCTAGTTGGACAAAGAAATTTTATCAGTCCATCATTTTTTCAGTCTGGAATTCTCCATCCTCATGTTTAAATTTGAATTTTTATATTTTCATCTTGACGGTAAATACTTTTATTTATAACACCAGCTAACTACTGATGCCTGAATTAAAAACTATACAAAAGTGATTTTTAAATAATTATGTTTTATAAAGTCCTTACCTAGTGCATGCTAAGGAATTTTAATTTTCACTTGATATCTAATTCAATATCATAAACAATTATAGTTTAAGAAAGAATATTTAAGAAAATACTCCTTATGGTTGCTAACTTTGACAATTACCTAAATGATCTATACAGTACAATTAAATGCTGCAGTAAAGTAGACTTGCACGACAAATATTCTTAATTATTAATGAAAGAAATTTCATCCTGGAATTACCTGAGAAATGAATAGTTTCCACCACTGGTAAATGGTTTCCATCGCCTGTGGATGTTTTTGGTTCTGGAGTTGCATATTGAGAATAATCTGGAAATTTAAATCACATAAACCTTAACAAAGTCACTGCATGGTAGTTTGACTTCTAAAACAATTGTTAAAGCAAAATGGACTTGCATGGTTACTTTAAACTTCTTTTTCTGTAATCCATAATCTTACATTTATTCCATTAGACTTCTCTCTTGGGTGTCCCCTTTCAAGTCCTAAAAGCTAAAGCTTCTCCATTATTTCCTGAAACTCAGACATCGAACACTATGGAATTAGTCTTTTGGTTGCTCTGTACTGTCTTTAATTCCAAACATCTTCCTTTTTGTTTTGATCAAAACTGTACACATCCAAACAGGGGAGTTTAACTGAGTGGAATCCTTCACATGGAACCAGAGTGAGCCTGATGGGCTGAATGACCTCGTTCTGTGCTGTAAATGAGTCCGTAATATCACCAAAGGCAGCCCAATTAAAGCACTCTACATTTGATCATAGCCTTTTCTTACTTATATTCCAATATTTTGTGTTCATTGTCCATCATGCTGTTGATTTCCTGCTCTAGTGCCTAAACCTACAGAATGTTGAATCTGCACACATCTGACTAAGAGCTTTCCCAACCAGCAGAAATACAGTAAGAGCAACAACAAATACAGTTAAAGCAACATCAACTTCATGAGTGTATAAATTGTCTACTAAGTACATGACAGAAAAGATATCTTCCCTTAAATTTCTAACATGATGAGAAGTCCCACATCATGCTTGTTACATTCCACCTCCTGCAGAATTATACTCTTTACAGGAACCAGGCCAAGTCACATCCAGAGTTCAATATGTTTGCTTGTTCTGAATTCAATTTAAATTCAGTTCAATTAATTGAATTTTAACATCCAACATCCATCAAAAGTCATTTCCCTTGCTCTCTTCCCTTAACTGACTCCGGTGATTCATATTCCCAGGCACGCCAAGCCAAATATTCTAATGGACCTAAAATGCCATAGGTTCCATCCGGTTGACATATCAGTGAGTTCCACCACATCCTGCCTGAAGGCTAAAAGGGGACTTTTTTTCCCTGGTTGCTGTCTGCTCCTCTCTCTCATCCAGTTTCCCTGAATTAAAGGCAGTTGCTCCTTTTTTTGGTATTCATGTGTAAAAGCTGAAATTTGAGTTTACCTAGGACTTGTCCTGTTCCCTTGGCTTGCCACAAGGTCAAAGAAGCAGGAGGTCAGCTTGTCAACTGTGTTTGCAAATCCCTCTAAATCCTGCCCCTTGCTATCTCTAATCCTCTCCAACTCCACAATCTTTCGAGATATCTTTGTTCCTTCAATTCTGGCCTCTTGTTCACTCACAATTGGCTACAAGTGAGTGGAGATCATATAGAAGAGTGAGGCGACATGGAAGGACTTACAGAAAATGAAGACAAGTTAAAACAAAAATCGCCAACTTCCACAGCTCCTGAAGGTAAGTAATCAGCTTGAAGCCCTGGTTAAAGGTGTCAATAGAGTTATATAAATGGTTTGGAAAGACAGGTGATGAGTGAGTGAGAAACTCAGCATTCAATATATGGCGCCAAAGCAGAATAGTCATCAAGAATGCCAATAGAGTATTCAATAATGTAGTTAATGCGATAACGTATAAAACAAAAGTGATCAAATACAGAGATCCTGTGCAGAAAATTGTGTAAGAGCTTGAAGCACTAATGTAATAAAAACTGGAAGGCAGTGCACAATACAATTACAATTGGTCACCTTTTAATGTTAATAAGTTAAAATAACTTCCGGGCTGATTCTTCGCAATGTGATATCTAAATGACTACATCCTTTCCTGGGCTCAAACAGAACTCATAAGCCAGTGGGAAAATAATTCATTGACAATGAACGTATCTGAAAAATATACCTAGGTTTTATAACTTGAGGTCGGACAAGTGATTGGGGAGGCGAGCATTTTGTTCTTAAAGTTCATCGTTCTCCTGTTTCAGCCTCTTCCAATTAAAAAATTCATAAACAGATCGGATGTCGTGCTGCAGTACCTGCTTCAATTCAAACTACAACCGGCAGCATCCGAGCGTAACCCTTTAACCTTAGCACGCAGTCTGCCCAAAAAAAAACACTCACCACACACACGTTCTACCAGAATGTCCGCAACAGCAATCTTAACCGGAAGTATATTTGTTTCGAATATTAAGACTACATTTAGAACCCCAGAAGCAGTCCATGTCTGAGCTCCTCAAGTCATCCCTTTCCAACCCTACCTTCCAGACCCAGCATGATGCAGGATAGATGTCATTTCACAGAAACAACTTTCCACTCAGACACAGCTGACGGATGTTCACCTCACATCATCAACAGATCTCCAAGGAAACCTCATTATTGTTCGAAGTGACAACAGTGAATCCTGCACATAAATTTGCCTAGCAAATATATTCCAGATTCCTAAACCGGATATTTACTTAAAACACACACACAAATTCTTGCAGCTATGCATTGTATCCAAGGTGTTTTAGAATTTTCCGTGTTTGATGAGTGTCTGTGGTCAGGAGCAGGCGAGAAACTGCAATGAGATGGCTAGGTATCATCAGAGAAGCCGAAAAGACGGTGTATGCAGCACTGTCTCCGGCAGCCATCCCCCAGTGAATTCGTTCGCAGTGTATCAGCTGCGTACCAACCCATGGCGATGCACCATTTCTCACAACACAGGGAGGACCGCGCAACTTCCGAAAGGGAACCCGTAGCTGCTCACACGCAGCTCCCGGTCGTTCCAATTGCATTTATATCAATTCATTATCCAGTTCCAAATCGAACACAACAACCGCCCACAACCCCGGTTCCCGGCTGGAAATCAAACAGTCTGGAGCATTTACCTGATTCGACCTGAACCCAAAAGGAGACAAGCAAGAAGATAACGGAAGGAGTCTGTTTTATTATTAGGCCAGCCATCTCCAACTAAGATGATGGCTTTTCTTTTGGATGAGATCTCCTCTGGTCGTCTTCTGTTAATGGAACCTTTATTTCCCAATCTCAGAGATCTCTTCTCCTAGGACCTCCTCTCCCTCTTTTTCTCCTCCTGACCCTCCTGAAGGTTACAATGTGTGCATCAAGCAATCGACAGTCCTCAAGAGGGAACCCTTCTCTCAAACAACACCTACGTTCCTGACACCTACTGGCTTGTTGGACAAAGAGTTAGTGGGGAGAAAGTGTCATACTGGAAGTGTCATGATTGGATACAACAGAAATCTGTATCTACCTAAACTTCATGAACATAGCTGTTACAAAAAAGTGTCCCAGATCAGATTCTTATTCTTGATCAAACAGCCGTATTGTTGGTCTGAATAAATATTTAGTTTTTTTTACAAAAACAAGATTATTACTGGCAGTACAACAAGATCTTTTATCTTATAAATCTTGCAATTTTTATTCATTATGATTTGGACAGAACTACATAAATCCAATTTTGTTTCTGTTTGGACAATCATGACTTAATGACATAGAAATAGTCATTGCTGTTCCACAGTTCAGTAAGATCATGCATTTTCTGTACCTCAATTCCATTTATTAGCTTGAGTTCAATATTACTTGATGCCGTACCCACAAAATGCTATTGATCTCGATACTGAAAGCTCACAATGTTCCAGCTCCTATCAGTTTGAGAGTGGGAGAGTCAGTAGTGCTAGATTTGTTTGTGTGGAATTGACCTTTTTGATATGATTCTTACATATCCTAGATTTAATTTGAAGATTTGAGCCCTCATATTCCTTGTATGTTTGATGTGAGATACACAGATCACTGGAAAACGGTCAATTGTCCCATTTGTCCAGGGATTCCACCCACCTTCCACAGAAGAACCACCAGAAATTGCAGGAAAATACTTAATACATTTTAGCTGTAACACTGTACATAACCTCAATTTACTTTTCCCCCACTCAACTTCCTAAATTGCACATTACCAGCTGTTTTACAAATTATTACATGCTCTATTTTTCCAAATACAACTTAGCTACAACTGTAGTTGATATGATACACCACAAGCAGTTATTGGAAAATCCAAGTGTTCAGGTCGACAGAACAGGAATCAGAGACACTGTATAGAATGAGGGGAATACAAGAGAAAATGAAAAGAAAGCATATCAGGAAATTGTATTAACGTAATATTTAGAGTGGGCTTTAATGGCGATTGTAAAAGAGAGGAAAGAATAAGGGGGAAAAGAAAGATTATAACAGTTGTGAGAATTAATTAGACACCCCCTGTTCAAGGGCAACTAGAAATGGGTAATAAATGCTGTCCATTCAGCGACATCCCTGTCTCATGATTGAATTTTTTTTTAAATCAATGAAATGGGTTCCAAGGGTAAATTCTTTGATTTTTGGAAGGAATGGTTGGAATACCCCATACAATTAATGACATCCTTGTCATACGTTACACCCCTTCCCATGATCACAACCTGTCCCAAGTTTAACAGCCTGTGGTAGCTGCATCAGTCTATACAGCCAGCTATGAGCTCACCCTGAGAGTGGAAGAGAGTCATCTTCATCTGCAAGGGGCCACACATGATGATGATGATATCTATTCATCAGAGTGGTTGCACTATTCACGCACCAATGAGTCAGTCCTCAACATGCCATATCAGTAACACAGCCTTTAAAACAATGCTGTGTGAAAATATTACAAAGTCCATGAAATCAGCAGGATCATTACTGAGGTTATTATGAGCCTCCTGAGACACTGTTCCAGGTGCTCAGCTAGATCAGGACACATATTACAATGCTGTTCCACCAGGGTCGTCCAAGATACATATAGTTAGGAAACTAATAATCTGCCCCCACTGACAGGAAAAACTAGAATAGAGTGGTGCTGGAAAAGCACAGCAGGTCATGCAGCATCCAAGGAGCAGGAAAATCGACGTTTCGGGCAAAAGCCCTTCGTCAGGAAAAAGTGAAGTGTCCATCTATTGGCTATCAGTGAAAATGCTGGGCTGGGGAAGAATTTAAAATGGGAAAGTAAGGTTCATTAGTCATATTCCATGTCAGTACCATTGACATCAGTAGAACTGGGCAACAGGTTCTGCTGAGGGAGTATGAGAATTCAGGTGCTAAATTGAAAAGAGAATCTCAAAGGTAATAGTCTCTGGATTACTGTCTGAGCCATGTGATGAATTATATTGGAGAAGATACAGCTGAAAGACTGATGTGGGAGTGGTAGCTTCGAGTTCTTTGGCACTGGCAACAGTAAGGGGGTAAGTGGGATCTGTATGATTGGAAAAGTCCAAAGCTGAACCATGCTGAAAAGGATGTTCTCGCAAGCTGCACAATTAGAGAAACGCAGAAGATTTAAACAATCAAGAGAGTGTGGTGCTGGGGGCGGTGGGAGAGATCAAGCTTGAGCAGTTGTCAAGGCATAGAATCAAGGCAGGTAGAGGAGCAAAATAAAGGTCAAAGAATGGCAGGAAGAGAAGTCTGAAAAATTCTCAGAATATACCAGCTGTCAACACTATATCCCACAAAGGTAACAAGAAGCAAACTTGAAGACTGTGTCTTAGAGTGTGTAACATTGATGACAAGAATGAATTGTGCACATTGAAATGAACAAATATAATCTGATATCTATGACAGAGATGTGACTATAGGAGAAAAGAAGTATAAGAAGCTAGATAAATTGGAGGACTAGCACTTTCCCTCTGACCTTTCTATATTCAATTTGACTCTCATTAGTAATAACACATTGATATCTGCTATGGCAACAGTCTTCCAGCTTCATTTACCTCTCAACCTCGTGTCTTCCCTTTCTTCCTCATGGGAATGTACCTTGACACACTTTGACTAGCTTCACTTGAAAGAAGATAAGGAAAGAAAAAAGAAAATCACAAACCAGCTTCTGTTGTGAGAACAGTAACAATAATTGTTCATAAAAATAATTAAACACCATTATTCATTAGGAGTTTTTCTATCAATCTCTGATTTCAATTTACTTGGACCAGACCTTTCTCATCCCGTTGAAATTGGCCTCCCAGATTAATTACTGTTACTTCAGACTGCTCCTTCTGTCTTTCCAAGGCCACCCTAAAACTCATTACATAATGATTCCTGTCCTGTAAATGTTCTTCTACTGTCAATTTAACCATTTTGCACATCTCATTCCCAGATCCAGCAATCCCTCATTTCCTGTGTGGACTGGAAACATACTGATATAGGAAACATTCATGAATACATCTTGGAAGCTTGATAATATAACTATCCCAGTCTATATAAAAATAATTAAAGCCCCCATTTTAACAACCGTATGGTTTTGCATATCTGTAATTGCCTTGCAAATTTATTCTTACATATCTATATGGGTAGTAAGCAATGAAAGAGCTGAATATGTGAATGATTGGTATAAGTCAACAGAGTGTAGATCAGGTTGGTACAGAACAATTTGCAATAAGCATACTTTATCCATTAAACTTACCATATTCCTAATGGATAATTTTATCTCAGCAGCTACTATTAAATGAGATTTACCTTTTTGTGACCTCTGTCCCTAGCTTCTGCTTGTCACATAGACAGCATTAAGAATAGTTATCAGCTCCTGGTATGCATGCTGCTTATTTCCAAGTGCAAGACAGAACCACCACCCTCTCCTCTGCACCCCTCCTCCTGTACCCCCAAACCTCATATTCAGCAGCATCTCCATATCACTTCCTGCTAAACTAGTAGGTACTGAATAGGCCTATTATTTGCTATGAGAAAGAATTTGAATAGTGTATAATGCTTCTCATCCTGCTGTATGTCTTAAAGGAACTTTAGTTAAGTACTTAGTTAAATACTTTTTGAACTGTTTTAATATGGAAATATGGTGACCAGTTTTGCACATAGCAATCTCCTTAAAACAGTAAACAACTGTTTGGATAATCTTGATCAAGAGTTAAGTATTAGTCAGGCTGCCAGGTACAACTGTCCTACTGTCCTTCAGAATAGTCCCAATGGATCTTTCACATCCACACAAACAATCAAATGGTTAAACAACTCATCAAAAGGACAGCAAACTGACAGTGCAATGCTCTGTAATATTGCACTGGAATGCTAGTTTTGATCTTTCTGCTCAGGTACTGGAATCACACTGAATCCAGACCTTGTCTTCAGAGGTGAGAGCGCTATGTATGTGATTACATCTGTGTTCAAATTCATTGAGTTTCCCAACAATCTATTAGTCTAGACAGACTTCGCACAGGCTGAAAAATAATTTTTGTGTTAAAATGAGGTTTGGATAGAAATTTTCAAAGCACTCAATGGCATTTTGACTTGGTGTGAAAATGTGGGTTTATGGTGCTTTTGTACTGTCACATCAATTTTTTTTCATTTAATAATACTGCAAACTGGATAAAATCCTAGTTCAGTATATGTAATGCCAAGGAAAATGCAAATTATCTGGTCATACTTTATCCATAAGACCAACAGTTTCAGGTGTCAATAGATACACTGTCAAGTTGACGAGTGCACAAGGAGTTACCAGCCTTGAAATAAATGTTGTTCATTGTCTGTCAATATATCAAACAAAGAACAAACACAGCACAACACAGGAATAGGGCTTTCAACCCATCAAGCCTGCAAACTGCACCTTTCTAAAATAAAAACCGCTTGCCTTTATGTGATCTGTATCACTCTGCCTACTCATGTATGTGTCAAGGTTCCTCTTAATCATTACTATTGTATCTGCTTCTACCATCACTTCTGCCAGCGCATTCCAGGCACTTCCCACCCTCTGTGTAAAAAATTTGCCTCTCTTGTCTCTTCTAAACTTTCCTCCTTTTACCTGAAACCTAAGTTCCTGAGAAATTGGCATATCTATCCTGGGAACAAAAAACCTCAGGCTATCCATTCTATCCATGCCTCTCATAATTTTGTAAACTTCTATTGGGTTACCTCCTCAGCCTTTGCCTAATCAAGTGAAAACAAACCAAGATTGTCTAAATTCTTCTCATAGCTAATACGTTCAAACCAGGCAACATTTTTTCAAGGTATCTTTATCGATCAGTGACCTGTGAAGCAGAAATCCCTAAGAAGAAGAAAAAAAGATTTGACGTCTGGCTGGTTTTTGAAAAGTTGAATTTTGGTAAATCTTAATCAGTAGGGTTGAGGGGGATGTGGTTATCGGACAAGTATTGTAGAAGGGGACGGTAAGAGATAGGTTAGAGGAAGGAGTTGTAAACAGTTGTCTGCTGATGTTGTTGGCTTGGCAGTTCTCCTTCCAACTGTTCAATTTTCCCTGGTCTTATACACCCAAAGCATTGGATTGTGTCATTGGCTTTAAAGATTGTCAATATATGCAATTCAAACTTGATTTGAATTTGTTTTTTTTTCAGAGTATAATTTAAAGTAATTGGCCTAATTCAAATCTGTTTTGTTGTTTCCAGGAAACCCAGCTAATCTGGCGTTTGACCAAGTGTTACATTGTTATCTTATTCAGAACCCTTGGTGCTGTGTCAAGTAGTTCTGCTAGCTTTTAACTCTCTTAAAGGTATAGTACACCCACATCTTCATAACAGGAGGAACAGAGGGATCTTGGGGTCCAAGTACATATATATCCCTCAAAGTTGCCACCCAAGTTTATAGGGTTGTTAAGAAGGCGTATGGTGTGTTGGCTTTTAATAATGGGGGCATTGAGTTTAAGAGCCATTCCATAGAGCCCTCGTTAGACCACACTTGGAATATTGTGTTCAGTACTGGTTGCCTCATTATAGGAAAGATGTCAAAGCTTTAGATGCGGTGCAGCTGAGATTTACCAGGATGCTGCCTGAACTAGAAGCATGTCTTATGAGGGAGCGATAGCTTTTCTCATTGGAGCGAAGAAGGATGAGAGGTGACTTGACAGAAGTGTATAAGATGATGAGAGGTATAGATAGAGTTTTTCCCATGACGGAAATGTCTACCACAAGGGCATATAATTTTAAGGTGATTGGAGGAAGGTTTTGGGGAGGTGTCAGAGGTAGGTTCTTTACACAGAAACTGGTGAGTGCGTGGAATACACTGCCAGCAATAGCAGTAGAGTCAGATACATTAGGAACATTTAAGCAACTCTTGGATAGGCACATGGAAGATAGTACAATGAAGGATATCTCAGTTAGCCTGATCTTTGAATAGGATAAAAGTTTGGCACACGGCTGAAAGGCCTGTACTGTGCTGTTTTTCTCTTTCACAGAAGGAGCGGGAGCAGCGGAGGAAGTGACGGGGACCAGAGGGGTAGCCGGGAAGGTAAGCAGTGAGTATAAATACTCACCCTTCGACGCCAGCGGCCATTTTAAGTGCGGGCGGCAGCGGAGAAGGAGCGGGAGCAGCGGAAGAAGTGACGTGGCTGGTCATATATCTGGGCAGTGGCTGAACCTGAGACACTACATGTGTTGTGTCTCCCACTGCACCCCCCCCCCACCCCCCCCACCTCCTCTCCCCCCCAACCCCAACCAAAAATAGGGCTCTGGTTTGTTAAGGTAAGAATTTTATATTTCTTTATCGGTGAATGGTTAAAAATTTACTTTTTATGGTTTATCTATTAATTAGTTTTTAGAAAAAGACTATAGCAGAGAAGTATCAGAAAGTATTTTAACTCAAACCTATACAAAGTAATAAAGTAATTAACTAAGCAGAGATGGCTGGACAGGTGATGTGCTGTAGCTGTATGATGTGGGAGTTGGCTGATCCCATTGTGAATGGCAGTGACCACATCTGCAGCAAGTGTTGGTTGCTGGAAGAACTCCGGCTCAGAGTTGATGATCTGGAATCTGAGCTTCAAACACTGCGGCACATCCAGGATGGGGAGAGTTACCTGGATGCTTTGTTTCAGGAGGCAGTCACAGCTGGGAGATTAAGTAATTCAAATTCAGTTAGTGATCAGGGACATCAGAGTGTGACTGTAAGTGAGGCAGGTAGGGGGAACCTGAGGTCAGGAGTGCAGGACCCTCAGCCCTTGACCTTGTCCAACAGGTATGAGATTCTTGCTCCCTATACGGATGAGGAAAAGGGCTCTGGACAGGATGAGCCAGCTGACCACGGCACCATGGTGCAGAAGGCCATTTAAGAGGGCGGAGCAAAAAGACAAGTAGTTGTTATAGGGGATTCTATAATTAGGGGGACAGGTAGTATCCTATGCAAGCTGGATCGGGAGTCTCGCATGGTGTGTTGCCTGCCCGGTGCCAGGGTGCGGGATATCTCCAACCAGCTTGTAAGGATATTGGAGCGGGAGGGGGAGGATCCAGTTGTTGTGGTCCATGTTGGGGCTACAACATAGGCAAAGCTAGGATGGAGGACCTGTTTGGGGATTATCAAGCACTAGGAAGGAAATTGAAGTACAGGTCCTCAAGGATCATAATCTCCGGATTACTGCCCGAACCATGTGCCAATTGGCATAGGGATAAGAAAATCAGGGAAGTAAACACATGGCTTAGGGATTGGTGTGGGAAAGAGGGATTATATTTCATGGGACATTGGCATCAGTTTTGGAACCGGGGGGATCTGTACTGATGGGACGGTCTCCACCTGAACTGATCTGGTATCAATGTTCGAGCGAAGTGGATAAATAGGGTGGTCAGTAGGACTTTAAATTTCTGAATTGGGAGGAGGGAAAGTGAAAGCGATAGGGAGTATGGCGTTAAATGGAAAGCAAATTAGGAATGCTAAACAGGAGGATAGCATATATGCATGTGGATTTAACCTTGAGGCAAATTAGGAATGCAACAAAAAGGAAGGATAACTTAGGACATCTTATGACTTCCAATATCTCTAATGATAAGAATGTTAGCATTAAAGCACTTTACCTGAATGCTCGTAGCATTCGTAACAAAACAGATGAACTAGCGGCACAGATCATCGTGAATGGTTATGATGTGGTAGGCATCACAGAGACATGGTTGCAGGGGTTCAGGACTGGCAGTTAAACATCCAAGGATTTACAACTTATCGAAAAGACAGGGAGGTGGGCAGAGGTGGCAGGGTGGCCTTGTTAGTTAAGAACAAACTTAAATCTATGGCACTGAATGACATCGTGTCAGATGATGTGGAGTCTGTGTGGGTGGACTTGAGGAACCACAAAAGCAAAAAAACCATAATGGGAGTTATGTACAGACCTCCTAACAGTGGTCAGGACCAGGGGCGCAACATATACCAGGAAATAGAGAAGGCATGTCAGAAAGGCAAGGCCACAGCGATCATGGGGGACTTCAATATGCATGTGGACCACTGTTGTAACCCCATTATTCAAGAAAGACAAAAGATGGAAAATTATAGGCCAATTAGCCTAACCTCAGTTGTTGGTAAAATTCTAGAATCCATCATTAAGGATGAGGTTTCTAAATTCTTGGAAGAGTAGGGTTGGATTAGAACAAGTCAACATGGATTTAGTAAGGGGAGATCATGCCTGAAAAACCTGTTAGAATTCTTTGAAGAGGTGACAAGTAGGTTAGACCAGGGAAACCCAGTGGATGTGGTCTATCTAGACTTCCAAAAGGCATTTGATAAGGTGCCACACGGGAGGCTGCTGAGTAAGGTGAGGGCCCATGGTGTTCGAGGTGAGCTACTGGTATGGATTGAGGATTGGCTGTCTGACAGAAGGCAGAGAGTTGGGATAAGCGGTTCTTTTCAGAATGGCAGCCGGTGACAAGCGGTGTCCTACAGTGTTCAGTGTTGGGGCCGCAGCTGTTCACGTTATATATTAATGATCTAGATGAAGGGACTGGGGCATTCTAGCAAAGTTTGCTGATGATACGAAGATAGGTGGACAGGCAGGTAGTACTGAGGAAGTAGGGAGGCTGCAGAAGGATCAAGACAGTTTGGGAGAGTGGTCCAGGAAATGGCTGGTGAAGTTCAATGTGAGCAAATGCGAGGTCTTGCACTTTGGAAAAAAGAACACAAGCATGGACTACTTTCTAAACGGTGAGAAAATTCATAAAGCCAAAGTACAAAGGGATCTGGAAGTGCTAGTTGAGGATTCTCTAAAGGTAAACATGCAGGTTGAATCCATGATTAAGAAAGTGAATGCAATGTTGTCATTTATCTCAAGTGGGTTGGAATATAAATGCAGCAATGTGCTACTGAGACTTTATAAAGCTCTGGTTAGGTCCCATTTGGAGTACTGTGTCCAGTTTTTGGGCCCCACACCTCAGGAAGGACATATTGGCACTGGAGCGTGTCCAGCAGAGATTCACACGGATGATCCCTGAAATGGTAGGTCTAACATATGAGGAACGTCTGAGGATCCTGGGATTGTACTCATTGGAGTTTAGAAGGTTAAGGGGAGATCTAATAGAAACTTACAAGATAATACATGGCTTGGAAAGGGTGGACACTAAGAAATTGTTTCCATTAGGCGAGGAGACTAGGACACATGGGCACAGCCTTAGAATTAGATGGGGTCAATTCAGAACAGAAATGCGGAGACATTTCTTCAGCCAGAGAGTGGTGGGCCTGTGGAATTCATTGCCATGGCATGCAATGGAGGCTGGGACGCTAAATGTCTTCAAGGCAGAGATTGATAAATTCTTGATGTCACAAGGAATTAAGGGCTACGGGGAGAATGCGGGTAAATGGAGTTGAAATGCCCATCAGCCATGATTGAATGGCGGAGTGGACTCGATGGGCTGAATGGCCTTACTTCCACTCATATGTCTTATGGTCTTATGGTATTGTTCTATGTTCTATGTTCTAACTGTCTTCAGTCTTCTACGCCTTATGTATTTGTCCTTTCTTTCTGACAAAATAAGACAATTTTTCTTGTCATACAAAGTTCTCGAATCTTGGCATCTTTATCCTTCACTTTCACAGGAACATGCCAGTCCTGAATTCTAATCAACTGGCCTTTCAAAGATCCACATGCCAGATGTGGATTTATCCTCAAATAGATGCCCCTAATCTCCATTCCCAGCTCCTGTCTCATATCGTTGTGGTTGGCAATTTAACATTTT
Organism: Chiloscyllium punctatum; assembly: GCF_047496795.1. NCBI lineage: Eukaryota > Metazoa > Chordata > Chondrichthyes > Orectolobiformes > Hemiscylliidae > Chiloscyllium > Chiloscyllium punctatum. Next base: position 102,670,320 of record NC_092739.1, on the reverse strand, counting down.
CATAGAATCCCTGCAATGCAGATAGAGGCCCATCAAGTTTGCACCAAACATCTGAAGAGCATCTCATACCCCAATTCTATTCCCATAGCCCCCATGGCTAACCCACCTAGCCTGCACAACCCGAGACACAATCAGACAATTTTGCATGATCAACTCTAATCTGCACATCTTTGATTGTGGGAGAAAATCAGAGTACCCGGAGGAAACCCATGCAGACACAATGAGCATGTGCAAATTCTACATAGACAATCACCCAAGACTGGGATCAAATTAGGTCTCTGGTACTGTAAGGTAACAGTGCTAACCAATGAGCCACCATACCACTGCTGGGGACTATTCTTATCCTGACCCATTAGTGGGTGGCATGGTAGCACAGTGGTTAGCACTGTTATCTCACAGCACCAGAGACCCGGGTTCAATTCCTGCCTCAGGCGACTGACTGTGTGGAGTTTGCACATTCCCCCTGTGTCTGTATGGGTCTCCTCCCACAGTCCAAAGAAAATGTGCAGGTTAGGTGAATTGGCCATGCTAAATTGACCATAGTGTTAGGTGCAGGGGCAAATGTAGGGGAATGGGGCTGGGTGGGTGCACTTCAGCAGGTTGGTGTGGACTTGTTGGGCCGAAGGGCCTGTTTCCACACTGTAAGTAATCTAATCTAAACTTAAAACATACAGAATTATGGTCACTGTTTCCCAAACGCTTTCCCACTTATCGATGTTAAACTCCATTTGCCATTTCTTGTCCTACTTCCCCAGCTGATCAAGCTCCTGCTGCAATTTGTGACAACCTTCCTCACTGTTCAGGATACCACCTATTTTAGTGTCATCAGCAAACTTGCTAATCATGTCTTGTACATTCTCATCCAAATTATTAATATTGATAAGAAACAGCAATGGGTCCAGTACCAATCCCTGAGGCATTCCATTAGTCACAGGCCTCCAGACCGACAAGTATCCTTCCACTATTACCCCCTGCCTCCTACCATTAAGCCAACTGAGTATCCAATTTGCCAGGTCTTCTGGATTCCATATGATTTAACCTTCTAGAGCAGTTGACCATGAGAAAGTTTATTGAAATCTATAAGACTATGTATACTGCCCTGCCCTCATCTACCTTCCTGGTCACTTCATCAAAGAAGTCTAACAAATTTGTGAGGCATGATCTCCCACTCAAAGCCATGCTGACTTCTCCTGCCTTTCCAAATGCGTGTATATGTTATCTCTCAGAATCTTCTCAAGTAACTTACCAACCACAGATGTTAAGCTTACTGGTCTATAGTTCTCAGGTTTTTCTTTGCAGCCCTTCTTGAATAAAGGCACAACATTCACTACCCTCCAGTCTTCCAGAACTTCACCTGTGGCTAAAGGTGACGCAAATATATCAGGGCCTCTAGCCTCTTGCAGTGTTTTTGGATATATTTGGTCAGGATCAGGAGATTTATCCACTTTCATACATTGCAAAATGTCCAACACCTCCTCTACCATAAGATGGAACTTCCCCAAGTTTAGATTAGATTAGATTCCCTACAGTGTGGAAACAGGCCCTTCAGTCCAACAAGTCCACACCGACCCTCCAAAGAGTAATCCACCCAGACCCATTTCCCTCTGATTAATGCACATAACACTATGGGCAATTCAGAATGGCTAATTCACCAGACCTGCACATCTTTGGACTGTGGGAGGAAACCAGAGCACCCAGAGGAAGCCCACACAGACACAGGCAGAACTTGCAAACTCCACACAGACAGTTGCCCAAGTCTGGAATTGAACCAGGGTCTTTGGTGCTGTGAGGCAGCAGTGCTAACCACTGAGCCACTATGCCGCCCCACTTCATATCTTTCCCCATGTTAAACACAGAGGAGAAATATTTATTGAGGCCCTTGTCCATCTCCCGCAGTTCCACACAAACAAGTCCACTATAGTCCTTGAGTGGCCCCATTTTCTCTCTCTCTCTCTCTCTCTCTCTCTCGTTATTCTTTTTCCTTTAAAATAATTAAAAGACCTCTTTGGATTCATTCTAATCCTCTCAGCCAAGGCTATCTTGTGCCCACTATTTGGCCTCCTGATTTCCTTCTTCAGTAAACTATTGTGTTCCCTGTATACCTTCAGGGATTCTTTTGATCCCAGCTCAGCCATACCTTCTTTTTTCTGGTCAAAGCCTCAATATCTCTTGTCATCCAGGGTCCCCTATTCCTGCCAAGCTTGCCCTTCACTCTCACAGCAACATATAGACCTTGAACTCTCACTAATTAACTTTCAAAGACCTTCCACCTGCCAGAGGTCCCTTTGCCTGCAAGCAAACTACTCCAACCCTCACAAGCTCCTGTCTAATTCCATTAAAATTTGCCCTGCCCCAATGGACCAGTTTTGTCCCTGTCCATAACTATGTTAAAATTAATAAAACTAAGGTCATAGGTTTCAAAGTGCTCCCCCACTGTCACCTCCATCACTTATCCTGTCCTATTTCCCAAGAATAGGTCGAGTTTTGCCCCTTCCCGAGTAGGACCCTCTATGTACTCCCTGAATGCAAGTAATAAATTCCACCCCATCTAAGCCTTTAATGATCTTGTAGTCCCAGTCTATGTTAGGAAAATTAAAATCCTCTACTATGACAGCTCTATTGTTTCTGAAAGTCTCCCTAATCTCCCTGCATATTTGTTCCTCTAATTCCCAATGATTATTTGAGGGTTCATAGTACAACCCCAATAATGCCGCTATCCCCTTCTTATTTCTTGGCTCCACCACAAAGCCTCACTGGATGATACATCAGTTATTCCATCTGTAACCACTGCTGTGATGCCTTAATCAAAAATACAATTCCCCTCCACTCATTCCACCAACTCTGTTCTGCCTAAAGCACCTATACCCTGGCACATTAAGATGCCAGTCCTGTTCTTCCCTTAGCCATGTTTCTGTAATGGCTATAACATCCCAGTCCCACGTGCCTATCTATACCCTGAATTCATCAGCCTTACCTGTCAGCCCTCTTGCATTGAAATAGATACAATTTAACCCAACAGGCATTCCTCGCCCACTCTTGTGGTCCAGCCTAACCTGTTTCTGATTACTTTGTCTCTTTCCAGCCTCGCACTTGCTTCCCTGCTGTCAAGATATTGGTCCCCTCCAGTTTATGTGCAATCCTTTCTTCTTGAATCGGTCACCTCTTCCCCAGAAAATATCTCAATGATCTAAATATCTGAATCCCTGCCCCCTGCACCAATTCATTAGCCATGCATTCATGTGCCATATTCTCCTGTTCTTATCCTCACTAACACGTGGCATTGGAAGGAATCTGAAGATTACCACCATCATGGTCCTGGTTTTTAACCTTTTACCTAGCTGTCTATGATCACTCAGCAGGACCTCATCCCTACTTCTACCTGTGTCATTTGTGCCAACATGCACAATGACTTCTGGCTGTGCACCCTCTGACTTGAGAATTTTCTGCAGCCACTCCAAGATGCCCTGGACCCTAGTAAAGGGAGGCAACACACCATCCTGGATTCCCATTTGCGACCATAGAATCTCCTGTCTGTCCCCCTAACTATGGAGTCTCCTATTACTAAGGTCCTGTTTACCTTTACCCTTTCCCACTATTCCCAGAGCCAGTTGTAGTGCCACCAACTTGACCACTACTGCTTTCCCCTCAATGGTCATTGCCCCCAGCAGTACCCAAAATGGTATACTTGTGTTCGAGGGAATGGCTGCAGGGGATTCCTGCACTGTCTGCCTACTCCCTTTGTCTTTCCTGGTAGTCACGCAGCTACTGTCTGCCTGTACCTTAGGTATGGTCACCTCACTAAAACTCTTACTATGATGTGCTCAGCATCTCAGATGATCCTGAGTGCATCCAGCTCCAGCTCCCTAACACAGTCTCCCAGAAGCTGCAGCTGGGTGCACTTCCCGCAGGTGTAATCATCAGAGATGATGGAATGCTCCTTGAGTTCCCACATCCTGCAGAAGAAACATATCTGAAGCCTGCTCCCCTATACCAGCTCTTTAGCCACATAGTGAACTGTATTATCTTCCTATAGCTGGCACCACTGGCAGGTGGAACAGGGAGTTATCCTGAGGTTACAATCCTCCAGGTCCTGCTTTTCAACTTACTAGAAAACTCCCTGAACTGTCTTTGCAGGATCTTGTCAGCCTGTCTATGTTATTTGTACCTAAGTGTATTACAACCTCTGACTACTCGGCATCCCTTTTGAGAATGTGCCTGCTCAGGAATACCCTTGAGCCTGGAATCAGGGAGGCAACAGACCATCCTGGAGTCTCTTTTGCAGATACTGAACCATCTATCTGTTCCTCTGACTATACAGTCCCTTATTGCTGCTACACTATTGCCCTTTGACCCTCTCTGCTGCACAACAGAACCAGCTGTGGTTCCACCGCTCTGGCTGCTGCTGTTGCTATCCTGTGTTAGGCAATCCACAGTATCCAAAATGGTATACATATCAAATAAAATGCTTTCTGTTTTATGGTCATTCCATTTGTTTCATTTCTTGCACTGACTTACATTTTTCTCTACATTTCAGCTTAGGAATTTGTCACAGAAGCCAACATTGCAGTTTTTTTGCATAATTATTTCTATATTTAATGTTGGTATGCTTGTGAAAGACAGTGCTTATTGTCTAAATTTGTTCTTGGGTTTAACATTAATTTTATTGGCTTATATTAAAATCTTGCTGTTGCTGTGGCAACGTGTTAATAATCCTGGTCATTACAGTTTCATTTTTTATGCATAGAACGCAGTTATTTTCCAACTCATCTTTTATTCCCCTGCAATTCACGATATGCTAACCTCTGCGAGTCTGATGTGTGTGTTTTCTGCCACAATATGTGTTTAATACGACAATATTGCAATTTGTGATTCAGTCTTGCACTTTTACATTGCGATGTTTTTGAAATGTAACATATCCTATTTTAATCCAGATTTACATTGATGTTCTCCTGACTGATGCATAAACTATTACATTCTTCCCTTCAATATAAATGTACCCAACATACTATAAGGAAAGATAAAGCAATTGTTGATTTTTTTTTATTTGAAGATAAGGTGCTATACAAACGGAGTATGTATCCTTAAAAGTACATTTGTCACATGGCAAGATGGTGAATGGTGGTACACAAATAAGCAGCTCACTGGAAGAGGAAGTTCCACAAATAACCCATTCTGAAAGCCTGGGAGTTCAGCACAATAGCACAAAAAACAAGGCTGAAGCATTCGCAGTGATCTTCAGCCAGAAGTGCCAAGTGGATAATCCATCTGGGCCTCATCCAAAGGTCACCAGCCAATTTTTCAGCCAATTTGATTCATTCCACTTGATAATGAAACGGTTGGAGGCACCGGTCACTGCAAAGGCCTGACAACAATTTGGGAATAGTACTGAAGATTTGTGCCATATCCTTTGCTGAGTTGTTCCAGTACAGTTACAACACTGGCATCTACCCAGCAATGTAGAAAATTGCTCAGGTATGCCCTGAACACAATGAGCAGGACAAATCTAACCTGGTAAAAACAATGACTGCAGATGCTGGAAACCAGATTCTGGATTAGTGGTGCTGGAAGAGCACAGCAGTTCAGGCAGCATCCAAGAAGCTTCGAAATCGACGTTTCGGGCCAACACATCCTCTCAGTCTACTCTCGATCACCAGTAATATAATGAAAGGCGTCACCAACAGTGCTATAAAGTAGCACCTTCTCAGTGATAGCTAGTTTGGGCTCTGCCAGGGCCATTCAGCTCCTGATCTCATTACAGCCTTGGTTCAAACATGGACAAAAGAGTTCAATTCCAGAGGTGAAATAAGAGAGACTGCCCTTAACACCAAGAGAGGGTACTATCAAGGAGCCCTAGCTAAACTGGAATCAATGGGAATCAGGGGGAAAGCTGTCCACTGGTTGGAGTCATACCTGAAACGTGGGAAGGTTGTTGTGGTTGTTGGAGGTCTGTCATCCCAGCTACAGGATATCTCTGTAGGAGTTCCTCAGGATAGTGTTCAAGACCAAATCACCTTTAGCTGCTTCATGAATAAACTTCCTGCTATCATAAGATCAGAATGGGGATATTTGCCAATGAATGCACAATTTTCAGCACCATTTGTGACTCCTCAGATACTGTAGCATTCCATGTTCCAATACAGCAAGATTTAGACAATATCCAAGCTTGGGCTGAAAAGAGGCAATTAATATTTACGCCAAACAAATGCCATGCAATAACCATCTCCAATAAGAAAATATCTAACCATCACTCTTTGACATTCAATGGTGTTATCATCATCAATTCCCCCACTATCAACATCTTTGGAGTTATCATTGACCAGAAAGTGAACTGGACTAGCCATATAAATCCAATGACTGTCCGCATAAATAGGAACATGGTGGAATACTCCCCATGAGCTTGGATAAGTGCAACTCCAACAACGCTCAAGAAGCTCGACACTCTCCAGGACAAAGCAGCTTGCTTAATTGGCACCACATCAATAAGGAATATACTCCCTCCATCACCAACACTCAGTAGCACCAGTCTGTGCCATCTGCAAGATGCACTGCAGAAATTCATCTCTGACTACAACCATCTAGAAGGACAAGGGCAGCAGATACATGTGAACACTATCAAGCTCCCCGCTAAGGACTCAACATGCTGATTTGGAAATCTTTGTTTCTGTCTCACTGAGTCAAAATTCTGGAAATCCCTCCCTGATATGGATCTGTCTGCAAGACAAGAACTGCATCAGCTAATGCAGTTGAAGGAAGCTCACCACGCTCTCAAGGTCATCTAGTGGCAGACAATAAAATCATGGCCCAGCCAGCGATCCCATGACCTATGAAAGTTGTTTTTTTTAAAATCCCCCTTTTATCGAATTAAAGGATTATTCTTAGAGAATCCAATTCTTTACATGACAACAAGAGAAAATAACAATGTATATGGATGTACTTTAGAGTAAGCTAAGTTTTAAGCCCCTGAAATGCATCAGCAGTTGTTTATCTATCCTGATATATTCATGGTAATATTTACTAGAGGCTGCTTTGGTTTTTCACGATGCTTGTTCTGTGTGCTGGTACTTGTACTGTGTCTGGACTCTGTCCTGTTCACAACAGGATTACTCCTGTTTCTGTTCACAGTACTGCTCTGATTTGGCATCTTTTTCATTGTATCAGAAGAACCTTAAGTTAAATTTCATACTCAAACGTTATGCCCAAGGTTGATGTTGCGCAATTTACCACCTGCGTGTCAGTTGTGATTATCTTTTATCTTCCCCTGTTTCTTGAGTAATGCACCACATACTCTGGAGAGTACGGATGAATCATGGCTTAGGAGACTTGTCCATTGTTGTCTGTTGAATGGTAATTCCATTGTAAATTGAAATGTACGTCTTGGGATGGGTATATATATATTCAGTTCGGAGGAAGGATCATTTGACCTGTAATGTTAACTCTGATTTCTCTTCACAGATACTGCCAGACCTGCTGAGCTTTTTCAGCAATTTCTGTTGTTATTTCTGATTTATAGTATCCACAGGTCTTACAGTTTTTATATTCAATTCAAATTGTACAACACACTCTGTTGACTGAGGGATAGGTAGTATTGAGGAGGCAGGGAGGCTGCAGAAGGATTTGGACAGATGGAGTACAATGTGGGAAAGTCTGAGGTTATGCACTTTGTTAGGAAGAATAGAGGCACGGTCCATTTTCTAAATGGGGAAAAAATTCAGAAATCTGAAGTACAAAGAGACTTGGGAATTCTAGTCCAGGATTCTCTCAAGATAAACTTACAGACTGAGTCAGTATTAGGAAGGTAAATGCAATGATAGCATTTATTTTGACAGGGCTTGAATATCAAAACAGGCATGTATTTCTGAGGCTCTATAAGGCCATATTTGGAGTATTGTGCACAGTTTTGGGACCTATATCTCAGAAAGGATGTACTGGTCCTGGAGTGTGTTCAGAGAAGGTTCATGAGAATGGTCCCAGGAATGAAAAGCTTAACATTTGAGGAATGTTTGAAGGCTCTGGGTTTATACTTGATGAGTTTAGAAGGATGAGAGGGGTTCTACTTGAAACAGGCAGAATACTGAATAGCCTGGACAGAGTAGATGTTGGGAAGATGCATGGGTTTCCTCCCATATGCTGGATATGCATGTGCATCTTTGGTGAATTTTAGGTGGATTGGCCTTGCTGAATTGTCCACAGTGTCCAGGGATGTGCAAGCTAGGTAGATTAGCTAAAGGAATTGTAGGATTACCGAATAGGGTGGGGGGGGGGGGGGTGAGTCCAGGTGGACTGCTGTTTGGAGGGTTAGTGTGAACTCAGTAAGTCAAATGGCCATATCCAGTGTAAGGATTCCATGATTTCAGTATAATGAATGCAATAGATGGAACCTTTGAGTCATTGTATACAGTGAGTTTGGCAGTGATTAGTTGAACATTCACTTCCCATCCCTGTCAGTATATACATTTCAGAACGCAAAATGAAAGGCTATTTGCACTGTGCCAGTATCCAGTTTACATATTGGTTTTGCTGAAATCTGTAGGTATATAATCTGAATGACAGCAAAGGATTTAGTAAATACCATTTTGCCAATACATTCTTTGATGTGCACTATTGGCTGACTTTACATTTTATGATCTGGACATCCTTATTGTCTGATCATATATCGTGTCTAGACATTTTATGGATCTTGTCTTGATGTCTTCTTAGTCAGTTGGGATTCTGTAATGTCTGGCCTTTAGTTGTAGAATCGCAAGATGCTAAATTGTTTGTTTACCCTTTGTTTTCTGCATTGACACTTCCTGTGATAACTCCACAGAGGCTGGTATCCCATCACCAAAGCCCTTGACAGTGACCTAGCTTCCTCAGAGCCAGCTCTCAGACTAAAAAGAATGTCTGAAACTTCTGGTATTATCTGTCAGCCAGGGTTCCCTGATTGGATCAGATTAACAGCCCCAATCAGGGAACTCATATTCTCTGACCTCATTACAATCACCTCATCTCTCCCTCCCAAGTCAGAGGATGTTATTTTTCTTATATCTTCTCCTGGGGCCTTTTAACACCAGGTCAGGTACCTTCGACTCTGCCTTGGAAATGGTCAGTGTTTAACACACAGTAGTTGGCCTCTTACACACGGACCGTCTCAGAAGAAATTCATTTTCTTCTTGGGCATCGAGGCAGTGACATTGACATTGTCCAATTCAGATTCAAATGTCTATTCGACATTTGAGATAAAGGGAGAATCCAAGGGTTGTGCCAGCCTTTCTGGCTGTTTTGAGGAGCTGGGAATGTTTTAGTCACGCCCTGTTTGCGAGTTTGCAGCTTTCATATGATCAACGTGCTTGTTCATAACCATCGCGTCAACCCAAACTTCTTACGTCATTGGACCTGACCTCGCATCAACAATGCCTCTTACCCACACAGGACAATTTCTGTGGTTCCTACACCAAATAACATCTCCCAAAGTAAACTGTCTCACTCGCCTAGCAGAGTCTTATATCCAGCATTGGTGTTCCTAATGCCATTTCACTGTCACCCCCCCAGGTCAAGGAAGATCAGATCTAACCTGGTGTGGAGTCTTCTCCCCATTGGCAACTCTGCTGGAGCTATCCCTGTAGTTGCTCGAGGGTGGTCCTATAATCAATTAGGAGCTGGGACAATTTAGTATCCAATAAAACTGCAGGCTATTTCTTTCAGGGTAAAAGCAAAGACTGCAGATGCTGGAAACCAGAGTCTAGATTAGAGTGGTGCTGGAAAAGCACAGCAGGTCAGGCAGCATCCGAGAGCAGGAAAATCAATGTTTCGGGCAAAAGCCCTTCATCAGGAATACAGGCAGGGAGCCTGCAGGGTGGAGAGATAAATGAGAGGGGGGTGGGGGAAAGTAGCAAAGAGTACAATGGGTGAATGGGGGCGGTGAAGGTGATAGGTCAGAGCGGAGGGTGGAGTGGATAGGTGAAAGGAAAATAGTCAGGTAGGACAGGTCATGAGGGTGGTGCTGAGCTGGAAGGCTGGAGCTGGGGTGAGGTGGGGAAAGGGGAAATAAGGCCTCCAAGCCCTCCATTTCTTCCTCTCCTAATGTCCCCAACAGTACCCTTCCACCGACACTCTCATTCGTTTGGTTGAACTTGTCCGCACCCTTAACAATTTTTCCTTCGAATCCTCCCACTTCCTCCAGACCAAAGGGGTAGCCATGGGCACCTGTATGGGGCCTAGCTATGCCTGTCTCTTTGTTGGCTACGTAGAACAGTCCATCTTCCGTAATGACACCGGCACCACTCCCCACCTCTTCCTCCGCTACATTGATGACTGCATTGGTGCCACCTTGTGCTCCCGTGAGGAGGTTGAGCAATTCATCAACTTCACCAATACATTCCACCCTGAACTTAAATTCACCTGGACCATCTCTGACATCTCCCTCCCTTTTCAGGACCTCTTCATCTCTAATGATGACCGGCTTGACACTGACATTTTTTACAAACCCACTGATTCCCACAGCTACCTGGATTATACCTCTTCCCACCCGACCTCCTGCAAAAATGCCATCCCATATTCCCAATTCCTCCACCTCCACCATATCTGCTCCCAGGAGGACCAGTTCCACCACACAACATACCAGATGGCCTCCTTTGTTAGAGACCGCAATGTCCCTTCCCACGTGCTTAAAGATGCTCTCCAACGCATCTCATCCACATCCTGCCCCTCCGCCCTCAAACCCCACCCCTCCAACCATAACAAGGACAGACCCCCCTGGGTCATAAACCACATCATACGATGTCATTTCCGCCACCTCCAAATGGGCCCCACCACCAAGGGTATATTTTCCTCCCCACCCATTTCTGCTTTCCGCAAAGACCATTCCCTCCGTAACTACCTGATCAGGTCCACGCCCCCCCTACGACCCATCCTCCCGTCCTGGCTCCCTCCCCTGCCACCACAGAAATTGCAAAACCTGCGCCCACACCTCCTCCCTCACCTTCGTCCAAGGCCCCAAAGGAGCCTTCCACATCCATCAAAGTTTCACCTGCACATCCACCAATATCATTTATTATATCCGTTGCTCCCGATGCGGTCTCCTCTACATTGGGGAGACTGGACGCCTCCTAGCAGAACGTTTTGGGGAACACCTCCGGGACACCCGCACCAATCAACCCACCGCTCTGTGGCCCAACATTTCAACTCCCCCTCCCACTCTGTCGAGGACATGCAGGTCCTCCACCGCCGTTCCCTCACCATACAATGCCTGGAGGAAGAATGCCTCATCTTTCACCTCGGAACACTTCAACCCCATGTCAATGTGGATTTCACCAGTTTCCTCATTTCCCCTTCCCCACCTCAGCCCAGCTCCAGCCTTCCAGCTCAGCACCGCCCTCATGACCTGTCCTACCGGACTATCTCCCTTTCCACCTATCCACTCCAACCTCCTCTCTGACCTATCACCTTCATCCCCACCCTCACCCCCCTCTCATTTATCTCTCCACCCTGCAGGCTCCCTGCCTCTATTCCTAATGAAGGGCTTTTGCCCGAAATGTCGATTTTCCTGCTCCTTGAACACTGCCTGAACTGCTGTGCTTTTCCAGCACCACTCTAATCTAGGTTATTTCTTTCAGCCTGCCTTCAAAGTTTGGACTGCTCTTTCTGCCCGACCATTTAATGATGAATAGTATCAAGCTGTACTTACATGTTGAATGCAATTCCATTTTAGGAAATACTCAGACTCCTTGCTGGTAAACAATGGCTCATTATCTGTGATCAACACTTCCAGGAGTCTGTGTATTGCAAAAGTTGCACGTAGTTTTTCTATCATTGTTCCCATGTTTGACGAATGAACTCCATGCACTTCCAGTCACTTTGAGTGGCTGTCTACAATGACCAAGAACATTGAGCCCATGAAAGGACCTGCATAGTCATGGAGTTATAGAGTCACAGATGTACAGCACGGAAACAGACCCTTCAGTCCAACTCATCCATGCCGATCAGATATCCTAAATTAATTGAGTCCCATTTGCCAGCATTTGGCCCATATCCCTCTGAACCCTTCCGATTCATATTCCCTTCCAGATGCCTTTGTACCAGCCTCCACCACTTCCTCTGGAAGTTCATTCCATGCATGAACCACCCACTATGTGAACAACTTGCCCCTTAGGTCCCTTAAGAATCTTTCCCCTTTACTCTAAACCTATACCCTCTCATTCTGGACTCCTCTAACCCTTGTCAGTTTACCAAATCGATGCCCCTCATGATTTTATAAACCTGTATAAGGTCACCCCTCAGCCTCTGACGCTCCAGAAAAAATAGCCCCAGCCTATTCAGCTCTCCCTAACAGTTCAAATCCTCAAACCCTGGCAACATCCTTGGAAATCTTTTCCGAACCCTTTCAAGTTTCACAACATCCTTCCAATAGGAAAGAGACCAGAATTGCATGCAATATTCCAAAAGGTGCCTAACCAATGTTCTACATAGCCTCAACATGACCTCCCAACTCCTGTACTCAATACTTGACCAATAAAGGAAATCATACCAAACACCTTCTTCATTTTCCTATCTACTGCGACTCCACTTTCATGGAGCTTTGAACCTGCACTCCAAGGTCTCTTTGTTCAGCAACACTCCCTAAGACTTTATCATTAAGTGTATATGCTCTGCCCTGATTTGCCTTTCCAAAATGTCGCACCTCATATTTATCTAAATTAAGCTCCATCTATCACTCCTCGGCCCATTGGTTCATCTGATCAAGATCCCATTGTACTCTGAGGTAATCTTCTTTGCTGTCCACTACATGTCCAATTTTGATGCCTTTTGCAAACCTACTAACCATACCTCCTATGTTTGCATCCGTATTATTTATATAAATGACAAAAAGCTGTGGACCCAGCACTGATCCTTATGGTACACCACTGGTCACATGCCTCCAGTCTGAAAAGCAACCCTCCACCACCACCCACTGTCTTCAATCTTCAACCCAGTTCTTTATCCAAATGGTTAGTTCTTCTTGTATTCCATGAGATCTGATCTTGCTAACCAGTCTCCCATGAAGCACCTTGTTGAACACCTTATTGACGTGCATTTGGATCACGTCTACCATTCTTCCCTCATCAATCTTCTTTGTTACTTCCGCAACAAGCTCAATCAAGTTAATGAGACATGATTTCCCAAACACAAAGCCATTGTGATTATCTCTAATCGGTTCTTGCCTTTCCAAATACATGTAAATCCTATCCCTCAGGATTCCCTCCAACAATTTGCCCACCACTAATGTCAGCCTCACCAGTCTACGGTTCCCTGGTTTTTCCTTACCACATTTCTTAAACAGTGGCACCACGTTAGACAACCTCCAGTCTTCTGTCACTTCACCTGTGACTATCGATGGTACAAATATCACAGCAAGGATCCCATCAATCACTTCCCTAGGTTCCCACAGAGTTCTGGGGTACACCTGGTCAGGCTCTGGGGATTTATCCACATTTAAGCATTTTTAGACATCTAGCACCTCTTCTTCTGTAATATGGACATTTTTTCAAGACATCACCATCTATTTCCATCCATTCTATATCTTCTGTGTCCTTCTCCACAGTAAACACTGATGCAAAGTACTCATTTGGTATACCTCTCCCATCTCTTGTGGCTCCACATATAGTCTGCCTTGCTGATATTTGAGGGGTCCTATTCTCTCCCAGTTACCCTTTTGTCTTTAATGTATTATAAAATCCCTTTGGATTCTCCTTAACCCTATTTGCGAAAGCTATCTCATGTCCCCTTTTTGCCCTCCTGATTTCCCTCTTAAGTATACTCCTACTGCCTTTATACTCGAAGGATTCATTTCATCTCTCCTGTCTATATCTGACATATGCTTCCTTCTTTTACCTGACCAAACCCTCAATTTCTTTAGTCATCCAGCATTCGTTACACCTACCAGCCTATACGGTCTCTGGATTCTCATTATCTCACTTTTGAAGCCTTCCCATTTTCCAAATGTCTCTTCACCTGTGAACATCCATCCCCCTAAACAACTTTTCAAAGTTCTTGCCCAATACCATCAAAATTAGTCTTCCTCCAATTTAGAAATTGGATCTATTGGATCTATCCTTTTGCATCACTCACTATTTTAAAACTAATAGAATTATGGTCGCTGGCCCCAAAGTGCTCCCCCACTGACACCTCAGTCACCTGCCCTGCTTTATTTCCCAAGAGTAGTCAGGATTTGCACCTTCTCTAGTAGGTACATCCGCATACTGCATATGAAAATTTTCTTATACACATTTAACAAATTCTTCTCCATCTAAGCCCTAACATTATGGCAATCCTAGTCTATGTTTGGAAAGTTAATAACCCCTACCATAACCACCCTATTATTCTTACAGATAACAGATCTCCTTTCAAACTTGTTTCTCGATTTCCCACTGACTATTCGGGTGTCTATAATACAATCCCAATAACATTATCATCCCTTCCTTATTTCTCAGTTTCACTGAAATAACTTGCCTGAGTATATTCACAGGAATATCCTCCCTACGTTCATTCATAATGTTATTTCTTATCAATACGCCACTCCCCCTCTTCTCTTGTTCCTCTTTCTATCCTGGAACATTAAGCTGCGAGTCTTGTCCATCCCTGAGCTATATTTCTGTAACTGCTATGATATCCCTGTCCCATGTTCCTAACCATGCCCTAACAGGTCCTTCCCTGTTATGCCTCTTGCATTGAAATAAATGCAGTTTAATTTATCAGTTCTACCTTGTTATCTGCTCTGTTCCTGCCTACCCTGACTGTTTGACTTGATCTTTTTCCCAATTGTACCAGTCTCAGACTGATCACTTTTCTCACAACCTCCCTGTGTCCCACCCCTCCCCGCAATCTTACTAGTTTAAATACTCCTGAGCAGCTCTATCCCTGCAGTATCTTAGTCCCCTTCTAATTCAGGTGCAATCCGTCCTTCTTGTACAGGTGACTTCTACCTCAGAAGAGATTCCAAAGATCCAAAAATGTGAATCTTCCTCCCCTTCCTCCACCAGCTCCTCAGCCGCACATTCATCTGCATTCTCCTTCTATTCGTACCATCATTTATTTGTAGCACTGGGAGTAACACAGATATTACTACCCTCAAGGACCTCTTTTTAAAAATTCCTGTCTAACTTCCCATACTCTCTCTTCAGAATCTCATCCTTTTTCCTTCCTATATTGTTAGTTCCAATGTGTACAATGACTTCCTGCTGGTTCCTCTCCCCTTTGAGAATATTCTGCACTATCTCGGAGACATCCTTGACCCTGGCACTAGGGAGGCAACATAACATTCTGATTTCTCACTGCAAGCCACATAAATAGTTGTCTCTAGCGTTGAGTAGAGTGTCCCCTATCATAATCAATCACTTGGATGCTGACGTACCCCACGTTACATTGGAGCCAGTCTTGATACCAGAAACTTGGCTATTTGTGCTACATTCCCCTGAGAGTGCATCACTCCCCCACATTTTCAAAAAAAAACACACTTGTTTGAGAGGGGGATAGTCACAGGAGACTTCTACACATACCTGCCTCACCCTCCTATCTTTCCAAGAAGTCTCCCTTCCTTTAACTGCCATCGATCACACCTCCTTGCTCCTGTAAATTCCTCGTTGCCTCTAACTGCGACTCCAAACGATCCATGCAATCTGATACAATTTAAGTTAAACACACTTACTGCACACATAATCATCAGTAACATGGAAACTTTTGCTGATCTCCCACATCTGACAGTAAGAGAAAATCATTCTACTAACACCCATCTCTGCACCTTAACAATCGACAGACCCAGAAAATAGCACAGTCTTACTGCTCTAAAAACACTGCTCCAGGCTAAATTAGCACCTGTGTTTTATAATTTTAAAATTTATTCAGGAGACTGATCTCAATAAAACATATAATTTTTTTTTAAAAGCACTGTACTCACTTTTGTAGATTTAGGAAAAACAGCAAGGTTACAGTTAAAAACCATCCACTTACTGGTCCTGTGCTGTGAGCTTTTCCACACCTTCGTTCCTCCAAGGTCAGTTGCGATTTTCACTGCTTGTCAATTTTTCTTAGATGCCCTCCAATGTCCAGAGATACTTGAACTCAAACAGCAAAGGCAATAGTTGACCCAGAAACTCTCTTTTGAAGATATGTCCTGTGTTAGGACATATGCTGTGTCAGACAGCAGTGTAAGTTTCTTTCTCATTTGATGAACTGACCATGTGGTCACTGCCTTTGATTTTCTTCCTCCTTTTTAAAGTACTGTTTTGATCTATTTTTTCCCCGAAGTTCCAAAACAATACAGCAGCTTATAAAACAGTAATTACTGCTCCTGGAATTCAAGGAAATCAGCTCCAACACCATAAATAACCAAGTCTGGGGTTTACTTGGCCATTCCCACAAATGTGGGGGAGCTGCGAGCAGTAATATTTTTCTCCTTTAAGTAGACCTAACCAAGTTTTGTGGTCCATCATTATTACAAATTTATGTCTGTCAAGGTACTAGTGGAACTTCTTGACTCCAAATATGACTACCAAACCTTCCTTCACTGCCTAGGTATACTTGTGCTCTGCATTAGCTAAAGTCCTTGATGCATAAGCTATTTGGTGTGACTTTCCATTGTGCCACTAATGAGCTAATACAACACCAATGCTGTACGGGGAGGACTTACATGAATACCAGATCTCACTGGATCCAAGTGTGCCAACATGTTTGAAGATGAAAGCTGTTCCTTCACTTCCCTGAAAGCTATGTCTTAGCTACGCTACCATTTCTTAGGCTGGCCTGTTTTTAAGTGATGCAAAGATGCCAGGATAGTGGCCACATTATGTATGAACTTTCCATAATCTTTCACCAGTCCAAGAAAAGACCTAATTTACAGTATAGATGGGAGCCAGGGAACCTTTGCTCAATTTTACTTTACCTTCCAATACATGTAACCCAGTCTTGTTGTCTCTGTAGCCCAACTCGGTCACTTGGGCTGCCTGGAACACACATTCTTCTCTTTTACAGCAGAAATGTCTAAGCCTTAGTTGTCTAAGTGCTCCTTATTGGTCTTTCTTACTATTAGCACATCATCGAGATAAATGGTCACCTGGGGTAGACCTTCTAAAATGTTCTGCATCTTCTGCTGAAACATTGCACAGGCTAGTGTTGGCAGTTTTGTATATTGGTACATCTTTATGGATATTAATTGTTGCATACTTCTGGGAATCCTCAACTAACTGCAACTGCAAGTACACATGGCTCATGTCCAGCTTTGTGAAGGACAGACCCCACGCCAGAGATACTATAAATCCTTTATGTGAGTGATTGAGTATTTATCCAACTATGAAAAGTGGTTTATCATTTGTTTAAAATCCCCACAAAGGGCAAAGTAACCCATTGGGCTTCACAATCGGTATGACTGTTGCTGGCCACTCCACAAACTGGACTGGTTTAATGATTCCTTTGCTTTCCAACCTCCAGATTTCCGACAGGCCTTTCAGAATTACTTCCTGGTCAACATGCGAGATGACCTTGGCCACTCTGACAGTCCCCGGACCTTCCTGAAAAACGTCCAGGTATTTAATTAGACCTTCATTCAGGCAGCCATTTTCTAATAAAAAAAATTGAACCAATCTAGGTGAACCTTTTGTCAACCAATTTCACACTGTCAGGCTAGCAAGCCTTTTCCTACAATCAATGGTAACTGAACCCCGCTGCTTCTCATCAGAGACCAGATGGCAAAGTTGTACCTTAATCTGAAAAGGTTCCCCTGTATTGGTTTTCAGTTTAGCCAAGGTCTTGCATAAACTTAATGGTTCGAGTGCAGAGTGAATTTTGTTAAAGATTGGTTCTGTGATCACTGATACTGCTATGCTGATATCGACCACCATTAGAAGGGGTGACCGTTTAACAGGTGTTTATCTATTTGGTTTTAATTTGGATGTTGCTAAGCAATTTAACTGCTCCAAACCAGATGTAGGTGGACTCTCCTGGATATTGGCTGGTAAGTTATTTTACTCAAGTTAGGTCTAGTAGGACTCTTTTGCTGTCTCAAATCCGCACACCGGCAGCAATTGCACATACTTCCTGACGTGAACAGTTAAACAGGAAATTTTAACTGTTTGGACGAGGATTCACTTTGTTTTGGGTTTTGCAGTGCGCTGACCCAGAAACTCTCTTTTGAGGATATGTCCTGTGTTAGGCTTTGCAATTGCTTTCACTCAAGTGATGTTCCCCAAACTCAGTCAGACTGGCGAGGCTGTCCACTTTAATCAGAATACCCTGTAAGTCATATGCTCCACTTGCCTCATTTTCCAATGACAAAGCCAGTTGTAGTGCCTGTTTGAAGTCCAGCTGGACTTCAGGTAGTAGGCACAATTGCCTGGTTACATCATTAATCTTGTCATTTACATAAATGATTTGGATGCGAGCATAAGAGGTACAATTAGTAAGTTTGCCGATGACACTAAAATTGGACGTGTAGTAGACAGCGAAGAGGGTTACCTCAGATTACAACAGCATCTGGACCAGATGGGCCAATGGGCTGAGAAATGGCTGATGGAGTTTACTTCAGATAAATGTGAGGTGCTGCATTTTGGGAAAGCAAATCTTAGCAGGACTTATACACTTCATGGTAAGGTCCTAGGGAAAGTTGCTGAACAAAGAGACCTTGGAGTGCAGGTTCATAGCTCCTTGAAAGTGGAGTTGCAGGTAAATAGGATAGTGAAGAAGGCGCTTGATATGCTTTCCTTTATTGGCCAGAGTGTTGAGTACAGGAGTTGGGAGGTCATGTTGCCGCTGTAAAAGACATTGGTGAGGCCACTGTTGGAATATTGCGTGCAATTCTGGTCTCCTTCCTATCGGAAAGATGTTGTGAAACTTGAAAGGGTTCAGAAAAGATTTGCAAGGATTTTGCCAGGGTTGGAGGATTTGAGGGCTACAGGGAGAAGCTGAACAGGCTGAGGCTGTTTTCCCTGTAGTGTTGGAGACTGAGGGGTGACCTTATAGAGGTTTACAAAATTATGAGGTGCATGGATAGGGCAAAAAGGCAAAGTCTTTTCCTTAGGGTCAGGGAGTCCAGGGTGAGAGGGGAAAGATATAAAAGAGACCTAAGGGGCAATGTTTTCACAGAGGGTGGTACGTGTATGGAATGAACTGCCAGAGGAAGTGGTGGAGGCTGGTACAATTGCAACATTTAAGAGACATTTGGATGGGTATATGAATAGAAAGGGTTTGGAGGGATATGGGCCGTGTGCTGGCAGGTGGGACCAGATTGGGTTGGGATATCTGGTCGGCATGGACGGGTTGGACTGAAGGATCTGTTTCCATGCTGTACATCTCTATGACTCTATCTATGACTCTAATCCCAAAGACCAACTACTCTCTCAGCATCTCATTAAGGGTTGAACCAAAGTGACATGCCTCTGCCAGTCACCAATTCCTTGTCAAAAATCCCAATACGGATTACCCTGGTTCTCGAATTGTCGAGAAAAAAATTATAGCATCTCAGAATTAGAGGAGGCTTGGGTCATAATAATCCTTCACTACATCCGTCAACGTTTACAATTAATATCTGGCACCTCAAGAAAGTCAGGCTCCTAATAATTGAAAAAGCTGTGGATCCACAAGCTAACACAAGAATTATTCGATGTTTTTCATTTGCCCCAATATCATTTGCCCTGAGAATAAAATACATTATTTTCACCTGCTGGACCCAGTCTTTGATGGCAAGATCGAGCAAGTCAAACTTCCCAAATGACAGCGTGATGCCAGAAATGTTTAACTCAAGTCAAAGATAACTTGTGCGAGAAAGTCTCCAAGAGCATGATCCAGTCTCATCACCACCGAAATAATTCCACTGAGGGTGTATTCCATCACCAAGTCACTCTTTATTTACACATGGAGAGTACTCGACACTGATCCAGCTCCCTCAGAGCCAGCTCTCAGAGTGGGCAGAACCCACTCACTCTGAGAAACCTTTCAGAATAGGCAACACTCCTGTTGATACCTGTCAGCTACAACTCCCTAGTTGGACTAGATTAACAGTCCCAATCAGGAACTTGTATTCTATGAGGTCTACCAGGCTCACCTCATTACACTTACGATAATTCCAATCTTCCACATTCTGGGTGTATTTATGAGCCTCCATTGTCTATTTGTATTGTATTATTATTGTTGTTGTTATTATTGTTATTATTGGCTTGGGAGTATTATCTATTGAGCCAATGGTGGACAAATTATTCATAGCCTGAAGAGTTTATCTTTCTAGTAGCATATGGCTTTGTACTTGCACCCACTTTCTTGTAGTACATTCACGGTGTCACTTTTAAGTTGATCTATGAGGTTGTTTTAGAACACCTTAATAAGGATGGATGCTGTCACAACCTTTCAGATTTTATCAGTTAGCTCTGACAACATTAAGTTTCAGTGATGACCCTGTTCTGCATCATGTTTCTAGTCTCTATCGGTTGTTACCTACAAGGTATTTAGGTATATTCAGAAATTGAGTTCAAATGTTGACCATAATTGTTAGACATCCCTGTAATGCACAGTCTGAGAGGACCATCATTAACTACAGCCATTTTAATGTTTATGGCTCATTTATCTTTTCAGAAATATTGAGTTCCAACTCAATGCATTGTCAGAACAAAATAAATTCAGACAAGTGATAGTTGTTTAATGTATGCTTCCTTAAAGGTGCACATCCATCATATCCCAGCAAAAGTAACCATGACGATGATTAGGTACTTGAAAATGAGTAATGTATCTAAATGCTGTGTCAGTCAATAGGAAATTAAATGTTTGTACTTAATAAAGGATAAAATTGTGGTTGTTTAACAGATTTTGCATCTAAAACTTGCAATGAAGAAAGTTAGTTTGTATTTTTTCACTGAAATTTGTTATTTTTAGCTTTGTTTTTGAACCGTGAAAAAAAACTGAGGGAAAGAGTTCAGTACTCAACAAATTTTACCTGAGCTAACTCTACTAAATAAAATTAATACATGTTTATATAAACAGATTGAGAGCAGAATCAGCTTTCCAGAGACAGATAGAGAAACTATAAACTGCTGGGAAACAGAAATGAGAGGAGGGAGAAAGCTTTTTGAATGAGCAATGCTTTGACACCAAGAAAATGCAAAGAAAAATTACAAAACATCTCAAGAGGAGAGAAGAGGGTGAAATGGTAGGAAAGAAGACAGATGTTTAATGGAAAATAATCCAGGAGTTTAACATTAAAAGGAAAGGGAAGAACTAGGAAAAATAATCAGATAGAAAACAAAATGACAAAGCAGAATGGACAAGCTAATATTATCGGCTTGCTTAATAAAACTACATAACAAGAAGAGATATAAAACTTTCACAAAAGGGACAGTTGATGAACTTAAAACAAAAGTTTTAAGATTGTTGTGATTAAAGTGTGAGCAGGAAGGCACTTCATTGGAAAATTTCCCATTCTGTGCAGGGGTCCTAGTTCAGATGACAGGGACCTGTGAATTTGAGTGCTACATTTCATATTAATTTGGCAGGGGCGCTATTGTGGATGGCATTTCCATCACTTTAACTGTGTAAAATTTCAGATGTAAATCACATCCATGTGAAACAAGTGCTTGAGGAATTCTAGGAGATGATAAATGTGTAGAGTATTATAAAAAGTCACAGTAATTTTAGATATATATTAGTTTAGTATTATTAGTTTAGCATTATCTCAATAATACTATTAGATAAATAGCATTTCAGTCAAAATTTCCTTTTCCTTCTGTTGGCAGTAAGATCTCAATTTTGAGCTTTGTAATACCTTTGGGAAAGAAGCTTCAAAAGCATAGCGTGCAATTTGCTGTGCTCCTGGCCATTTCTGGCACATCCAACACAACCCCATGCTGGACAGAGTACTTGTTCAGGCTCAATTGAGGACCAATAGCCCAAGGAGTGGACAGGTAGTGACATCAATTAACCCCTCTGATTATTTGATATAAGATTTTCAACTTTGGTCTGCACATGTCTGTAGAATGCTTGTTACAATGCCTGTATAGGGAACCTTTCCCAAACTTAGAGCCATTGAAGAAAACAGACATCCAACTTGCAAGTGAGGTTCTTTCAACTTACTTCTGCGATAGAGAGATTTTTGGAAGTACTGTAATATGGCTTGTTTTTGGAGATCTACTGGGGATCTATTCAAGGAAGGAGGAGGAGTTTGTCTCCTGGAGATGATATTATAGTGTCTCTCAGTCTACAACATGACTTGAGGAATAAGATGAGTCACTGGCTAATCTGAATCAAAACTTGAATTTAAAATAGGCAAATTCTGGAACAACAATTGCAGTTGCTTGTAAAGTAAACTCTTGCCTGTGCAAACAGGAATGACAGAGGATATAATTAATGATTGTGGGAATTAATAAGTCCTCCAGACAAAATCAGCATCATGAGACCTGGCTGCACCAGCAAGTTACCTATACAGTATAAACTTACATGGGTCCCAGTTATGCCTGCCTTTTCATGGGGCATGTGAAACAATCCTTGTTCCAATCTTGCACTGGCCCACTCCCACAACTGCCTTCGGTGCCTCTGCATGCTCCCGCCATAACCTTGAAACATTTGTTCACAAATATGTAAGTTAGTTCGCTGAGCTTAAAGGTTTGTATTCAGATGTTTTGTTACCATACTTGGTAACATCATCAGTGAAAGTCTCTGTTGAAGCACTGGTGGTATATCCCAATAAACGGGTACCCAATAAACACAATCCGCCAATTCCTCAGAAACAAACCCAAACCAGCAGACACAACACAATCAAAAACTATAGCCACATTACCTTACATCAAATACATATCAGAAATTACTTCCAGACTACTCAGACCCCTTGGCATCATGGTAGCCCACAAACCTACCAACACCCTTAAACAGTGACTAATGAACCTGAAGGATCCATTAAATGCCACCAACAAAATTAACATCATTTACAAGATACCATGCAAGAACTGTAAAAACATTATATCGGTCAAACAAGCAGGAAACTTGCCACCAGGATACATGAACACCAACTGGCCACCCGAAGACATGACTCACTATCACTAGTTTCCATACATACAGGACACCACTTTGACTGGGACAATACACACTTCCGAGGACAGGCGAAACATTCTAACCAGAACTCCATCAACAAACACATCAATTTAGATCCTATCTACCTTCCCTTCAAAATAAAAGAACTGGAAATGACATCACCCACCTTAAAAAACCAAGACCTGTAAATAGAAAGGCAGGACATACCATCAGCGTTTCACCAGAGACTCTTACTAATGATGTTACCTAATGTGGTGAAGTGCTGGTGCTATGTCCCAATAAACATCTAAAAACAAACCTTCAAGCTCAGCGAGCTAACTTACATACTTATCTTCAACTCGAGCTACAACTCTTCTCAAAAATTGCTAAATTTGTTTATTTTGCCTCCAATTTCAATCCCTCTATAACATTCACATCATCCATTTCTAAAACTTCCCTTCCTTTCCTGGACCTCTCTGACTCCATTTCAGGGAATAAACTGTCCATTGCCATCCCAATACAAAGCCACTGACACTCACAGTTACCTTCACTACAGCTCGGCACACCTTGCAAGGACTCCATTCCATTCTCCCAGTTCCTTTGCCTATGTCATATCTGTTTGAATGATGCTACCTTACAAAACAGCGCAGCTGCCATGGCTTGCTTCTTAAATGACCGTGGTTTCCCACCCACTGTGGTTGACAGAACCGTTAACCACATCTAACCTATCACCTGTACTTCCACCCTTGCTCCTTCCTGTCGCTCGCAACAGTACGATCAGGTTCCCCTTGTCCTCACTTTTCATTCCACCAGTCTATGCATTCAAAGGAACATTCTCCCTCATTTCAGCAACTCCAACAGAACACCACTATCAAACACATCATCCCCTCACTCCCCTGACTGCATTTCACAGTGATTGTTCCCTCCTGAACATCCTAGCCCATTCCATGCCACCAGCACGACCCCTCACCTTCCCACAGCACCTCCCCATGTAACTTCCTCTTCACCTCATCCCTGCTCATCATTCAAGGGCCGAGACAGTCTTTAAAGGTGAAGCAACATTTCGCCTGTACCTCCTCCAATCTTGTGTGTTATATTTGTTGCACCCAATGTGATCTACTCTATATTGGAGAATCCAAACCCAGACGGGGTGACTGCTTTGCAGAACACCGCCAGTCTGTGCGCAAGCATGACCCTGACCTTCCCAGAGCTGCTCATTTTAACCCAGCGCCCTGTTCGCATGCCCACCTGTCTGTCCTCAGCATACTGCAGTGTTCTAGTGAATCACAGCACAAACTGTAGGAATAACATCTCACCTTCAGACCAGGCACTTTATAGCCATCTGGACTTGGTGTTGCATTTAACCCCTTCAAATTGTGAGCCAAGTCCCATTTCTTCCCTTTCTTTTAGCTTTACTCGTTGTATTCTCTGTCACCATGTCCTCTCTCCCCTTCTCTCACCCTGTGGGACGGTCTGCTCCTTCAAGTCTGGCAGTTAGACACACCATTGTTTTGCCATTCTCATATTTCAATCAATTAATATGAACCATTAACATCTTTTCTCGACCAGCAGTCCGCACCCCCCACCTCCCCATCACCACCCACAACTAAAGCATTAATGCTGCCCCCTCCACACTTTCCTTCAGCTCTGATGAAGAGTCATCTAGCTTACTCTCTTTTTCTCTCTCTCTCTCTCTTTCTCTCTCTCTCGCTCCATGGTTGCTGTCTGGCCCACTGTGATCTCCAGCATTTGTTGTACTCAGTACAGCTTCCAGCATCTGTAGTAACTTGCTCTTACGGTATAGGCTCACATGCTTTCTTGAATAGTTTAACTTCATTTTGGAAAGAAGGGTGATGTTGTATGTGTACCTTCCCTTTCAGAGAGCTTACCTTTCAGGATTTGATATACTCTGTATACAATGGGGTGACTTTGTCTTACTTTTGATTTGCTTTGGATTTATACATGCCGAGATCAGAACTCCCATCCTAACAGCACTATGGATGTAACTACATGACATAAAATGTAGGGATTCATAAAATCAGCTCTTCACCATGTTCTCAAATGCAATGACAAAGGAGGAGCAAATGCTGGTCCTGTCAAAAATTCCCATATCCCATGATCAAATAATAAAAAAAAGCACTAGACTTTCTTCCGTTTCCATTAAATTCATGTAGAAGAAATATATTCCAAAAGCTCAGAGGAAAAAAAAATCTTTCAGGCAGAAATGCTTTCAGGACAAAACGATGTCAAAGTAATAAGTGCA
Source organism: Chiloscyllium punctatum (assembly GCF_047496795.1). Classification (NCBI taxonomy): domain Eukaryota; kingdom Metazoa; phylum Chordata; class Chondrichthyes; order Orectolobiformes; family Hemiscylliidae; genus Chiloscyllium; species Chiloscyllium punctatum. Next base: position 102,645,062 of record NC_092739.1, on the reverse strand, counting down.
AAGATGAGCTTTGAGAAATGAACAGAGAAAAAAGCAAATGTTGAAAAAGAACAAGATAGTAAAGAATGGCATTCCCAGGGATTCTCCTCATTGCCAACCAAATTTTAATGGAAATTAATACTTCTTCCAGGGTTTTCTCTGATCTGTAGAAGTTACATTGAGAAGTCAAGAGAATCCTCAGAAATTTTATTCTAAATAAGGTGGAGGATAGGTTGCCCCTAAATAGCATGTACTTCTTTCAGAATAAAGCATAGAAAAGGTGAAGGATTATGGACATATTGCAATAAAGTGGATTAGATTTTGCAGTCAGTTGCAAACCAACAGTTTCCTCCACTAATTTCAAAGAAAATAGCTGACAAAAATCGAGAAATGCCAAGGGCACAAACATCCTCTTCCCAATTTTAATTTGTTTTTTTACCAGGTACGAGAGTTTCCAGGTTTTTTTCAACAGAGATGTTATGAGCAGAAGAATCAGGAATTTATATTAAAGTATTCTCACAGACAGCAAACCAGGAAGTAAAAACCACTGAATCCCTTTATTATCAAGCAAACATTTGTTCTAATTTGGATGTTGCTAAGCAATTTAACTGTTCCAAATCAGAAGTAGGTAGACTGCTGTGGGCTGACCTAGAGTTCATCTGTTCAGGATATGTCCTCAGTGAGACTGTGCAATACCTCTATTCAAGTGGTGGTCTCCAAGGTCAGTCGGACTGATGAGGGTGTCCACTTCCATCGGAATACCCTGCAAACTCATATGCTCCACTTGCTATATTTTCCAATGGTAAAAGCCAGGTGTGGTGCCTGTCTGAAGTCCAGTAGGCTTCAGCTAGTAGGTGCTTTTGTGAGCTTACATCATTAATCTCATATGCCAGTGGCATGGTGGCTCAGTGATTAGACCTGGGTTTGATTCCAACCTCGGGCGAGTGTCATTGTGGAGTTTGGACATTCTCCCATACCTGCGAGGGTTTCCATCGGGTACTCTGGTTTCATTTTACAGTCCAAGATGAGCAAGTTAGATAGCTTGCCTATGCTTAAATTACTCATAGTGTTCAGGGATGTGTAGGTTAGGTGCTTTAGCCATAGGAAATGCAGGGTTACAGGGATGGCATGGGTCTGGGTGGGATGCTGTTTGTAGTGTTGGTATGGACTTGTTAGGCTGAATGGCCTGTTTCCACGCTGAAGGGATTCTATGAAAAAAAAATCGAATGGTCTCTCAGCATCTCATTAAATGTTAAAACAGAGTCAAATGCCTCTGCCAAATCATCTTAGCCGAGTCAATAATCCTAATATGGATTCCCCTTGTTCTCAAATTGCAGAATAATACATGATAGCATCTCAGAATTAGAGGAGGTTTGGGGGTCATAATATTCCTTAACTAAATCCATCAACTCTTGACAGATTTTAGTTGCCGATGCTTCAGGGAATGTAAGGCTCCTAATAACCGATAAAGCTGCAGGAACACAAGCTGTCGGGTGAATTATTTTCTGCTTTTCATCTGCCCCAACATAGAGTCATAGAGATGTACAGCATGGAAACAGACCCTTTGGTCCAACATGTCCATGCCGACCAGATATCCCAACCCAATCTAGTCCCACCTGCCAGCACCTGGCCCATATCCCTCCAAATCCTTCCTATTTATATACCCATCCAAATGCCTCTTAAATATTGCAACTGTACCAGCCTCCACCACATCCTCTGGCAGCTCATTCCATACACATACCAACCTCTGCGTGAAAACGTTGCCGCTTAGATCTCTTTTATATCTTTCCTCTCTCACCCTAAACCTATGCCCTCTAGTTCTGAACTCTCCAACCCCAGGGAAAAGACTTTGTCTATTTATCCTATCCATCCCCCTCATAATTTTGTAAACCTCTATAAGGTCACCCCTCAGCCTCCGACGCTCCAGGGAAAACAGCCCCAGCCTGTTCAGGCTCTCCCTATAGCTCAATCCTCCAACCCTGGCAACATCCTTGTAAATCTTTTCTGAACCCTTTCAAATTTCACAACATCTTTCTGATAGAAAGGAGACCAGAATTGCTCGCAATATTCCAACAGTGGCCTAACCAATGTCCTGCTACAGCTGAACTACTGTACTCAATACTCTGACCAATAAAGGAAAGCATACCAAACGCTTTCTTCATTATCCTATCTACCTGCAACTCCACTTTCAAGGAGCTATGAACCTGCACTCCAAGGTCTCTTTGTTCAGCAACATTCCCTAGGACCTTACCATGAAGTGTATAAGTCCTGCTAAGCTTTGCTTTCCCAAAATGCAGTACCTCGCATTTATCTGAATAAACTCCATCTGCCACTTCTCAGCCCATTGGCCCATCTGGTCCAGATCCTGTTGTAATCTGAAGTAACCCTCTTCGCTGTCCACTACACCTCCAATTTTGGTGTCATCTGCAAACTTACTAACTGTACCTCTTATGCTCACATCCAAAATCATTTTCCCAGAAAAAAATTCTTTCCACAGACTGGACCCAGCCTTTGATGGCTGAATATAACTAGCACTGAAATAACTCCATAATATCCAATCAGCAAGTACCCATTTATTTATACGTGGAAAGTCTGGACACTGCTCCAGCTCCCTTACAGCCAGCTCTCTGAGTGAAGAGGATGTCTGACACTCCTGTTTCTATCTGTCAGCCAGGATTAGATTACTTAAAATTTGGAAAGAGGCCCTTCGGCCCAACAAGTCCAAACCGACGTGCAACCACCCAGACCCATTCCCGTATATTTATCCCTGCCCCAAACACTATGGGCAATTTAGCATGACCAATTCACCTAACCTGCACATTTTTGGAGTGTGGGAGGAAACCGGAGCACCTGGAGGAAACCCACGCAGACACGGGGAGAATGTGCAAACTCCACATAGTCAGTCGCCTGAGGCAGGAATTGAACCCAGGTCTCTGGCGCTGTGAGGCAGCAGTGCTAACCACTGTGCCACCGTGCCTCCCTTGTTGGAATAGATTAACAGCCCCAATCAGGGAACTCATATTCTATGAGGTACAGCTGCCTGAATTTGTTACAATTACTACAAAAACATTAGCATTGAAGGGAGACAGTGCTTCAGGGATTAGCACTGCTGATGCAGTGCCAGGTACCCAGGTTTGATTCCACCATCAGGTAACTGTCTGTGTGGAGTTTGCACATTCTCCCAATGTCTGCATGCTTTTCCTTCACATGCTCCAGTTTCCTTCCACAGCCCAAAGATGTGCAGGTTATGTGGATTAGCCATGCTAACCTGCTCATAGTGTGCAGGGTAGGTGGATTCAACATGGGAAATGGAGGGTGCGTCTATGTGGCATGCTCTTCAGGGGGTCAGTGTGGACCTGATGGGCTGAATGGGCTGCGTTCAAGTTGTAGGTATTCTATGATTTTATGAAAACTGATTAGATGCAGATTTACTATTTGGGAATGCTGTCACCTATCTACTTCTTCATAAAGAAAGTTGTTTTGATTTTTGATATATTACAGCTTCCAAAATGTAATTCAATTAACAGATAACAAGTCTACTGATGAATGCACCAAAACAAACCTGCCTGGCTTATTTTTATTGACTCTTGTAATAATCAGAAGGGAACATACCTGCAATGACAATATTTTGACATGAGTAATTTATCATTTTAAGTTTGCAGTAATAGGAAACACACCAGGAAGGACAGTTGCACAACAGGATGTAGGATCCCTTTTCTGACACTAATAGAATCCTGATAGTACAGAAAGGGGCCATTCAGCCCATTAGGTCTGTACCAATCCTCCAAAGAGCATCCCATCCAGACCTACCCCCGACCCTATCCCCTGAACCCCACATTTACTAATTCACCTAGTCGACGCATCACTGGATACTATCAACAATGTGACACAACCAATCCACCTAACCTGCACATCTTTGGACTGTGAGAGGAAACCATAGCACCTGGGGAAAATACACCAGACACAGGGAGAATGTGCAAACTCCACACAGACAGTCATCCGAGGCTAGAATCAAACCTGGGCCCCTGGCGCTGTAAGGCACAAAGCTAACCATATCTAACCAAAGCTAGTATATCTGATCTCTCTTCATGGAACAATCCCCATCAGAGAAACAAGTCTGGGTTAACTTGTGTTGCAGTCCCTCTATGCTAATAACATTCTTCCTGAGGTAAGGAGATCAAAACTGCACAAAGTACTCCACTGTGACTTAATCAAGCTTAGCGAGTTTTGAGAAATATGTGAAATATACCTTTCACATTCCTAATGCAGGGCTTATGCCCGAATCGTTGATTATCCTGCTCCTCGGATGCTGCCGACCTGTGTTGCATTTCCAGCACTATACTTTTTGACTCTGATCTCCAGCACCTGCAGTCCTCACTTTCTCCGTATTGTTAAGGACATTAGTCTCTTTGTACATCTACATTTTACAATTTCATTCTTAATTTTTTAAAAGATTTAACCTATTTTTCTAATCAACCTGTTCTGCGATGTTATTACACACCTCTGGAGCAGATGGTACTTGAACCCAGTCCTCCTGGTCTGAACCAAGTTATAAAAATTGCTTTTGAAATAGTGAACTTAGAATCTATACAGTCAATTTCAGAGAGTCAGTCAAGGGTATAATGTGAACTTAAGCCAATCTTTATCCCTGTAAACCTTTACAAAGTACTCAAACATTCACAGTGTGTCATGCATTGGCAAACCAACACTGTTATGAAGGGTGTTTTGCTGTTTTACTGAAATAATAGCTTATCTTCATATGTATTTCAGTTGAGCTCTTGGCACTTGGAATGCAATCTGTAACAAAACCTTCTTAACTATTAAAACAAGTCCCAATGCAGAAAATCTACAACTTCATTGGCTGAAGTACTAAATTTCTGGAAGATAACCTGAGGTGTCAGAGAGATAGTGGGATGTGTGAGGAGTCAGCGCAAAGCAAGAGGCTATAAGTTAGAGCCAAGGCTGGAGGCCTACACCAACTACCTTGTGAGTTGGACAGGCACAGGACCTGTGAGGGTGAAGATGGTGCTGAATGGACAACAGAGTGCAAAATCCAAAGAGTGCCATCACAAGAAAATCGTAAGTTCACTATTTTTGCTGGAATTTCTACAAATTGCTGTGAATTAGAAAAGCATTTTTATTTTTTAAAAAAAAGCATTGTAGTAGACTCACCAACTTTAAACGAATTTGATTGGTCATTGGATAAACATACAGATGATAATGGAATAATGTAGGTTAGACGGGCTTTAGATTGGTTTCACAGGTCAGTGCAACTTTGAGGGCCAAAGGACCTGTACTGTGCTGTAATGTTCTAAGATCTATATTCTATCTGTAGTTGGATTTAACTGAGATAGGGTCAAATAAGAACTTAATGAATAGCAATTATTGCAAGACGATTTGAGTTCAGATGTAAGGACATCTTACTGCAGTTATACAGGGCCTTGGTGAGATGATAACTGGAATACTGCCAACAATTTGGTCTCCCTAACTGAGAAAGGATACACTTACCATAGAGGGAATACAATGGAGGCTCTACATCCTGGTCAGCAAGACTGTTATATGAGGTGGGATTGGTTTAAATACACCTGTAATCATTAGGGTTTAAAATGATGAGAGAGGACCTGATTGAAACATGTAACATTCTAACAAGAGCCATTCCTGATGAAGGGCTCCGGCATGAAACATCAATTTTCTTGCTCCTCGGATGCTGCCTGACCTGCTGTGCTTTTCCAGCAACACACTCTCAACTCTAATCTCCAGAATCTGCAACCTCACTATCTCCGAACATTCTAACAGGTCTGGGCAGAATTAGATTCAGGAAGGATGTTTATCCTTGTGGAGGGGTCTAGAACCAGAGAACATAGTCTCAGGATGCAAGGCAGGCCATTCATAACTGAGATAATGGAATATTTCTTCATTCAAAGGATAGTGAACCTGTGTATTCTCTACACAGAAGGTAGGGGAGGCCCAGTCACTGATCATATTCAAGAAAGAGAGAGATAAGTTTTAGATTTTCAAGGCACCAAAGGGTATAGGAACAAAAATGGGATGATGACATTGAGAGAGAGGATCAGCCATGATCATATTGATTGATGGGGCAGGCTTAAAGGGCTGAATGGCCTACTCCTGCTCCGAGTTTTTATGATTCAATGTGCAAATAAGCACTTTTTTGTTTAAACTATCTTTGATGCTATGGAGTTGTTGTGTGGCGACGTCTGGAGTCTCCCCATCTCGATTTGAGCAAGTAGCTGAATAATAGCTGGCAGTGGGTTTTTGAGACCTCACATCAGCCCCACAGTCTAAGGATCTAGCTCACAGCATGAGCACAGCAAGTCTAGGAACAGATGGAATAGCTATTTCCCCAGGCAATGTAACCTTCGAAATAAGAGGAATTCTCATAAAAATGCAAATCACTCCAATTCAGATTGTTGAAATTCATATTTCCTTCAACGCTAGAAGGGAGAAGAGTCAAGAAAATAAAAGTCATTTTACAAATGATGTTAGAAACAAAAATACAGGTGCACCATTTGCAGGGGACCAAATAACGTTAGAGATAAGCATAGGAAAGGAATTGTAGAAAGAATAGCAGCAATCAAAGTGCAACGCTGAAACATGAATGTGAGACTAATCCATGTGAGACTAAACCAGGCGTGAGGCCTTCAGATCAGGAGACCCACTCAAATATAAGGAATCCAAGTATGACCTTGGCAGTCATTAAGATAGCCAAGGGCCAATATCGATCCAAACTAGTGACCCAGCCAGACACCCGGCAATTATGACAAGGACTGAATGACATCACAGGTTCTAATAATAGACAGTACAAGATAGTAGAAGATGACATATCCCTCCCAGTTTGTCTCAACGCCTTCTATGCTCTCTTTGAGCAGAATTGCGGCAGAGAGGTAACACCTATTCTGACAAGTGCAGACGAACTTCCCAACAGTTGCTGCATCAGATGTCAGATCAGTTTGCCTTCGTGTGAATCTAAGGAAAGTGATGGGACCAGAAGGAGTACCAGGCTGTGCACTCAGAGCATGTACAGATCAATTGGCAGAAGTCTTCTCGGACATCTTCAACCTCTCCCTGCATCAGGTCACTGTCCCTGCCTGTTTCAAGAGGACCAACATCATCCCTGTGCCTAAGAGAGCTCATGCAGCATGTCTCAATGACTACCGCCCAGTGGCCCTAAGGTGCTTTGAAAGGCTGGTCATGGCATTAATCAACTCCAGCCTCCCCACTACTCTTGATTCACTCCAATTTGCCTATCAGACCATCAGATCCATGTCAGATGCCATATCACTTGCCATTCACTGCTCCCTAGAACATGTTGACACCAAGAACAGTTATGTAAGAATCCTACTCATTGACTACAGTTCAGCCTTCAACACTATTATCCCCTCGAGACTGATTACTAAACTTAGTGATCTCGGACTCAGTCCCACTCTCTGCAACTGGATCCTCAGTTTCCTGACCCACAGGCCACAATCAGTGAAGACTGGGGACAATATTTCATCCTCACTAACACTCAATACTGGAGCCCCCCAGGGGTGTGTAAGCACTGTACTCACTGTCTACCCATGACTGCGTCGCCAAATACCGGACTAGTGCCATTTACAAGTTCGCTGATGACACCATCATAGTCGGTTGAATCTCAGATGGCGACAGAACTGACTACAGACGGGAGGTAGAAGACCTGGAAAAATAGTACACTGAGAACACCTAGCTCTCAATTCCAGCAAAACCAAGAAATTCATTATTAACTTTCAGCAGGATGTTACTCATGCCCCCCTACACAGTAACAGCACAGTGGTGGAATGAGTTGAGAGTGTCAAGCTCCTGGGAGTGGTCATCCACAACAAGCTTTCTTGGACTCATCATGTGGACACACTGATTACAAAGGCCCAACAATGTCTCTTCTTCCTCAAGCAGCTGAGGAAATTTGGCATGATGACAAATACCTTTGTCAACTTTTAAAGGTGCTCCATTGAGAGCATTCTGTCTGGATATATCACTACCTGGTATGGCAACTGTACCATTCAAGATCGGAGATGGTTACAGAGAGTGGTGAACTTGACCTGGACAATCACAAAGGCCAACCTCCCATCTATAGAATCTATCTACCAGATCTTCTGTCAAGGAAAGGCTGCCAGCATTCTCAAAGATCCATCCCACCCTGGCAATGTTTTTCTACAACCTCTACCATTGGGGAGAAGGTACAGAAGCCTGAACATATGCACCAGCCGGTTTCATAACAGTTTCTATCCAACTGTTGTTAGAATACTGAATGGACTCACAAACACTTAACATTGACCTGTACCTGTGTTTCTGTTTTTGCTGTTGTTTACGTATTGTTTACTATCTATGCTACTTAACTTTGTGATCTGCCTGTATTGCTCGCAAGACAAAGCTTTTCACTGTGTCTCGGTACACGGGACAATAAATTCAATTCAATTCAATTCAATTTAAGCACCAAATTTTGCCCTAAACCCTCTCTCCACATACATAACTATGTGTGAGAGACAAAAGAAGAAAATTATCTGAATCCAACTGAGGGAAAACTCTTCATTATTCTCTTCTAATCATACAAGGTAATTAGCACCTGACCTTAAACTTACCTGGACCATCTCTGACAACTCCCTACCCTTCCTGGATCTCTCTATCTCCATTAATGACGACCAACTTGACACCGACATTTTTTACAAACCCACCGACTCCCACAGCTAGCTGGATTACACCTCTTCCCATCCTACCTCCTTCAAAAATGCCATCCCGTATTCCCAATTCCTCCACCTCCGCCATATCTGCTTCCAGGAGGACCAGTTCCACCACAGAACACACCAGATGGCCTCCTTCTTTAGAGACCGCAATTTCCCTTCCCACGTGGTTAAAGATGCCCTCCAACGCATCTCGTCCACATCCAACACCTCCGCCCTCAGACTCCACCCTTCCAACCGTAACAAGGACAGAACGCCCCTGGTGCTTCACCTTCCACCCTACCAACCTTGGCATAAACCAAATCATCTGCCGACATTTCCGCCACCTCCAAACAGACTCCACCACCAGGGATATATTTCCCTCCCCACCCCTTTCCGCCTTCCACAAAAACCATTCCCTCCGTGACTACCTGGTCAGGTACACGCCCCCCTACAACCCACCCTCCCATCCTGGCACCTTCCACTGCCACCGCAGGAATTGCAAAACCTGCACCCACACCTCCTGCTCACCTCCATTCAAGGCCCTAAAGGAGCCTTCCACATCCATCAAAGTTTTACCTGCACATCCACCAATATCATTTATTGTATCCGCTGCTCCCGATGCAGTCTCCTCTACATTGGGGAGACTGGATGCCTCCTAGCAGAGCACTTTAGAGAACATCTCTGGGACACCCACACCAATCAACCACACCGCCTTGTGGCCCAACATTTCAACTCCCCCTCCCACTCTGCCGAGGACATGGAGGTCCTGGGCCTCCTTCACCACCGCTCCCTCACCTGGAGGAAGAACGCCTCATCTTCCGCCTCAGAACACTTCAACCCCAGAGCATCAATCTGGACTTCAACAGTTTCCTCATTTCCCCTTGCCCCACCTCACCCCAGTTCCAAACTTCCAGCTCAGCACTGTCCCCATGACTTGTCCTACCTGCCTATCTTCCTTTCCACCTATCCACTCTACCCTCCTCTGACCTATCACCCTCATCCCCTCCCCCACTCACTCTATGCTACTTTCTCCCCCACCCCCACCCTCCTCTCATTCATCTCTCCACCCTTCAGGCGCTCTGCCTGTATTCCTGATTCCTGATGAAGGGCTTTTGCCCGAAACATTGATTTTGCTGCTCCTCGGATGCTGCCTGACCTGCTGTGCTTTTCCAGCACCACTAATCTAGAATCTGGTTTCTAGCATCTGCAGTCATTGTTTTTACCAAGGTAATTAGCAAACTCCGCAGGACCACTGAAACTCTCAAACCTCATGATTCTCAGATAAGTGTTAATTTCGGAGACATTTGTGGAGGCTTTTCCTCTGAGCTATAAAAAATTATATTTCGCAATTCTCTGCTGCTTACTGCATTATGCATGCACCACTATAGAGTACCCACTGTGTAGAAGCAGGCCATTTGGCCCATTGAGCCCATACAAAGAGCATCCTTACCAGACCCACACCCCATACAGCAACCCTGCATTTCCCATGGCTAGGAGGAGAAAGTGAGGACTGCAGATGCTGGAGATCAGAGCTGAAAATGTGTTGCTGGAAAAGCGCAGCAGGTCAGGCAGCATCCAAAGAACAGGAGAATCGACGTTTCGGGCATGAGCCCTTCTTCAGGAATTTCCCATGGCTAACCCATCAAACCCGCTCATCCCTGGACACTATGAGCAATTTAACATGGCCAATCCACCTAACCTACACATCTTTGGACTGTGGGAGGAAAGCAGAGCACCCAGAGGAATCTCACGCAGACACAGAGCGAATGTGCGAACTCCACACAGACAGTCGGCCACAGGTGAAATTGAACCCAGGTTCGTGGCATTGTGAAGCAGTAGGGCTAACCACTGTGATGGTTAGGTGTCATTGAAAGCCAAGATGTGGATGCAGTGAGCAATTAGAAAGGCAAATGAATGTTGACCTTTATTGTTGAAGCATTTGAGTGAAGCAGTAAAGAAATCCTTCTGCAATTGTTTCTAACATTGGTGAGATCTGACTGAAAACATTATGAACTGTTTTCGTTTCCTTACCTAAGGATGGACATACTTGCTATTGAGGGAGTCAAATAAAAGTTCACCTGGGATTGCTGGGATAGTGAGATTGTCTAATCAGGAGACATTGAGTCGACAGAGTCTGTATTCTCTGGAGTTTTGAAGAATGAGAGGTCATCCCATTGAACCATACTAAATTCTTATAGGAGTTAACTGGCACATTTCCAGAAAGTGTTCTTTAGCAAGGATGTTTCATCTGGCTGGCCTGGGTAGGGATTGAGAGAGTCAGAAGGATCACCACCATCAAGCTACAAAGTCTCAGAATAAGAAGTTGACCACTTAGAACGGAGATGAGGAGGTAATTTGTCATGCTGTACTCAGAACGCTGTCTCAGTCATTTACTTAATTCCATTGGTTGGTGGATTTATAGACATTAAAGATATTAAATAAAATGGGGATAGTGCATGAAAATCACCTTGAGGTAGAAGATCTGACATTATGAGAGAGTAACTTAATGATTTATTCTTGCTCCTATTCCCACCTCCTTGAACATATGTCTCTGTAATTTTCTTTTCTCCCATTATTAGCTTCCAATCTCATTCTCAAATGAACTAAAGGTTACTTTAACTATTCTCTTCCATTATATTTACCTGTAGCAGTTTTTACTATTGGTTTTAAAATTCTTGCTAAGATAAAATAAAGAACTGCAGATGTTGGAAGTCTGAAACAATAACAGGGATTACTAGAGAGAAGACAGAACTAACAGTAAAGAAAAGTCACTGGATCTGAAATGCTATCTCTACTTTCTCTCCACAGATGTTATCAGACCTGCTGTGTTGCTCCAGATTTCTGTTATATATCTGGTGATCATTTGTTGATTCCTAAAATGTTCTTAATCTTCTAACGCACCACTGATCTTTGCAGCATTATACTGTACATCTTTTCTTTCACAAAACGACATGACCAGCTATCCTTAGTAGCCACACACACAGATGACAAGCAACATGAATTCGACTGGGACAACACTACTATTATAGGACAAGCCAAACAGAGAACAGCCAGGGAATTCCTAGAGGCATGGCACTCATCCACAGATTCAATCAATAAGCACATCGATCTGGATCCAATATACTGGCCACTGCAACGGACAGCTGGAACTGACAACCGGAAGTGGCAGATTCAAATCAATATAAATGCCGGAGGAAACAGTACAGAAGCGCTTCACAGGAGGCTCCCAAGCACTGAGGATGTCACCTAGACAGGGGACGAAACATCTGCAACACAAATTCCCAGCTCGGCGAACAGAACCACAACATCTTTTCTTTCAATTTGATAACACCCTTAAATTGCTCTGTTAGTCACTGCTAGTCTAGTGCACTCAGGGAAAGAGGTTCAGACACAGACACTGCACGCAAGGGTCCAAGATTGAGCAGAGATCAATATATGGTGAGACACTGGTCACAAGTGTACAGGATTTAGGAGACAAAATTACAGTTGAGGTGCCCAAATTACCAGAACCAAGGTCACATGCTAGATTGTTTGCAGAGAAGTCAGACTGATGTTGGTAGCCAAATAATAGATTTACTGGAGAGCGAACCAGATAGCCTGGGGTGATTGTTAAGAAAAATGGAAAAGTCGAACACCAACTTGGCACATTTCCAGAGAGTTTTCTTTAGCAATAATCAAAACGTCCCACACTATTAAAGAATACGAACACTGAGATGATGAGCCCTAACATATACTTGTAATGAACAGAAGGTAATGTCCCATTTGCAGAAAAATCAGTCTAATTTTGGAAAACATTAATATTGTAAAACTACAGTTTGTTCCCAGAATGGAGAGTGACTCAGAACTCACAAGACCTGAACCGACCGAGGAAAACTGGAATTCCCCTTGATTTTCTACCAGTCTGTGTTGCAATCTCAAAGGTTTCCTGTGTGTTGATGTATAAAGAAAAGCCTTCTGAGCATAATTAAACACACAAAACGTTTGCCCATTTTGAACAGAAATCCTTCATGTTAACCTTCCCAACAATTCAACTTTAGAAATCTAACTACAAAGTATAACATTGTAATCATCACATAGTCAAACTAGAGTTAAATTTTGTCTTTTTATATATTTTAATTTCCCTATTAACAGTCTTCCCAGTCAAATATAAAATATTGCTAAATTTTCCAGCGACTTTTATGCAATGCATGCGTTTGTTGCAAATCCCTGAAAAGATTATATATTTTTGTGGAAGTTAAGAAGTTGGACTTTACAACTCCAAGCAGAGGGTGGAGCAATTGAACCATCTACAACTGTTACCAGACTGCACCAGGTCAAAAATTCAAATCTAAATGTGTGTTAGGAGCAAGTTATCAAACTGACTTGTGCTGGCTTGGTTAGAGTTAAATTATATTGCCGGAGTTTGATATTTCACTTTAGCTACCTGACCTACATCTTCTGTTCTCCTCTCTTGAAGTCGCTGACATTTTACAGTTGTATCATTCCATAGCTTCTCATGTGAGCCTGGGTATGAGTACAAGCAGTCAAATAAAAGCAAAATACTGCACATACTGAAAATCTGAAACAAGCATAGAAAATGCTAGGGAATCTCAGGGATTCCAGGAGCATCTGTGGAGAGCCAAGAACAAGAAACTGGAGAAACTGGGTATCACCACCAGCAGTAGCCAAGCCCACCCTGGCACTACAGTGGACATTATCACCGTGAGGAAGTCAATTGCCAACTTATCGGACCACACCCTTCAACCTGAAGAGATTGAAGTTCTTAGCAGGGGTCTCCATTTTTGCCCCATCACTAAAATGGATGCCATGGTTCTTGCAGCAGACGTGGAGATTTCAAGGAAATCTTTCAAGATCCCAACGAACCCACCGATGAACCTGAACAGTCATCACAAGGATCTGCAGAGGAGTGACCAAAGAAGGAGTCAACTTGGACCCCACTGGAGGGTCGCTGCCCTGAGCTTGACATGTATGCTCAAACCATCAGGAAATATATAAATGCCAGGTTCAACAAGCATACCCAGAAGGGTAGAGCACAACATCAGCCAATCACAACGCAATGCCATCCATGCTCTCAAAACCAATCACAACATTGTCATCAAACCAGCAGATAAAGGAGGAGTCATCACCATTCAGAATAGAACAGATTACTGCAAGGAAGTGTACCAACAACTGAACAACCAGGAACACTACAGGCAACTACCGGCTGATCTGACCAAACACCACACCCGTGAACTAAACACATTAATCAGGACTTCGGACCCAATCCTTCAGAGTTCCCTACATGGACTCATCCCACGTAATTCTTGCATGACGACTTCTACTGCCTTCCAAATGTACACAAAGCCAACACACCAGGACGTCCCATTGTATCAGGCAATGGGACTCTGTGTGAGAACTGCTCTGGCTATGTCGAAGGCATCTTGAAACCTATTGTACAGGGGACCCCAGTTTCAGGCGCGACACTACAGATTTCTTACAGAAACTCAGCACCCACAAACCAGTCAAACCGGGAACATTCCTCGTTTCAGCACTCTAAACCAGCATCCCCCACAATGATGGCATTGCAGCAAAAGCCTCAGTACTCAACACCAACAACTGCCAATCTCCAAGGACCGTCCTACAACTCATCCGCTTTATCTTCAAACACAACGTCTTCACCTTTGACAATCAGTTCTTCATCCAGCCATGGGCACCACATTTACACCCCAATATGCCAACATTTTCATGCACAGGTTCAAACAAGACTTCTTCTCTACACAGGACCTCCAACCAACATTATAAACCAGGTACATTGACTACATTTTCTTCCTCTGGACCCATGGAGAGGAATCACTGAAAAAAACTACACAGTGATATCAACAAGTTTCATCCCACCATCAAACTCACCATGGACTATTCTCTACTATCTGACTCATTCTTGGACATATGCATCTCCACCAACTGCAACCAACAGAGTACCGTTCATTGTCCAGTATTTCCCAGGAGCCGAAAAACTACGCCATGTTCTCTGCAGCCTGCAACACATTGTAATGAGGATAAGCACCTCGCCAAGACCTTCCCAACACCTCCACTTCTCACCTTTAAACAGTCACGAAACCTCAAACAGCCCATTGGTCATAGCAAACTGCCCAACTTTCAGGACAAAACCATACAACGTTGTCACGGTAAACATTGCAAGATGTGTCAGAATGTTGACACGGATACCACAATTAGGCATGGGGACACTTCCTACCATGTACATGACAGGTACTCATACGACTCAGCCAATGTTGTCTATCTCATGAGGCATGGTACATTGGTGAGACCAAACAGAGGCTATGGCAACGGATGAATGGACATTGCAGAACAATCAACAAACAGGGATGTTTCCTCCCTGTCGGAGAACGCTTCAGCAGTCTGGGACATTCGATCTCGGACCTTCGGGTAACCATCCTCCAAGGCGGACTTCGGGACAGGCAAAACGAAAAGTGGCTGAGCAGAGGCTGACAGCCAAGTTTGGCACCCATGCGGATGGCCTCAACTGGACCTTTGTTTATGTCACCCTACAGGTGGCCCCATTGCACAATACACACACACGTACTCAGGCACTTTCTCATAATACACTCCCACACACACCCTGTCACAGACTTAAACCCCTTTACACACATGCACACACCCTCTCAGAGATACTCATAACCGCCCCCCACCACCCTCCACCCCCAAGCACACACCCACATGCACACATACACATATAAGTTTGTGGGGTGAATTTGTACTTGCAGAGTTACATTGTACTTTGCTCAAAAACTGCATGAACCCATGTAATATTCTGTAAATCCGTTTTTTAGATTAGAATCAGTCTGACCATTGTGGCACAGACACCCTCACAGGGAGTTAACACCTTCAATACCTTATCTGGGCTGACATGACACCAGTTGTTCAAGTGCACTTGAGAATGTAACTTTTTAAAAAATTTTGCGATTTACATATGAAAGAAACAATCCGGGTATTTTTCAATATATAATTTCAGTTACATCACACTGTAAACTTTTGCTGCAAATTCTGTGTCTTACAGTCCTATTCTCCACAATCACCCGATGAAGGAGCGGCACTCCGAAAGCTAGTGTTTCCTATTAAACCTGTTGGACTATAACCTGGTGTTGTGTGATTGTTAACTTTGTACACACAAGTCCAACACTGGCAAATCATGCGGAGAGAGAAACAGAGTTAAAGTTTTGAGTTCAATCGCACCCTTTTTCAATTCAGACTTTTATCTCATTAGAGATCATGACCAAGCCAGTTTTCAAGTGGCTGCACTATCAGACTTGCCTCTGGAGCCATTGTAACAAAGTTAAGCTTTTTAAGAATGTTTCCATCTATGAACTGATAGAGAAATGCTCATTTTCTTTTGCCAGAATCCATGTAGAATATAACTCCAGACACTTCTCTAAATTCTTTATGGCTTTTTAAAAAATCAAACTGCTCAGAGATTTTATTACCCACTGCTGGAGCAGGTAGAAACCCAGGTCTCCTGTGTGAGAGGTAGGAACATTACCACTGCATCACAAGAGCTCCTCTAAATCTACTGCATTCTTGGAGGCAGAGGCTTGGGGAGGGCAAGTGAGGCTGGTAGGGACAAGCATCTTCATGATCAGTAGCTATCTGTGGTGTACCTGATACGATAGTGAAAAGGGAGGTGCACAGGCCTGATGTAGTAAGGAAAGGGTAAACAGCTTGGCTTAGCTTTGAGACAGGTCCACATGACTTCTCTCTGGTCCTTTAACCAAGGGAATGTGACTTCGTGAACCTGCATGTTTCTTTGTGCAGTTCAACCTAGATTCCAGAAGACCAACTGATGTATCCAAGTGTAACACAAATTATTCGGAGTGCAATGATACTGGACATCTTAAAACTGTCTCGAGAAATATGTTATTTTAGTTCATATTTATCTGAAGATAAATCACGTACTTATTAACGTTTTGATGTAATAGCCTTATTATGTTTGAGAGTCTATTGTACTGAACACATCATCAACAGGTTTACAGCATCTCCATGTAAAATGGTGCATGAAGCCACAAGTTAGTGCCAGTTAGTTATTTATCTAACACACCTTAAAGTATTGATGACATAAAGAGATAAGTTCTGATATTGGATTAGTCAGGCAATGTATTAATAACATCAATAAATTAATTATACTCCCTGCTTTTAGTGTTCAAACTGAGCTGGACTGGATGGCCTTCTTTGTATTGCATTATTCTATTAAGAAAAAACTGTCCTCTCATATCCTAGCCTCCACTATTTTGAGATTATTCAAAACTCTGTTACCTATGTTCGAACTTGTACTAATCGTTGCTCACCCCCTCACTGGTCTATATTGACTATTGGTTAAACAATATGCTAATTTTAAAGTTTTCTTGTATTTGAATTCCTTCATGGCTTTGCCCCTCTCTGTCTCACAGAGTCCTCCAACTCTTCAACTCTCTGAAGCCAGTATGCTCCTGGAGTTCTGGCCTCTCAAACATCCCTGATTTTAATTGCTTCACAGTCAGGGCTGTCAATTCAGCTGTTTATTCCTGAAGCACTGTAATCCCAGCCCACACCTCTGGGCTTCTCCTTACAAGGTTCCCTAAAACTTTCCTCTTTGGCTAAGTTTTTGATCACCTGGTCTAAAATCTATTTACATGGATCAGTATGAAATGTTATCCTATTTGCACTTCTTTAACATGTTTTGGAATATTTAATTGCTTTAATGTACACTATTAATGCAATTCATTTTTGTTGCATTAACCTGGTCTAGGAAACAATTCCCGATAAACAAATTGAGGTAAGCGTACGTTGTGTCAGCCTAATATCAAAAATCCTTATCATTCTCCTATGGCATTTCACATAGCAAATTCAAAAATGTCGGCCTTAAATCTGTCTCTGAGATTCGGTGCAAAAATTAACCCTCGCAACTATTTTGACAGGGCTTCCACTGATCTTCTGCTGAAGTAGTAAAGGGTAATTGGGGGGAAACCTCATAAATGTTCTACTCCAGTGATTATTTGAATTATAGGATCATTACAAGACAGGGAAAGGACATTGCTCAGTGATGTTTGTGCCAGTTTGTGTCAGTTTGTGTGAAGCAATGCAACTGGCACCTGTCCATTGCATTTTCACTGCAGCTGTGCAAATCTAACTGTTCAGGTAATTATCCAAATCCTTTTTGGAAGCTTTGATTGATTTTGTGGCCACCACACTTCATCAGATCTCGCCACTCCACCCCTCCCCCCCAAAGAATTTCCTCATATTGCCTCTGGCTCTTGTGTCAATGACATTGAAGTAGAAAGTTAAAAATCACACAACACCAGATTA
Organism: Chiloscyllium punctatum; assembly: GCF_047496795.1. Taxonomy (NCBI): domain Eukaryota; kingdom Metazoa; phylum Chordata; class Chondrichthyes; order Orectolobiformes; family Hemiscylliidae; genus Chiloscyllium; species Chiloscyllium punctatum. Next base: position 102,627,054 of record NC_092739.1, on the reverse strand, counting down.
TAGTCCAACAGGTTTAATTGGAAGCACTCGCTTTCAGAGCACCTTGACTTCGGGATAGGCAGCAGCGAAAAGTGGCTGAGCAGAGGCTGATAGCTAAATTCCACACCCATAGGGAGGGCCTCAACTGGGATCTTGGGTTCATGTCACATTACAGGTGACCACCATTGCACTATATACATACACACACACACACACACACATTCCTATACACACACATATACACAAATACAGAGACACACACACAGACACTCACACACACCCTTACAGACACACATACTCCCACATTCACACATGCATCCTCTCAGAGATTTAGACCACTCTACGCTCACGCACACATATACACTCTCAGCCTGGTTTTCTCTTATATTGTCAATCTGTTCCTTTTTGTTTAGTTAATATGACATCAAGGCAGTCTTCAGAAAAGACGGTTGCAACAAAGAAAATGCATAATAAAACACTGCCAGTCATACAATTGCAAATTTTAATTACGTGTTCCCTCAGAACCAAATAGAGTGGGAGCTATGGTTCAAGATAGTCAATGAGTTTTTCTCTGGACACAGATGAAGTGAGTCAATGACAAGGGATTATTTAAGGTTTTTGTCTCCGAGGGAGAGGTATTCCCTTACTCCTCTAACACAACAAGCCTTGTGGTTTGGTAAATGCTGCTGTTGGTAATGCAGAATCCATCAAACAAAACTCTTACCATGATCATAATCTGTTAAATATTTTGATGGCATGATGGCTCAGTGGTTAGGACCGCTACCTCACAGCGTCAGGGACCTGGACTCGATTTCACCCATGTATGGGTGTTTGGGTGTTCTCCCTGTGTCGTTGCAGTTTTCCTTTGGGTGCTTCGGTTTCCTCTGATTATGACTTAATTTAATTAGATTACTTACAGTGTGGAAACAGCCCAACAAGTCCACACCGACCCTCCGAAGAGCAACCCATCCAGACCCATTCCCCTATATTTACCCCTTCACCTAACACTACGGGCAATTTAGCATGGCCAATTCGCCTAACCTGCACATCTTTGGACTGTGGGAGGAAACCGGAGCACACGGAGGAAACCCACGCAGACACAGGGAGAATGTGCAAACTCTGCACAGCCAGGTGCGTGAGGCAGGAATTGAACCCAGGTCTCTGGTGCTGTGAGGCATCAGTGCTAACCACTGTGCCACCGTGGCGCCCTAAGATCACAGTCCAAAGATGTGCAGGTTAGGTGGATTGGCCATATCGACTATCCATGATAAATGCAGGGTTACGGGGATAGGATAGGGGCTGGATGGGATGCTCTTTGGGCCAAATGGCCTCTTTCTGCTCTGTATTCTATTTGTCAAAATCACTTTTTCATATTAAATGTTCACTTACTTCGATTTAGACTACTTACAGTGTGGAAACAGGCCCTTCAGCCCAACAAGTCCACACCGACCCTCCGAAGAGCAACTCACCCAGACCCATTCCTTACACCTAACACTATGGGCAATTTAGCATGGCCAATTCACCTAACCTACACATTTTTGGATTGTAGGAGGAAACCAGAGCACCTGGAGGAAACCCAAGCAGACATGGGGAGAATGTGCAAACTCCACACAGGCAGTTGCCTGAGGTGGGAATTGAACCTGGCACTGTAAGGCAGCAGTGCTAACCACCATGCCACCATGCCACTACTTCTTCCTTTCTGTTTTTTTTATCCTATTTTCTTTCTCCTTGTTACTTTTGGTCTACAGTTGATTTGATGATGATTTACCCATACTTAGTTCCTTTCCTCTCAGACTCCTTCAATCTCATGGGTTAAAAGTTGTTGGTTCCCATCATTTACTGAGGTAACAAGTGCCTGTTGCTCTTGCAATGCCTTTATCAATATACACTTGTCGTGAGGCGCTCCAACAAAATTTTTGACATTGAAGTTAAACTAAAGGAGCAGACTGCAAAATATCCCATTCCAGCAACATACAGCCCAATAAGTGACTGTGTTACATAAAAGCAGACAATGATTTAAATACTCAGCCAGTCTTGCAGCAGCTGGGGCCTGGGAGATAGAGTTAATGGATAAGATTGTACCCTCTGGAGAGAGCAGTGCAGATGGCAGGGCAGGGTAATTGGGCAGGTTGGCAGTGCTCAGATACTAGCCCACTTACTGCCACCTCAGTGATTAGGTTCTGAGTGGGAAGGCCCATGGGTGACATACCAGACCTTCCATCAATTAAAGCCATGAAGTAATCAATTAACAACATCGTAAGGACTTCAACTTGTCACTGACCCAATTACCTGCCTTCCCAGCACATGAGAAAAGTGACTGCCTTCCCAATAGGGATTTCAGGGCAGTCTGTCCAGCGGTTTGAGGAGTGAGCTTTCCATTTGCCCGAAACTGTCCCCTCCCTATCCCTCCAAGCCTTTTCTTCCTGTGTCCCCACTCTCCAATCCCCTAAAATGGAATCCACTCATTTACATGTTGTTTTCACCCTTCACAGCTTCACAGATGATCTCCAGCCCCAGGAGCTACTGGCTTCTGATTGCAAGGCAGCATCTGTTGGGGAAAGGTGGCAGTATTGTCATTTATGACACACTAAGAAGTCTGCCAATCAGCTTACACACAGCCAATTGTGGTTGGTCTAATGGATTCCATCATTGGTGGAATAGACAGGGTTAGCCCCGAAAGGTATCCACTATCACATTTCATGCAGGGAGCATTAAATACAGCTCAACATTCCAGTTCTGTGAGCTTTCACAGACTTCAAGTATCCACTCTCGTTCTCTGTCCACAAAGGCTGCCAAATTGGTGAAGTGTTTCTATCATTTGCTGCTTTCATTTCCTTCATCTGACAAATTTTGCTTTTGCCTTAGTTCTGTAGGTTTTGATTTAAATGCGTGCCTCGAAAGCAGATAACTGAAATGTGTCTGTGCCTTGAGACACTGAGATCAGAATCAGAGGAAAAGTGACTAAACCAAGATTGGAGTTGGCAGACGTTGAATTCCTACAACAGGACTGACATATATTGAATTAGTGGTGCTGGAAGAGCACAGCAGTTCAGGCAGCATCCAACGAGCAGCAAAATCGACGTTTCGGGCAAAAGCCCTTCATCAGGAATAAAAATTATCTTTTTACCTTGTTGATTTTTACCTTGTTTTTACCTTGTTTTTACCTTGACATATATTGAGCCAACATGAAAGAGAGCTGTAAAAGCTTACATCTGATGTTCCAGAAATAACATCAATGTGAAAATGAACACACAAGAAAAAGTAAGCCTTGACAACAAATTAGGAAAATCTAGTTATAAATTGCAGTAATTATCATTGGTAGTGATGGCTGTTGAGTGAATGCATTCATACTGAAATTGTTATTGTTGGACAATGCATTCAGCTCCACTCAATCTGATGATGATTTTGGGTAATCCAAGATGGAGGATGGGAAAAATTTCTGGGTCTAAGAGCTGCTACTTTTTTTGAGGTATTTTAGGTGTTGGAGGTGATTTCCTCAAATTCCAGGAGTAGCAATGACTGTTTTATATGCTGTTGCATTGTTTTGGAACTTTGGGAAAAAAAGTCAAAACTACAGCAGTTTTAAAAGGGAGAAGAGTATGACAAAGGAAGCACATGGTGAGGTCAGTGCAGGAGAGAGAGAGAGAGAGAGAGAGAGAAAAGTTGCACAGTTGCACAGTTACTGCCTTTGCTGTTTGAATTCGTGTATCGCTGGACATCTGAGTGCATCTGGGAAAATTAACAAAGAGTGAAATTCACAACTAATCTTGGAGGAACAGCACAGAATCAGATAAGTTAATTGTTGTTTTAAGTCTGTCCAAGAGAAAGGCTGCATTAGTTAGTACAGTGGGTTCTTTCTTGATTATATGTTTTTAAGAGATAAGTCTCTTGATTAAACTTAAAATATAAGCCATAGCTATTAATTTAACCTGGGGCAGTGTTTGTAGAGGAATAAGACGTTGTTATTTTCTGGGTCTGTAGATTGTAAAGGAGCAAAAATAGCCTTTGCAGTGGTATATACTTCTTGTCAGATGTGGGAGTTTAAAGAGAGTTTAAGGGTTACTGCGGATTATATCTGCCATAAATGCTGCTGAATGCGAATCTTATCAGATCGAGCAGATCGGTTGGAGAGACAGATAGAAGTGATGAGGAATTTGCAACAGCAAGAGTATGTGATGGATGGCAGTTATAGGAAGGTGGGAAAGTCTCAGACACAGTCACATAGATGGGTTAACTCCAGGAAGAATAAGAGAGGTAGGCAGCTAGTGCAGGAGTCTTTTGTGGATATACCCATTTCAAACAGGTATGCTGTTTTGGAAAATGTAGGGGGTGATGGATTCTCAGGGGAACGTAGCACCAACAGCCAAATTTCTGGTATTGAGACTGGCTGTAATGCAACGAGGGGTACGTTGGGTTCCAAGAGATCAATTGTGTTAGGAGATTCTGTAGTTTGAGTTACAGACAGACGTTTCTGTGGCCAACAGAGAAAAAGCAGAATGGTGTGTTGTTTCCCTGGTGCCAGGATCAAGGATGTCTCAGAGAGGGTGCAGAATGTTCTCATGGGGAGAGGGGCCAGCAAGAGGTCATTGTCCACATTGGAACCAACGACATAGGAAGGGAAAAGGTTGAGATTCTGAAGAGAGATTACAGAGATTTAGGCAGAAGTTTAAAAAGGAGGTCCTCAAGGGTAGTAATATCTGCATTACTCCCAGTGCTGAGAGCTAGTGAGGGCAGGAATAGGAGGACAGAGCATACATGGCTGAGGAGCTGGTACATAGGAGAAGGATTCACATTTTTGGATCATTGGAATCTCTTTTGGGGTAGAAGTGACCAGTACAAGAAGGACGGATTGCACCTAAATTGGAAGGGGACTAATATACTGGCAGGGAAATTTGCTAAAAATGTATTTCTGGTAAAGCGCAGCAGGTCAGGCAGCATCCAAGGAACAGGAGAATTGATGTTTCGGGCATCAGCCCTTCTTCAGGAAACGTCAATGCCCGAAACGCCGATTCTCCTGTTCCTTGGATGCTGCCTGACCTGCTGTGCTTTTCCAGCAACACATTTTCAGCTCTGATCTCCAGCATCTGCAGTCCTCACTTTCTCCAGGGAAATTTGCTAGAACTGCTTGGGAGGATTTAAACTAGTAAGGTGGGGGGGGTTTGACCCAGGGAGAGAGTGAGGAAAGAGATCGATCTGAGACGGGTACAGTTGAGAACAGAATTGAGTCAAACAGTCAGGGCAGGCAGGGACAAGGTAGGACTAATAAATTAAACTGCATTTATTTCAATGCAAGGGGCCTAACAGGGAAGGCAGATGAACTCAGGGCATGGTTAGGAACATGGGACTGGGATATCATAGCAATTACGGAAACATGGCTCAGGGATGGGTAGGACTGGCAGCTTAATGTTCCAGGATACAAATACAGGAAGGATAGAAAGGGAGGCAAGAGAGGAGGGGAGTGGCATTTTTGATAAGGGATAGCATTATAGCTGTGCTGAGGGAGGATATTCCCGGAAATACATCCAGGGAAGTTATTTGGGTGGAACTGAGAAATAAGAAAGGGATGATCACCTTATTGGGATTGTATTATAGACCCCCCCAATAGTCAGAGGGAAATTGAGAAACGAACTTGTAAGGATATCTCAGCTATCTGTCAGAATAATAGGGTAGTTATGGTAGGAGATTTTAACTTTCCAAACATAGACTGGGACTGCCATAGTGTTAAAGGTTTCGATGGAGAGGAATTTCTTAAGTGCATACGAGACAATTTTCTGATTTAGTATGTGGATGTACCCACGAGAGAAGGTGCAAAACTTGACCTACTCTTGGGAATAAGGCAGGGCAAGTGACTGAGGTGTCGGGGGGGACCATAATTCTATTTGTTTTAAAATAGTGATGGACAAGGATAAACCAGATCTAAAATTTGAAGTTCTAAATGGGAGAAAGGCCAATTTTGACGGTATTAGGGAAGAACTTTCAAAAGCTGAATGGAGGCAGATGTTTGCAGGTAAAGTGATGGCTGAAAATGGGAAGCCTTCAGAAATTAGATAACAAGAATCCAGAGAAATTATATTCCTGTCAGGCTGAAAGGGAAGGTTGGTAGGTATAGGGAATGCTGGATGACCAAAGAAATTGAGGGTTTGGTTAAGAAATAGAAGGAAGCATATGTCAGGTATAGACAGGATAGATCAAGTGAATCCTTAGAAGAGTATAAAGGAAGCAGGAGTATACTTAAGAGGGAAATCAGGAGGGCAAAATGGGGACATGAGATAGCTTTGGCAAATAGAATTAACAAGAATCCAAAGGGTTTTTCCAAATATATTAAGGACAAAATGGTAACTAGGGAAAGAATAGGGCCCTTCAAAAATCAGCAAGACGGCCTTTCTGTGGACCCACAGAAAATGGGGGAGATACTAAATGAATATTTTGCATCAGTATTTACTGTGGAAAAGGATATGGAAGATATAGACTGTAGGGAAATAGATGGTGACATCTTGAAAAATGTCCATATTTCAGAGGAGGAAGTGTTGAATGTCTTGAAACGGTTAAAGGTGGATAAATCCCCAGGTCCTGATCAGGTGTACCCAAGAACTCTGTGGGAAGCTAGAGAAGTGATTGCTGGGGCTCTTGCTGAGGTATTTGTATCATCGATAGTCACAGGTGAGGTGCCAGAAGACTGGAGTTGGCAAACATAGTGCCACTGTTTAAGAAGGGTGGTAAAGACAAGCCAGGGAACTATAGACCAGTGAGCCTGACCTCAGTGGTGGGCAAGTTGTTGGATGGAATCCTGTGGGACAGGAGGCACATGTATTTGGAAAGGCAAGGACTGATTAGCGATAGTCAACATGACCTTGTGCGTGGGAAATCATGTCTTACAAACTTGATTGAGCTTTTTGAAGAAGTAACAAAGAAGATTGATGTGGGCAGAGCAGTTGATGTGATCTTTCTGGACTTCAGTAAGGCGTTCGACAAGGTTCCCCATAGGAGACTGATTAGCAAGGTTAGATCTCATGGAATACAGGGAGAACTAGCCATTTGGATACAGAACTGGCTCAAAGGTAGAAGACAGAGGGTGGTGATGGAGGGTTGTTTTTCAGACTGGAGGCCTGTGACCAGTGGAGTGCCACAAGGATCAGTGCTGGGCCCTCTACTTTTTGTCATTTACATAAATGATTTGGACACGAGCATAAGAGGTACATTTAGTAAGTTTGCAGATGACACCAAAATTGAATGTGTAGTGGACAGCGAAGAGGGTTACTTCAGATTACTACAGGATGTGGACTAGATGGGCCAATGCTGAAAATGTGTTGCTGGAAAAGCGCAGCAGGTCAGGCAGCATCCAAGGAACAGGAGAATCGACGTTTCAGGCATCAGCCCTTCTTCAGGAAACGTCGATGCCCGAAACGTCGATTCTCCTGTTCCTTGGATGCTGCCTGACCTGCTGCGCTTTTCCAGCAACACATTTTCAGCTCTGATCTCCAGCATCTGCAGTCCTCACTTTCTCCTAGATGGGCCAATGGGCTGAGAAGTGGCAGATGGAGTTTAATTCAGATAAATGCGAGGTGCTGCATTTTGGGAAAGCAAATCTTAGCAAGACTTATACTTTTTATGGTAAGGTCCTAGGGAGTGTTGCTGAACAAAGAAACCTTGGAGTGTAGGTTCATAGCTCCTTGAAAGTGGAGTTGCAGGTAGATAGGATAGTGAAGAAGGCGTTTGGTATACTTTCCTTTATTGGTCAGAGTGTTGAGTACAGGAGTTGGGAGGTCATGTTGCTGCTGTACAGGACATTGGTTAGGCCACTGTTGGAATATTGTATGCAATTCTGGTCTCCTTCCTATCGGAAAGATGTTGTGAAACTTGAAAGGATTCAGAAAAGATTTACAAGGATGTTGCCAGGGTTGGAGGATTTGAGCTATAGGGAGAGCCTGAACAGGCTGGGGCTGTTTTCCCTGGAGCATCGGAGGCTGAGGGGTAACCTTATAGAGGTTTACAAAATTATGAGGGGCAATGATAGCATAAAAAGACAAAGTATTTTCCCTGGGGTGTGGTGAGTCCAGAGGTAGAGGGAATAGGTTTAGGGTGAGAGGGGAAAGATATATAAGAGACCTAAGGGGCAACTTTTTTATGCAAAGGGTGGTGTGTGTATGGAATGAGCTGCCAGAGGATGTGGTGGAGGCTGGTACAATTACAACAGTTAAGAGGCATTTGGTTTGGTATATGAATAGGAAAGGTTTGGAGAGATATAGGCCGGGTGCTGGCAAGTGGGACTAGATTGGGTTGGGATATCTGGTTGGCGTGGACAGGTTGGACCGAAGGTTCTGTTTCCATGCTGTACTTTTCTAACACTCTATGTCCTGAGGTGTTGGCTGGGGATGAAGTAGAATAGCTGAGGATCTCAAGAAATGTCGGCATCTCTGCCCTTTCTTGCAATAGTCTTAATAACAGTGTTTATCTTACTAAAGTAACTTGTCCTGTTTGCTAACAAGCAATCATGCTTAAGAACCTTTTCCTGTCATGTCTGGTCTTTTGTCATACCAACCACAAACTGTCAGCAATCCAAAACATAGGCTACCTCAGAGGCAGCAGGAACCTGGTGGATTGTTGCACCTAGTTGACAGCAGCACATGCACTTACTGACAAATACCACAAGATTGCTCATATCTGCAGCTTAATGAACAGTTAAATCAAATCATTTCAGCTGAGCTTTTGAGGGCAGAGGGAAAAAAAAGGCAAGCCAAATCAGAAGTGCAGCTGTGTGACTGTGTGCCTGCTCGTAGTCAACAAACAGTTTATTTGAATGCCACAGGAGACCTGTAAATAGGCATTGCAGCTTTCCAGTTGCAGATATCAGAAAATTGAACTGTTTTATGCTTTTAATCATCTGAGGGGTATTTAAAGGCTTCATGAATTTGAACACCAAATCCCCAGTGTATTGCTACATTGCTCAGCTTCCCCAATTAACAACATGATTTTTGCTATTTTTAAGCACAATATACCATCATGCAATATTGAGTTCTAACTCTCACTTCTTTGTCCATTCACCATCTCATGAATATCTCCTTGCATTCATTATTTTCTAGGTAGGGATGCAGTCAATGATGGGAATAGCTAGCTAAGGATGAGTGAAAGTTGTCACGGAGAGCATTTTGTATCTGAGCTTGGTTAAATATGTTGCATTCTATTGTTTTTTGAGCTTTGTGTTGTTTGATTAAGCAGATGGCAGAAGCAGAACTGACAGTCGCTTCCTGGGAATTCTGGGCTGCTCACATGAATGAGGAATTGTGACTGGTTCGCAGTTATATGATCAAAGGTTTGAATTGTTCAAGCATAATTCAAGATAACTAACAATAAAAATGTGCGACCGATATGCCAGCACAATTCTTAGCTTGGTACCGGTAAAGATGCACACTGAAGTGGAAAATATGAAGCTCCAAAGTTTCACACAGAGCTGGTTAGGGGGGAAATAAAAGCTTTGATTCCCGATAATAACCCAACATTGAAAGGTTCCATTATTAAGCCCAACCTCTCAAAATGCTCATAAAATCCACAATGTTAAAGAGACCATTTTCACGTGTCTGTTATACAAGTGATAATAAAGCTTTTCTTTAGAGTGGAGTCAATATAAAATACTGCATGTTCATTCATGCAGCATTGACTATCAATGCTCCATCATTCCTTTAGCTTCTGCCAAATATGCGGCAGGGATTGCTCAGGGTAATGCTGCCTCTGCAATGTCTGCTGTACATGGCTGGCGTTCTGTCAGATGGATGACAGTCTGTCAGAAATGTTCTCAGAGACAAAGAAGCAGGGACCACATGACAGAAGAAACATCCAACTGTTAATTGATGATATCTACACCAGTAGTAATATGGGATTAAACAAAAGAACTAAAATTGCATGAAGAACTGGGACATCCAATGCTTCAATACTTTATTGGTCACTTCACTCCATTCTCAAACCCACAGTAATAACTCCCTCCTGCTGCTGCTTGGAGTCGGAGGAGTATAATATGAAACTTGGCACAAGGCCATTCTTCTTGTTAATGGCAGGTGCAGAATAGCCTGCTGACAATGATAGTATCATCAGGAACACTGTGTGCAAAAAAACAGCCAGATTGATTGTTGTTAACAATTAAAGTAATTATAATTGAAAACTGATTTTCTGATTCCAGTCTCTGTGTATAAGAAAATACATTAAACATGTTTCAAAGCAAATACTTTTACACTAAATGAAAATAATCTAACACAGAAATTCTTCTCCAAAGTCTTGCTGGAAAATGCAAATGATTTTGAGTTTATACTCAGTCACCAGATGAACTGCTCACAGGCTCTGTCAGAAATGGTTACATGGAAAATCACATGCTCAGGAAATGCATCACCAAAGCCAAAACAGATAAACAACTGGTCCTTTGACCACAAGTGATCAGAAACCTTTAACTGGCTGACAGTGTGGGTTCATGGAAATATTTCTTGTAATTGTGAAAGTTGTAAAGTATTTATTTAACTGTATCTTTTTAAAATTGGTCTGAATGAGTTCCCTGATTGAGGATAATGAAACTCAAACTCAATTATCAAACTCAATAAAAATACAATATTCTATCACTAATGGGGTATTTTGCCAAATAATTTAGGCATTGGAAATGTTCCTGTAAGTAGGAATGTGCAGGTTAGGTTTAGAATTAGGAAATCATAGAAATGATTGCAACAATTTCACACCTGGAAATATACTCATGAATCTTTTCTGTACTCCAGTATCTTCACATCGTTGCTAAAGTGTATTGTCCAGAAATTGAAACAATATTCCAACTGAGACATAATTAGCTAATCAGACAGATTTGTCATAACTTCCTTGCTTTTGTACTCTTTACCCCTAGTTTTGAAGCCAAGGATTTAATTTTTTTTTCAAACTGTGCTACTATCTTCAATGATATGTGCAAATAAACTTTCAGATCCCTATGTTACTGGAATCTATTTAGAATTGCACCCTTTAGCACATATTGCCTTTTCTTGAGCTTCCTACTGAAATAAATACTTAACAATTCACTATATTAAACTTCATCTGCCACTTGCCTGCCTATTCTACCAGTCTGTCTATGTCAACTTGAAGTTTAACACTATTCTCCTAACGGTTTATTATACTTTCAAGTTTTATGCCATCTGCAAGCATTGAGGCTTTATTGTCCTCCAGAACAAAACAAAATAACTGCTTACCATGAAGCTTTGTTTTCTATCAATCACCCCATTTCATATTCATGCTGCCTCTGTCTTTTTTTTCACTTGGCTGACAAGACGGTTATATAGAGCTTTATTAATTGGCTTTTGGAAGCCCATGTATGTCATAACAATGGCATTATGTTCATTAAAACTCTAGCAGGTTAGTGAAATACAAATTACCCTTAACAAATTCTGTATTGGTTCTTCTTTAATTGATCCACATTGTCTTGAGTAGCTGTTAATTTTAACCCAAATTCCTCGTTAGAAACGCTTTCCCACCACCAATATTAAACTGCTGTTACTGGGCTAATATTTAGACCCAATTTGAGTAAGTGTGTAACATTTTCAATCCATTCCCCCTTGTAGTTAAGGAGGACTTTGCTGGGAGGTACACAATATTGGGCTTCAGAAAAACAAAGGAAGCTCCTCTAGTATGACATTTGTAAAATATTCACAAAGAATCCTGAATCTTGACCAACATCTACTGTATCCATTGCACCCGATATGGTCTCCACTACACTGGGGAGACTGGATGCCAATTTGCGGATCATTTCAGAGAACATCTCTGGGCCACCAGCACTAATAAACCCCATCACCCCGTGGCTGAACACTTCAACTCCCCCTCCAATTCTGCCAAGGACATGCAGGTCCTGGGACTCCTGCATCAACAAACCCTTACCACCAATGCCTGGAGGAGGAACGACTCATCTTCCACCTTGGGACCCTGAAACCACATAGATCAATGTGGATTTCACCAGTTTCCTCAGTTCCCCTCTCCCCCATATTATCCCACTCCCAAGTGTCCAACATGGCACCACCCTCTTGACCTGTCCATCGTCTTTCCCATCTATCCACTCCACCCTCCTCACCGACCTATCACCTTCTCCCCCACCTTCATCTACCCATTGTATTCTCAGCTACTTTTCCCCCAGGCCCAACACTCTCCCATTTATCTCTCAGCATCACCCCACCCCCCCTTGCCCACAAGCCTCATTCCTGATGAAGGGCTTATTCCTGAAACATCAACTCTCCTGCTCCTCGGATGCTGCCTGACCGGCTGTGTTTTTCCAGCACTACACTCTCGACTCTGATCTCCAGCACCTGCAGTGCTCACTTTCTCCTGCAGTGTATCTTGTAGCGAGTACACATTGCTGCTGCTGTGCATCATTGGTGGAAATTGAAGATGATGGATGGAGTATCAGTTGGTGAGTTTCTTAGCTCAATGGTTTTGAACTCCTTGAATGATGGTGGAGTTGCATTGATAAAGACAAGTGGAGAATATTCCATCACAATTCTGACTTATGCCTGGAAGATAATGGGGAGGCACTGGGGAGATAAGACACTTTCATTACTGTTATTAGTCATTCATGGGATGTGGCTGTCATTGCCAAGGTCAATATTTTGTGAAGACTATTCTGTCATGCTCCTGATTTAAGAAGATAAGACCTTAAGAAATAGGAGCAGGAGTAGGCCATCTGGCCTGATAAGCCTGCCCCACCATTCAGTAAGATCATGGCTTAATAATAATAAGTTTCACTAAAAGTACAATTCTCAGCCTCTGGCTTGTTTATAGAACATGGAATAGTACAGCGTAGGAACAGACCCTTCAGCCCACTATGTCTGTACTGACCTTGAAGCTATTCTAAACTAATCCTGTCTGCCTGCAAATGGTGCCTGTCTAAATGCCTCTTAAATTTTGTAATTGTATCTGCTTCTACACCTCCCCAAGCAGCACATTCCAGGCACCATTTCTTTGTGTAAAAAACTTGCCTATCTCCTTTAAACATTTTCTCTCTCATATTAAACCTGTGCCCCTAATATTTGACATTTCTACCCTGGGAAAGAGACTCCAACTATCCACCCTATCCATGCCCCTCAAAATTTTATACACGTCTATGGGGTCACTCCTCAGCCACTGATGCTCCAGTGAAAACCGGAATTTGTTCAATCTCTCTTTATAAATAATCCACTCCAATTCAGGTAACATCCTGGTCAACTATCTTTGCACCTGGTCCAATCTTCCATGACCTTCCTGTAGTACAGCGAACAGAACTACGCACAGTACTCCAAATGTGGCTTGACTAAGATCTTACACAACTGCAACATGATTTGCCAACTTTTATACTTGTAACCACTTTATTTATATAGTTAGTACGATTCAGTTTCTCATCAATATTAATCCCCATTGTGTGGGTTTCAGTGAACGTACAGAGTGTCAAGGGATGATAGTTAGCTTTGCTCTTGTTAGAGATGGTTGTTGCCTGGAACAAGTCGGACACAACCTGTAATTGTCATTTATAAGCCCAGGCCAGGATAATATCGAGGTATGGCTGCATGGGGAGTGGATTGCTTCACTATCCTCTGGAGTCACAAATGGTACACAATGAGGTCAGAGGGTTGAGTGATGGACTCAAACTGAATATCAATGATCTTATTATTACTTTGCAAGTGCCATTTGCTAGTAGTGTTACTGATGATCAAGTTTAAACTGATAGGACAGACATTGGCTAGATTGGATTTGTTCTTATTATGACAGATGTGTCAAAGCAATGTTCCACATTGCAGGACACCAGCATTGTAACAGTACAATAACAGTTTGGTTTGGGGTGCAGCAAGTTCTGGAACATATCTTCAGTAATAATATCAGAATATTCAAAGGGCCTATATGCCTTTGCAGTATCCAGTATCTTCAACTATTCTTCAGAACATGTGGGATAAATCCAGTTGGTTCAAGGCTAGCATCTGTAATTCTATGGACCTTGGAATAGGCTGAAATGAATCTTCTACCCTCTGGCTGCTGGTGGGTGCAGATGTGTCAGCCTTATATCTTGGTATGGTAAGTGCCTCCATCCTTGAGGATGGTGATACTTATGGAGTTTACTGCTCCTCATAGTTTAATTTTTATCGCAATTTCTGACTAGATATGGTATGACTGCTAAGCTTAGATTGTGGGACTGTCTAGCCCCATCATATTGTTTTTGCTGCTTGACATCTGGGTAGTCCTTCAATTTTGGGGTATTTGGGCTGATGCTGCTCACATACCCTCCTGTATTTTCCATGGATCCACAGTTGATCCCCTGCCTTGGCAGTAATGCCAAAGTTGATGAGATGATCAGCCATGAATTTGCAGAATGTGTTTGAATGTAGTTCTCTTCTTGCAGACGGCCCACAGTGCCTCACAGATACCCAGTCTTGTGTTGCTAGATCTGTGCAAAGTCTGGCCTATTTAGCATGATGATGGTGCCACACAACACAATAGAGTCTATTCTCAATAAGAAGCTGGGACTTTGAGTCCAAAGTGACTATACTGTAATCAATTCTTCAAATATCATCATGGATGCATGCATCTGTGACTGGTAGGTCAGTCAGGATGAAGTCAAGTATGATTTTCCTTCTTGTTGGTTCCCACATGATCTTCCATAGACTGAGACAAGCAGCTGTATCCTTTAGGACTCACCCAGCTTGGTCAGTAATGGCAGTACTGAACCACTCCTCGTATTGGACATTTAAGTTCCTCCTCTCACAGTACATTCTGTACCTTTGGCTCTCTCAGTTTTTCCCCTAAGTGTTGTTCAACATGATGGAGGACAGTTTCATCAGCTAGGTGGGACAATTGGCATAATCAGCAGGATGTTTCCTGGCCCACATTTGACCAGATGCCAAATTTCTTAGGGTTAGGAGTCAATTTTGAGAACTCTCAGTGTAACTCTCTCTCAACTGTATATCACTGTGTCACCACCCCAGGTCGGTCTGTCCTTCCAATGGGACAGGACAAACTTAGGAAAAGTGATGATGGTGTCTGGAATATTGCCTATAATGTTTGATTCCATATGTATGACTACGTCAGGCATTACCTGACAAGTCTATGAGATAGCTCTTCCAATTTTGGCACTAGCCCTCAAATATTAATAAGGAGAACTTTACAGAGTTGATAAGGCTGAGTTTGGTGTTGTTTCCGGTGCTCGGATCAATCCTGGGTGGTCTGTCTGGTTTCAGTCATTCCTTTAGACTTCATTGTAGTTTGATAGAAATGCATGGCTTGCACAGCCATTTCAATTCACAGGAACTACATCATTGTCTGGTCTGGAGTCAGACGTCAGAAAAACCTGTTAAGGACACCATCAAAAACTTTCTTCACTGGAAGGCATTAGTGAACCAGACTACTTTTTATGAGAATGAAAATGGTTACACTGTTGCATTGTGGATTAGCTTTTATAAAATTTCCCCTTTTATTAAATTCAAATTTCATCATTCGTCAGGGTGGGGCTTGAATTCATATCCCCAGAACAGCACTGTTCACTCACATGTATACGTAGACCTGTGGAATTAATTCCCAGAATTCCAGAACATCAGTTCAAACTTGCAACTTTTTTGACATTGTGCCAATTTCCACCCCTCCTGCATTTTATTTGCATTGATTTCTTATAAAGTGAATGGGGTTACAGACCAAGCAGTGATCAATGTAAAAAGCTCAACATTGCCCCATTTACATGAACAGCTAACTTACTATCCCCCATTTAACGCTATCACATAAAGTCAAATAGAGACTTGAACAGTACGAAAGGCAACTTACCTGTCCTATTGGATATGAGTGGACCAGTTGGGTTCCTATGACAATGGGATAGCTTCACAGTTACTTTGCCTGACACCAGGTCTTTCTTACTCATCTATTGTGAATTCAAATTCTTGAGCTGCCAGGCAGGAAATTTGAACTCACATCTTCTGGGTTACTAGTCCATTAATTGCCTTACTGTGCTATTGTGGCGATAAGGTGGAATAATGAAGTAGAAGATCAGCAATGATCTTTTTGAATCAAGGAGCAGGCTCAATTGGCCATGTGGTCTAATCTTCCTCCTGTTTTGTGTATTTAGGAATTATTAGAAAGGGCCTGTACTGTGTTGTACTGTTCTATGTTCTACTTGACCGAGTAATGTCCTATTCTTCACTCAGATTTGACTATCTTTCAGCTTCTGAGGGCTCCTGCTCACATATTGAGGAGCTTTTGGGATTTATTGCACAAAATTCAAACAATAGAACACCAGTAACTATCAAGGGGCTTTTAGAGTCCAATTTCTAAACAAGCAGGACTTCGCACTGTGAATCATTGACAGTGTGCTGGAATGCCTGTGGAATAAGTAAGAGAAAGGAAGCTTACTCTCTTTATATCCCCCACAGTAAAGCAAGCACAGAATGCCTGACCATGTACTGCAGGATGAACATGACTCCCAGCAACTGGAGAACCTGGCTACACTTTAAGGGAAATGGTCAACCTGAAGAAAAGGTGGCAATGTAACTTCAGTGTCCACATAAAGTCCTCCCAAATGCATGTTACAAATTGTTCTTTGATGAACCTATTGCTCTTATGAGGAGACGTGCAGTGGGTTGCACATGTACTCATTGGCATTTAGAATACTGAAAGGCTACCTTATTGAGACTTGTAAGATTCTAAGGGGCTTTGACAATGTAGGTGTGGGAAGGTTGTTTGCCCTTGTAAAAGAGTTTAGAAAATGAGGGTGTTGTCTCAGAATAAGGGATTACACATTTAAAACAGAGATGAGGAAGAATTTATTCTCTCAGAGGCTGGTAAACGTGTGGAATTCTTTACCATAGAGAGTTGTAGAGGCTAGATCATTAGGTATATTTACATAGAACATAGAACGTTACAGCGCAGTACAGGCCCTTCAGCCCTCGATGTTGCGCCGTCCTGTCATACTAATCTGAAGCCCATCCCACCTACACTATTCCATGTATGTCCATATGCCTGTCCAATGACAACTTAAATGCACTTAAACTTGGTGAATCTACTATCGTTGCAGGCAAAGCATTCCATATCCTTATTACTCTCTAAGGCTAAGATAGACATTTGTAATCAGTAAGGGAATTAAGAGTTGTAGAGAAAAGGCAGAAAAGTGTAGTTGAGGATTATCAGATCAGCCATCAACTCATTAAATGGCAGAACAGACTCAATGGGCTGCATGGCCTATTTCTGCTCTTACTTCTTATGCCCTTAATGCTGAAAATTTAATCATGTAGATAATTTTACATCCCGTTGTAAGCTTGCTACACAATGCTATATCATGGAAAGTCAAGAAGCCCCCAAGCAAAAATGAAATTTCTAAATTTTAAGATGTCTATGAAAGGAACAGACCCAAACTGAGGGCATGTTTGGAACTTTCCAGCACGGGATTTCCCTCAAATGTTGGACATCATTGACTCCAAGAGTACAGAGAGACCAGACCAGTGAAATGAAATATCTCCCTCAAGCTCAAAACTAAGTACTATGTGTTCCTGTTTTTAACTTTCAAATAATGTTCATGTTTTGCATAAAAAATAAATTTGTTACTGTGACTCCAACCATAGATATCAGTTTCACACGTCGTCATTGAGGATAAACAGAACTCTATAAAGATGTACCTTTTCTTATTTTTCAGTATTTTTGATTATGGGCCGAATTGGGAAAAGGGGTACTTTTACAGTCAAGGGTAGCTGAAGTATGGCTGCAATTTTTAAAAGCAAGTTATCTAACATTCAATGTAATGCTGTTTACACAGCAGTTGGTTCAAGTTGTGGGGAAAACCCAGTTGCAGACCGATTGGAGTGGGGGGGTCATGTCTGAATGGAGGTTGGAGCGAGAGAAATGTGTCAGAATTATATTTAGCTGGCAACATGCGTGAGCAATCGAAACATACGAGCAAGAGGAGGCCATTCGACTTCTTGCACCCACTCCAATTTTCAATATGGTTATGACTGATCACCAAGCTCAATACCTTAATCCTTTCCTGCTCCCATGTCCCTTGATTCCATTTGTAGTAAGAGCGATGTCTACCTCCTTCTTGAAAACACATGACATTTTGGCTTCGACCACTTTCAGTGGCAGTGAATTCCATAGTCTCACTAGTCTCTGGGTGATGACATTTCTCCTCATCTCAGGCCTAAAAGTTTTAGCCCTTATTCTTAAACTATAATTTCTGATTCTGGATTTCCTCACCATCGAGAACATCCTTTCCTGCACCTAACCTAACTAATTCTAGTCCTATTAGAATTTTAAAGGTTTCTATGACAGCCCCCATCATTTTCCTGCAAGAAACTTACAATATTTTCACCTATCTTTTTCTCTTTACATACATATAGCAACTTCTATGATCATTTCCTGTGATCCCCAAAATGATAAAGGTTTGCTTCCTGTCAACAACTATGTGTATAGCTCACAGGAAATTGAACAACTTGGAAGTGTGAATGTTCAGGTCAGAAGCCATCCAGATCTCCAGATGGGAAGGAGCTGTTGTTGCTTTGCAGTAAAAAGCATTCAGGCTTGAAGGTAGCCAGTGTATTCCCCTTCATTAATTGTTGTAAGCAGCTACTTGTAAGTAACAAGACAGAGACCTTTATAATTGTGAACTCGTTACCCTGCGCCTCGTCGAGACAAGTGAAAGTATCTGGAAAAGGGGGAGCACCACGCTGAACAGCAAAAGGATCATCTTAGCAAACCCTGTGGATACTGAGCACTGAATTGCCTACCCAGCCTTTCACTCTATCCAGAATGCAAATGTTTCTTTTTATGTGTCTGTGTGTCTATGAAGCAGAGAAGTTTATTAGTGGGTTCAAATTGGTAGGTTATATGCCAACAGTTCATGATTGTTTATCCATCACTATAATCTTTGTTTTTTCATAATAAATAGTAATTCTCATTAGGCACAGAAACTTGGCCTATGATTTCTGTTATCTTGGGCTTAAAAAACAGATAAGTTCGGAATTCTGCACACTTTGATGAAAGTGTAGTTTTGTGATGAGTCTGGGACTAGCAGAGTCTGATTTCCAGAGTGGTGAAGCATAACAACTCTGTCAAACAATTACATTAAAGATAAAATGACATAAAATTACAGAAGCAGGACTTTTGGATAAAGGGAAGGAGTGACACTAATTGAATTGATTGTTCAAAGGAACAGTATAGAAATAAAGGGCCAAATGGTCTCTTTTTGTACTCTATATGTTCTATGATTCTCTGATTCTGCTTTTTCCTATTACATTTCTTCTCGATATATGCTTTGTTTCTTATCTTGGCTGATTCTCCATTTGAATTATACCATCATTTTCTCTGTTATTTAATCTCTCTTACCTTCCCTTTTGTTCTTTCCTCTCTTCCTTCCTTAAGATGGCGGCTGCAGCAGGGTAGGAAGTGTTCTGGCTCCTGAGTCCGTCTGTGCTCCAGCACCAGGCCAGTCATATCCTTCTTTCTCCTTTACTTTCTTTTCACTTTCATTCTCATCTTCATCTTTTTTCTTCTTTTCGGCGAAAGAAGGCAGCATCAGATGGCCCAGTCCAGCTGGCAGTGAGGCTGGGAGCAGGCAGCCTGAGATGGCAGAGTGGGGATAAGGTCGAGTCCTTGTGAAGAGTGTGAGCCCAGCATGGCCAAGCACTTATGGACTGTGCTCTTGAATTGTTAACTGTGTTTCCTTGTTTTTCCACTTTTAGGAAGAAGGACTATAATGGTTAACTTCTTAACTTTGTTTTCCTTATTTTTCTGCTTGTACCAAGTTTCTGTGCCTAGATATATTTGTACCTAAGATGGCGCCATAAGTGGCAACTTCTAAACTTTACTGTACTCAGAACATACATGTGACAATGTGATAATAAACCTAATTTTATTCAATTCACTTTTCTTACATTTATACTTCCTTCCCAGCTGATAAATTCTTACTTTTTAAAACTTTCAGTTGAACCTGAAATGTTCACTCTGTTTCTCTTTTCACAGATGCAGACAGAACTATTGAGTACTTCCAGAATTACCTCTTTTTATTTCAGATTTACATCCTTTATTATTATGAAGTCCAAAGATTCTAGCAGATCTCACATTATAGCTGCATCAAGTCAGATCAAAGTAATTCTCAAACACAACAGACAGTCATGTAATTAATCACTTATATTGTTAAAGAAATTTCTATTTTTCTGGTCTTCTGTATGTTGTAGAAGGGCAGTAATAATTGGAAATTTATGCAATCTGAATAATAGCTGAAGAATCGTAGTATTACTCAATTGAATACGACAATGTGCATCATTTCTTGAATCCTCCATTCATACCTCTCCCTGGCTTCCTATTCTTGCAAATGTCTCTCCCCCACAAATCCGGCAATCGATGAAAACCCACAAGCTGGTCGAAACTATCGTGCTGCATCACACCTACTATCGCACCATGACATGTTCAATCCACCACCTGCTTCCTTGCATCTTGGTGCCCCACACAAAATAATTTTCCTGAGCAAGATCCTCAAGCAGACAACATTTTTGATCAAACAATGAGAAACACAGGAAGTCACTAATAAACACCTTGCAGTAAATCACATTTGTCGATGACAGGGACTATGGGTTTAAGACCCGCCAAGATCCCTGCACGTCAATCTCATTCAACACACTGATTAATGTTGTATATTACTAGGCATGTATCCTTTACAGACTGTCACGATCAGAACTCTAAATACATACAAAAACATTGAACTTTTGGACACAATTTTTTTTTAGAAATCAGACACTGTAAACTAAGCTTCATTGATAATGTAACTTGTAAGTATGACCGCTGAAAGATTCCTGTGTGAACCCCTGGAATGTTTCACCTTCAAGATTGTCAAAGAAGCTTCAAAGGAAGAGAAATTTTAAAAGGCAGAAGTGCAAAGTAATCCAATTATCTGTCTCTTCTGTGGGTTATATTCCAGATTAGTAATGTGAGTCAAAGGATATTTTTGGTTTCACCCCTCTAGGAGTATACAAAAACCGAGGCTAAAAACCAACAGCATCCCTTAATCTGTTCTGTTAGCACTCTAATGGGCTACTGTGCTGATTAATATGCTGTGAATGTCTGGTCCTCCAGTGAAAGTGCTAAATTGAGGGAAGGCTAATTAAAACAATATTAGGTAGTAACTGGTGAAACTAGATTGGGGGCGGTTGCTTGATGGTAAAACTACATGACGTGTGAGAGTCTTTTAAAGGCCAGTTGACCAGAGTTCAAGAGCAGCA
Organism: Chiloscyllium punctatum; assembly: GCF_047496795.1. Lineage (NCBI taxonomy): Eukaryota > Metazoa > Chordata > Chondrichthyes > Orectolobiformes > Hemiscylliidae > Chiloscyllium > Chiloscyllium punctatum. The sequence continues at coordinate 102,605,854 of NC_092739.1, read as the reverse complement.
TGTTCCTATGAGATTGAAGGATAAAGATGAGAAGTTTCAGAAACTTGGATGACAAGAGATATTGAAAGATTAGTCAAACAGAAAAAGGAAGCATGTGTAAAGTTTACTGAACTGAAATCAGACAAAGCCCATGAGGAATAAAAACAGAAGCAGGAAAAAATTTAAACGAAGCAGTAGGGGGGCTAAAAGGAGCCTTGAAATGTCCGGGAACCCTATACCACCTGGATCTACCTCTTACCCAAAATTCACAAACCTGACTGCCCCGGTCAACCTATCGTCTCCACTGCTCCTGCCCCACTAAACTTATTTTCTCATACCTTGACACCATCCTATTCCCCCCAGGTCCAGCATCTCCCTACATATATTTGAGACACCACCCACGCCCTCCACCTCCTCCATAACTTTCAGTTCTCCGGCCCCTACTGCCTTATCTTCACCATGGATATCTAGTTCTGTACACCTCCATCTGCCATGACAAAGGCCTCCACACCCGCCATTTCTTTCTCCCCCACCGACCAAACCAGTATCCTTCCACTGACACACTCAATCGATTGGCTGAATTGGTCCTACCCTCAACAATTTACCCTTTGATTCCTCCCACTTCCTTCAGATCAAAAGGGTAGTCATGGGCACCCACATGTGCCCCAGCTATGGCCTGCCTCTTTAACAGGTGCATGGAACAGTCCATTTTCTGCAGCTATACTGGCAACATTCACCACTTTTTCCTCTGCTACATCAATGACTGTATGGGCGCAACCTCGTGCTCCCATGGGGAGGTTGAACACTTCATCAACTTCACCAACACCTTCCACCCTGACCTCAAGTTCACCTAGAGCATCTTGGACATCTTTGTCTCCTTCCTGGCCCTCTCCATCTCCATTTCTAGTGACCGACTCAATGCACATCTACTTCAAACCCACAGACTCCCACAGCTACCTGGACTACACTTCCTCACACCTTCCCTCCTGTAAAAATGCTGGCCCTTACTTCACAATTTCTCTGCCTCCACTGCATCTCCTCCCAAGGGGACCAATTCCACTCCAGAACATCTAGATTGTCTCCTACTTCAAGGACCTCAATCTCCCCTCTCATATAGTCAACAATGCCCTCCAATGCATCTCCTCTACTTCCCACACCTCTGCCCTTGGACCCCACCCCTCCAACTGCAACAAGGCCAGAAACCCCCAGTCCTCACCTTCAACTGCCCCACTCTCCAGATACAACACATCATCCTCTGCCATTTCTACCACCTAAGTCAGACCCCACCACAAGAGATATATTTCTCTCCCTACCCCTTTCAGCATTCCGCTGAGACCATTCCCTCTGCAACTCCCTCGTGAGACCCACACTCCTGACCAACTCACCGTCCACTCCCCGCACCTTCCCTTGCTGTCGCAAGAGGTGTATAACCTGTGCCCACATCTCCCTTCTCACCTCCATCCAAGGCCCCAAAGGATCCTTCCACATCAAACAGAGATTTTCCAGCACCTGCAGACACCTGATCTACTGTGTCATTCCTCTCGATGTGGTCTCATCTAGATCGGGGAGACAGGACACCGACTTTGTGGAATGTTTCAGAGAACATCTCTTGGACACCTGCACCAACTAACCCCACCACCCCATGGCCGATCATTTCAACTCCCCCACCCATTCAATCAAGTCCATGCAAGTCTGAAGCCTCCTCCAACTCCAAATCCTAGCCATCCGATGCCTGGCGGAAGAACGTCTTGGGACTCTCCGCCCACATGGCATCAACAGCAACTTCAACAGTTTCCTCATCTCCCCTCCCCCCACCTTATCCCAGATCCAACCCTCCAACTAGGCACTACCCTCTTGAACTGTCCTATCTGTCCATTTTCCTTCCCACCTATCTGCTCCACCCTCCACTCTGACCTATCACCATCACCCCCTACCTTCATCAACCTATCACATTCCTAGCTACCTTCCCGCAGCCTCACCCCCCGCATTTATCTCTCAGCTCCCTTGCCATTACCCCCCTAACCTCCCCCTACATTCCTGATGAAGAGCATTTGCTCAAAACGTTGACTCTTCTGCTCCTCAGATTGGCTGTGCTTTTCCAGCACCACACGTTTTTACTCTGATCTGCAGCAACTGCAGTCCTCACTTTCTTTTCTTCGACAAGTAGGATTAAGGGGAATCCCAAGACATTTTATACACATATTAGGAGCAACAGATTATTGACGAAAAAGGAAGGAACTTATGCATGAAACCATAAGAAGTGGATAATGTTTTTTAATGTATACTTCACATTGGTTTTCGCCAAGGAAAAGGGTATGGATTATGGTAAGATTTGGGAGATATATGTTAATATTTTATTAATATTGTTGATATTAAGAAGGAGGAACAGTTGGGGATCTTGAAAAACATTAAGTTAGATAAGTCCCAAAGGTATGATAGAATCTTTTTAGATTAGATTAGATAACTTACAGTGTGGAAACAGGCCCTTCGGCCCAACATTTAGGTGCTGGAGGTGATTTCCTCGAATTACAGGAGCAGAAATTTCTGTTTTACATGCTGTTGCATTGTTTTGGAACTTTGGAGAAAACAAGTCAAAACAACAGCATTTTAAAAGGGAGAAGAGCAGACAAAGGAAACACATGGTGAGTACAGTGCAGGAGAGAGAGAGAGAGAGAGAGAGAGAGAGAGAATCTGCACAGTTACTGCCTTTGCTGTTTTTGAATTCATGTATCACTGGACATCGGAGTGCATCTGGGAAAATTAACAAACAGTGAATTTCACAACTAATCTTCGAGGAACCGGTTTGGGCGAAGTTCACAGTACAGAACCAGATAAGTTAATTGTTGTTTTAAGTCAGTCCAAGAGAAAGGCTGTAGTACTGAGTACAGTGGGTTCTTTCTTGATTATATGTTTTTGGAGATAAGTCTCTAAATTAAACTTAAAACGTAAGTCATAACTATTAATTTAGTCTGCGGCAGTGTTTTGTAGAAGAATAAGACGGTGTTATTTTCTGGGTCTGTAGATTGTAAAGGAGCAAAAATGGCCTTCAGTACAGTGATATGTACTTCTTGTCTGATGTGAGAGTTTAAAGAGAGTTTAAGAGCTACTGCGGATTATATCTGCCATAAATGCTGTTGGATGCGAATCTTATCAGATCGATTGGATCAGTTGGAGAGACAGATAGAAGCGATGAGGAATTTGCAACAGCAACAGTATGTGATGGATGGCAGTTATAGGAAGGGGGGAAAGTCTCAGATACAGTCACATAGATGGGTTAACTCCAGGAAGGGTAAGAGAGGTAGGCAGCTAGTGCAGGGGTCTTTTGTGGATATACCCATTTCAAACAGGTATGCTGCTTTGGAAAATGTAGGGGGTGATGGATTCTCAGGGGAGCATAGCACAAACAGCCAAGTTGCTGGTATTGAGACTGGCTCTAATGCAACGAGGGGTATGTTGGGTTCCAAGAGATCAATTGTGTTAGGGGATTCTGTAGTCAGAGGAACAGACAGACATTTCTGTGGCCAGCAGCAAAAAATCAGAATGGTGTGTTGTTTCCTTGGTGCCAGGATAAAGGATGTCTCAGAAAGGGTGCAGAATGTTCTCACAGGGGAGAGGGGCCAGCAAGTGGTAATTGTCCACATTGGAACCAACAATATAGAAAGGGAAAAAGTTGAGATTCTGAAGGGAGATTACAGAGTTAGACAAAAATTTAAAAAGGAGGTCCTAAAGGGTCGTAATATCTGGATTACTCCCAGTGCTACGAGCTAGTGAGGGCAGGAATAGGAAGATAGAGCAGATGTATGCATGGCTGAGGAGCTGATATATGGGAGAAGGATTCACATTTTTGGATCATTGGAAACTCTTTTCAGGTAGAAGTGACCTGTACAAGAAGGACGGATTGACCTAAATTGGAGGGGGACTAATATACTGCCAGGAAAATTTGCGAAAACTGCTCGGGAGGATTTAAACTAGTAAGGTGGGGGGGTGGGGGGTGGGGGGGGTTGGGGGGGAGGGGGATGGGGGTAGGTGGTGGGACCCAGGGAGATAGTGAGGAAAGAGATTGATCTGAGATGAATACAGCTGAGAACAGAAATGAATCAAACAGTCAGGGCAGGCAAGGACAACATAGGACTAATAAATTAAACTGCATTTATTTCAATGCAAGGGGCCTAACAGGAAAGGAAGATGAACTCAGGGCATGGTTAGGAACATGGGACTGGGATATCATAGCAATTACAGAAACATGGCTCAGGGATGGGCAGGACTGGCAGTTTAATGTTCCAGGATGCAAATGCTACAGGAGGATAGAAAGGGAGGCAAGAGAGGAGGGGGAGTGGCATTTTTGATAAGGGATAGCATTACAACTGTGCTGAGGGAGGATATTCCCAGAAATACATCCAGGGATGTTATTTGGGTGGAACTGAGAAATGAGAAAGGGATGATCACCTTATTGGGATTGTATTGTAGACTCCCTAATAGTCAGAGGGAAGTTGAGAAACAAACTTGGAAGGAGATCTCAGCTATCTGTAAGAATAATAGGGTGGTTATGGTAGGAGATTTTAACTTTCCAAACATCGACTGGGACTGCCATAGTGTTAAAGGTTTCGATGGAGAGGAATTTGTTAAGTGCGTACAAGACAATTTTCTGATTCAGTATTTGGATGTACCTACTGGAGAAAGTGCAAAACTTGACCTACTCTTGGGAAATAAGGCAGGGCAGGAGACTGAGGTGTCAGTGGGGGAACACTTTGGGGCCAGCGACCATAATTCTATTCGTTTTAAAATAGTGATGGAAAAGGATAGATCAGATCTAAAAGTTGAAGTTCTAAATTGGAGAAAGGCCAATTTTGACGGTATTAGGCAAGAACTTTCGAAAGCTGATTGGAGGCAGATGTTCACAGGTAAAGGAACGGCTGGAAAATGGGAAGCCTTCAGAAATGAGATAACAAGAATCCAGAGAAAGTATATTCCTGTCAGGGTGAAAGGAAAGGCTGGTAGGTATAGGGAATGCTGGATGACCAAAGAAATTGAGGGTTTGGTTAAGAAAAAGAATGAAGCAAATGTAAGGTATAGACGGGATAGATCGAGTGAATCCTTAGAAGAGTGTAAAGGCAGTAGGCGGAAATCAGGAGGGCAAAAAGGGGACATGAGATCACGTTGGCAAATAGAATTAAGGATATTCCAAAGGGTTTTTACAAATATATTAAGAACAAAAGGGTAACTAGGGACAGAATAGGGCCCCTCAAAGATCAGCAAGTCGGCCTTTGTGTGGAGCCGCAGAAAATGGGGGAGATACTCAATGAGTATTTTGCATCAGTATTCACTGTGGAAAAGGATATGGAAGATATAGACGGAATGGTGACACCTTGCAAAATATATGGATTACAGAGGAGGAAGTGCTGGATGTCTTGAAATGGGTAAAGGTGCATAAATCTCCAGGACCTGATCAGGTGTACCTGAGAACTCTGTTGGAAGCTAGAGAAGTGATTGCTGGGCCTCTTGCTGAGATATTTGTATCATCGATAGTCACAGGTGAGGTGCTGGAAAACTGGAGGTTGACTAACGTGGTGCCACTGTTTAAGAAGTGGGGTGAGGACAAGCCAGGGAACTATAGACAGGTGAGCCTGACCTCAATGGTGGGCAAGTTGTTGGAGGGAATCCTGAGGGACAGGATGTACATGTATTTAGAAAGGAAAGACTGATTAGGGGTGGTCAACATGGCTTTGTGCGTGGGAAATCATATCTCACAAACTTGATTAAGTTTTTTGAAGAAGTAACAAAGAGGGTTGATGAGGGCAGAGCAGTAGATGTGATGTATATGGACTTCAGTAAGTCGTTCAATAGGGTTCCCCATGGGAGACTGATTAGCAAGGTTAGATCTCACGGAATACAGGGAGAACTGGCCATTTGGATACAGAACTGGCTCAAAGGTGGAAGGTGATGCTGGAGAGTTGTTTTTCAGACTGGAGGCCTTGTGACCAGTGGAGTGCCACAAGGATTGGTGCTGGGTCCTCTAGTTTTTGTCTTTTACATAAATGATGTTGAATGTGAGCATAAGAGGTACAGTTAGTAAGTTTGCATATGATACCAAAATTGGAGGTGTAGTGGACAGTGAAGAAGGTTACCTCAGATTACAACAGGATCTTGACCAGATGGGCCAATGGGCTGAGACATGGCAGATGGAGTTTAATTTAGATAAATGCGAGGTGCTGCATTTTGGGAAAGCAAATCTTAGCAGGACTTATACACTTATTGGTAAGGTCCTAGGGAGTGTTGCTGAACAAAGAGACCTTGGAGTGCAGGTTCATAGCTCCTTGAAAGTGGAGTTGCAGGTGGATAGGATAGTGAAGAAGGCGTTTGGTATGCTTTCCTTTATTGGTCAGAGCATTGAGTACAGTAGTTCATGTTGCGGCTGTACAAGACATTGGTTAGGCCACTGTTGGAATATTGCGTGCAATTCGGGTCTTCTTCCTCTTGGAAAGATGTTGTGAAACTTGAAAGTGTTCAGAAGAGATTTACAAGGATGTTGCCAGGATTGGAGGATTTAAGCTATAGGTAGAGGCTGACCAGGCTGGGGCTGTTTTCCCTGGAGCTAAGGGGTGACCTTATCGAGGTTTACAAAATTATGAGGGGCAATGATAGGATAAATAGACAAAGTATTTTCCCCGGGATCGGGGAGTCCAGAACTAGAGGGCATAGGTTTAGGGTGAGAGGGGAAAGATATAAAAGAGACCTAAGGGGCAACTTTTATATGCAGAGGGTGGTATGTATATGGAATGAGCTGCCAGAGGAAGTGGTGGAGGCTGGTACAATTGCAACATTTAAAAGGCATTTGGATAGGTATATGAATAGGAAGGGTTTGGAGGGATATGGGCTGGGTGCTGGCAGGTGGGACTAGATTGGGTTGGGATAAGTGGTCGGCATGGACCAGTTGGACCGAAGGGTCTGTTTCCATACTGTACATCTCTATGATTCTAAGTCCACACCAACCCTCCTAAGAGCAACCCACCCAGACCCATTCCCATTCCCCTACATTTAACCCTTCACCTAACACTATGGGCAATATAGCATGGCCAATTCACCTAACCTGCACGTTTTTGGACTGTGGGAGGAAACCAGAGCACCCAGAGGAAACCCACGCAGACTCGGGAAGCATGTGCAAACTCCACACAGGCAATTGCCCGAGGCAGGAGTTGAACCCTGGTTCCTGGCGCTCTGAGGCCGCAGTGCTAACCACTGTGCCACCGTGCCGCCCCAAATATATGATTTTAACATTTACTTAGACTGTGCTATCATTTGTGTTAGATTAGATTAGGTTCCCCACAGTGTGGAAATAGGCCCTTCTGCCCAACCAGTCCATGCTAACCCTCCAAAGAGTAACCCACCTAGACCCATTCCCCTACATTTACCCCTTCACCTCACAATACGGGCAATTTAGCATGGCCAATTCACCTAACCTGCACATCTTTTGTGACTTTGGGAGGAAACTGGAGCACCTGGAGGAAACCCATGCAGACACTTCACACAGGCAGTCATCCGAGGCTGGAATTGAACCTAAAACCCTGGTGCTGTGAGGCAGCAGTGCTAACCAGTGAGCCACCGTGCACCCAAATCTATCCCATGATTCTGAAGGAGGCAAGGAAGAAGATTGCTGGGGCCTTGAAAGAGATCTTTGTACCATCTTTAACCACAGGCAAAGTCCCAGAAGTCTGGAGAATAGCCAATGGTGTTCCTTTGTTTAAGAAAGCCAACAGGGGTAATCCAGGAAATTACAGTCCAGTGAGCTTTACATAAGTGGTGGGAAAATTATTTGGGAAGGCTATTAGGGACAAGATTTACTTGCATTTGGAAAAGAATGGACTTATTAGTCAGCATGGCTTTATGCAAGGGTGGTCTTGTCTCTCAAATTTGATTGCGTTTTTTGATGAAGTGATGAAAATGATTGATGATGGTGAGGTAGTGGATGTTGTTTACATGAACTTTACTAAAGGATTAACAAGGTTCCTCATGGTAGACTGGTCTAGTGGATTAAGTCACATAGGATCCACAGTTGGATGCAAAATTGGTTTGGTCATAGGATACAAAATTAGCTGGGTCATAGAAGACAGAGGATAGTTGTGGAGGGGTGTTTTACTGACTGTAGGTCTGTGACCAGTGGTATTCTGCAAGGATCAGTGCTTGGACCTCTGTTGTTTGGAATTTATATAAATGATTTGGATGAAAATGTAAACAGTATGATTAGTAACTTTGCAGACAATATGAAAATTGGTGAAAATGTGGATAGTGAGGAAGATTGCCAAATAATACAGCAGGATATGAATCAGATGGAATGTTGATTAGAGAAATGTCAGTTGGAGTTTAATCCAGACATGTGTAAGGTGATGCATTTTGGGATGTCAAATGCAAGAGGAAAATAAGCAGTAAATGGCATAACCCTGAGGAGCTTTGATACACAGAGGGATCCTGTGTGCAAATCCATAGCTCCCTGAAAGTGGCAATACAAGGGGCTAAGGTGGTAAAGAAGGCATACAATATGCTTGCCATCATCAGTCAGGGCATTGAGTATAAGTGTTAAAAAGTCATGTTGCAACTGTTTAAAACTTTAGTTGCACCACATTTGGCCGCTTCTGTGCAATTCTAGTTGCCATTCTAAATGAAGGATGTGGTGGCTTTGGAGAGAGTGCAAAAGAGGTTTACCAGAATGCAATACCAGGATTGGAGTGTATTAGCGAAAAGGAGAGGTTAGACAAACTTGGATTGCTTTCACTAGAGTATTGGAGGCTGAAGGGTGACCTGATAGAAATATTTAAATGTTATGAGAAGCGTGGACAGGGTGGAGAGCTGGAGTCTATCTCCGGGTGAAAATTTCAAATACTAATGGCCAAAGATTTAAAGTGAGAGTGGGAAAGTTTAAAGGAGTTGTGCGAGGCCAGATTCCGGGTGCCTGGAATTTCCAGTGGAGATAGAAGCAGATCTGATAGCAATGTTTAAGACGTATTTAGACAGACCCATGAACAGGCTGGAAATAAAGGGATACGGACCACATGCAGGGAAATGGGATTAAATTAGAAGGGCATCATGGTGTTGTAGGCTGAAGTGCATGCTCCTGTGTTGTACTGTGTTCTATGTTCATAATATCATTGCTTAAGGATAGCCATTAAACTTCAGGTAAAAAATGAAATTTAATATTCTGGGTGCCGAAAAGAAATAGAACAAAAGAATTTCAGCTAACCTGCAAAGTCAAGAGTTTCAAAATCAACTGCTTAACTATCAATGTTAATACTATTAATGGTAATACCTGCAATATTTCAATCTGTATCTATCATGTCCAACCCATAGAAGTGAGTCCAACCCATAAACCTTTTAACTTTTGGGTTGGACTCCCTTCTCATTTTGAATTTGTCTGCATGTGCAATGCATTATTATTTTTGGCATATTTAGTGTAACTAATCAACTCACTATCTTTAACTCATGTAATTCTAGTTCAGCATGGCTCTTTTTTTCAAAACAAGAATGGAAGGAAAGAAGACATCCCTTTTAATTAACCTTGGTGTGACCAACCAAGAGGATAAGTGAATAAAAATAGGGAGTCTGTTCATCTCTCCTCATCCAGGAGTATAATGGTTTGGGGTATCACAATGAGAAATATCACCCACGGATTGGTGATAGTATGAATAATAGTAGGCTTATTGCCTTCATCTTCATAAATAATAAACAATTGCTTTGTTCCAGGTCTTTGCATTTACGAAATAAAAACGTAATTGAAATAGAATCGATGTAAAAGGATAAAGGATGTAAAATCCTTAGAATGTGTTCAGAAGAACTTTGATTGTGAGTTTGTAGCAAGTCCAAACATTTAAGGGGTAGTTCAAGACTTATATTTGGGTAATAAATGGGAATTTTCAGAAATGGTCTGAAACTAATTGACTGAGAGGTACGAGAGGCATTATTGCATTTAAAAATACATGACTATGTAATTCAAGTGGCAAAATCTAATTATATCCAAGAGCTGAAAATTGCAAGCTGATTCACTTGTGCCTTTTCACCTGGCATGGACTTAATAGCTTCCTTCTGGGCTATAAATGTTTATGATTCTATGATTGTTCATGTTGCAAACTCTCTTTCATGTTTAATATAAATGAAGCTGAACTGTTGGCAGAGTGCTTAAACATAGAATTTCAATGGAAATTTATCGCTTCAGCTTGTACTGTGCAAGAGAACTGAATCACATGATGTTACATATGTCCTGTGATACCAGAAGTGTGAGTTTAAACATGCACTTAAATTATTATATATTAACATTCTAACAAATACAATTGATCACAACATTCTCTTTCCTTAAGTAGTACCCCTATGTAGTCTAAGAGTAGCAGATATATAAATAAGCAACCTGTATCAAACATAAGAAATATGCTAAGTATAATGATATTTACAAACAAATTTCAATTGTAACAAGAATGTTTGGAATACATCGCTTCAAGGTATTTGCCTATGTTTGAAACTATGCTGGTCATTAGCTGAATCAACCAAACTTTGTGACAATGACTTCATGATGAGATCTCGAACTGTCCATTGTCACCCCCCGGTCATTGTGTTTGGGAAGGTTGACTTTACATATTGGCGTGTTGCTAGTTGTTTCTTCATCTGCAAAATGTATCCAGTTCCACAGAAGCCATATTGATATCCATGTACTGTATACCTTGTATACAGCTAGCTGTAAGTTTCCTGCACGGAGAGTGATTCCTTCACAGTTCTGCACTACTTGGTGTGTCACCTCATACTGTTGTAATCCTTTGTATACCATAGGCACATTCATGGGGATTCATATCTTGTGGGAGTGAAACTCTTACCTTTTGCTAATGTAAAGATGAAGTCACCATAATCCAACTGGAGTGCAATTATCTCATTCCAGAGAGATGACTGATGGTGATTTAACCTGAGGATCACCACATTTCAGGTGGGAGTAGGGGTTAAGAAGGACAATATTTCATGGTACTCAACTGATGTGGGAATTGAACACATGCTGATGATGTTATTCTACTTTACAAATCATCCATCCAGACAAGTGATCTAGCTGAACCCCTTTTGCCAATGTACAGTGGTAGAAATTCTACGCATGCATGAATGTCACTCGGTCAAGGTGATCGCAATTCAGGGTCCAGTGATTTTGATTGAAAACAAAATAATACTGCTTGGATACTTTGCCCAGATTCCAACATTGTTTGATCAGTAATTTGACTGTCCTGACTATACAGTGAGCCATCCCATTTCAATGGGAGTATCATGGTAATAATGTTAATTGTTTGAAGGGCTATAATTCACACATATCATGGAATTGTTTTCCCATGTATCACAGACCACATTGGATACCATAAAGTCACTAAAGATGAAGGTGAGTGACCTAACTACTGTTGCAATCAATATGTCCAGAAGCTCCTTAACAACTGGAAATTTGGAACAATTGTCAGACACTAACAAATATTCTGTAGGGATAGAATATAAGAACATAAGAATCAGAAGTAGGCCATTCAGCCCCTCAAGCATGGCCTTCCATTCTATAAGATCATGGCAGATGAGCCTTGAAGCCTCAATGTCGTTTTTATGCCAACTCTTTATAACTCTCGACAGTGGGCTCAACTAAATTGGTCAAGAAAACTAATGGAATGCTGGTCTCTGTATATAGAGGACTGCAGTTCAAGGATGCTGAGGCTATACGAAAGGCTGTTTAGACCCACTTGGAGATCTGGACTCCAAGCCTTAGGATGGACATATTGGCCTTGGATGGAGTACAACTTGGGTTGACGAGAATGATACCTGGACTTCAGGGGTTAAGTGATGAGGAGAGATTAGGCCTGTTTCTCTAGAATTTAGAAGGTTAAGGGGTGACCCGATCGAAATCTTCAAGATATTAACAGGAAACGAAAGAGCAGAAAATGATAAACGATTTCCACTGTTTGGAGATCCTAGAACTGGGAGGCATAGTCTGAGAATTAGGGCTAAACCATTCAATCAAGACTTAGGAAGCAATTCTATACACAAAGAGTGGTAGATGCTTGGAACTGTCTTCCACAACAAGCAGTGGATATAGGATCAGTTGCTAATTTTAAATCTGAGACAGATGTATATGAAGATATGAAGGGACATGAGCCAAAGGCAGGTATATAGTGTTCGGCCCCAGATCAGTCATGGTTTCGTGGTAGAGCAGGCTGAAGGGGCTGAAGAGCCGACTCCAGTTCCTATGCTCCTTTCCTGTAACCCCTCATTATATTGAAAACTATCTACCTTCTCTTTAAGTACTTACAGTGATTTAGCCTCCACAATTCTCTGGAATAAAGGATTGTTGATATTTAACTACACTCTGGAAGAGAATGTATTTCACATCTCAGTCTTAAATATCCAGCCCCTCAGAATTTTGTATGTTTCAACAAGGTCACTTCTCATGACCTATTTAGGTGTTCTTATTAAGTCAGCCATCATCCCAGGAATCAACTGAGTGAATCCTTTTCGAGCTGCCTCCAAAGCTTACATATCCCTTGTTAGAAATCGAAACTGTACACAGTACACCAGGTGCAGCCTCACCAACACCCTATACATTGTAACAAGACTTCAAACTTTAACCTTCTACTAATAAAGGTCAAAATTCCATTTGCCTTTGTACTTATTTGTTAGCATGCTAACGTTTTTGTGTTACCAGTACAATATTATCCAGATTCCTCTACGCTGTAAATGTTTAGTCTGTCTCTATTTAAATAATCGTATGCCTTTTGGTACTTACAAAGTGCATGACCTCACGAGTTCTTACATTAAACTCCACCTGCCAAGTTTTTTGCCCATTTATATATATATATCCCTCAGAGACACTTTATATCCTCATCACAATATACCCTCCCATCTATTTTTGCATCATCAGCAAATATGGATATGTTACACTAAGCCCTTCTTTCAAGTCATTGATGCAGACAGTAAATAATTGAGGGGCTCGTACTGATCATTGTGGCACTCCACGAGTTATGTCATTACATCTCAAAAATCCCTAACCCTAACCCTGAAAAACACGCCTTAATCCTGACGCTCTGACTTCTGTGTGGGCGGCACAGTGCCACAGTGGTTAGCACTGCTGCCTCACAGCGCCAGAGACTCGGGTTCAATTCCTGCCTCAGGCGACTGACTGTGTGGAGTTTGCACATTCTCCCCGTGTCTGTGAGGGTTTCCTCCAGGTGCTCCGGTTTCCTCCCACAGTCCAAAGTTGTGCAGGTCAGGTCAATTGGCCATGCTAAATTGCCCATAGTGTTAGATAAGGGGTAAATGTAGAGGTATGGGTGGGTTGCGCTTCGGCGGGTCGGTGTGGACTTGTTGGGCCGAAAGGCCTGTTTCCACACTGTAAGTTATCTAATCTAATCAATCCTAAATACATACTAATGTATCGCCCCAAATATTGTTCGGTCATAACTGTGCAATAACTCTGTATGTGGCACTTATCAAATGCCTTCTGGATTTCCAAATCTACCATCTCTGAACTCTGCTTGGTATATCCTCAATGAACTCCGTCAATTTGGTAAACATGATTTCCTTTTCCCAATATTTTATTCACTCTGCTGATTGAGTTCCGTTTTTCTAAAAGCCCTGTTATTCTTCCTTAATAATTAACTCCAGTATTTTCCCAAAGCAGATGTTAAGTTAACCAGTCTATCATTTCCCACTTTTGACTCCCTCCCTTCTTGAATAGAGATGCCACACTAGCAGTTTTCCAATCTACTGGAACTCTCCTGGATTCCAGTAAATTCTGGAACATTTTGACTAATGCCTTTACTGTCTTTGCTAAAACTTTCTTTAAACCCCTTAGATGCAGACGATCAGATCCTTGTGACTTTTCTGCCTTCGGTCCTTTAGTTTGTCCAATACTTTGTCTCTTCTGACAGAGAGTGTTGCAAGATCTTTCTTCCCATTAGCAATGTGTTTATCTTTGGGATTTTTACAGTATCCTCCACTGAAGACTAAAGCAAGATATTTGTTTAAATTATCTGCCATTTCCCTGTTCCCCATTATCAAGTCCTAGTTGATCCCACACTAACTTTAGATATACTTTTCTTTTTAGATTCCCTTAGGTGCCTTTACTGTTTGCTTCCATATTTCCTGCCAATTTACTTCCTCTTTTTTTATTTGCTTTTTTGTCCTAATTTAGTCGTGATTCTGGTTTCTAACAAAAATCCCAGGGCTCTGGCCTACCACTAGTTTTTGCCGCACTGTATGCCTTAGTTTTTGACTGTATGCTCTCCGTGACTGCCTTTTTGATCACCAGTCTTTCTTTTCAATCAGAATAAATTTTTGTGAACAGTTATGAAGTTACCTGTTTAAATATCGGTCACTGATCATCCACTGACCTTCTGCTCAGTCCTATTTCCTCAGCCTGGTTTGGCAATTCTTTCTTCATATCTCTGTGAGGTCTTACCAAGGCTCTCCACAAATTCAGTGTTACAGCTTTGCCTCTGTGCTCAACTCCCCTTGAAATGATTGCCATTATACCATTTTTCTTCTTATTTTCCTTTTTTTTACAGTTCTTTTTTACTCCTGTTCTTTTTATAAAGTTACCCCCAGCACCCATGTTGTGTGTGTGCAGATGTGAGACACAGTGAAAGACACAAGGTGCATGAATCTTTATTCAGTTTCCACCACCAGGAAGAAAGGAAACACCCAAGTGGCCAGAGACAAGCAGTGCCCTTCACATCAAAGGGCAATGCTGTGTGACCAAACAGTGAGGGGGAGGTCAGGGATTAGTCAAAATAGAGTTAGAGGGGGAAATAATACACTCCACTCCCAGTGGCACCCACCTTTCCCTGAACAGCTCCAGGGTGTTGCTGGAGACTGCATGTTCCTGCTCCAGAGACACCCGGGCTCTAACATTACTGCGGAACAGGGGCAAGCAATCGGCCCTAATGACCCCCTCTACGGCCCGCTGCCTGGACCTGTTCATGGCCAATTTGACCAGGCCCAGGAGCAGACCTGCCTTCCCCACTCCATACCAGCTACCTGAAGATCAGGAGCGTGGTACTAAAGTGCAACCAAAAACAAAGAAGGAGGTTTTTAAGAAAATCAAAAAGGGAGTGCAAGCGCCCACACCCAATAAATACATGGTCCACGGACTCCACAGCACCACAGAACAAACAGTTAGGCTGGGAGTCCATGAACCATCACAATCTGCAGTTGCAGGGGACTGCTGTGTGCACGACCCTCCACAGATCCCCGCGAGAAAAGGGGAGGACTCCCACATAGAGAGCCCTCCAGTGAGGATCCCCACCACCTGGTGGCAAATGGGCACGCCAGGGAGGCGGCTCAGGCTGTGGGGCATAGGTTCCCGGGGGAAGTATGGGACCTTGGGACCAATGTGAAATTCCGTCCAGGCAGGGGTAAACGCAGGCAGGATTCCACCACACACCTGAGCAACCATTTGTCGTCTTAATTGCTTGCTGCATTTGCTAGCTCGTTATTAGTGATTCATTAACAAGAACATCCATACTTCCCATCGTCTCACCATTTTAAAAAATAAATCCCTACTCTTTTGCTTTTTCTACCACAATGAATATTTCACACTTCTATTTACATTATTTTCTATATGTCATGTTATAGCTTGACAAACTATCTTAAAGGCTCATGGTACCCTTCTTACAACCTACCTTTCCACCCAGTTTGCTGTCATCAGCAAATTTGGAAATATTACAATTGGTGCCTACATTTAAATCATGCGGATGGATTGTGAACAGATGCAGATGTAGCATTGGCACTTGTGGTACCCTGTTGGTAATAACCTGTCAATCTGAGAATGATCTATTCATTTCTACTCTGTAATTTCCAGCTGTTCATCTACTCTCAATCCACACTGATATAATTCCCCCAAGCCTATTGCAAATTTTGTTTGCTGAGCACAGCTATAGGACCTTATCAAAAATGTTCTGAAAATATAAATAAACCACACCCAATAGTTCTTTCTCCATTGTTGCTGCAAGTAATACATCAGAAAATGCCAACAAATTTGTCAAACATGACCTTCCATTCATAAATGCATATTGACTCTGTCTGACTTTACCATTATTTACTAAATGCTCAGTTATCACATCCTTGATAATAGATTCTAACAAATTGCCTTCAACTGACATCAAGATAACAGATTAGTAATTCGCCCTTGCATCTTCCTTCCTTCCGAAATAATATGATTATATTTGCTAGCAGGAATCTATAGAACTATGAAAGACAACCACCAATGCATCTACTGATTACTCCTCCCTATCCCAGCTCTTCTATCTTCTCTTATAAACTGGCCTTGAGAACAGTGGGAACTTTTCATTGCTGATGCTGAATTGATCTCACATTCTCATCTACTTTGAGATTATATTCTCCCGGAAGGCATCCCAAGCCTGCAAACACATTGATGTATTGCTCTGGATTTTTTCTATGCTCAACAATTTGAACCACTTGAAATATTAATAACAACCACCAAAAGCTATAAACCCCACATCAGTAGAAATCAATTAGCAGCTAGTGTGCAAGTAGATGGTGATCGATTTAAATGACATGGGTGTGATAGTAGCTCCTGGTGCTTGAACACATATTGAGATGTCTGAGAATAGGAGAAGACACTGGCATCACTCTGACTGACATTATGATCTGCCTATTCTGCATACTTTTGATACTTATTGCCTGTGAACACCATTTTGAAACCAAAACAGAACATGTCATGCAAATAGATGTACTATGCAACTTAACTTTGTCACACATAAATTCTCAGGCTCACACTGATCAAACTCATGACCTGGTACAGCATTCTATTTTTGGTGACTGTACTAGTTAAAACTTACTAATACATATGTACTTATGATAATTGCAAATGCATCTTGAGAGCTTAACTTCTGCTTCTAATATTAGGAGTAAATGGTCACTTAAGTCAGACTTTTTTTTCTTGTTCGTGATTTTTCCCATTCTGCCTGTGAATTGGCAAATTTCTAGCAATGTAAAATCATCGTAAAATGCAGAATTTTTCTGGAGTTTTTCAATATAGATCCATGCCTTGCTTCCTTGTTCAGCCAGATGGTTACCCTTCCCTTTGCAGCAAAACAATAGTCTAGCTACCAGACCAAAATATGCATGCTATGATGTGCACCATGCTGCAAGGATTGAAAAATAGCTTCAGTAATTGTTTTACACCAGTGGTAATGGCCACTTCCCATTTATCCAAGAATTGGCCCCTAGGAAGCCAAATTAAATGTTTGTTCTGTTTAGCAGACAGCACAACTGTGGAAGCGCCTGGCTGTCTGCCAGCTTACTAACGAAATAGTATTGATCTTTGTTGCAGATGCTTAGCCAACCCTGTCTGTCTAAAAAATGGATAATTCTCTGTGCATTCTAAGGTACATGTGCCTGACCTACATGTCACTGCCTCTCACCCCAAGCTTTTAGATAAAGACGCCACCAGTTTGAATTAGCAATGATATTATTCATTAAGGTTTTGTGTCTAATCCAGGATGTGTTTTCGAATTATACGCCTGCTCGGCATCTATTTCTCCAATAGTTGCTCACAGATTATCTTTCAGTTGGCCTCTTTCCGTTCAAACCCCACACAGGAGCAATAAATAAGGGAAATTGGATACCCAATGGACTTACATTTGAGAGTATTCTATTGAAGGCAGGCAGCTTCTGTGCCTTCCCCAAGATAAAACATGCAGCAAATTGAGAAGGTGCTTATATTTGTCATTGCATCACCCTGCTCCCAAAATCCCAAGCTCTTAAGGTGCATACACACAACTTCATGGCCTTCATAAATTATACATATTCATTGCAAAGTTATAAGGGTGATTTAATTTAATGCCCAGTTCCCAGGTATCAGTCATGGCATTCATCTTAAGACAGACATGTGACTGGTTTACAGAATCGGTAAGGAGTATGTTACATATGCTGCATAAATTCATCACATTGACAGGTCTGACCACGAAGGAAAAGATGCTTTATGAAAAACTGCAGTCAAGAGCAAAGGCAGACTGGATAATGAGTAAGATGCTTCAGTAGCCACAACAAGCACGCTTGAGTTGAGTCTGAAGAACAGTGAAGAGAGCAGCGAATTTTTCACCGGTAAATACTATCAAGTTGAAGATGTTGTGATCAGCAGTTCTGTTAAACACCAAGCTTCTAAAAGTGTTTTCAATCAACTACACAATAGCTGTTTCCATACTTTACATGCTTTACTCAGCTTTTGGCTCTAATCTTTTAGCTAAACTTAAATAAAGGCAATTGTGGTTGCAGACTTAGCACAGCCTATTTAATGGATTTTTCACAGGATGCTTAAACTATCATCTGTATTTATAAATGTGGGTTATTTACTGATCCTGATCTTGATTAGTCCAGTTTATAACTTTTAGTTATTATAAAATTATAGGACTGTGTGCAGTGATTATCATAGAGACGCAGAACCAAAAAAGATTTACAGAGTGGATGAGTATTTTTGACTCATTTTATTTGTGCCAGTTCATTGCCATTCTTTTTAATAGAAGGTTCTATACATCGAATGTTCTGGAATACTGCAGAAGCTATTAAATAACAGCTGACCGCAGTTAGATACAATCTCTTTCATAGTTAATGTCAGGATGATTGGAAAAAAAATTGTGGCTCTGTATGATAGTTTGCTTGTGCAATGTTTTGTCAAAGCACATGTCATTTCTACCTGACTCTTAATGATACAATGAAGAAAAAAGGAGTTAATGTTTTTAAAAACCTGAATTAGAAATACAATATTTCTAATTTAATCCTAATTCATAATGGCTAATAAATAATGTTGGAAAGAGGAACTTATCAGGTAGAATACATGGTAATGGGAAAGTGGTTCTTTCTCAGTGTGCTCACAAGATGGGTCCAGATTTTTCTTTGTGAATTGACTACACCTTCTCATTCATATCTTTCGATATGGAGAACTAAAGCAACATCAATAGAGGCTTCAGCATCCCTTGACAAGATTAGGAGAAATAAATACAGGGGGAAGTTGGGTTCTGATAGGAAACATTTAAATTAAAACCTGACTGATTAAAATTTATGGCATGAACCATCAAAATGTCACCGACTCTGGTGCTGAAGGAAGATTATCCATTCAAGAAAATTGTCAAATGCACTTCCATTCATTTAATTTGTCAGAGTTTTATATTCTGATTCCACATGATACCATGTGCCTGAAACTGCTAAATTGCTTGCAAGTAATGTACCCTGAAATACAAGTGTCTGAAAATGACCAGCGGAGTTAAATAATTATGAGATAAGATGGAAACAAAACTCCATCATTGATGTCTCCTGCTATTTTCAATCGGGTGAAAAATATCTACATTTTCAAGCACTCTGAATAGGAGCATTGAAGTGTAATCATTTATATAATCTGTTGCCTACAACACTATAATTAATTTTTTCATTAAGGCTGGTGCGTGAAATTACTCCATTACAAAAATATGAGGTCACACAATGGCTCTTCTTTCTCACAAAGAACTCCAGAAGCAATTAATCTTTATGTGAGTGTGAATTCAGTGTTGATTACAGATTTCACCCTCACATATTAATAATGATCATTTCCATTCTGATTTTTTTTTAGAAAAATCAGTAATTACATTGTGAAAGGTGAAGCACTGGAGTTATTCTCAAGTTATGAAAATGTATTCATTATAAGAACATTCCTTTGACTGGTTGTACAGTAAAACACCCCACTTATTACTGAGTTGGAAATTAGTTTGGGTTTTGGATCAAATATTGAAAAAAGTTAAATGGTGAAAACAAAATTTGAAATGTCAAAAACATTTGTTTCGTTGAAGTGTTCCAAATTCTTTTTTAAATATATTTTTATTGAAAAATACAAAACAATACATACCAAAAAAATACAAAGAAAGAACAACAACAAAAGTTAAAAACACAAACTGCCCTCATGTATAAATGTATAAATATGTATTAAAAAATGAAAAAAACCCTAACTAATTACTTAACTAAATAAGTAATAACTAATGACTAATAACTAATAGATAACAATAATATAGCTCAGCAAAACAAAACACAAACTCTCGAATATCGAGGGCATTAATTTTCACCTATTCGTACATTCACAATTTCCCCTCTCTCGATATTGGATTCAAAGCACAATCGTTACGGCTATATAAAAGCCCTTATCAGTGTGGCAGATAAATCTGCGTCCAGGTATTCCAAAAAGAGCTGCAATGTCTTATAGAAATTCTCAGTCTTGTGGTGTACCATACTTTGTGACAAAGTCCAAGGGGATATGCTCCATAACAATCTTACACCAATCCAACAGGTCCGGGGGATTTTTTGGACATCCAACCTAACAAGATATTTTTCTTGCACGGAAAGTAAGGAGGTTGAAAAGTTTTTCTTATCTACAGGGAACGCACAGGGCAAGCCAAGAAGAAGAGAGATCAGGTCCTTCTCCATCCTCACACTCAAAATCCCTTCCACTGCACCTGCCACAGTGCTCCAGTATGTTTTAAGCCTACCACAGGAGAATATTCATCTTCATACGTGCTATCTGACCCAACCATGAGACCGGAAGTGCAGAATAATTGAATAAAATTAGCTTTAAACAACCGATTAAGAGTTGGAGTGATGAATATGCTAAAATACATGAAACCCCCCCCATGACCGCTTAAATGGGAATCAAAATTCACCCTCAAGACCTAGCATCTTCATAAGACCACCCATAGGCATAGCCTCTGATTTTGCAAAATTATTCTTGTGCCCTGAAAAGATGCCAAATGAGCTGATGCATTGTATCAAGTGAGACACCGAAACGGTTGGTTTTGACAAAAAAATGAGGACATTGCCCACATGCAAAGAAATCCTATTTGATTTTGACCCCACTTCTGGAGCCGATATATTGGGATTTGTCCGAATGGCCTCCGCCAATGGTTCAATCACCAATGTAAAAAGCAATGATGAAAGGGGACATCCTTGTCGGCTGCCCCTAAAAATGTCAAAGTTGCTTGATCATACCCCATCGGTGATGAAGAGTGTCACTGTCAATAACTTAGCAAGAGTGTCACTGTAGATAACCTTTACCCATTTTATAAAGGCTTCACCCAAGTCAAACTGCTCTTGAGTATAAAAATGGTACGGCCATTCAACTTGGTCAAATGTCATCTCTGCATTTAGAGAAATCACCAATCCCTGTATTGACTGTCGTTGACATGTTTAAGTTACATTAAGCAGCCACCAGCCTTAAAGCAAGAGTCTTAGAGAGGATTTTAAAGTCAACATTTAAGAGTGAAATGGACCTGGAAGAAGCACAGTCCTCCAGGACCTTCCCTTTTTTAAGAATAAGTGAAATATTGGCCTCTCCGATATGGTGGAAAATGATCATGACTGTACGGGTTATTGAACATTGAGCATCAGGCCTGACAATATGCTTATAAATTCCTTATAGAATTCACTGGGAAGTCCATCAGGACCGGGTGCCTTTCCACTCTGAAGCTGTTTCACAGCCTCCTGCACCTCTTGCTCTGATAAGGGGGCATTGAGAAAAGACTTTTGTTTGGGTGGGACACCTGAATCTCCAGATCCTTGAAAAAGGACTCCACCTTGGCCTGCCCCTCATCACAACCCTCAGATTGGTACAATTGAGAGTAAAATCTCTGGAATGCAGCATTAATCTTTTTGGAATCATATGTTAGGTTCCCAGACTCTTCCCTAAAAGGAGCTCCTTTTCCTGGTGAGACATGCTAGGTACTTGCCCGGCCTGTCACCATGCTCAAAAACATTTGTTTTACGAAAGTAAGCTCCTTCTCTGCCGTCTGAGTGAGCACGGAATTCAATGCCAATGCAGCACCGTAATCCTCTGTAGCTTGACCAACGAGGGCCTGTCAAAGTTAGCCTTCTCAGCTGTCTTCAACCGTGCTTCGAGGAGACGTTGCTGCTCGCCCTTCTGCCACTTCCTACTGGCAGAGTAGGAAATAACTAACCCCCTTCGGCTTTGGCAGTTTTCCAAAGGATGGACGGGCTACTAACCAAACCTGAGTCAATGTCTAGGAACGCCTGAAATTCCCTAAACAAGTACTCCACAAACGTATTATCCTTAAGGCTAAAGGGATCCATGTGCCAGTGCCTCGGGCCCACTATAGCATCCTTAATCTTAACCAACAGGTGCACAGGAGTGCCACCAAGTCCAGGGTTGCCGTGGGGGTCAGAAAAAAAAGTCCTGGCGTGATATCTGTGTGGATTGGAAATAAACAAAATCCCAGCCTGTACGGTGAAGATGCCTTCAGACATCAACCAACCCTAACTCCACACAGATCCACTAATTGTTGAGTTTGTACAGAGAGTTTCAGGGGGCCTTTGGGCCACCTGTCTACTGTGAGATCCATAAGACAGTTAAAATCTCCCCCTATAATGATATGCCAGAACTTGAGACTGATCGATTTAGAGAATGCTTCTACCAGAAATTTGAAGGGATGGGCCTAAGGGCAAAAAAACACTTAAAGCACAATATTCTTCCCCATTTATCAGGGCTTTGAGGATTACAAACCTCCCGTGTGTGTCTCTGACACACTCTAATAACTTAAATGGGAGATTCCTCCTAACCAATATAGTCACTCCCCTACTTCTGGTATAAAAGATGGAAAAGTAAACCCGATCAAAGCCATTCTACTGTAGTTTCAAATGCTCCCTATCATTCAAGTGTGATTCCTGTTATAAAGCAATATCCACCTATTCGTTTCTAAGACTCAAGAGTACCTTTTTCCTGTTAATTGGTGAGTTACTCCCCTTGATGTTCCAGGTACACCATTTACTCAAGTCATTAGCCATAACCTCCTGCAGTAACATTTAGATTCCAGAGAGGGGGAACGTGAACCATAGTGTCACAAGATCCATCGATATAAAAACTACAAAAACTAAAACCACTACAGTTAACAAACCTACAAAGCTACCAAAGATTATACACAACAAAAACCAAAAAACAAACCAACATATAAAGAGCAAATGGTGCTGAATAGGGGAACTCACCCCCTGCCCAAAGGGGACATCTACACATCCCAAAACCCAATTTCCCATCCCACTGCCAAGACTGCAGCCCAGGCGTGTAAATACCTGAACCGGCCATAAACTGCCTGTACGTAGGCATCTAGCCATCCCAACCATTTTCCCTCCTCCTAGATAGAGCCACACTGCAAACACAAGCAGAAAAGAAAGAAAATACGCCCTGAAATAACAATGCAAATAAAGAATTTTTTTAAAAAGTTAAGTACCCTACTCATCCTTTGGTATAAAGTAAATTAGAAATTGAAAGTGAACATCCCAATCACCCCCGATCATACTTTAGACCAGATTGTTACCAATAACAAAAAGGAAAAGAAAGCCCCGACCAGACTTGCTCTTTTTAGAAAAGTAGAGACGTACCCAAACAACACTACTATTTGTACATACTAAATTATTCAGATTAAGTTAATTTGTCCACAAAGTTTCTTGCCTTCTCTGATGAGTCAAAGAAACGTACAGATCCATCTAAGGTGATCCAAAGCACCGCCGGATACCTCAGACAGTACTGGATCCCAAGCTCTCTCAGTTTTTTCTTGACGCCGTCATAGGATTTTCTTTTCCAGTTCACCGCCGCTGAGAAGTCCTAGAAGAACATGATCTTAGAGCCCTCATAAACTAGGGCCTTGGGATCCTTCCCCTGGATTCTGGAAGTTTCCACGATTCTTTCCTTATCTCTATTGTGATGAAACTGAACTAGGATAGGACAAGAAATGCTGGTCCAGACCTGACTTCCACGCCATGACCCGGTGAGCCCTCTCAATCTTCAAGCTTCTCATTCCAGCCTCCAAGTTAAGGAATTTTGGCAACCAATCCTCGATAAATTCCACCGGCCACTCACCTTCATTACCTTCTGGCAGACCAACGATCCAAATATTTTTTCTCCTGCCCCATTCTAGAGGTCATCAACCTAGTCAAGCAAATTACAGACCTGTGTCTCCAGGGCCTGTATCCTATCCTTGAATGAACTGGTATCAGCTTCCACCACTGTGACTCTGCGTTCTACCTCATCCATCCTTTTCTCCAGGTCTCCCAGCTGCTCCTTCTCCTCTATCTGCTTGCCCAACATCTCATGAGATTTCATGAGCTCCTTCACCAGGACCTGGTAGGAAATAGAGTCCGAGGATCCTGCAGGGTGAGCCGTGGGCCCGACCTTGGACATACCTCCTCCCATTTTCGGCATCCCTGGAGAACGAAAATCAAGGTAAGTTGCGCTCTGACAGTCTCCTGGGACTCCACAACCTTTCCAGAGTCCCAGGATATCATAGTGGTCCAGGTAGGACAGGTTTAGACTTTGTCCTGCTTGCGATGCAGTGCAGAGCCCTGCAAAATGATCCTCCTAGCTGCCATCTTGGATCTCCCTCAAAATCTTTTAATAATCTTTAAATCAACATGTACTTGTTGTGGAAAACAAGGAGAATTATGTTAGTACAGAGAAATGAAACACTGGCCCGGTGTACAAATGGTACATGTTGTTCATTATCCTCAAACCTATTCAGGCATTCTGTACTACTGGATCAGCCAATGTTTACCTCCAGTTGGGTAGTTGTACCTGTTGAGGAAATAATTATGTTAATTCCCATGACATAAGAACTAGCTACGGGAGTACAGTACTGAAAGATTCAAGAGATGTTTATTCTGGGTCCTGGTACATGCATATGTTTCAATCACAGTCAGTGCAATGTATGGGCTAATAGTAACTGTTCAGTATCAAATAGTAGCATACCTACATTAGTGTGCTGTGCTCAAAGTGGCTCCAGCTAAGATGGAGACTGAGACCTTCATACTGTCAGGATACATGCAGTGATATGGTGATTATATCATGGTCCTATTAAAGTTTTACTGCAGGCTAGCTGTGATACATGACACAACAGTCCTTTAGATTACAACGCGCAGTAATCAAAGAGGTGAAATGGTGTGGTGACCTCTGCAGGAGATCTGGAAGACGTGTAAACAGTATCCCTACCTACGATTTGGAAAAAAATCTTGACTGAGGAGTGTTGAAGTAAAAGTATTAGTCATTATATTGGGCCCATCGATGTAATGTGTGACTACTCTGTGCCTGGTCTCATAGCCTTTTGTTGCCTTCTCAGTCACATGAATGTAGCACAGAGTTCAGCATGGAACACATTGCTGACTAAATGCAATTACAGAAGGCAGCCCAATGGACATAGCTAGCAAATATGCACAGCTATTCTGCACCTCTTAAAAAGGACCTGCTGCAGGAGCTCTCTGAACAGTCTGGTGAAACAAAGACATTGGTGAAAATTCGAGGACAACCCACTCTGTTGTCATCAACTGTTATTATTGTTTAGATGTATCTGGGATTTGATTAGACAAAGGACTGCAGAACGCTGAGTTAGCATTAGACATTACTTTTGATTGAACATCATCTAACTATGTACAGGAGCAGAATTTATATCAGGTTTCTACATAAATGCATCTCTCAGTAGCTCTAATGGTTATGTCATCTTACATCACTGATGATGTAGCCTATCTTATTTACATACTAGTACTAACCCTTCATTCCACAGCTGCTAGCCTCACACTCACTTTTGCACCTTCCACACACTTCCAGCCTTTCAGCTTTGGCAGGTACACCATCCAAATACTCTGCAGCATATTCACTGACATTTTCCCCAATATCTTGTAAGTTATGGTTGCACATGACCAGAGGGAGCAGCAAAGAACTGGTGGAGGAGAGGCAAACCTGCACCTCCCACAGCTTTTTAAAGTAGTTTTGAATAAAGGAGTTAAGGAATCATTTCTTGTTGTGATTGTTTATTTCAGAATTTTGACTCAGAGATTGCTGTATTAGTAACAGTTAGTCTGCATATTGGGGTATTGTGCAGGAGCTGGATTGGGCATAAGATCTCAAGAAAATAAGAGTCTAAGTAAGGTAGTATTGTAGTTCTGATTCCTGTGGTATCATACCAATCACTGACTACCACTCAGAAAAATCTTATTTATTCCTATTCTTTGCTTCCGGTCTGCAAACCAGTTCTCTATCTATGTCAGTACTTTATCCCTATACACTATTTTTACATGCTAATCGTTTCTGCAGAGAGCCTACTTAAGGAGAGCCTTCTACTAAACCACATACACTAATCCCCACTTGTCAACTCTACTGGTTACATTTTCAAAATGGACTCAACATTTTCCCCACTACCGATGTCAGGCTAAACAGTCAATAATGCCCTGTTTTCCCTTGACCGCCTTTTTAAAATAGTGGGTTATATTAGTGACGCTCCAATACATCGGAACAGTTCCACACTCTAAAGAACCTTGGAAGATGACCATCAATGCATACACTATTTCAGGGCCATTTCCTTAACTACTCTCAGATGTAGATTATCAGGACCTGCGGAACCATCAGCCCTCAATCCCATTGATTTCCCCAACACCATTTCTCTAATAACACGGATTTGTTTTAGTTCAACCCCCCGAGTCAACCCCCATGTTCCCCATCATTTCTGAGATGTTATTTGTTTCTACCTTGTGAACGAAAGCAAAAGGATGTATTTAATTGGCCTGTTATTTCTTTACTCAACAGCTTTCTATTTCTTACTGCAAGGAACTCCACTTGTCTTCACTAAACATTTTCTGTGCATATACCTATAGAAGGTTTCTCGATCAATTTGCATGTTTCCCCACAAATTTAATCTTGTACTCTATACTCTCCCTCTTAATAAATTCAGTGGTTCTCCTTTGTTCAAATCTAAACTGCTACTTATTTTAGCCAGTTTGTATACCTCTATAAGACCAAGGGTGTTGTACTTAAATGCAAGCAGTATACGAAATAAGGTAAATGAGCATGTAATGCAGATTGAAATTGTAGGGCTTGATGTGGGTATCACAGAGACGTCACTGAAAAGGGATCAGGGTGGGAACTATATATCCAAGGATAGACGTCCTATCAAAAGGACAGGCAGGCGGACAAAGAGGACAGATTGCCTTGTTCATAAAAAAAATTAAATCAATAGCAAGTATTGATATATGGTCAGAAGGTTTAGTTGCTGTGAGGGTATCATTAAGGAACTAGAAAGGAAAAAAATACCCTAATGGGAATTGTATACAGGCCTCTTAGCAGTAATCAAGGTGGAAAGAAATTAAATGAGGAGATAGAAATGCATATGAGAAAGGCATTATTACAATAGTCATGGGGGACTTCAACATGCAGGTACACTGGGAAAATCAGGTTTATAGTGAATCTCAAGGAACGGAATTTGTAGAATGTCTACAAGATGGTGTTTTGGAGTAGCTTGTGGTCAGACCCACAAGGGAACAGGCAATACTGGATTTGATGATATATAATGAGGCATATTTGATTAAGGTGCTGAAAGTGAAGGAACCCCTTGGGGCCAGTGACCATAATATGATAGAATTCACTCTGCAGTTTGAGAGGCAGAAGCTGGAATCAGACATAATGGTATTACATTTGAGTAAAGGTAACTACACAAATATGGAGGAGTTGGACAGAGTTGATTGGAAGGGGAGCCTAGCAGGAAGAAAGTGGAGCAGCAATGGCAGGAGCTTCAGGAAATCCATCCCAAGGATAAAAAAAACATATGAAGGAGATGATAAGGCAACCATGGCTGGTAAGGGAAGTCAGGGACAACACAGTCCCAGATGTCTATCCCTTCCTGCCTTCTGCATTTCCTACTTATTCACTGGGTTCACCACATCACCTCTAACTGCTCTTCCACTCACTTCCATTGTGCTCTATCCGTGACTTTGTCTCTTTACAGGAAACATTGGCTACTGTCACCTCACCTGAACTGATGGCTCCACAACGTTTGGTTGCTGACAAAGATGTGAACACTGTATTGGTAGTCCGTGACCTGCAGCACTGACTGTGGTTCATTCCCTGGGTTGGAATCAGATGAGTCCCTTTACTGACTTAAATGTAGGAGGATATGATCAAGTGGTTCTTGGATGACCTGAAAATTGTTAGGGTGGTAAATAGTGAGGAGCATAGCTTTAAACTGCAGGAGCATGTAAACATACTGGTCAGAGGGCAGAATTCCATTTGCCACTGCTCTAACCAATGCACTTGGCAAGAACTAACTATGCAAGAGATGCATCATAAATGGTGAGATCATGGAAA
The DNA here is from genome assembly GCF_047496795.1 of Chiloscyllium punctatum. Classification (NCBI taxonomy): domain Eukaryota; kingdom Metazoa; phylum Chordata; class Chondrichthyes; order Orectolobiformes; family Hemiscylliidae; genus Chiloscyllium; species Chiloscyllium punctatum. Next base: position 102,577,713 of record NC_092739.1, on the reverse strand, counting down.
ATATTGAAGATCAGAAGGACTTTGGGAAGCATATACACAGATCACTGAAGGTAGCTAGTGAAAAAGCACATGGGATACTTGCTTTGTTTAGCCAAGGCATAGATCACGAGGTTATATAGAACTGTATAAAGTGTTGGTTTGGCCACGAGTGGTGCAATGTGTGCAGGTGTAGTCACCACATTATACAAAGAATGTGATTGCACTAGAGAGGGAGAGTTGTTTACTTATTGTTCATTCATGGGATGTGAGACCGTCTAGCTAGATCAGTATTTTTATTACCCATCCCCAGGTTGCCCTGGTAAAACTGCCTTTTTGAACCATGTGATGTAGGTAGTCCCACAATGCTGTTAGAGAAGGAATTCCAGGAATTTAACCCAGAAATACTGAAGGAATGGTGATATGTTTAATGTATGGATGGTGCGTGGCTTGGACGGATCTTATTCCCATGTATCTACTGCCCTTGTTCTCCTGGATGTTAATGGTCAGGAGTTTGGAAGGGGATTGCCAGCAGGCACAAAAGCCCAGGTGATTGTGAAGTGTGGCCACAAACAAATTGATAAAAGCTTCCAAACAACAAGAAATATAAAGCTGGAGAGAGTTCAGTGGTACACAAGGGTCCCAGATAGGAACAACCAGCCCTACCATGTCTCCTCAGATCAGTCCAGGCCTAATGGTTTGAGTACATAACTTCCATGGCATTTTGCTAATGTCACCGGACCAGTAATCCAGAAAGCCAGGCACTGGCCAGAAGATGTGGGTTCAAATCACAACATAGTAACCAATGGAATTTAAATGTAATGAATAAAAAAGCACAAGGAATTGAAAACTAATCACAGTGATGATGATAACGAAATTATCACCAACTGTCCTAAAACCCATCTGGTTCTCTGTAAGGAAGCTGATCAGCTGTCCTTACCTGGCCAAATCTATAAGTAATTCCAGATGCCAGTAATTAACATGGTTGACAATGAGCTGCCTTCTGAAATGGCCTGGGAAGTCATTCACTTCAAGGAAAATTAGAAATAACCAATGAGTGCTCGCTATGTCAGTAATATTCACAACCTATTAAGAATTTTTATTGAAAAGTCTACAACTAGAAACTTTATTGGCAGTGTGGTTCAGCATTTTAACATTAGAACATACAACTCTAAATCAAAGGCTGATTGACTTGAACATATAACCTGAGAGCAAATTACTGCAGATTCTGGAAGCTTTACTGAAAACGAAAAGTATTGGAAATCACAGCGGGTCAGGTAGCATTCATAGAGAGTGAGCAAGCCCTTCATCTGAAGAGTCATCTCGACTCAAAACATTAGTTTGTTCTCTCTATGAATGCTACCTGACCAGCTGTGATTCCCAGCACTTTTTGTTTTCTGAACATTTAACCTAGTCTGACTCTTCAGTGTTGTAATGAGAAAGTACTGCATTGTTAGAGTTACTGTCCATGGTATAAGATATAAAACAAAGACAATTTTCCAATTTAGATGGTCATAACCGCTTCCTTGCCAAAGAGAAGCAAAGCCTTTTCTCAGAACACAAACATTATCTTTCAACAAGATTCTATTTGTGATTTCATTTCTAGAATTGTTTTATAATTAGTAAAATGTTAGGATGTGAATTTCAAGGAATAAATACTCAAGGAATAAATACAAGTGCAACATAATTAATATTCACGTGGGTTTCAGCAATGCAGTGCAAAGTGCATCACTAAATATATATTTATAGCTCATTATTTTTCTAACATATGGTACAAACAGATTATGATGACACATGGCACATAATTTACATTCTATTCACAATGACAAGCAGAACTGGCAAATGACATGATTGTTGATGAGTTGTCAATGAGGAAGATTCCCTCTGGTTGTTCCATCTAGCTGGATTTTCAAAACACCCACTCTTTCTCATAGAAATGCAAATGTTTGTTTCTAAAAGAAATATCGATGATAAGAAATATCACCTGAAATATCGATGAGAAGAAATTAGATGACCACATTTCTGATCTTGCTTCATGTTGTTCTACCTCATTTCACCACCCCCTCAACCCCCATTCAACCCAATAAGGAAATACAGATTTTATAGTGCATTGTTTAAGTAATGAGTATATCCAGGTCATGGAGTTCCATCCTTTGATCTCTCCCATTGGTAAGTATTTGAACACAGTACTACTCACTTTGTCCACAGGATTGCCTTTGATTGATCTGTGTCACCATCTCCCTGTAGTACTGCTCTTGTTCAGAATCTGCAATATGTGGGATGCAGATTAGAAGGTCCAATTGTCTATTTCATATTGTTTTATTAGATTAGCTGATTGCAGCCATAACAGTGGCAAAATGGTTAGGGATGAAGTACAGCAGATAACTGAGACAGGCACAGGAAAAGAGCAATCCTGATTCTTGCTCTTGAGTGCTATGCAATAACCTCTCCAGCAATGTGCAACCATGTCGGCTTTGAGCAGTGACATCCCATTGTGAAGTTTATTAGTTAGGTAGTTTGCCAATACACACCATCTAGCATCATGCATGCTTAATGTTCACTTGTTTGAGATATTGATTTGTTTTCATTCATTTCTAATCATTCCTTATAATAAACATTGTTTTTATTTGGAGGAAAATATATCCTCTCACTTACAAACCATTAGCATTTAACCCACATTTGGAACTATCTGGTCTTTGTGTACCTTTTCTATTTTACAGTTTGTATCTTGGTGATGGTCTGCATTATGGGGCTCAATTTCACAATAAAAATATCAAACACAGCCCATCACTTTGGTGGAAATTAAACAGACAATACAAAATATTGACAAAAAGTCAAAGCTCAGATTACTTCCCAAGACTGTCATATCGCCTCACATTACTCTGCCATAGTTTTCCCTATTCATCTACTGTATACCCAATTTGTAACTGCCTACATTCAACTACATAAATCGGTGTGATTTCTAAATTAGCTGCTTCCTCAAATCACTTGATGTGAGACATTGACATATCACTCTTTTGCTGGTTCCATGTATTCTCCTTGGCTGAATTGTTAACCAAGGAGCTGTATCTTGGGCCCACGCTCTAGTTAGAAATGGGAGTGATAGTGAGCTTTGTGGGAGGAATGAGAGGTGGTGATTTAATGGGGCTGGAGGGGCGGCAGTTGGTGGTTGCAGTGCCAGTTAGGATAGGCAACTTTGGCAGGACTATTTCAAGTTTGTTGGTTGTTGTTGCAGCTTCACTCATTCAGAAGATCAGAGAGCTTCACATTCAACAGTTATTCTTAGAATAAAGGTAACTCTTAAATCTTTCCTCTACACAGTACAAAACATTACCATTTTTGAAAGGTCATTGAAACTTTCCTACATTGAACATAAGCCTGGGGCAATGTTGGTGGCAGTAGTCTTGTCAGTCAACCCTCAGATGTTTTCATAGAGACCTTGGTATACTCATGAGGCTGCTGAGTTGTTCCATATCCTGACAACGTATCATATATACGTTGCCCTCTAGCTGCTCATCTTTGTTGCCCCAGTATCTTTAAGATGCATTTTTTTAAATGAGGTGCATTCCAACTTAAAATAACCCATAAATAATCCACAGGAATTGCTTGTATCAAGGAAAAGATTTCAAAGGATGCTACTGGGACTGGAGGGTTTGAGTTATAAGGAGAGGCAGGATAAGCTGGGGCTTTTTTCACTGGAGCATAAGAGGTTCAGGGGTGACCTTACAGAGGTCTATAAAATCACGCAAGACATAGATAAGGTGAGTAACAAAGGACTTTTCCCAAAGATTGCAGAGTTCAAAACTAGAGGGCATATTTTTTAAGGTGAAAAGAGTAAGATTTAAAAGGTACCTAAAGGGCAATTTTTGCACACAGACAGTGGTTCATACATGGAATGAACTGCCAGAGGATGTGGTAGATCCAGGTACAGTTACAACATTTAAGAGACATTTGGAAAGGGACATGAATAGGAAAGGTTTGGAGAGACACGAGCTAAACTCAGGCAAGTGGGACTGGTTTGGTTTGGGAAACTTGGTCAGCATGAATTCGTTGGAATGAAGGATGTATTTCTGTGTTGGAAGACTCTAGGACTCTATGAATTTATGATATGGGCAGGTTGCTCAGATCCCAATACAAGTTAAAATCGTGCACACCTCACACATCAGAAATTGTGGTGGGTTTCCTGTCTGTATCATGCACCCCACCTCACAATCTCTTCACCTAACCCCCAGTTCAAGATCTGCGTCCCATGACAAGCATTGTAAACTCAATCAAAGACAAAAGATAATCTTCAATACCATAAAATGATTTCTCGTTTGCACTAATTCAAATAATTTTCATTGTGGCTGAATCTTAAAGGTTCATTTTTGGAAAGCATCAGTTTTATTGAGATTCTTGCCTCAAGCCCTAGCCAGTTGTTTCATGACATCTTTCCAAACTCCCCTCATCCTACCTCACCCTGATAGCAATCGTCATCCCATTCTGGTCCCAACTTACCACTCACTGTATCCACAACAACTGACCACTGCTGGCTTATCTCAGGAAATAACTAGCATCACTGATGCAAACTTAAGTAGCCCATTGTGCACACAGATAAGCACTGGTCATCTGGAGCTGCCCTGCTCCATTCCTGACATTTGGCCCAAGTATGTCAAAGCAGTGGAAGTTGATACCTTGTGCTGCAGGCTGAGTCTTGACTGTCCTGCTGGCTGAATTGGTGTACAGGTAGGATGTCTTTTTCCATCAGGCTCAGCCAGAGGAGGTCTTGATACCAAACGATGACAATTTGGTCCAAGGTTGCCAACCAGGTCAGTGTTGTCTCAGCCATTTGGAAGAATGCACAAAAGTATGGGAAAATATCAATGATCTTCATTCTGCCAGCATTGTTCCATCATCTTCTCTCTGATACCTCACATCTCATTCAATTTCTGCTTCTATATCACCTCCCACCAAGGGTCATACTCTACTATCCTCAGAATTGGCTGCAACATCTTCTCTTACTTGCTGTCACCCACTCCAAGCCTCGAACATCAGTAAACCTACATGCTCTCTGTACTGCCTGCTCACTCATTCAAGACATCTTCTTACTTACAGCAAGAGCAACAGCTGTCCCATCCACTTGCACCTCTCTTAATGCTTGCATGTTGTTCATTCCAGTGGGAAAAAAACAACAATAGGACAGAGAGAGTCAACATGGGAGTGGGCCGCATGATGTTTGGCTCCTCATCCCTTATATAGAGAGTATCCTGACACTGACCACTGCAAGTGACTGTCTGACCATGTTGAAGCCTGGTTTCAGAGGCTGCCCCTAACTAATGCTGCTGGGTTTCCCCAATGAAGGCGACTCCCTTCACTTGACTTCACTGATAACCATGACAACCAAGTGCGACAGCAGTACAACAGGACTGTGAGCCTGGAACTTCTGGCTGGGGGGGTAAAGCACTAAATGGCGAGGCAGGGGTGCTGTGAACAACTAGTTAGGTTCAATAAGCAAACAGGAAAAAGTGAGGACTGCAGATGCTGGAGATCACAGTCAAGAGTGTGGTGCTGGAAAGGGCTTATGCCTGAAATATCAATTCTCCTGCTCCTCGGATGCTGCCTGACTTGCTGTGCTTTTTCAGCACCACACTCTCAATAAGCAAACAGACTGGAAAGGCAGCCTGATCTCGTCCACGACCTGACCACATGTCCCTGAGCATGCAATGTCTTTGCTGCAAACATTACAATGATAGTTATCATTGTGTTCTGAGGTGCAACATAGCAGTGTCCTATAAGTCAATCAGATGTGTACCGTGAGGGGTCTCAGAGGCTGGCATATGTCAGATGACAATGTCAGTGATTGTGGTTTGCATGTGGTCTATGCCCATGTTGCTGTATGGTATCCAACATAGAGGTCCTTTGGAGCTAGTGGTGAGCTGAAGTCACCAGGTACCTGTTCTGATTTCCATGCCAAGAATTCTCTGTATCTAGTTTGCTCATGGTGGGTAGGAGATAGGAAGCTTACATTACTGATGTAAGGTCTGATATACTTATATAAGGTATGATTTGTCTGGTTAGCATGAAAAACAACACTTTTCACTATATCTCGGTATATGTGACAATAATAAATCAAATCAGGCTAAGGAGAGATGTCCAGTTAAGAAGATCAAAGAGCATCTTGACTGTTCTTCATGAATCTATTTTAAAAAGTAAATCCCTTTCCCAGATATGTAAAGGTAAAAATCCAATGTGTTTACTTTTTATTTAACTTACCAAATGTCAGAAATAGAATATTGGCTGAAATTAATAGGGTTTTAGAGATCTATTTTAAATACATTCACATGAATAATTCACTGAAGGAAAGTTTTATTTTGTTGTTCTGATTTAAAACTGCGTTAAGACAGAAGCTATTTACAGATTTATAAACAAAATATAAATTTGCAACAACAATGTGTTTGTATACATTTTTTTTCTCTCCAGTGTAAGCCACGAGTTTTATGCGTGGCCTGTATTTCATTCACACAGCTCTTCATGTAACAACAGAATGAGTCAAGTACATACACTAAAAGCCTCACATAGAAGAACACCTTCAATCCATCTAGCTCACTTAGCCATAATACTCGCATTTCTAATACGCTGACCAATATTTGTCAGCAATCATGAGATGTAGGTACTGCTGGCCAGGCCAGTGTTTATTGCCCATCCCTATTTGCCCTTGACAGGGTGACGTGGAGATACCTTCTCAAAATGCTGCAGTCCTTGGAGTATTGCTACACCCATATTAGGCTATTAAGGCTTCCTGCTTCACCACTTATGCTAATAATTTTTCCATACCCTTACTATTCTTTTATTTTAAAAGTTCTGCCAGAATTTTCCAGTTTACTTTTCTTCCCTTTCTTTGTGAATATGACATCTTCTGATTAAATTCTGTATGTGGCAGTCTGAAAACAATTTATCAAAACCTTTCCAAACTTTAAATAGTTTATCATTTTTCCTCCCAGTCTTCTTTTTGCTTATGGATAAAGAACTGGTTGAGCAACAGGAGACAGAGAGTAGTAGCTGAAGGGAGTTTCTCAAAATGGAGAAAGGCGACTAATGGTGTTCCATAGGAATCAGTGCTGGAGCCACTGCTGTTTGTAATTTACATAAATGATCTGGAAGAGGGCACTGTTGGTCTGATCAGTAAGTTTGCAGATGACAAGAAGATTGTTGGAGTAGCAGAAAGCATAGGGAACTGTCAAAGAATACAGGAGAATATAGATAGACTGGAGAGTTGGGCGGAAAAGTGGCAGATGGAGTTCAATTCAGGCAAATGTGAGGTGATGCATTTGGGAAGTCTAATTCTAGAGCGAACTATACTGTAAATGGAAGAGCCTTGGGAAAAGTTGATGAGCAGAGAGATCTGGGATATCAGCCAATTGCTGCTCAGGTGGATAGAGTGGTCAAGAAGGCATATGGTATGCTTGCCTTCATTGGGTGGGGTATTGAGTATAAGAGCTGGCAGGTCATGTTAAAATTGTACAAGAATTTGGTTCGACTGTATTTAGAACACTGTGTATAATTCTGGTTTCCACATTACCAAAAGGATGTGGACGCTTTGGAGAGGGTGCAGAGAAGGTTTACAAGGACGTTGCCTGGTATGGAAGGTGCTAGCTATGAAGAGAGGTTGAGTAGGTTAGGATTGTTTTCATTAGAAAAAAGGAGACTGAGGGGAAAACAATTGAGATTTACAAAGTCATGAAGGGCATAGACTGGGTGGATAGAGATAAGGTTTTTCCCAAGATGAGGGATTCAGTAACAAGAGGTCATGCTTTCAATGTGAGAGGTGAAAAGATTAAGGGAAAGTACTTTACACAGAGGGTGGTAGGTGCCTGGAAGGCGTTGCTAGCTGAAGTTGTAGAGGTTGTTTAATTTTGATCTCAAAATTAAACCAAAACGAAAATACTCCAAAAAAAATTAGCATTATCTTTTAATCATTTTTTATGTGGCAGAGATAAAAATTGATTAACAGATAAAGACAGTAAATCCATATTTACAAGGGAACTATAAAAGTAAGCATTATTGTTTTGGGATTTTGGCTGCTTCTTCTCTCTGACTTTCTTCTCATATGCCCAATACGCTATGCCCAATACTTCCACTTACTTGTTTTTCCAAGGATACACAATTAGTATGTACCTTCATCACAAAACCTGCTGAAGTTGAAGTTTCCTTTTCATCCATCTGGAACATGTGCACAACTGTCATTGTGGCAGTTTTTACATTAATATTATTAACTTCGTTTATATTTTTAAACTTGAAGCAGAGCTATCAGACCATCCATCAGAGTACATGGTTTTGCACTGCATTTGGTTAAAAAAGCTTGAATATGTCTGCAGATGTTTCAAGTCTGAAATATGGCAAGGCTTTGTTTCTTAAAGTTGTTCAAATAAACGTGGGGCTATCTGGATAAAGAGGAATACGCTGAAAGGAAATGGCAAGGACCATCTAAATGAAAGAAAAATGAATGTTTGAAATTTAAAAGAATGCATGGTCCAATGCATTTAGGGGAGAGCAGTGAGCAAAAGCTAATTGTATGTTTGTGCCGAGGCCTCAGGTATATCCTCCACAGGGTGATCAGTATAGAATTGAAATAAAAGTTAGATATCTTCTACTATCAGTTTATCAAACCACAGAAAGGAATGTAAAGGCACAAAGAACATCTGTCATTGAATCAATATGGAAACAGGCCAGTTTAATGACACAGGGCATTATGCCAAAAGAGATTCTATATAAAAAGCAGCTAAATATTTGAAATATTACCTTTTTTGCACAGATGACTGCACTTTGCGAGCCTTTTGGTGTTCTCAGCATACACTGGGAATCATTTGTGAAATTGCGCCTCTGCAGACTGTTGAAATTTGGATTGTGTAGTATAAGTGGCTAAGTCTGACTCTCTGGTATGCTAGTGAGAAATAGCATGTACTATCACAAAAAAATGAAATCTCACATGATCCTGCTCTTTCTCGGAGCGTCGTGGCAAAATGAAGCCAAGCTAAGATGTTTCAACCATGAATTCAATGTTTTCTTTATGTCAACAAGCACTGTAAACAATCTTTAACAAGATAAGAAGACCAAAATTATAATGTTCTGTTTTGAAGAAGGGCCACAGGACCTGAAGCATTGACTTTCCACAGATGCTGCCAGACCTGCTGAGATTCTCCAACAATTCCTGTTTTTGTTTCAGATTTCCACTGTCTGCAGTACTTTGTGTTTTGTTTCAAAATATTATAGTCTGGTTGCAAGCAAATTAATAATAAGTACATCCAATATATGCTGCAAGTCTACAAGCGTAATTACTTGAAAATAACTAGGAGAGAAGATAAACGATAAAAATCAAAGATCCCAGGATTCACTACTATCCATAAATCCCATAACTTGTCCCAGAATTTGGAGAATTGCAGTTTGCTTAATAGAATCAAGAATCTGTATGGTTGAGAAAGAGGTTATTCGGTCCATCGAGTCCACACCAGCCCTCCACCGTACCTCCCACTAAGAACCATCCCATCCTCATAACCCCACATTTACTGTGGCTAGTCCACCTAGCCTGCACATCCCTGGACATTGCACAGCAACTTACCATCCACCTAACCTACGCATTCTTGCACTATGAGAGGAAACCAGAGCACCCAAAGGAACTCCGTGCAGAAATGGGGTGAACATGCAACTCCACACAGACGATTGAGCAAGGCTGAACATGAACCCAAGTCCCTGGCACTGTGAGGCAGTAGTGCTAACCACTGCGCCACTGTACTGCAAACTCTAAATTCGCCAACATCTTTGTATAAAACATATTTTATTTATTAACTTGCTTTGGTCGTCTGAAGATTTCAGAAGGAAAACGAAAACTGCTGAATACTTTAAACAGATGTTCACAATCAAGGCGGTAGACAGTTACATTTCAAATTGTTACAAATGTTCAAGTCCATTCTTTACATCCACAGATGATTTATTTATAAGTTACTCATGTGAGCAACTGAAAGAAATACATCTCATTGGGGTGCCAAACTTAATGAAGTTCAGAAACATATCTGTGGGTTTTTTCTTCCATAGATCTGACAAATCACTCTATGTAAGATTGGGGCGTTATATTAAGGGGAACATTTAAAGAACAATGATGTCCTGTAATGCGCACTCATTTCCATCTCTAAGAGATGATGCAAATGATACTGCAAAAAAAAAATACTTGAGTTGTCATTAAAAGCTGTATGGTTAATTGCTAATGTTATGGACCAGACCAAACCCCCTCAAAATATATTCAGAAGATAGTCTTGACCCTAACATTTTCTTAAGGTAAGTGTAAGGTGCTGCATTACAATTGGTCAAGCCACGAGAGTTGAAGCAAAACACACTATAGTTAAAATACAACAAAAGAAAGATTAAAGGAAAGAATTGGCTTAGCTGTAACTCTATTGGAAAACTTAACAGAACAGTAGATTATTTAGTTACTGAACACATCAAGAGGGAACTCAGAGAGAGTGTAGCTGGGAAAGATGTGCTGCAGCTTACACCCAGTTTCCAAGACCAAGCAACAACTGCTACTGAAAGATTTATGCCAATCGTTTGATTCGGTGAGAGCTTGACCACACCCATTCATTTTTGCTTCTATTGTTCCAACTATTAATTTTTTTAAAAACCAAGGCAGCACAAACTGGTTACACTAATGGCTCTGTGTAGACTATGTGGTACCCCTGCTTTTAAACCTCTCATCAAATCAAACTAGGTCAAAATGCACCTCTTAAAGCCATAGTATGAGAAGACAGAATCAGAGGTAATGGTATTACAGCTGAATAAAGGCAACTACTGAGGCATGAAGGGGGAGATGGGAGAATTGACTGGGAGAGAAGTCTAGTAGGAAAGATAGTGAAACAGCAATGGCAGGAGTTTCTGGGAGTAATTCAGGAGACACAGCAGAGATTCATCCCAAGGCAAAAGAAGCATAGTTAAGGAAGGATGAGGCAACCATGATTGACCTGGGAAGTCAAGGATTGCATAAAAGCTAAAGAGAAAACATATAATGTGGTGAAGGGCAGTGGGAAACCATGGGATTGGGAAGCTTACAAAGACCAACACAGGGCAACAAAAGAAAATAAGGAGGGAGAAGATTAAATATGAAAGTAAACTAGCCAGTAATGCAAAGGAATACTTTAAGAGTTTCTTTAGATACGTAAAGGACAAAAGAGAGGCAAAAGTGAATATTGAGCTGCTGGGAAATGATGCTGGAGAGATAGTAGTGAAGAACAAGGAAATGGCTGAGGAACTGAATAATTACTTTGCATCAGTCTTCGTGGTGGAAGACATGAGTAATATCCCAAAAATTCAAAACGTGAGGGGTCAGAGCTGATTATGTTGGCCATCACCAAGAAGAAGGTGCTAGAAAAGCTAAATGGCCTAAAGGTGGATAAATAACCTGGAACAGATGGACTATATCCCAGAGCTCTAAGTGAGATAGCTGAAGCGATAGTGGAGGTGTTAGTTGTGATCTTTCAGGAATCACTAGAATCAGGGATGGTCCTAGAAGATTGGAAAATCATTAATGTGATACTCCTGTTTAAAAAGGGAGTAAGGCAAAAAATGGAAAATTACAGACCAACTGCAGTCATGGAGAAGAACCTAGAAACCACTGTGAAGGATGAGATTTCTGAATACTTAGAAGTGTATGGTAAAATAGGGCAAGGTCAGTATGGTTTCATCAAGGGGAGATCATGCCTGACATATCTGTTAGAATTCTTTGAGGAAGTAACTAGCAGGTTGGACCAAGGAGAGCCAATGGATGCTATGTACCTGGACTTCAAAAGGCCTTTGATAAAGTGCTCTGCAGGAGGCTGCTGAGTAAGATAAGGGCCCATGATGTTTGAGTCAAAGTGCTAGCATGAAGAGAAGCTTGACTGTCTGGCAGGAAGCAGAGAGTGGGGATAAGAAAGTCCTTCTCAGGATGGAAGCTGGTGACAAGTGGTGTTCTGCAAAGCTCAGTGTTAGGAACACAATTTTTCACTTCATACATTAATGATCCAGATGAAGGAACTGAGGGCATTCTGGCTAAGCTTGCAGATGATACAAAGATAGATAGCGGGATAGGTAACATTGAGGAGTTGGGGAGGCTGCAGAAGGATTTGGACAGATTAGGAGAGTGGGCAAAGAAATGGTAGATGAAGTACAATGTGAGAAAGTGTGAGGTCATGTATTTTGAGAAGAAGAATAGAGGCATAGAGTGTTTTCCAAATGGGGAGAAAATTCAGAAGTCTGAAGTGTAAAGAGACTTGGGAGTTCTAGTCCAGGATTCTCTCAAAGTAAAGTTACAGGTTGAGTCAGTAGTTAGTAAGGCAAATGTAATGATGGCATTTGTTTTGAGAGGACTTGAATATAAAAGCAGGGATGTACTTTGGAGAGTCTATAAGGCTCTGGTCAGACCACATTTGGAGTATTGTGTGCAGTTTTGGGTCCCATATCTCAGAGAGGATGTACTGGCTCTGGAGCATGTTCAGAGGAGAGTCATGAGAATGGTCCCAGGAATGTAAAGCTTAACATGTGAGGAATGTTTGAGAATTCTGGTTCTATACTCTAGACCTTAGAAGGATGAGGGGGATCTAATTGAAACATACAGAATACTGAATGACCTGGACAGAGTAGATGTGAGGAAGATGCTCCATTGATAGGAGAGACTAGGACCTGTGGGCACAGCCTTAGAATAAAGGAGAGACCTTTTTGGACAGAGTTAAGGAGAAACGTCTTCAGCCAGAGAGTGGTGAATCTATGGAATGCATCGCCACAGAAGGCTATGGAGACCAGGGCATTGAGTATCTTTAAGACAGAGATAGGTTCTTGAATGTCAAGAACCTATCTATCTGCAATTCTGCAATATTAAGGGTTTATGGGGAGAAAGCGGGAGAATAGGTTTGAGAAACATATCAGCCATGATTGAATGGCGGAGTGGACTTGATGGGCTGAATTGCCTAATTTCTGCTCCTAGGTCTTATGGTTTTATGAACTAGTATCATCACAGCCAGTTAAAGACCTATGTTCAACTGATCACTCACTTATGTTTGTGTATATGAAATGTTTGCTTGTAGGTGTTTGAGTTTGAAAGTAAAAAGACTGCTGTGTGCATGTTGTGTGTAATTTTCTTCTGTATTCTGGGTAAAATCATTTTATTCCAGATGACATCTTTGACTTCAATTTTTTTGTTCCTCAAATCTGAACTCTAACAATTTGCGTGACAAGCTAACATCTGACAGACTCTAGGTGCAACGCATGTCATAGAGAAAGTACTCTCTTAGAGAACTAGGTTTAGTTATTAAAGATGATAACTACTCAGAATGCATATATCTGCAATGAGTTGGGAGGTCATGTTGTGGCTGTACAGGACATTGGTTATGCCACTTTTGGAATATTGTGTGCAATTCTGGTCTCCTTCCTAACGGAAAGATGTTGTGAAACTTGAAAGGGTTGAGAAACGATTTACAATGATTTTGCCAGGGTTGGAGGATATGTGCTATAGGGAGAGGTTGAATAGGCTAGTGCTGTTTTCCCTAAAGCATCAGAGACTGAGGGGTGACCTGATTGAGGTTTATAAAATAATAAGGGGCATGGATAGAATAAATAGTCAAAGTCTTCTCCCTGAGTTGGGGAGTCCAGAACTAGAGGGCATAGGTTTAGGGTGAGAGGGGGAAAAAAAAAGAGATCTAAGGGGCACTTTTTCATGCAGAGAGTGGTGCGTGTATGGGCTGAGCTGCCAGAGGAAGTGGTGGAGGCTGGTACAATCGCAACATTTAAAAGGCATCTCAATGGGTAGATGAATAGGAAGGTTTTGGAGGGATATGGGCTGGGTGCTGGCAGGTGGGACTAGACTGGGTTGGGATATCTGGTCGGCATGGACGAGTTGGAGCAAAGGGTCTGTTTCCATGCTGTACATCTCTGACTCTATATACATAGTCTATATATATGGACTATGAGAAACTTGACTATGAAACTGTTTGGACATTTCTGAGTTGAAGAGGATTTATTATATAGTTTCTTTGAAATGAAAAGTCAGAGAGACAAAGAGAACTGTGGATGATCTGCTGTTAATTGAAGAACAAATATTTTTTTAAAATGTTTTTAAGAAGAGATAAATTGCCAAACAGACATGGAGAGCCTTTGGGTCTGTGCTGTCAGTTAACTCACAACAACCTCCGAGGTCAAGTTGTTATGTGGTTTCACAGACCTGGGATGTGAATTATTGAAGGAATTGGCAATGGAGGGCAGCTTTTTCTGTCAGTCAGTGATCGATAAACCTTGAAATAAATCTAAAGCCTTCTATTGTAGTTTGAAAACCTGATGAATTTCAAATATCAAGACCTCTAACTGTTTCTGAAGCTGAATCTGAAAATCTTCCATCATTCTGTGTCTGTCAGCAATCAGATTTCATCAACAGGACATCAAAAGAATTTTGAGCAATCAGTCCATTCTGTCTTCTGAATATGAACAGTTGACACAAGGGCTGTGTTCCTTCTTTGACTGTTTTATCAAACTTATGATAGCTATGTAGTCTTGTCAATGTATAAATCTAGGGGAAAAAATTTAATTCTGCAATATTAACCCAATGGTAACCAGTTTTGTCATTGCTTAAAGAATTAGATTGTTCCTCATAGATGAGTTTTTTTGAGTTTGAAGAAACCTGTCATCCAAAATCTTTGTTCAAGGTAACAGTAATAGGAAGAAGCTAATTGATGATCTTGGTGCTTAAATAAGTCATCTATACTTTTCATACAGTCCAGGAAATAGTGGCTCTTCATTTTGAGCACATTCCACCAATAAGATTCAGAGCATAAAGATATTATAAAAGTGTATACCTGACAGAATGATGAAGGCCATCAGTTAAATTGCACACCAAAGAAAAATGAAAAAAAACAAGAATAGAGTTAAGCAAACTGGCACTGTCAGAGGGGTAGAAAATCTGGATTAAGAAAATAGAGTACAAACAAGGAATAAGATTTCATAAGAATTATCCAAAGATGATACATTAATTAAATGTACTTTTGTGCTAATCATTTCGAACAGTATTGAGTGAGGTGAGTTGTAGATGGCAAGTCTCAGTCTGAGTCAATAGTGATGACAGATGATCTTGTATCTGTGAACTTATAATCTGTGTATATCTCACTACCCCAGTCATCGGGCATTATGGACAGGAATACTGGAATAGACATTTCCTAGAACGGTGATGCACAGTTCAGGTAAGTGATTGAATAGACAGAGAAATGTAGAAGAAAGTGACTGTGAAGACTAGGCAACGATATGACTATGAAGCAACACTCAAACGCAATTTCCCCTAAAATTAATCATTGCATCCAGACTGTCCAGCATGTCAGAAATTTGTATATCTCAATGAGTTCTCTCATTCGTTTAAACTCCAGTAAAGAGAGGACCAGTTGATCCTGAATGGTTTCTTTGTTTAAATGTTTATTCATGCATGTACGGAAGTTGTACATATCCAAAACTGCTGTACAGCTCAAATCTTGATTACAAGTACAAAGGTTTCAAACCATTTTTACAGCTTCTAATCAACCATTCCTATAAGTAATAATTTCCTATCGAAAGGTTATGCTTGACTCTCCCTGATTTCTGATTAAGCATAGCTCATATTGCAAGTGGATGCACATGACTATATTATCCAATCATGTTCAAACTACTACATATGACTATAATTTCCAATCATATTGTCCCATGATCACATCTTCCAGCTGAAGTACTATTTTGTGATTACCAGTAAACCTACACTGTCACCTTTCCCTTTCAGTCCTTCCTCTTGGCACTTTGCAAATGTCCAAGTAGGCCATATAAAATGCCTAATGCCTCATGTCTCATAGAACATACAATTGCTCAGTACTGGAACACCATGCCTGTACCAAATCAATCATTCTAATCTAATCCCATTTGCCTGCAAATGGTCTATATCCCTTTCTTTCCTGCCTGTTCATGTGTCTGTCCAAATGCTTCTTAAATATTGCTATCAGACCTGCTTCTACCACCTCCCCTGTCAGTGCTTACCACGTTCTGTATAAACAAACGTGCCTCATGCAGCTCCTTTAAACTGACCCCCTCTCTCACCTTAAACCTATGCCCGCTAGTATTTGACATTTCCATCATGGGGAAAACAATTCTGACTATTCATCCTATACAAGCCTCTCAACATTTTACATTTCTATCAGGTTGTCACTGAGCCTCTGTCATCTAGCAAAAACAGTGCAAATTTGTTTAACCTTTTTACAAATAATAGACTTTGATCCAGGCAATACCTGGTAAACCTCTATTGCACCCTCTCCAAAGTCTCTACATCCCTGCTCTGGTGAGGCGAGGAGATCAGCACACAATATTCCAAATGTGGCCTAACTAACGTTTTATCCAGCTGAGAGCCTTCTTTTCCTGGTTGGAAGCAAAAGGATTTTAAAGTTTCTTATCAGCCAAGTCATGGTTGCCAAAAACTGTTGCTTATTAATTCATTCCAGGCCATAACCCACGGCATGATCAATTATATTCTGACTGGATTGAGTTTAACTTGATTTAAAGGTGACAGACATTAGCCAAAGTCACCTCCCATGATCTCTTGACTGGCTCCTTCATTGTTAATGATCATAGAATCCCTACAGTGTGAAAACAGGCCCTTCGGCCCAACAGGTCCACACCAAGCCTCCAAAGAGTATCTAACCCAGACCCAATCCCTCCCCTATTAACCCCTGGCTAATGCACCTAACCTACACATCCCTGAACACTATGGGCAATTGAGCTTGGCTAATTCACCTAACCTGGACTATGGGAGGAAACCGGAGCACTCAGAGGAAACCCATGCAGACACGGGGAGAATGTGCAAACTCCACACAGACAGTCACCCAAGGCTGGAATCAAAACCAGATCCCTGGTGCTGTGAGGCAGCAGTGATAACCACTGAGCCACCATGCCGCCCCAATTCGTCCATCCTCTTCAATAAGTTAGTTATTTCGACTTTGCTAAGATAAATAGTCTTCTTCTTTGTAAAAGGGAAAAGGGAAGCCAATGGAATCGGGACTCAATGATTGATGTCTTGAGCTGATATCTCAATCCAAGTTTGATTGGTGAAGTTCCCATCAAATCAGACACTTCCTTATCATTATCACATGATCAGAAAGAATGCTAATTTTTACAAATTATGGTAAAGTCCATAAGATTAAACACAGTCTCTCAATTTTACAGTTACAGTTATAATTCTAACTTCCCAGTATTTTGTCTTCTACCTGCATTCTCTAATTTGCTTTAATAACCAGGAGGTTTAAAGTCAGAGAAGAAATTAGGAGAGTTTTATTCCACCCGGAGGTGGTGAGAGTCCAGAACTCACTGCCTGAGAGGATGATTGGGTCAAAACCTTTCATAATATTTGAGCAGTATTTAGATATTCACTTGTGTTTCCACAGTTTTCAACACTGGGCAAAGAGCTTGAAAATGGGATTAGCGGACCCAGATCTTAATGACTGATGAGGACATGATTGGCCAAATGGCCTCCTCCAATAAGCTGTAAACATCTATGAGACTACTGTTGCTTGGGCTTTCTGGCAGTCATTATTTCAGTGCAAATAAAGGTTGAACATGGAGTGGGGCAGTGGAATCCCCCTCATAGCAAGCTCTGAGTGAAATGAAGATTCCACTTGATAATTCCTCCACTTCTGAAACCCTCTGAAATTTTCCATTTAAATCAGAAGGGTTCTGATAAAATTAAGTAACTCTTATCTCTTGAAAAATCAGACTTTTAAATACATAGTCTAACAGCTGAGGAACTGTTCAACTGACCCCAAACTGACATGGTCAACTACACCTCCATGACTCTGACCTGACACCCACACATGACAAATCCTGGCAGTACCAGTCCCATTCCAAATCCATTCCTCCTTCTCCCATCCCTGGACCTAAACCCCATTCCTGAACGCAATAACTATCCTCCCTGGCAACCACTGCACAACCCACCATGATCTACCCTAAAACCTGCATCAATTACCTTTTCATCTTGACCCCTTGCATTCTACCGTCCTGGCAGCTTACCTCCTTCCACTTGCATCCTACCCACCTGCCACCCTAATGTCTGGCAACCTGCTCCCAATCCACTTCGCACTCTATCTGGCTATCAAACCATAGCAATCTACTTCCTACCTACTTGGCATTCTACCTGGAACCCAGCTGGCAGCCTATTTAACTTGCACCATGGTGCCCTGGCACTGTTTCTAATTGGCATCATAAACCTCCGACCCATCTGACACCATGTCCTCCCAGCCTAACCTCACAATTACCTGACATACCTTCTGTTTGACAGCAGCTGTCAAAGTGGCAGTCTGTGTTGACTAACCAGTACATTTTAGAAGACAGCAGTTGACTGTTGTGAAACAGGAATCCGGTTTGCTTTCCTCTGACAGTTTTGCTCCCAAAGACAAAAAAAAAACCTGCCAGAATGGAAGTACAACTGCACATTTTTGAAGGAACCCTGATCAAAATCTCCTGTCGGAAAAGGGCAGAGTGGTAACCTATGCGAGCTTTCCAAGACTTGGAAAATCTGGCCCAATGAGTCTCTGACACAGCTCTTGTGAGAACAAAACCACAAGATTTTTAACCCAAAGTAGAGAGAAAGACTGCCACAGGGCAGAACAGAACAGCTTTAACCTTGCTCCCTTTTTTTAACGTATCACAGATCAAAACTAAGCTGTTAGTGTTAAGTTGAAGGTCCATTAGTAATCTTCATTCCTATAACCCAAGAGCTCTTAAAGGAGAATTCTGAACCATTACTCCCTCCAAGAAAACAACAGAATGATCCGAGCCACAACTGTGTATGACTGTTCCAGTAACTCCCATATCAGCAGCTACAGCAGGAAGTAGCCTTTCAACTGCATCCAAGTATATGGACAATGCATCAATCATTTTGTCTCTGACTTCTGTGCTTGTTACTTGGCAAAGTTTTATGATCTGATAATCTGCAAAGCTTAATTGTTATTTGTTCATGCCTGAAAGGATTGTTTCTGCATGAATGAGTAGGGGCTATATTGTACACCTTAAACCTTTTGTTCATAATTTCTTCATCATTGCTTGAGTGAGCCTTAGGAATAAAACTAGCTTTTATTGTTAACTTAAGGTATCTGGTTGACTTGTTTCTTACATCAAGTTATACACGGTGAAGCACCTAGGTGTGTGTGTACACTTTTAATCAGAATTAGATAGTTAGGAAAAATTGACCAATTCAATGTTTAAAACAAATTATCATATTTCAGATGATTCTGGGAATATTTAGGCTTGATTTCCAGCGCATTACATCAGTGAGTTATGACAAAGTTTGGGAGCTTGCCAGGGCTTTTGTAACAAAGACTACACAAGATTGGGTGTGGAATTAGAGTGAGTTTAAAAAGGATAAAAGGACAAGCACCAGGCTTTGTAGTAAAGAACAAGATGGTGCTAGAAGCTTGATAAAGCCTTCCTGCAGGTGGAAAAAAGTGGCTCTGTTGATCACGAAAGCCTGAATTGACAAATAAAGTAGAAGTGGAATTTCCTTCAAGGATAAGACGACATAAATAATTGAAAAACTAGCACAGCATTTGGGCTTAGTAAAGATACAGGAGAGCCCAGGTGTTCTCAGTCATGCAACATTAGACTCAGCTCATGCTGAATTTACTGTTAAAGCAGTTTGAACATGAGGAAAAAGCTATGGATGGTAGAGAAACAAATGAAAAGAGTGGGCTTAAAAAAAAAAGAGATGGAATTGAAAAGAATGGCAATAGTCATAGAAATGAGAAGGCTGGCAATAACCTGGTAAACCCTTCCTGTTCCTTCTCCAAAAACAACACATCCTTCTGGTAATGTGAAAACCCAAACTGTACATAATTTTCCAAATGTCGCCTAACTAAAGTTCTATACAATTTGATTCACCAAATATTTTAGCTCTGTGCCCTGACCAATGAAGGCAAGCATGCCACATCCTTCTTGGCCACCACATCCAATTGTGTTGCCACTTCCAGTGAACTGTGGACCTGAACATCTAGATTCCTCTGTATGTTAATGCTTCTTAGGCTTCTGGATACTGAATACTTCCCTCCTACATTAGATCTTCCAAAATGCACCACATCACACTTGTTTAGATTAAATTCCATTTGCCATTTCTTCACCTGAGTTTCCAGTCCATCTATATCCTGCTGTATCCGTTGGCAATCTCCCCACTAGCTGTAGCTCAACCAACTTTGTTTGCAAACCTACAAATCAGGCCACTTACATTGTCTACCAAACTGTTTATATATTAGAAACAACAGTACTGATCCCTGTGGGACATGACTGGTCACAGATCTCCAGTCAGAAAAAATACCCTCTCACTGCTCCTACCTGTCTTCTGTGACTAGACCAGTTCTGTACCCATTGTGATGATACTATGGCTTTAAGAGGCTATTTTGTTCTTTTACCTGAAAGAAAATTTTTAAGACAGAGATGCAGAGATGTATATTAAAAACTCATGAAGTAAACAGCTTGAGAGGCCTTGGGATTTTTTTTAATTGAAACAATAGAAGCAGCCTGAGTGGGTGTGGTGAGGCTCTCACAGAACCAGGAATTTTAGTTCCTTAGCTTTTTCAGTAGCAGTTGTTGCTGGGTCTGTTGCTGCAATACACCTCTCGAATTCTTTTAATGTTTTTCATCCTAGACTGCTGGATTTGCATGTGAGACAATCTGTTTACTGAACTTGCCTTTTGCCAAGGGTGTTTATGGGATATTACTATATTGGAATCATTTCTGTTTAGTAGCTATCTAATCTATCCTGCTAAGTTTTCCAGTAGAGTTATAGCTAAACTAATTCTTATTTTTATTCTTTTGTTGCTTTTTAAGTAGTGTCAATATAAACTGTGCTGTGCTTAACGTCAAGTAGTCTGACCAAATCAAATTGCATCTGGAATGCAACACTTCACATTTACCTTTAAAATAAGAACAAGTTGGGTTTTAGGCTACCATCTTAATATATTTTGACGGGGTTTGGTCTGGTCCATAACACCATCTTACCACAGATGGCATGTGACTTCACCTTCTGTATCAACTTGCCATGACTGACCTTGTCAAAGGCTTTGCTAAAGTCCACGCAACCAACATCTACTGCCCTACACTCAATCATCTTTGTCACCCCCCTCAAAAAGCTCAATTAAGTTTGTGAGATTCGACCTTCTCCTGCACATAATCATACTGCCTATCGCTTGTAAGTCTATATTTTCTCAATGTGAATAAACCCTATCGCTAAAAATCACCTTCAATAATTTCCTTACTACTGACGTAGGCATACAGGCCTGTAATTTCCTGGATTAACCCCATTACCCTTCTTAAACAAAGGAACAACATTGGCTGTTCTCCAGTCCTCTACCATTCCTCCTCTGTCTAGACAGAATACAAAGATATTGTACAAGGCACAAGCAATTCCCTCCCTTATCACCCTCAGCATTCTGGGATAGATCCCATCAGACCCTTAGCACTTGTCTACTTAAATATTTAACACCTCCTTCATATTGCATGCCCTAGAATATTAACATACTATCCTGAGAGTCACCAGCCATGTCTTTCTCTTTTGTGAATCCTGATGCAAAGTATTCATTAAGGACCTCACCCACATCCTCCAGCTCTAAGCATAAATTCCCTCTTTTGTCCTTGAGTGGAATCACCCTTTCCCTAGCTATCCTCTTGTTCCCCATATATGGATAAATGTCTTGGGATTTTCCTCAATATTGTCTGTCAAGGACATTTCATGGCCCTTTTAGCCATCCTAACATCTTGTTTAAGCTCTTTCCTGTTTTCTTTGAATTCTTCAAGGGGTTTGTCTGTCTTCGGTTTTCTAAAACTTACATGCATCTCCATTATCTTTTTGATTAAGCTCATAATTTCATATGTTAGAACATAGAACATAGAAAATATAGTGCAAAACAGGCCCTTCAGCCCTCGATATGGCGTCGACCTGTGAACTATTCTCAGCTCGTCCCCCTACATTATCCCATCATTATCCATCTGCTTATCCAAGGATTGTTTAAATCTCCCTAATGTGGCTGAGTTAGCTACATTGGCAGGTAGGACATTCCACGCTCTTACCACTCTGAGGTGTGGTAAAGAACCTGCCTCTGACATCTGTCTTAAATCTATCACCCCTCAATTTGTAGTTATGCCCCCTCGTACAAGCTGACATCATCATCCTAGAAAAAAAAGTCTTTCACTGTCTACTCTATCTAAGCCTCTGATCATCTTGCATGTCTCTATCAAATCCCCTCTTAGCCTTCTTCTTTCCAATGAGAACAGACCTAAGTCTCTCAGCCTTTCCTCATTAGACCTTCTCTCCAGACCAGGCAACACTCTGGTAAGTCTCCTCTGCACCTTTCCCAATGCTTCCACATCCTTCCTGAAATATAGCGACCAGAACTGTACACAATATTCCAAGTGTGGCCGCATTCGCATTTTGTATTGTTGCAGCATGATATTGCGGCTCCGGGACTCAATCCCTCCACCAATGAAACCTAACAAACTGTATGCCTTCTTAACAGCACTATCAACCTGGGTGGCAACTTTCAGGGATCTATGTACATGGATTCCAAGATCCCTCTGCACATCCACACTATCAAGAATCTTTCCATTGACCCAGTACTCTGCCTTCCTGTTATCTTTCCCAAAGTGCATCACCCCACTTTTAGCTGCATTGAACTCCATTTGCCACCTCTCAGCCCAATTCTGCAGTTTATCCAAGTCCCCCGCAACCAGAAACATTCTTCCAAACTGTTCACTACACCATCGACTTTAGTGTCATCTGCAAATTTACTAATTCATCCGCATATGCCTGTGTCTAAGTCACTTATAAAAATAACAAACAGCAGTGGTTCCAAAACAGATCCTTGTGGCACACCACTAGTAACCAGACTCCAGGCTGAATATTTTCTATCAACCACCACTCACTGCCTTCTTTCAGAAAGCCAGTTTCTAATCCAAACTGCTAAATTACCCTCAATCCCATGCTTCTGCACTTTCTCCAACAGCCTACCATGTGGAACCTTATCAAAGGCTTTACTGAAGTCCATGTATACCATATCAACTGCTCTACCCTCTTCTACATGCTTGGTCACCTTCTCAAAAAACTCAATGAGGTTTGTGAGACACGACCTGCCCTTGACGAAACCATGTTGACCATCTGAAATTAAGTTGTTGCTTGCTGGATGATTATAAATCTTATCTCTTATAATACTTTCCAAAACCTTTCCTACAACAGAAGTAAGGCTCACTGGTCTATAATTACCTGGGTCATCTATATTGCCCTTCGTGAATAAGGACACAACATTTGCAATCCTCAAGTCCTCTGGTACTAAATCTGTAGACAATGATGACTCACATATCATAGCCAAAGGCTCTGCTATCTTCTCCCTAGCTTCCTGGAGAATGCTCAGATAAATCTCATCCAGCCCAGGGGACTTCCACTCCTTCCAGAATTGATCAACACCTGTTTGTAACAAACCTCGACCCTTTCTAGTCTAATATCTCATATATCATTCTTCTCCTCGAAAATGTTCTCCTTTTCCTGTGTGAAAACCAATGAGAAATGTTCATTTAGCACTTCTCCGATCTCCACAGGGTCCACACTCAACTTCCCACTTCTGTCTTTGACTTGCCCTATTCCTACCCTAGTCATCCTGTTATTCCTCACATACCTATAGACATCTTTAGAGTTCTCCTTTGTTCTATTTGCTAAAGACTGCTCGTGTCCTCTCTTTGCTCTTCTTAACTCTCTATCAATCCTTCCTAGCTAATCTGTATCTCTCCATCGCCTCATCTGAACCATCTTGCCTCATCAGCATATAAGCCTCCTTCTTCCGTTTAACTTGTAATCCAAGTTTCCTGAAACCTGTCATCCTTATCTTCATATTTGCATGATAGTACTGTACTTAGATCTACCACCACTGAAGTGTCTATGGTAAAGTAACCTTAGTCCTACCAGACCATAGGGCTGCTCTGCCAGTAAAGAGATAGAGAATTAATGATAATGTCACCTAAGGATCACCATGCCTCAGAGAAGGGGAGATGTTAAGAAGGGGAGTCCTTCAAGGGAATGTCAGCTAGTGCTGGAATTAAAAACATGTTGCTGGTATCACTCTGCATCACAAACTAGCTGTCCAGCCAATTGAGCTAACCAAGCCCTGTACATATGGCACCCATCAGCAACTGCATTACATGACAATACCTTCAATTAACAAGCCCTCTACAGATTTTCCACTGTTGGTCTTTGGTGCAATGTGGAAGTCCAGAAGGTCATTGGGATTGGGGTGGCATTTTCCAGGATCTTAATTAGCTGAATATATCGAGATAAATAGAAAATGTACCTGCTGGGCTACTATTAATTTGCAGGAACAAGCAGATATTACTGTGGCAGATGAGTTTGAACATTCAGTATGCAGTTTATCAGATTGTGACTCAGTCAGGTTATAACATATCACTTCTGCCAGAATACTCTATAGATTTAATGAGATATATTAATCAGTCCTAGAAGCATTATGTCTTGGTCTTCAAGCAGATAGTTTAAGCTGATCAAATTGTGTTGGTAAATGTGAAATCAGTCAAAGTAAATGCTTGTGAACCAGAACTTTAGGCACATAGCCATCTGTAAGGACACTGAGTGAATATGGATTTTTCTTCATAGTCTGCAGTGAATTGATCACACTTTAAAATAAAAGTTACAAACCAGTTTTGCAAGATCAAGAACTTTGAAATGAAAGCAGGTGCATGCATTACCCTATTTCTCATCAATAACAAAGTCTTTGGGATGAAATACTTCTGAGAATTAGAAATAACCAAAAATGAGTCCAGGTCCATCTTGAGGGCCATCGTAGAGAATAATAACCCATTGATAAGGTTTGTCGCATCGACAATTCCACAAGGTCGCAGGACCTTATGGAAAAACAAAATGAAAAATGGACAGATAAGTTTGAAACAAGATAGAGTTTAGAGACCAAGTGAGATTGGCTTCCTTCATTTTGGCAAATATAAATGAAGGCTGGAACTTAGCCTGCCTGTCTTTTTGGCACATTAACCCGTAAACTACCTTTTGGGACATTCTACTGAAACAACATTAAAAAATGGAAAAAATACATCCTGGGGATCTAACAGTGTTACTGCTCAAGAACATAAAGAAACTAATGCAAAATGATTCCATGGAGCTAGTGATTGTAGAATGAAATTCCTAAGAATGGATGTGAAGAAAAACCATTCTATCACGGGGAGATGTGAATGGTTGAGATTTAGAATCCCACCAGTGTGTGCTCCTACAGCCAGGGAAAATTTTTGTGCATAATTGGAACCTGACAGAAACCAGCTTGCAGTAAGAGACATTTACTGCAGCTTCTATTTTCAGCAAACATTCTCATGTCATTCTATCTGTCATACAAGGAGACCAGTGAACAAAGGAATAACCCAATCTAGAATACAGTCATAACCAGAGAAATAGGGCTGACAATTAATGACTAATTTGAAGAGCTAAGCCTGATAATCACTACTAGACTGCCTTAACTGGAATAAAACCAGATACCTGCTCTGTGCGTGTGTGCATCTGTGTGTGAGTGTTTATGTGTGCATGTGTGTGTTTTGTATTCAAGGGGTTAAGACGTTTCATCTTTGACATACATTTTATTATCATCAGTTCACTAATGTTCTTCAGGGAGGGAAACTGCCATCCCTATCTCGTCTGGCCTATATGTGACTACAGACCCACAGCGATGTGGTTGACTCTTTACTATCCTCTGGGTAATTAGGATTGCACAATAAATACTGGCCTAGCCAATGATGTCCTTATTCTGTGAAGGAATTTTTAAAAAAGTCGAAGTGGAACAAATGAGGAACCATTCAACCATCTCACTCGTGTCCATAACACATTATAATTCACAAATTCAAGGAAAATTGTTAATAGAATGGTGTACTTTGCTTAAACAAAGTCATGGTGGACATGATTTAAACAAAATATCCTATATGCTAAACATGGGTATGATAGTGACTTGGTCGTACCACTGGACAGGTAATTCAGGCTAATACTCTTGAGACACAGGCTCAAATCCCACCATTGCACCAGATAGAACTTAACTTCAATCTATAAAACTGGAATATAATGTTTGTCTCAGTAATGGTGAGAGTGCAGCAAAGGATTATCAGACTGATCCTGGAATGACAGGACTATCATTTAAAGAGAGACTGGATCAATAAGGACTATGTTCACTGGAGTTAAGAAGCTTGAGGAGGAACCCTATATAAACCCATATCTCCTCTTCTAGGAGGAGATCTCAGAAGCCTATAAAATTCTAACATGACTAGACAGGCTAGATATAGGAATGATGTTCCTGATGACTGGAGAGTTCAGAAGCAGGGTTCACAGTTTAAGGATATGGGGTATGCTATTCAAGACAGAAATTAGAAGAATTAGTTTTCTGCCAAAGGAAGTCATCCTGTGGAATTCTCTGCCACAGAAAGCAGTTGAGGCCAATGCATTAAATGTTTTTATGAAGGAGATAGTTATAGTTCTTCGGGCTAAAGGAGTTGAAAGGAAAATGGGAATGAAATGTTGAGCTGGATGATCAGCCATGACTATATTGAAAGGCAGAGCAAGCTTGAAGTTCTGAACAGCCTATTCCATCGCCTGTTTTCTTTGTAACAATGCTGGTTATGACAGTGGTGTCTACATTTCATGAAAAAATAAAGAGAACAAGAAACTGCATTCTTGTATTAAGGGAACACTTTGGAGCACCATAAGGTCCTTCGTAAAATATCTTTTGAAAAAAATTTGGCTGCAGTTGAGAGCAACTTATCAGATATCAGAGCAACATTGCTAAGCTGACTATTTGTGATCTTTGTACACGTAAGGTTTCAGTTTCCAATGAAGTGAGCTTTAAGTAAAGGATGAGATCAATGCATGTTTATACAACTCAGAATTACTATGATGATACTCCATTGCAATCTCTTGATAATAGACAATAGCTGCAGGAGTAGGCCATTTGGCCCTTCGAGCCAGCACCACCATTTATGATGATCATGACTGATCATCCACAATCAGTATTCTGTTCCTGCCTTATCCCCATAACCCTTGATTCCACTATGTTTAAGAGCTCTATCCATCTCTTTCTTGAAAGTATCCAGAGACTTGGCCTCTACTGCCTTCTCGGGCAGAGTATTCCATACATCTATCACTCTCTGGGTGAAGAAGTTTCTCCTCAACTCTGTTCTAAATGGCCTACCCTTTATTTTTAAACTGTGTCCTCTGGTTCTGGACTCACCCATCAGCGGAAACATGTTTCCAGCCTCCAGAGTGTCTGATCCTTTAATAATCTTATACGTCTCAATCAGATCTCCTCTCATCCTTTTAAACTCAAGCGCATACAAGCCAAATCGCTCCAATCCTTCAACATATGGTAGTCCTGCCATTCTGGGAATTGACCTTGTAAACCCACACTGCACTCCCTCAATAACCAGAATGCCCTTCCTCAAATTTGGAGACCAAGACTATACACAATATTCCAGGTGCAATCTCACCAGGGCCCTGTACGGCTGCAAAAGTACCTCTTTGCTCCTACACTCAATTCCCCTTGTTATGAAGGCCAGCATGCCATTAGCTTTCTTTACTGCCTGCTGTACCTGCATGCTTGTTTTCATTGACTGATCTACAAGAACACCTAGACTGCATCTGTCATGCATCTGTCCACTCACCTTGCCTGTCAAAGTCACCCTGTATTCTCATAACATCCTCCTCACATTTCACCCTGCCACCCAGCTTTGTGTCATCAGCAAATTTGCTAATATTACTTTTAATGCTTTCATCTATATCATTAATGTATGTGGTAAACAGCTGCGGTCCCAACACCTAACCTTGTGGTACCCCACTGGTCACTGCCTGCTGTACCGAAAGGGACCCGTTTGTCACTACTCTTTGCTTCCTGTCAGCCGGCCAATTTTCAATCCAGGCCAGTATTTTGTCCCCAATACCATGTGCCCTAATTTTGCTCACTAATTTCTAATGTGGGACTTTATCAAAGGCTTTCTGAAAGTCCAGGTACACGACATCCACTGGCTCTCCCTTGTCCATCTTCATAGTTACATCCTCAAAAAATTCCAGAATATTAGTCAAGCACAATTTCCCCTTTGTAAATCCATGTTGACTCTGACCCATTATGTCACTGCTATCCAAATGAATCATAATTTCATCTTTTATAATTGACACCAGCATCTTTCCCACCACTGACATCAGACTAATCTGTCTATAATTCCCTGTTTTCTCTCGCTCCTTTCTTGAAAAGTGGGACAACATTAGCCACCCTCCAATCTGCAGGAACTGATCCTGAATCTATAGAACATTGGAAAATGATCACCAATGCATCCACGATTTTTAGAGCCACCTCCTTAATTACCCTGGGATGCAGACCATCAGGTCCCGGGGACTTATCAGCCTTCAGACCTAACAGTCTCTCCAACACCATTTCCTGCCTAATATAAATTGCCTTTAGTTCATCCATTACCCTAGGTCCTTCAGCCATGATTACATCTGGGAGATTGCTTGTGTCTTCCCCATTGAAGACAGATCTAAAGTACCTATTCAGCTCTTCTGCCATTTCTTTGTTCCCCATAATAAATTCACCCATTTCTGTCTTCAAGGGCCCAATTTTAGTCTTAACCATTTTTTTTCTTTTCACATACCTAAAAAAGCTTCTACTTTCCTCCTTTATATTTTTCACCATTTTGCCTTCGTACCTCATTTTCTCTCCACGTATTGCCTTTTTAATTATCCTCTATTGCTCTTTAAAAGTTTCCCAGTCCTCCGGCTTCCCGCTTTTCTTTGCTATGTTATACTTCTCTTTTATCTTTATGCAGTCCTTAACTTCCCTTGTCAGCCACGGCTGCCCCTGCATCCCCTTAGGATTTTCTTCCTCTTTGGAATGAACTGATCCTGTACCTTCTGCATTATACCCAGAAATACCTGCCATTGTTGTTCCACTGCCATCCCTGCCAGGGTATTGCACCATTGAACTTTGGCCAGCTCCTCCCCCATAGCTCCATAGTTCTCTTTATTCAACTGCAATACTGACACTCCCTTCTCCCTCTCAAATTGCAGGTTAAAACTTACCTTATTATGGTCATTACCTTCTAATGGCTCCTTTACTTCAAGGTCCCTGATCAAATCCAGTTCGTTGCACAACACCAAATCCAGAATTGCCTTCTTCCTGGTAGGGTCCAGTACAAGCTGTTCTAAGAATCCATCTTGGAGGCACTCCATAAACTCCCTTTCTTGGAGTCCAGTATCATCCTGATTCTTCCAGTCTACCTGCATGTTGAAATCCCCCATAACAACTGTAGTAGTACCTTTGCGACAGGCCAATTTCAACTCCTTACTCAACTTACACCCTACATCCAGGCTACCATTTGGGTGCCTGTAGATAACTCCCATTAGACTTTCTACCCTTAGAATTTCTCAGCTCTATCTATACTGACTCTAGATCTCCTAATGCTATGCCCCCCCTCGTAAGGGACTGAATATCATTCCTCACCAACAGGGCCACCCCACCCCCTCTGCCCGTCAGTCTGTCCTTTCAATAGCATGTATAGCCTTGAATATTCATTTCCCAGGCCCTGTCCATTTGAAGCTACGTCTCAGTTATCCCCACATCATACCTGCCAGTTTCCTCAAGCTCATCTACCTTATTTCTTATGTTTCATGCATTCATATATAATATTTTTAATTTGTTACTCCCCTCACCCTTCCTATCAATCCCTATTTCACTTGACCATACTGTATGATCCCTTCTTGAATTTTCTGCTCCGTGGATTTTGTTGTCTTTAACTTCTCTTATTCTCAGTTTCCCTTTAACTTCCTTCTTGAATTTCCAGTTTGTCTCCTCCCCCACCCCCCACTACTTAGTTTAAACACACCTGCATTACACAGCAGCAAACCTGCCTGCCAGAATGCTGGTCCCCCACCGATTAAGATACAAACTGTCCCTCTTGTATAATTTATTCCTACTGCAAAACATCCCCCAGTGATCCATGAATTTAAATCCTTGCTTCCTGCACCAGTTCCTCAGCCACACATCTAAGTCCGTTAACTCCCTGTTCCTGCCCTCTTCAGCCTGAGGAACTGGAAGCAAACTGGAGATAACCACCCTGGAAGTCCTGCTTTTCAGCTTTCTTCCGAGTTCTCTGAAGCCCCACTGTAGAATGTCCCTCCTCTTCTTCCCAACATCATTTGTGCTGACATGCACCACTAGTGGGCAGCACAGTGGCACAGTGGTTAGCACTGCTGCCTCACAGCGCCAGAGACCCGGGTTCAATTCCCGCCTCAGGCGACTGACTGTGTGGAGTTTGCACCTTCTCCCTGTGTCTGCGTGGGTTTCCTCCGGGTGCTCCGGTTTCCTCCCAAGATGTCCAAAGATGTGCAGGTCAGGTGAATTGGCCATGCTAAATTGCCCGTAGTGTTAGATAAGGGGTAGATGTAGATGTAGATGTTGGGGTATGGGTGGGTTACGCTTCGGCAGGGCGGTGTGGACTTGTTGGGCCGAAGGGCCTGTTTCCACACTAAGTAATCTAATCTAATTTAATCTACCTCTGGCTCTTCACATTTGCTCTTGAGGATTCCCTGCACTCTGTCAGTGACGTCCTGGATCCTGGCACCAGGTAGGCAACACACCATCCTCAAATCCCGCCTGTTGCCACAGAAACCCCTTTCAGTCTCTCGCACTATGGAGTCCCCTATTACCATGGCTCTGCATGATGTCTGATTCCTCGGCTTTGCCTTCACGCAATTTTCGATTGGCAGACCTTTCCACCTCTCAAACTGGCAGTGTCGTCTGTCTTGACAGTTTCCAAGACAGTCAACCTGTTCACGAGATGTACTTCCTCTGAGGTCTCTTGTACTTGAATCATCTCTTCCTTCCTCATCGTCATCTCCCTTATCTCTTCTGGTATGCTCAGTGTAATGACCTCACTGAAGATCCTGTCCAGAAAGTTCTTGTTCTCTCAGCTGAGCCTGAGGTAATCTACATCTTTCCTCAGTGCTGCAACATGCTCCTTCAGAAGCTGAATGGGTACATACTTTCCACAGCTATAGGAGCCACAGACACCATCAGTGTCCCTGACCTCCCACATGATGCACGCAGCACACTGAATCAGCTTGGCAGTCATGCCTTCACCCTCTTCAAACTGTGGCGTAATCTCCTGAGTCTGTGGCATAAGCCAAAGACTCTCACTTTTCTCACCAGACACTTCCCTCAACCCCTTTTTTATTGCTGTGAGTCAGTGGACTCTTAATTAGGTTAGAGGAGGCCCTACAGTGTAGGATGTGGAGCTTAGAACACACCTACTTACATAACACTCACTAACCTTCCCAGCAGCCTCTGTGCTCCGACCTCACCTTCGCCCAGCTCTCGCCGCTCTTTGCTGCAAAAAAGACCGCTAAGTTCGAGGTATGTGCTTAAATAGCACTCACTAACTTTAGCAAGTTTTGAGAAGATTTGTAGCTCAGGTTGAGGTTCTGGATGTAGGTTTGTTTACTGAGCTGGGAGGTTCATTTGCAGATGTTTCACCACCCTACTAGGTAACATTTTCAGTGGGCCTCAGGTGAAGCAGTGTACATGATTCCTGCTTTCTATTTATATGTTTGGGTTGGTGATGTCATCTCCTGTGGTGATGTCATCTCCTGTTCTTTTTCTCAGAGACATGCATGAGAATTGCTAGAAACATGGCATTCCAACCAGAACTGTATCTACCACTCCCTGAGAAAAAGAACAGGAAATGGCATCACAAGGAAGTAACATCACCAACCCAAAGAAACCTAAAGATATAAATTGAAAGCAGAAATCATGTACACTGCTTTGCCTGAGGCCCACTGAAGATGTTACCTGGTAGGGTAATGAAACATATGGAAATTAACATCCCAGCTCAGCGAGCAAACCTACATCCACTCACTAACCTTCCCAACAGCCTCTGTGCTCCAACCTCACTTCCGCCCAGCTCTCACCACTCTCTGCTACAAAAGAAAATGGAAGGAGGTTGTTCTAGGAAACTGTCTCAAATTATTGGTCCTCATGTTTTAGCTCAGTCAATTATTTGACAAAGGCAAGTTTTGTAACTTAGAGATTCTGGCACTCCCCGTTATCCAGAAATTCCAGTACTCACTGTTACCCAGAAATCCCAATGCGAGCCATTATTCACAAATCCCAATGTTCATCGTTACCCACAAATCCCAATGCTCACTGTTATCCAGAAATACCAAAACACATATCACTGTTATTCCAGAAATCCTGACACTCATTATCATCCCAGACATGATGGTATTCACTGTTTTGCAGAAAAGTTTGTACACACATCATCATCCCAAAATCACAGTTTGCATTATTATTCTATAATCAGACCTGCCATGATCTTAAAGAATGCTGCTGCAGGCTCAGGGAAATGAATTGCCTAGTCCTGCTCCTTCTTCATATGTTCATGTAGACGCTCCTGCATTCATTGTTTTACAGGAAGGCTGGCATTCCTTGTAGCTGAGAAATATCAACATTCACTGTTATCCTAGGAAGCAGGGCAATCCTTGTTTTTTTTCTAAAATTTCAGCAACCCACTGCAAACCAGAAATCCGGACATTAACTGTTATTACAGAATATCTCTGTATCCCACTAATGCAACGACTAGTATTATTCCAGCAATGTTGGTACTCGCTCTAACTCTCACAGTAATCTAGACTGGATGATACTTATGTACTGGCATGATACTCTGCTATTCATAAAGATGCACTGGAATTTTGTCAACAGACTGTCATCTCTGATGTTGTAACTGTAACTTAGCACCACTTCCATTTTCCTGCTTTTTGCCTTTTCCTGTGTGATCATAATTACAATCCAAAGCACCAACATTGAATGAATAGAGAGGAAACAATTGGGATAGAATAGCTTTGATAGCACAAGTTAGAATAAATATGATAGCAAGAAATGAACTTGGATCTGTTAATGTAACATTCATTTGAGTGGAGTTGAGAAAGAAAACAAGGAGACAGCTAGTGATTTGAGTAGACTACCGGCTCCTAAAATATAGTTATCCAGTAGGACTGAGAATAAATCACATGATAATAAGGATATATCTAAGAGGTATTTCGCAAATCATTAGTGATTGTAATCTCTTTAATCTGTGTAACAAACTCACAAAGAATCTTCAGCCATAAGTGCCAACTGGATGCTCTATTTCAGCCCTCTCCAAAAGTCCCATGCATCACAGATGGCTTCAGCCAAGCTGTTCCAGCAGAGCTCCGACACTGGCAGCTACCTGTCAATGTTGAAAATTGCCCAGGTATGTCCTCTACATAACATGCAGGTCAAATTAGTCTACTCTCAAACATCAGGGAAGTGATGGATGGTGTCGTCAACAGTGCTATCAAGCAGAACTTGCTTAGCAATAACCTGCTCACTGATGCACAATTTGTATTTCACCAGGGCCACGCAGTTCCTGACCTCATTACTGCCATGGTCCCTCCATGGGCAAAGGATCTGAATTACAGAAGTGAGGTGAGAGTATTTGCCCTTGACATCAAGGCCACATTCAACCAGGTGTGGCATCAAGGAGCTCAAAAATAAAACTAGAGTCCATGGGAATAAGGGTGGAAACCCTCTGCTGGTTGTAATCATACCTAGCACATGGAAAAATATTTACAGTTGATTGAGGTCATCTATTGCAACTCTAGGGCATCTCTGCAGGAGTTCCTCAAGAAAGTATCCTTGGGCTATCTATCTTCAGCTGCTTCATCCGTTTCCTTCCTCATAGTGACTGTTCAGCTCCATTTGTGACTCATCAGCTACTGAAGCAGATGTGTTCCAATGCAACAAAATCTGGACTCAATATACAGGCTTGGGCTGACAAGTGACAAGTAACATTCACACTACGCAAGTGCCAGGGAATGACCATTTCCAACAAAAGAGATTCTGACTATCACTCCTTGATATTCAATGGTATCACCATCACTAAGTGCCACATTATCAATATCTTTGGGTTTACCATTGCACAGAAACCAGACTGAATTGATCATATAGTTACTGTGGACAGAAAAGTAGGTCAGACACTAGGGATTTTGCAACAAGCAACTCATCTTTATCCTCTCCAAAGCCTGCCCACCATTGACAAGGCACAAGTCAGAAGTATAATGGAACACTCCCACCTTGCCTGGATGAGTGTAGCTCTAATAACACTCAAGAAGCTTTACACCATAAGAAGCTTTCTAGCTAGCAATGCCGACATCCACAAATGATTTTTAAAAATCCAACACAAAACTTGATTGACACTAGACCAACAAACATGCACTCCCTTCCAACTGATGTTAGTCACAGCAGTGTGTATTGTCTGAAAGATGCACTGCAGAAATTTACCAAGATTACTTAAACTGCATAATCCAAACCCATGTCCATTACCATCTCAAAAAACAAGGAAATCAAAACATCACCAAGTGTAAGTCCCCCTCCAAGCCACATACCATCCAGATGGAAATATATCATTGTTCCTTCAGTTTCAGTGAATTAAAGCCCTGGAACAAAGAAACATAGAAACTAGGAGCAGGAGTTGGCTATTTGGTAATATGATTATGACTGATTATCCAACTCAGTACCCTATTCCTGCTTTCTCCTCACACTCTCTGATCTCTTCAGCCCTAAGAACCATATATGACTCCTTTCTTGAGAAAATATCTCCTTATTCCAGTCCCAAATGGCCTATCCCAGACTCTTGGACTGTGCTCCCTAGTTCTGGACTCCCCATTCATTGTCAACATCCTCTCAGTTTTTACCTTGTCCAATCCGATTGGGAATTTTATAGGTGTCTATGAAATATTCTTCATTCTTCTCCAGTGAATGTAATCCTAACCAATGTGATCTCTCTTCATGTGCCAGTCCTGCCATCCCAGGAATCGATCTGGTAAATCTCGGAGGTCCTCCATCCATAGTCAGCACATTCCTCCTCAGAAAAGGAGACTAAAACTGCATACAATAGGTATAGTTTCACCAATTCCCTGTACAACTGCAGCAAAGCATCCTTGCTCCTATTTTCGCATGGACACTATGAAGGCTAACACACTATTTGCATTCTTTATCCTCTCTACACCTGCACGCTTACTTTCAGTAACTGGTCTACAAGGACACTCCAGGTCTTGCTGCACCTTCCTCTTTCCCAATCCATTGCCATTCAGACCTTAATCTACCTTCCTGTTTTTTTTTCTACAAGAGGATAACCTCACATTTATCAACATCACACTTCATCTTCCATGCAAATGCGCACTTACTCAATTTGTCAGAATGACACTGAAACATCTCTGCATCTTTCTCACAGTTCACCCTTTTTATTGTCTTTAAATTTGGTGAATTCTCTCTATTATGGCATTTTGGAAATGTCTACACCAATTGAACTGCAACAGCTCAAGAACACAACTCACCACGTCATTTTCATGGATAACTAGGCCTGAGCAATAAATGTCGGCCCAGACAGCAACATCTACATTGAGGAAGTGAATAAAACCCTGGTGAGCCAGGTTAAGCATTCAATCCGTAGGTGCTCATTCCAGGACCCCCTTCTCCTCAAGGGAGACCATTTTCATAGAGCAACATTTTCATAGACCTGCATCAGGGCCTCTCAATCATGAGCATCTTCTCAACTCATTCATCATTGAGCCCAGCCAAGCCAGCAGGTGAGATCAGGTGAGCACTCAAGAAGTAACCCCTCCAGAGGACAACTGCCATGCTCGTAGAGTCAGAGAGTCATAGACATGTACAGCATGGAAACAGACCCTTCAATCCAACTTGTCCATGCTGCTCAGATATCCTAATCTAATCTAGTCCCATTTGTCAGCACTCGGTCCATATCCCTCTAATCCCTTCCTATTCATATACCCATCTAAATGCGTTTTAAATGTTGTAATTGTACCTGCCTCCACCACTTCCTCTAGCAGCTAATTCCATACACACACCACCCTCTTGCATGAAAAAGTTGGCCCTTAGGTCCCTTTTACATCTTTCCCCTCTCACCCTAAACCTAAGCCCCCTAGTTCTGGATACCCCACCCTAGGGAAAAGACCTTGTCTATTTACCCTGTCCATGCCCCTCATAATTTTTAATAAACCTCTATAAGGTCACCCCTCAGCCTCTGATACTCCAAGGAAGACAGCCCCAGCCTATTCAGCCTCTCACTATAGCTCAAACCCTTCAACCCTGGCAACATCCTTGTCAATCTTTTCTGAACCTTTCCAAGTTTCACAACATCCTTCCAATAGGAGGGAGACCAGTGTTGCATACAATGTTCCAAAAATGGCCTCATCAATGTCTTGTACAGCCACAACATGACCTCCCAACTCCTATACTCAGTGCACTGACCAATAAACCGAGGTAATGTAACATGACACTGAACATGCTTCCCCCACCTTAACTGG
This sequence comes from Chiloscyllium punctatum, assembly GCF_047496795.1. Classification (NCBI taxonomy): domain Eukaryota; kingdom Metazoa; phylum Chordata; class Chondrichthyes; order Orectolobiformes; family Hemiscylliidae; genus Chiloscyllium; species Chiloscyllium punctatum. The sequence continues at coordinate 102,541,265 of NC_092739.1, read as the reverse complement.
TCTTAATGGTATTGCACCTCAAAGGTAATGCAATAAAGATAAAATTAGAAAAAGTATGAACACCAAGATGATTTTTCCATATCTGCCTCATTCATTAAAAAATGCGCAGACACATTTGTTTTCTGTAATTCTTTGTAGTTATTGAGATTTCTGGTGCCTGACATAGGGAGAAAGCAACAAAGATATTATTCCTGAATGAGATGTGTTGTACTGTTTTATAGTGTTTATTGAATGTTCATGCAAATTGTTACTCTGTGAAAGCAAGTGGAATATGGTTTTAAATGCAGGCACACATGCATGCCTCCCATTCCAATCTATGCACTCTCAAGGATATTAGCTCCATTCATTCTCAGTGAATATAAGATGGATTCTCTACATTCAAAGCAGTTAAGCAAAACTGCTGTTTAACAAGTGGCAAGGCAGGCTGTTACATGAGTGCCCATGTACCTTTATGATGTCCTTGGAACTAGCGTTCAGTCTTTGTGACAAAATCTACTCTTGTTACTGAAGAGCCATCAGAAACCTGGGCTGGGATCTCAAAACATTCTGGGAATGTGAGCTGCAAAAATATACATATTGTGACAGTTGCCTGGGAAAGGAGTATAGACCCATGTCAGGCTTCTCCTGTTGTTACACACCAGTTGCATGCTCATGGATGAAGCTTTTTATGGGTTATAAATGATGCTGACTGTTTTACTACCACACGAGAGCAGTCATTGCCTTTGGGCACAGTTCCCAGTGGGATAAATCAGTAAAATGCGAGGGAATGTGGAAGTGACAATATTGGTCCAAACTAGACTTTTTTTTAAGGATTTGATATGAGTTATTGATATTTTCTTTGGAGAATAAAAACCGAAAGAACTGTGGATGCTGTAAATCAGAAACAAAAACAGAAATTGCTGGAAAAGCTCAGCTGGTCTATCAGCATCTGTGGAGAGAAATCAGAATCAACATTTTGGATTTGTTGTTCAGATTGATTTACATAAAGTCACAGAGTTACACAGCATGGAAACAGACCCTTCTGTCCAAATCGTCTATGTCTACCAGATATCCTAAACTGAGTTAATCCCATTTGCCAGCATTTGACCCATATCCCTCCAAACTCTTCCTATTCATGTACCATTCCAAATACCTTTTAAATGTTGGAACTGTGCCTGTCTCCATCACAACTTCTGGCAGCTCATTCCAAACATGCACCATCCTCTGCGTGAAAAGAATTGCCCATCAGGTCCTTTTTAAATCTTTCTTGACTCACTTTAAACCTATGCCCACTAGCTTTTCCCCAACCAGGATAAAGACCCTGGCTATTCACCCTCTCTATGCCCCTCTATGATTTTATAAAGCTCTATAAGGCCACCCCTCAGCCTCCGACACCTCAGGGAAAAAGCCACAGCCTATTCAGTCTCTCCTTATAGTTCAAAACTTCCATTTCCTGGCAACAGCCTTGTAAATCTTTTCAGAACCCTTTCAAGTTTAACATCATCTTTCCTGTAGCAATGGGACCAGAACTGAATGCAGTAATCTAAAAGTGGCCTCACCAATCTCCTGTATAGCCACAACATGACCTCCCAACTCCTTTATTTAATGCATTGATCAATGAAGGCAAGTATACCAAATGCCTTCTTCAAGACCCTGTCTACCGGCAATTCCACTTTCAAGGAGATATGAAACCCTAGGTTTCTTTGTTTGGCAACACTCCCTAGGGCCTTACCATTGACTGTATAAGTGGAGATGGGATGATGGAAAGGCACAGCAAGTCAGGCAGCATCTGAGGAACAGGAGAATTGACGTTTCAGGCAAAAGCCCTTAATCAGGAATGAGGCTGTCAGCTGAGGGAGTGGAGAGATAAATGGGAGGTGGGGTGGGGCTGGGGGAAGGTAGCTGAGAGTGTGATTGGTAGATAGAGGTGGAGGTAATGGTGATAGATCAGAGAGGAGGGTGGAGTGGATAGATGGAAAGGAAGATTGACAGGTAGGACAGGGCATGAGGGTGCTGTTGAGTTGGAAGGTTGGATCGGGAATAAGGTGGGGGGAGGGGAAATGAGGAAACTCGTGAAATCCATGAAATCCACACTAACCCAAGGTTGGAGGGTCCCAAGGAGGAAGATGGGATGTTCTTCCTCCAGGCATCAGGTGGTTAGGGTTTGGTGATGGGGGAGGACCAAGACCTGTATGTCCTTGGCGGAATGGGAGGGGGAGTTGAAGTGTTCAGTCACGCGGCGGTGGAGTTAGTTGGAGCAGGTGAAACATGGCACATCAACAGGGAGGAAGCTGGAAAGAAACTTTACCATTATTTTTGCTTCCTGACAATTTATATGATGCATTTTCAAATATGTTAGAACCAGCAAAAAGTATGGACATTGCAATTCTTAACTAAGGCAATTTTAAACTTTTTTTTCTGAAAATGAATATATTTATCATTCGCAGATGAATTATTTAACTCAATGTTTTAAAACCACTTGCTCCCAGTAGATTAAAATAATATATTACTGGGTGGAAAATAGTTCTTTTTCTTACTAACTGAGAACTAAGCAGTAAATAGCTGCATCAACTTCAATCTTTTCGACCATTCAGTTGGGGCTAAAGGCAGGAAATGTATAAATGGACATATTAATTTCAAAAGTTCTCCTCATGCCTACAATTACTGGTGAAATAGCACTTCCGAGGCCCAAGTCATTTTCTCCTAGAATATTTTACATTAATACATACGAAACTATGCATAATAGTTCTTCTTAAATCTTTTCACCCATCACAAGAGTTTTAAACAAGAGTTTTTTGACATTTGTGGTTTTGACAATCACTTCCTTTCCAGTTATTCTCCCTCTCTAACCCTCACCCACTTAACACAGGAACATGCTACTTTTTAAATGCCATTTCACTACAGATACTTCAAACCCTTTTGCAGATAAAGAGATTAAGTTCTGCCATCAGATCAAAAAGAAAGGTTGTGCCTGTGACCCTGAGACTCACATGAACACCTATTTTAATAAAGTGGCAGCCAGACTGGACTGGACCCCAAATAATTGCATGATTGCATTTTTGTTTCTGAAGTGTAGGTTATGTTGTGTTTTCAGAAATCCATCAATGTTTAAATGAATCAATCTGAACAGAAGGCAGCTATTTTAATTACAGGCTCGCTCACTGGATTGTATGGTTGTCAAAGCTTGGAGGTATTCCCCTCCTCCACCTTGCACCACCCTCCCAGCGGCCTTGCGTCTTAATAGTGAAAGCAGTCCTCTAAAAACTATCAGTTCTTATTACAATCAGTAGCCAGTAACAAGCATTGATGTGAATTGGTTCATTACATGAGTGCTGAACTTATTCCTGTTTTGGGCAGAAACAGTGCATAAAGTATATGCGCTGTTGGATGTTTTGCAATTAGAATGTTGTAAGCATAGATATGAGCCACTATTGTCCGTATTCTCTACCATTGCCTTTAGTTGGAACTTTCTGTGTCATGATTTGAAACACTGAGTATCCATCCTGGACCATGGACTTTAAGACACAGGTTGGATTAATACGAAAAGGTAAATTAATGTAAAAAGGTAAATCATTGTCCTACAGACTATTATGTTGTTCTGTCTAACAGAGAGATGGTGGTTTAACCTGAGAGTCATGGCTCCTCAGTCAAGGAGAGAGGTTAAGAATGAGAGTCCTACATGACAACCTCAGCAGGTGCAGGACTTGAACCTACGCTGTTAGTGTCACTCTGGGTCGCAAGCTGGCTATCCAGCCAATTGAGGCAACCAAGGCCGTGGATTCCCATAGATGCATGATGACCACTTTTGGATCCTTGACTTTCAGATGCAGTTGTTAAAAAACAGCAGTACTTTATGACACACCTAATGCATTTTTCTATCCAATGGACAGACTTATTCAGTCACTTCCATCATCTAGGTTCCTTTTATTTCTTACTGAGCTGTACCAACAGCACCTTCTCATTCTTGGTTTACCTGGACTTTACTGTTTTACTCATTGAAGTAAGAGGCAATCAATTAATTCCATCCACTATTTCTTCCATTAGCAGAACAATGTACCTTACTGTTCTAAAGAAAGGTCACTCGACCCAAAATATTAACTGAGTTTTTCCTCCGTCGATGCTGCCTGAGCTGCTGAGTTTCTCCAATAATTTTTGTTCTTGAGAATTTTACCTTGTTTAGTGTCAGCACAAGCACCACCAGCACTAGTCAGAATTTTAATGGCAAAGGGCTGATCAAAAGGTCAGTTCCAGAGATTGGAGAATATTCATCAACCATGTGATAGTCATATACACATTAACCCTGTCCTTTCCACTGACAATGACGGTTAATTTTAAATTATGACATAGCTAAAGTGAAACAGCAAAACACAATCCAATGCTGGATGTCAGATAGAATCAAGAATGTATTGTAAGCCACAATCTTTATTCTGTGCTTTGTGAGTCTGAATTTGTCACTGAGTTCATAACGTCCGCTGAAAAACCACAAAAGCACATCTGTTTCTTTCTTTTTCTCCTAGGACAAAATATTCTAAGCTAAGCCTTCTTTATTGCAGCTACGCCTTCTGCTTCCACTCCAAATGCATCATTACTCTTCTCTCTCTCTCTCTTCTGAGACTTTCTAGAATTATTAATTTACATCTTATTAACTTTTAAGCTGATAGTGATAGACCTATCTATTCTACCTTTCATTGGCTGAGGGTCACTAGGCACTAACAATTAAAAAAAATTGCAGTTTAGAAACTTAAATCCTCAAAGCCTTTGATCCAAACAAGCCAAGGAGGGATACATACTTTTCTCTCACCTGCTGGCATCTGCTTTCCCTGACCCTCCAGTTCTACATTCATCTGCTCGCTCATACAACCTCAAGTTCATCCTCATCAATCTCATCCTTATGAAACCTCTCAGATATTTTTATTTATGCTTTGCAGTGAGAAATAGACAGTTTCTCTAAGCCTCACACCCTGAACTCTTTGTTATGGTACACCCAGAATGGACAGGTATGTTACAGCAGTGGATTAAATGTGGGGTCTGATGAGCATTAGCATTGGGTGCCATTACCCAGCATTCAGTTCATCCCGCAGCACCAGTTGTGCTTACCAAAAGTGTCCCACTAGGCACTTGCATTCCACACCTGGTTCCAAGCCAGCGAGTCAGGTTCCTTACCCATTTAAAATTTGAGAATAGGTGGAAATCATTTCGGATCCAACACATCCATTCATTCACTTTACCAGATAAAACTGCATCAGCTATCCTGAGGGAAACTTTGGAGAGAATCAGTTTGATTAGTATTTCACCCCATGCAAAGGTTGGATGATCAATTTGCACATAAGGTTTTGGGTTATCCAAAATGAAGGATGGGAAAAATTTCTGGCTGCAAGAGCTGCTCCTTTTTTTGAGGTATTTTAGGTGTTGGGGGTGATTTCCTCGAATTCCAGGAGCAGCAATTACTGTTTTATATGCTGTTGGATTGTTTTTGAACTTTGGGAAAAAAAAGTCAAAACAACAGCAGTTTTAAAAGGGAGAAGAGCAGACAAAGGAAGCACATAGTGAGGACAGTGCAGAAGAGAGAGAGAGAAAGAGAACCTGCACAGTTTCCACCTTTGCTGTTTGATTTTGTATATCGCTGGACATCGGAGTGCATCTGGGAAAATTAACAAACAGTGAAATTCACAACTAATCTTGGAAGAACTGTTGGGCGAAGTTCACAGCACAGAATCAGATAAATTATTTGTTGTTTTAAGTCTGTCCAAGAGAGAGGCTGCAGTAGTAAGAATGGTGGATTCTGTCTTGATTATATGTTTTTGGAGATAAGTCTCTTGATTAAACTTAAAATATAAGCCATAGCTATTAATTTAACCTGGGGCAGTGTTTGCAGAGGAATAAGACGGTGTTATCTTCTGGGTCTGTAGATTGTGAAGGAGCAAAAATGGCCTTTGCAGTGATATGTACTTCTTGTCAGATGTGGGAGTTTAAAGAGAGCTTAAGGGTTACTGCGGATTATATCTGCCATAAAGGCTGTTGGATGCGAATCTTATCAGATCAAGTGGATCAGTTGGAGAGGTAGATAGAAGCGATGAGGAATTTGCAACAGCAACAGTATGTGATGGATGGCAGTTATAGGAAGGCGGGAACGTCTCAGATGCAGTCACATCGATGGATTAACTCCAGGAAGGGTAAGAGAGGTAGGCAGCTAGTGCAGGAGTCTTTTGTGGATATACCCATTCAAACAGATAAGCTGGTTTGGAAAATGTAGGGGATGATGGATTCTCAGGGGAACATAGCATGAAAAGCCAAGTTTCTGGTATTGAGACTGGCTTTAATGCAGTGAAGGATAAGCCGGCTTCCAAGAGATCAATTGTGTTAGGGGATTCTGTAGTCAGAGGTACAGACAGATGTTTCTGTGGCCAGCAGAGAAAAAGCAGAATGTTGTTTCCCTGGTGCCACGATCAACGATGTCTCAGAGAGGATGCAGAATGTTCTCACGGGGGAGAGGGGCCAGCAAGAAATCATTGTCCACATTGGAACCAATGATACAGGAAGGGAAAAGGTTGAGATTCTGAAGGGAGATTGCAGAGAGTTAGGCAGAAATTTAAAAAGGGGGTCCTCAAGGGTAGTAATATCTGGATTACTCCCAATGCTACGAGCTAGTGAGGGCAGGAATAGGAGAATAGAGCAGATGAATGCATGGCTGAGGAGCTGGTGTATGGGAGAAGGATTCACATTTTTGGACCATTGGAATCTCTTTTGGGGTAGAAGTGACCTGTACAAGAAGGACAGATTGCACCTAAATTGGAAGGGGACTAATATACTGGCAGGGAAATTTGCTAAAAATGCTTGGGAGGAGGTAAACTAGTAAGGTGGGGGTGGGACCCAGGGAGGCAGTGAGGAAAGAGATCAATCTGAGACGGGTACAGCTGAGAACAGAAGTGAGTCAAACAGTCAGGACAAGGTAGGACTAATAAATTAAACTGCATTTATTTCAATGCAAGGGGTCTAACAAGGAAAGCAGATGAACTCAGGGCATGGTTAGGAACATGGGACTGGGATATCATAGCAATTACAGAAACATGGCTCAGTGATGGGCAGGACTGGCAGTTTAATATTCCAGAATACAAATGCTACAGGAAGGATAGAATGGGAGGCAAGAGAGGAGGGGGAGTGGCATTTTTGATAAGGGATAGCATTACAGCTGTGCTGAGGGAGGATATTCCTGGAAATACATCCAGGGAAGTTATTTGGGTGGAACTGAGAAATAAGAAAGGGATGACTACTTTATTGGGATTGTATTATAGACCCCCTAATAGCCAGAGGGAAATTGAGAAACAAACTTGTAAGGAGATGTCAGTTATCTGTAAGAATAATAGGGTAGTTATGGTAGGGGATTTTAACTTTCCAAACATTGACTGGGACTGTCATAGTGTTAAAGGTTTAGATGAAAAGGAATTTCTTAAGTGTGTACAAGACAATTTTCTGATGTACCTACTAGAGAAGGTGCAAAACTTGACCTACTCTTGGGAAATAAGGCAGGGCAGGTGACTGAGGTGTCAGGGGGGGACCATAATTCTATTCGTTCTAAAATAGTGCCGCCCACAGAAAGGCAAGGACTGATTCTGGATAGTCAACTTGGCTTTGTGCATGGGAAATCATGTCTCTCAAACTTGATTGAGTTTTTTGAAGAAATAACAAAGAAGATTGATGAGGGCAGAGCAGTAGATGTGATCTTTCTGGACTTCAGTAAGGCGTTCAAAAAGGTTCCCCATGGGAGACTGATTAGCAAGGTTAGATCTCATGGAATACAGGGAGAACTAGCCATTTGGATACAGAACTGGCTCAAAGGTAGAAGACAGAGGGTGGTGGTGGAGGGTTGTTTTTCAGTCTGGAGGCCTGTGACCAGTGGAGTGCCACAAGGATCAGTGCTGGGTCCTCTACTTTTTGTCATTTACATAAATGATTGGATGTGAGCATAAGAGGTACAGTTAGTAAGTTTGCAGATGACACCAAAATTGGAGGTGTAGTGGACAGCGAAGAGGGTTACCTCAGATTACAACAGGAGCTAGACCAGATGGACCAATGGGCTGAGAAGTGGCAGATGGAGTTTAATTCAGATAAATGTGAGTTGTTGCATTTTGGGAAAGCAAATCTTAGCAGGACTTATACACTTAATGGTAAGGTCCTAGGGAGTGTTGCTGAACAAAGAGACCTTGGAGTGCAGGTTCATAGCTCGTTGAAAGTGGAGTCGCAGGTAGATAGGATAGCGAAGAAGGCATTTGGTATGCTTTCTTTTATTGAGAATTGAGTATAGGAGTTGGGAAGTCATGTTGTGGCTGTACAGGACATTGGTCAGGCCATTGTTGGAATTTTGAGTGCAATTCTGGTCTCCTTCCTATCGGAAAGATGTTGTGAAACTTGAAAGGGTTCAGGAAAAATTGACAAGGATGTTGCCAGGGTTGGAGGATCTGAGCTACAGGGAGAGGCTGAACAGGCTGGGACTGTTTTCCCTGGAGCGTCAGAGGCTGAGGGGTGACCTTATAGAGGTTTACAAAATTATGAGGGGCATGGATAGGATAAATAGACAAAGTATTTTCCCAGGGATTGGGGAAGTCCAGAACTAGAGGGCATAGGTTTAGGGTGAGAGAGGAAAGATATAAAAGAGACCTAAGAGACAACTTTTTCACGCAGAGGGTGGTACGTGTATGGAATGAGCTGCCAGAGGATGTGGTGGAGGCTGGTACAATTGCAACATTTAAGAGGCATTTGGATGGGTATATGAATAGGAAGGGTTTGGAGGGATATGGGCCGGGTGCTGGCAGGTGGGACTAGACTGGGTTGGGATATCTGGTCAGCATGGACGGGTTGGACCGAAGGATCTGTTTCCATGCTGTACATCTCTATGACTCTATGACTCCTACAGATCTCCACCAGAGTTCCTTCTGGCTTCGTCATGTCCAGGCGTAGTTCACTATCTTTGGGTTTCTAACATATGCACTCATGCTCCACCTCCCCGACAGTGTGGGTGAGATGCACAATAGCCAAGTATGGGCCCAATGCTCCAACGCCATCCATTTTCAGAGCTAGTTGATTCAGCAGGAATCTGTTGGTTTTCTATATCAGTGATTTGGATGAGAATGTACAAGGCATGATTAGTATGTTTGCAATGACACTAAAATAGGCAGTCGTGTGGATAGGGAGGAAGGTTATCAGAAATTGCAGCAGGACATTGATTAGCTCAGGAAGTAGGCTGAGAAATGGCAAATGGAGTTTAATATAGATATGTGTGAGGTCTTGCATTTTGGAAAGTCAAATCAAGGTAGAAGTTTCATGGTGAATGGTAAGGCCTTAAGGAATGTAGTGGAACAGAAGGTCCTTGGAATTTAGTTTCAACTTCTCTCAAAGTGGAGTCACAGGTAGACAGGGCAGTGAAGAACACTTTTGATACACTGGCCTTCATCAGCCAGGGCACTGAGTATAGAACTTGGGAAGTTATGTTGCAGTTGTACAGGACATTGGTGAGGCTGCACTTGGAGTATTGTGTTCAGTTTCGGTCATTTTGTTATAGGAAGAATGTTATTAGACTGGAATAAGTGCAGAAGAAATTTACAAGGATGTGGCTAGATCTCAATGGTCTGAGTTACAGGGAGAGGTTGGACAAGCTAGGAATTTTTTTCTTTTGAGCGAAGGAGACTGAGGGGGGACCTTATAGAGGCATGGATAGGGTGAATGCACTCAATCCTTTTCCCAGGGTTGGGGAATCGAGGACTAGTGAGCGTTAATTTAAGGTAAGAGGGGAAAGAATAAAAACGACCCTAAGGGGCAATTCTTTTAGACAGAGGGTGGTTTGCATATGAAATGAACTGCCAGCAGAAGTGGTCGAAGTGGGTACATGAACAACATTTAAAAGGCATTTGGATAAATACATGGATAATAAAGGATTAGAAGGATATGGGTTGAGAGTGTGCTGCTAAAAAAGCACAGCAAGTCAGGCCGCATTCGAGGAGCTGGAAAATCAACATTTCAGTTGGAGCCCTTCATCAGGAATGAAGCTAGGAGTATTGAGGGTTGAGAGAAAAATGGGAGGGGGTGGGGCTGGGGAGAAGGTAGCTGAGAGTGCAATAAGTGGATGAAGGTGGGGTGAAGGTTGGAGCGGAAGGTGGAGAGGATAGGTGGGAAGGAAGATTGATAGCTGGGACAGGTCATGAGGGTCATGCTGAACTGGAAGGTTGGAACTGTGGTAAGGTGGGAGCAAGGGCAATGGGGTTAACGTAGACAGATACTTTGGTCGGCATGAACCAGTTTGGGCCAAAGGGCCTGTCTCTGTTCTGTAGGACTCCATGACTTTATGTGGAGCCAGAAAAAATACACCAAGTCAAGCAGCATCAGAAGAGCAGCTGAGTCGACGTTTTGGGCTTGGCCCTTCATCAGGACTCCTGATAAAGTTTTTTTTTCCCCAGAAACATCGATTTTCCTGATGTTGTTTGACCTGCTTGACTGAGTTTCCAGCATCTGCAGTCCTCACTATCTCCCTGTTGCAGCAATGAGTTGATGACGACATATCAAATGCAGTTTTCCAATAAAAGGTTAGAAATTACACAACACCAGGTTATAGTCCAACAGGTTTAATTGGAAGTGCACTCGCTTTTGGAGCGTTGCTCCTTTATCAGGTGACAGTGGAGGGCTCAATGCTAACACAGAATTTATAGCAAAAATTTACAGTGTGATGTAACTGAAATTATACATTGAAAAATTGATTGTCTGTTGAGTCTTTCATCTATTTGAATACCATGATAGTTTCAATTCTTTCATGTGTAAATCACAAAACCTTTCTTTTTAAAGTTAAAAATCACACAACGCCAGGTTATAGTCCAACAGGTTTAATTGGAAGCACACCAGCTTTCGGAGTGTCGCTCCTTCTCCAAATCATTTTTTTTAAAAGTTGCATTCTCAGGTTAGCTGTTAACAATGGGTGATAGTTAGACAATATGTTGAAGGTGTTAGCCCCCTGTGTTCTCTGTCTATGCCATGATGTTTAGATTGATTCTAATCTAAAAACTGAGAGAACAGAGTTTTACATGAATTCGTGCAGTTTTTGAGCAAAGTACAATGTAACTCTGCAAGTACAAATTCACCCCACAAAATATGTGTGTGCATGTGGGTCTTTGTCTGTCTGTGTGTGTCTGTCTGTCTGGGTTGGAGGTTGTGAGTGTGAGAGAGAGTGTATATGTGTGTGTGTAGCGAGTGTAAAGTGTCTTAAGTTTGTGTGTGTGTGTCAACTTGGACCCCACTAGAGGGCCGCTGCCCTGGGCTTGGCATGTATGCTCAAACCGTCAGGAAATATATAGATGCCAGATTCATCAGCCGTACACACAAGGTAGAGCAAAACATCACCCGATCACAACACAACGCCATCCATGCTTCAAAGCCAATCACAACATTGTCATCAAACCAGCAGATAAAGGAGCCATTGTCATTCAGAATAGAACAGATTACTGTAAGGAAATGTACCAACAACTGAACAACCAGGAACACTACAGGCAACTACCAGCTAATCCGACCAAAGAACACACCCGTGAATTAAATACATTGATCAGAGTTTTGGATCTAGTCCTTCAGAGTTTCCTATGCACCCTCATCCCACATACTTCTCTTGTAGGCGACTTTTACTGCCTTCCAAAGGTACACAAAGCCAACACACCAGGACATCCCATTGTATTAAGCAATGCGACCCTATGTGAGAATTTCTCCGGCTATATTGAAGGCATTTTGAAACCTATTGTACAGGGGATTCCCAGCTTCTGTTGCGACATTACGGATTTCTTACAGAAACTCAGCAGTCACGGGCCAGTCGAACCGGGAACATGCCTCGTCACAATGGACGTTTCCGCACTCTACACCAGCATCCCCCACAATGACGGCATCGCGGAACCAGCCTCAGTACTTAACACCAACAACTGCCAATCTCCAAACACTGTCCTACAACTCATCCGCTTTATCCTTGATCACAACGTCTTCACCTTTGACAACCAGTTCTTCATCTAGACACCTGGGACAGCCATGGGGACCAACTTTGCACCCCAATATGCCAACATTTTTATGCACAGGTTCGAACAAGACTTCTTCTCTATGCAGGATCTCCAACCAACATTACCCACCAGGTACATTGACGACATTTTCTTCCTCTGGACCCATGGCAAGGAGTCACTGATAAAACTACACAGTGACATCAACAAGTTTCATCCCACCATCAAACTCACCATGGACTACTCTCAACTATCTGTCTCATTCTTGGACACATGCATCTCCATCAAGGATGGACACCTCAGCACCACACTCTACCGCAAACCCACAGACAACCTCACAATGCTACACTTCTCCAGCTTCCACCCAAAACAGCCATTCCCTATGGACAAGCCCTACGCGTACACCGGATCTGCTCAGATGAGGAGGAATGTGACAGACACCTGGAAGTACTCAGGGATGCCCTCACAAGAACTGGGTACAATGCCCAACTCATCGACCACCAGTTCCGACGTGCCATAGCAAGGAACCATAATGACCTCCTCAGGAGACAGACATGTGCTGCAACCGACAGGGTACCCTTCATTGTTCAGTATTTCCCAAAAACTGAAAAACTACGCCATGTTCTTCGTGACCTGCAACACATTATCAATGAGGATGAGCACCTCGCCAAGACCTTCCCCACACCTCCACTACTTGCCTTTAAACAACCGTCAAACCTCAAACGGATCATTGTTCGTAGCAAGCTGCCCGACTCTCAGGACAACTCCATACAACCCTGTCACAGTAGGCACTGCAAGACGTGTCAAAGTGTGGACAAAGATACCACCATTAAGCGTGGGTACACCTCCCACCTTGTACATGGCAGGTACTCATGTGGCTCAGCCAACATTGTCTATTTTATACGTTGCAGGCAAGGATGCCCTGAGGCATGGTACATTGGGGAAACCAAGCAAAGGCTACAACAATGGATGAATGGGCACTGCACAACAATCAACAGGCAGGAGGGTTCCCTCCCAGTTGGGGAACACCTCAGTGGTCCAGGCATTCGACCTCGGACCTTCGGGTGACCATCCTCCAAGGCGGACTTCGGGACAGGAAGCAGCGAAAAGTGGCCAAGCAGAGGCTGATAGCTAAGTTCGGTACACATAGGGAGGGCCTCAACTGGGACCTTGGGTTCATGTCACATTACAGGTGACCACCATTGCACTACACACACACAGACACTCCTTACACACAGACACCCACACACACCATTACAGACACACACTCACACATGCACCCCCTCACAGACTTAAGACACTCTACACTCACTACATGCACACAAACACAGACAGACAAAGACCCACATGCACACATATTTTGTGGGGTGAATTTGTACTTGCAGAGTTACATTGTACTTTGCTCAAAAACTGCATGAATTCATGTAAAACTCTGTTATCTCACTTTTTAGATTAGAATCAATCTAAACATCATGGCATAGACAAAAAACACAGGGGGCTAACACCTTCAACATATTGCCTAGCAATCACCCACTGTTAACAGCTAACCTGAGAATGCAACTTTAAAAAAAGGTTTTGTGATTTACACATGAAAGAAGTGAAACTATCATGGTATTCAAACAGATGAAAGACTCCACAGACAATCAATTTTTCAATGTATAATTTCAGCTATATCACACTGTAAATTTTTGCTACAAATTCTGTGTTAGGATTGAGCCCTCCACTATTACCTGATGAAGGAGAGATGCTCCAAAAGCTAGTGCACTTCCAATTAAACCTGTTGGACTATAACCTGGTGTTGTGTGATTTTTAACTTTGTACACCCCAGTCCAACACCGGCATCTCCAAATCATTCCAGTAAAAGGATGATTTAGATCTGTTGTTCAACAGATCTTTTGAGGCAAATGAAGTTATGAAAGAAACACAGAAGTTTATGTGTAAGTACAGAATTTAGGTTAACCTCACATTTTACCATCCTGTGCTCCATTTATGATCTCCCTAGCCTTGATTACTGTGACAGACTGTTAATATGGTTCAATTGATGATGATGATGATTAGGAAATTGAATGTCCCATATAACTTGATTCTCCTGTTTTTGATGCACATAATCTGCATATAGCAACAGGTGATACTTCACAATTTCTAGAACTGTACACAACGATATTCACACGTCAACTTGCAACTCATAGCAGTCATTATTTCATTAAAAGTAATCTCGGATCAGGGTCAGAATCTGATAAATATTAGATTAGATTACAGTGTGGAAACAGGCCCTTCGGCCCAAAAAGTCCACACCGACCCGCCGAAGCACAACCCATCCATACCCCTACATTTACCCCTTACCTAACACTACAGGCAATTTAGCACGGCCAATTCACCTGACCTGCACATCTTTGAACTGTGGGAGGAAACTGGAGCACCCGGAGGAAACCCACGCAGACACGGGGAGAACATGCAAACTCCACACAGTCAGTCGCCTGAGGCAGGAATTGAACCCGGGTCTCTGACGCTGTGAGGTAGCAGTGCTAACCACTGTGCCACCATGCCGCCCACAATATGGTTGAGATAGGAACAATTTTTTTCAGCGGTTTGGAAATCTTTGCAATTTTTTACTGCAGAGTGCTGTGGACATTCAGTCTCTGAATATATTCAAAAGATAGACTATTGATAGTGGAGGAAATCATTAGACATTGGGATAGGTTGAGAAAGTATTTCAGCCACTATAAGTTTAAATGGCAGAGCAAGTTGAAGTGATTGTATTGTCTTCTCCTATTTGACCTATTTTTCTAATCAACCTGTTCAGAGATGTTATTACACACCAGTGGAACAGACAGGACTTAAACCCAGCCCTCTCTGGCCCAGGGGAGGGGACATTACCACAGTGCCACAAAAGGGCCCTTAAACTGAATTTTTTTTAACTGAAGACAAGCAATCAGGACTCATCCAGGATTTGAACTCCAGTCTATTTGCATGCCTGCAATGTACAATCCTCAAAACCAGAATCATACTACTGTTCTTTTTTATTATGTTTCTTTTTTTTAACATGCATTATACATATTAGTTTTTCATAGGGACTGGCTGTATGGAGCTGAGGTAAGGAGCATTTACAGAACATAGAACATAGAACATAGAACAATACAGCACAGAACAGGCCCTTCGGCCCACGATGTTGTGCCGAACTTCTATCCTAGATTAAGCACCCATCCATGTACCTATCCAAATGCCGCTTAAAGGTCGCCAATGAATCTGACTCTACCACTCCCTCGGGCAGCGCATTCCATGCCCCCACCACTCTCTGGGTAAAGAACCCACCCCTGACATCTCCCCTATACCTTCCACCCTTCACCTTAAATTTATGTCCCCTTGTAACACTCTGTTGTACCCGGGGAAAAAGTTTCTGACTGTCTACTCTATCTATTCCTCTGATCATCTTATAAACCTCTATCAAGTCACCCTTCATCCTTCGCCGTTCCAACGAGAAAAGTAACAAACTACTGTACATTAGGATTGGTGCTAGGTCCACCACTTTTTGTCATTTATGTAAATGACTAGGATGTGAATATAAGGGGTATGGTTAGTAAGTTTGCAGAAGTGGGGGTGGTACGGTGGCTCAGTGGTTAGCACAGCTGTTTCACAGTACCAGGGACCCAGGTTCAATTCATTCCCTAGGCAACTATCTGTGTGGAGTTTGCACATTCTTCCTGCGTCTGTGTGGGTTTCCTGGGGTGCTCTGGTTTCCTCCCAAGTTCCAAAAGATGAGTCAGCCAAGTGAATTGGCCCTGCTAAATTGCCCATAGTGTTAGGTGATTTAGTCATGGGTAAATGTAGGGAAATGTGTCTGGTGGGTTACTCTTAGGAAGGTTGATATGGACTTGTTGGGCCAAAGGGCCTGTTTCCACATTGTAGGGAATTTAATCTAAAAAAATCTAAAGAGGACACCATAATTGGTAGTGTTGTGGGCAGTGAAGAAGGTTACCTCAGAGTATGTTGAGATGTCGATCAAATGGACCAAGGAGTGGTAGATGGAGTTTAATTTAGATAAATGTGAGGTGCTGTATTTTGGTAAGGCAAATCAGGGCTGGACTTCTACATTGAATGATGAGGTCCTAGGGAGTTTTGAGTCATTCCTGATAAAGAGGTCTGGCCCGAAATGTCGATTACTAATCGCCATTGGAATGTTGCCAAAAAAAAAGACCTTGGAGTCCAGGTTAATAGTCCCTTGAAAGTGTTGTCACAGTTAGACAGGGTCACAAAGAAGGCTTTTGGTATGCTTGCTTTTATTGGTCAATGCATTGAGTACAGGGGTTGGGTGGTCATGTTGCAGCTGTAGGACATTGGTTAGGCCACAGTTGGAATACTGCATTCAATTCTGGTCTCCCTGATATACAAATGATATTGTTAAACATAAAAGAGTTAGAAAAAATTTACAAGGATATTGCCAAAGCTGGAGTGTTTCAGCTAGAAGGAGAGGCTGAATGGGGAGATGGGTGAGATACTAAACGAGTATTTTGCATCAGTGTTTTTTGTGGAAAAGGACATAGAAATTATAGAATGTAGGGAAATAAATGGTGACATTATAAAGTAATGTCCATATTACAGAGGAGGAAGTGCTGGATGTCTTGAAATGCTTAAAAGTGGACCTGATCAGGTGTGCTCTAGAACTCTGTGGGAAGCTAGGGAAGTGATTGCTGGGCACCTTGCTGAGATATTTGTATCATCGATAGTCACAAGTGAGGTGCTGGAAGACTGGAGATTGGCTAACGTGGTGCCACTATTAAAGAAAGGTAGTAAGGAACTATAGATCAGTGAGCCTGACATTGGTGCTGGACAAGTTGTTGGAGGGAATCCTGAGGAACAGGATGTACATGTATTTGGAAAGGCAAGGGCTGATTATGGATAGTCAACATGGCTTTGTGTGTGGGAAATCATGTCTCACAAACTTGATTGAGTTTTTTGAAAAGAGGATTGATGAGGGCAGAACATTAGATGTGATCTATATGGACTTCAGTAAGGCGTTCGACAAGGCTCCCCAGGGGAGCTGATTAGCAAGGTTAGGTCTCATGGAATACAGGGAGAACTAGCCATTTGGATACAGAACTGGCTCAAAGGTAGAAGACAGAGGGTGGTGGTAGAGGGTTGTTTTTCAGACTGGAGGCCTGTGACCAATGGGAGTGCCACAAGGATCAGTACTGAATCCACTATTTTTCATAATTTACATAAATGATTTGGATGTGAGCATAAGAGGTACAGTTAGTAAGTTTGCAGATGACACCAAAAGTGGAGGTGTTGTGGACAGCGAAGAAGATTACCTCAGATTACAATGGGATTTTGATCAGATGAGCCAACGGGCTAAGGAGTGGCAGATGGAGTTTAATTTAGATAAATGTGAGGTGCTGCATTTTGGAAAGGCAAATCAGGGCAGGACTTATACACTGAATGGTAAGGTCCTAGGGAGCTTTGAGCCATTCCTGATGAAGGGCTCTGGCCCAAAACATTGATTCTTCTGCTCCTTGGATGTTGCCTGACCTGCTGTGTTTTTCCAGCAACACACTCTCAACTCTGATCTCCAGCATCTGCAGACCTCACTTTCTCCTAGGGAGTGTTGTTGAACGAAAAGACCTTGGAGTGCAGGTTCATAGCTTCCTGAAATTGGAGTCGCAGGTAGATAGGATAGTGAAGAAAGCATTTGGTATGCTTTCCTTTATTGGTCAGAGTATTGAGTACCGGAGTTGGGAGGTCATGTTGTGGCTGTACAGGACGTTGGTTAGGCCACTTTTGGAATATTGCGCGTAATTCTGGTCTCCTTCCTATCGGAAGGATGTTGTGAAACTTGAAAGGGTTCAGAAAAGATTTGCAAGATGTTGCCAGGATTGGAAGATTTGAGCTGTAGGGAGAGGCTGAATAGGCTGGGGCTGTTTTCCCTGGAGCGTCAGAGGCTGAGGGGTGACCTTTATAGAGGCTTATAAAATTATGTGGGGCATGGATAGGGTAAATAGACAAGGTCATTTTTCCTGGGGTGTAGGAGTCCAGAACTAGAGGACATAGGTTTAGGTTGAGAGAGGAAAGATATAAAAGAGGCCTAAGGGACAACCTTTTTCACAGAGAGAGGGCTGCCACATGAAAATGAGAATGAGCTACCAGAGGAAGTGGATGAGGCTGCTACAATTGCAGCATTTAAAAGGCATTTGGATGGGTATATGAATAGGAAGGGTTTGGAGGGGTTTGGGCTGGGTGCTAGCAAGTGGGACTAGATCAGGTTGGAAAGGATGAGTTGGACCAAAGGGTCTGTTTCCATGCTGTACGTCTCTAGGACTCTGTGACTCTATGATAGTCAAAGGATTATAAATCTGCTATATGGGAAGTGCTGCTAAACAGCGTGAATATGGAATAGACATCGATCCCATGCAGAACTCTTCATTTAAAGTAGCAGGCTGATGTTCAAAAAGTTCTCTCAACATATCTTGTAAAGTAACAAACTAAAAGATTAGTAATCAGTATTTTCTTACAATTCCGGAAATCTCACTTAGCAACTGCCTCTCCTAATTGTTAACAGTTGGATTTGGAATCACTGCATTAAGGTAATCACACTTTAATGAGGTGCAAACAGCTGACTGAAACTGCTTAAGAATCTGATTTTGCCTAAAATCAGCAACACTCTTTAAATCATTAAGAGCACCATAGGGATTAACAAAGTGTGAACAGCTGACTGAATTTATTAGGAGACCCAAAATTGGGTGAAACCAGTGGAGTCTGTGAGATTATTAATCAGAGGGTAAGTGTTTTTGAACTGTCTGAAATAGTCACTGTACTTAATACAATGCAAGTGACATTTTTGTTATTGTCGCTTTCAGTGTGAGTTCCTTTACATTGGTGAAACCAAATGAAGACTGGGTAACTGCTTTGTGTAGTATTTTTTTCCTTGTCCATAGGAACAATTCCAACCTTCCAATTGCTTGCCACTCTAATAAGTCATATTGCTCCTATGCTAACACTTCTGTCTTGCCCTGCTGTATTGTTCCAATGGAGCACAGTACAAATTGGAGGAACAACCACTTACTTTCCACTTTGTCATTTCATGGCCTCTTGGGCTTAATATTGAATTCTGAAAAATGTGTTGCTGGAAAAGCACACTTCCGCTCTGATCTCCAGCATCTGCAGTCCTCACTTTCTTTTAATATTGAATTCCACAACTTTAGAGTATGACCCTTGTACTGCATGTGATCACATTTTCCCCCATCCTCCCTTGGTAATGTTTTACTTCGGTTGAGTGTGTTGCTGCAAAAGCACAGCAGCTCAGGAGAGTCTGAGGAGTAGGAGAATTGGGAATGAGGCTGAGGGGGTGGTGAGATTTGTGGGGGTGGGGGGAAGAGGAAGGAAGGAGGTAGGCGAGAGTGTGATAGGTAGATGGATGTGGGTAATGGTGATAGGGTGGAGTGGATAAGTGGGTAGGAAGACGGACAGGTCATGAGGGCAGTGCCAAGTTGGAAGGTTGGGACTGGGATAAGGGAGGGGAAGGAAACTGGTGAAATCCACATTGATGCTGAGTAAGTCCTCACATTCACCTAATGTTTATTTCTGTCGTGACCACTTTGCTGTTAGCAGAGTGGATCCATTTTCTCCTCCTCACAGCTATTTTACATATCACTTCTTTACCACCATTGTCTTTGCCTTTCTTTTTTGTTCTGTCTCTACAGGTGCAGCCAGACCTGCTGAATTTCTCCAGCACTTTCCATTTTTGATTTCCAACTTGCAGCATCCGCAACATGTTGCTTTTATTTGCTCCTTTCTTAATGTTAAGTACTGTTTCTCCGATACTAGACATTGATTGTGTTGAATAGGGATGGTATGGTAGTGAGGACTGTTTTTCAAAGAAAATCCTGCTGTCTGCTTTTTCTAGTGGATCTGGTGAAATCATTAATCGCCTTTCGGCACAGTATGTGGGCCAATAGATCAAGTTTTTAAAAAACTGCTCACAAAATAACAGACTTTTTACAGCACAAAAGGAGGCCATTCAGCCCAATTTATCTGCACTGGCTCTTCAAATGAGTTATTCACTCAGCCTTTTTCCCCATTGAGAGATGCAATTGGGATTGATGTTTCTTAGGGTGTAGGTTTGCTTGCTGAGCTGTAGGTTTGGTATCCAGATGTTTCATTACCTGGCTAGGTAATGTCTGGATATCAAACCTAAACCTCAACCTGAGCTACAAATCTTGCATTGATGTTTCTATCTGTGTCTAGCATGTATACCTGAGCCATTTGTGTTCCTTTGATCATTGGCTGGCTGCATGTAAATATTCAATCTTGCACACTTGCTTCAATAGGATTTCACTGGCATACTAAAATCCTTCCGGCCTCAGGCAGCACAAATTTTTCCAATCACCATTCAAGTGATGGAATTAAAGAGATTGAGGCATTTAATTTGTCTGCATGGCATAAGTACAGCTGAACCCAAAGCAGAGAGCACCAGTTCTGGGTGGTTAAGGTAGCACAGCCCAACTTCAGAGTGAACTTGTCACATTTCACACCATTAGCTCCCTGGAAGCGTGACTGAAAGAATCCAGATTCTTACAATAAAGTGTGTCTCATCATCCAGGAATGAGGGGATGAAGAAAGATCAGGCTCATTATCTCAAAGATCAAAAGTGAGACTTGCAGTAGTGCAGCTAATTCAAATGTTAAGTTTATGCATTGTCAAGCAAAGCTATTGATTACATGGGAAGGATTATATAGAACGTATCACACACAAATAGGCCATTCAGTCCAACAGGTCAGTGCTGGACATTGTTGCTGAACAGCACCATGTTTTGTCAATCTCACATCTGTTGTAGATGATAGCAGCGTTTTCTTTCATTCACTCATGGGACTTGGGCTTTCATGACTAGACCAGCATTTGTTGTCTGTCCCTATTTCACCTTGAGGAGGTGATAGTGAATTGCCTTGAACCATTGCAGTCCACCTGCTGTGGCTTAACCCAGAATTTCCTTTGGGAGAGCATTCCAGGACTTTGATCTAGTGACAGTCAAGGAGCAGTGATATATTTCCAAGTCAGGGTGGGTGAGTGACTTTGAGAGGAACTTGCAGGGCTGGTGTTAGAACATAGAACATTACATCATAGTACAGGCCCTTTGGTCCTCAATCTGGAGTGTTTCTATTCTACACTATTCCATTTTCATCGATATGTTTATCCAATGACCATTTAAATGCTGTTAATGTTGGTGAGTCTACTACTGTTGCAGGCAGGGTGTTCCATGCCCCTGCTACTCTGAGTAAAGAAACAACTAACCCTGATATCTGTCCTATACATATTACCCCTCAATTTAAAGCTATGTCCCCTTGTGCTAGCCACTGACATCAGAGGGAAAAGTCTCTCAGTCCAACCTACCTAACTCTCTAATTATCTTATGTCTCAATTAAGTCACCTCTGAATAACCTTCTCTAACGAAAACTGCCTCAGGTCTCTCAGCCTTTCCTCAAAGACCTTGCCACCATACCAGGCAACATCCTAGTAAATCTTCTCTAACCCTTTCCAAACCTTCCACATCCTTCCTAGAATACTGTGACCAGCACTGTATGCACTACTCTAAGAATGGCTGCACCAGAGTTTTGTACAGCTGCAACATGACCTTGTGGCTCTGAAACTCAATGCCTCTACCAATAAAAGCTAACACACTGCATGCCTTCTTAACAACCCTCTTAACCTAGGTGGCAACTTTCAGGAATCTATATACATGGACACTGAGATCTCTCTGTTTATCTACACTGACCAGAATCTTACCATTAGCCCAGTACACGTTATTCCTGTTGCTCCTTCCAAGTGAATCACCTCACACTCTTCCACATTGAACTCTATTTGTCCCCCCTCCGCCCAGCTCTGCAGCTTATCTATGATTGATCAAACTATAGTCAGTTAATCATAAGCAAATATTTGGTGCTTTAGGTAAAAACATTTAATACAAATTCAGACACTGTTCAAAAGCTGTGAACATAATATGCCACACCTCTAACCCCACTTAAAGAATGGCCAAAACCTTAATTAATCTCAGCACTAAAAGTGAAAGGCATTGTCACCTCTTTTAGTTGGCCTTTTTACAAATATATTGGAGAAGAAGCACTAATTACTTGGAAAGCAATATTCCATTTTCCAAACCCATTTGAAAGTCCTTATCACCAAAACTTCTGCCTGTTCTAGTGTTGAGCTTCTCGTATATCTCCTGCCCTTGTCCTTCTAGATGGAAGTGCTCATGCACTCCTGACCTGTACCTTGTAAATGATGGAGAGACTTCGAGGAGTGAGTTACTCACCACTGTATTCCAAGCCTCTGACCTGCTTTTGTAGCCACTGTGTTTACGTGGTGAATCCAGTTGAGTTTCTGGTCAATGATAATCCCCAGAATGTTGATAGTGGGGATTCAGTAATGGTAACACTGAATGTCAAGCAGCAATGGTTATTTGTCTCTTATTAGAGATGGTCACTGTCTGTTTTTTGTGTGGTGCAAATGTTACTTGGCACTTGTCAGCCCAAGCATGGATATTGTCCAGATCTTGTTGCGTTTGAATATAGACTGCTTCAGTATCAGGAGTCATGAATGGTGCTGAACATTGTGCAATCATTGGTGAACATTCTGACCTTACGATGGAGGGAAGGTCATTGATGGCTCAGCTGAAAGATGTTTGAGTCTGGGACAATACTCTGAGGAACTCCTATAGTGATATCCTGGAGCAGAAATGACTGACCTGTAAGAACCACAACACTTTCCCATATGCTAGGTATGGCTCCAACTAGCAGAACGTTTGCCCTCTAATTCTTATTGATTCCAGTTTTGTTAGGGATCCTTACTGTCACATTCAGTCAAAACCGCATGAATGCCAAAGGCTGTCACTCTTGCTTCACCTCTGGAATTCAGCTCTCTTGTCTGTGTCTGAACCGAGCTGATAATGAGGTTAGGAGCTGAATAGCCCTGGTGGAACCCAAATTGGGTGTCACGAAGCAGGTTACTGCTGAGCAGAGGTTGCTTGACAGCACTGTTGGTGACACTTTCTATCACTTTACTGATGATGCAGAATAGATTTATGGGATGATAACTGGCTAGGTTGGGGATTTGTCCTGTATTTTGTGCAGAGGACATATCTGGGCAATTTTCACATTGTCAGGTAAATGCCAGTAATGTACTGTACTGCTCTGGAAGAGCTTGGCAAGTTCTGGAGCACAAGTCGTCTTTACTATTGGTGGAATACTGTCAGGGCCAAAGATTTTGCACAACTAAGTACCTTTAACCATTTATTGATTATCATGTGGAGTGAATTGAATTGACCTGTGATCTGAGAAGACTGAGATGGATGATCCACTTGACACTGCTTGCTGAAGATTGCTGTGAATGCCTCAGCCTTATCTTTTGTATTGATGTGTAGGGCTTCTCCATAGAGGATGGGGATATTTGTGGAACCTCTTCCAGTGAGTTGTTTAATAGTCCCCTACAATTAATGACTGGTTATGGCAGAATACAGAGCTTAGATCTTATGTTTGTTGTGGGATCACTTAGCTCTGTTTATCACTTGCTACTTGTGCTGTTTGACATGCAAGTAGTCCTGTTCAGTAGCTTCATCAGCTTGGCACCTTACATTTGGGTGTGCCAGGTGGTATTCCTGCCATACCGTCCTGCACTCTCCATTGAACTAGTGTTGATCTCTGGCTTGATGGTAATGGTTGAATGGGGGACATGCCAGGCCATAAGATTCCAGATTGTGCTGGAGGGCAATTCTGCTGCTGTTTGCACACACACCTCATGGATGCCCATGCTTCAGTTGTTAGATCTGTTTGAAGTCTGTCCCATTTACACACTCTAATGGAGAGTATTATCAATGTGAAGGTAGGATTTTTGTCTCTATAAGGACTGTGTGGTGGCCATTCTTTCTGATACTGTCATGGATAAATCAACCTGCCAACTGCAGATGCTTAAGTATGAGGTTGAGTATGTCTATCCATCTTGTTGGTTCCCCACCACCTGCCTCTGATCCAGTCTAGCAGCTATGTGTTTTAGGACCTGACCAGCTCGATCAGTAGTACTGCAGCCAAGCCATTCCTGGTGGTGGATGTTGAAACCTACACCTGGAGTACTTTTGTAATGCCCTTGTCATCTTTAGTGCTTTCTCCAAGTTTTTTTTCAATATGGAAGAGTACTAACTCCTTATCAGTACCATCCTCTCTCTGCTAATCAGCAGAAGATTTTCATGCCCATCTTTAACCAGAAAGCATGAAGGTTCATGAGATCCGGAGACAATGTTGAAGACACCCAGGGTAACTCATTCCTGACTGCATACCATTGTACCACCACTCTGTTTCGTCTGTCCTGCCATATCTGGGTATGGTAATGGTGGTGTCTCAAACTTTGTCTGTAAAGTATGATTCTGTGAGTATGCCTCTGTCAGACTGTTGCTTGACTAGTCCAAGACCACTCACCCAATTTTGGCACTTGACCCCAGATGATAGTAAGGAGAGTTGACAGCACAATCTTTACCATTTGTCTTTTCTGGTGCCTAGATTGATGCCAGGTAGTTCATCCAGTTTCATTCCTGTGTTGTGACTTCATAGCAATTGATACAACTGACTGACTTGCTAAACCATTTTAGAGGGTAGTTGAGAGTCAACTGCATTGCTGTGGGTCCAGAGTCACATGTAGGTGAGACCAGGTAAGAATGGCAGATTTCCCTCTCTGAAGCACATTTAAAGAATCAGATGGTGTATGCACATTGCATGTGCTTCAACCAAATGACTATGTCTCATAGTTGAAGAAAAAATGTCCTCCAGCAAGTCAAGAGGAACTACCATCAGTCAAAGGGTCCTAATGCAGTTTGTCAAGAGCATTGTGAAATGTCAGTTTTTAGGGGTTTTGGCATGGCCTCTTCTGCCTCACTACAGTCTTTGGAGTGGACTATAGTTAGTGCTGGTGATCAGTACCACAGTAAAAGGATTTGTGGACATGTAATCATAGAAACCCCACAGTGACAAAAGAGGCCATTCAGCCCATTTGAGTATGTACCTACACCAGCCCTATGCGCCCGCCCTCCCTCCCCAGAAGAGCATCCCATCCCCTTAACCCTGTAATTACCCTGGGTAACCCACTCAGCCTGCATATCCCTGGTCACTATGTGGCAATTGACATGGCCAAACCATCTTTGGACTGGGGGAGGAAAATGGAGCACCCAGCAGAAACCCACATAGGCACTGGGAGAATGTGTCTGTGTGGAGTTTGCATAGTGACTCAAAGCTGAAGTCAAACCTGTGTCCCTGGCACAGTGAGACAGCAATGCTAACCACTATACCACTGTGTGGTCCCAACATCTGTCAGGCAGCTGCACAGAGATCATTCAGAAGTCTGGTCAGTCAACAGCTGGTTATTTGAGTCATAGGCATGTACAGCATGGAAACTTGTTGCTGATCAGACATTTCAAACTAATCTCATCCCATCTGCCAGCATTTGGCCCATATCTCTCTGTCTTTCCTGTTCATATGCCCACACTGATACCTTTTCAAATTTGTGAAGGTTTGTAGCTCAGGTTGAGGTTTAGGGTGTAGGTTTGCTCACTGAGCTGTAGGTTTGATATCCAGATGTTTCATTACCTGGTTAGGTAACATCATCAGTGGCGGCCTCCAAGTGAAGCGAAGCTGTTGTCTCCTGCTTTCTATTTATATCTTTCTCCTGAATGGGGTTCCTGGAGTTTGTGGTGATGTCATTTCCTGTTCATTTTCTGAAAGATTGATAGATTGTATTTGTTTATGGCGTTGTGGTTGGAGTGCCAGGCCTCTAGGAATTCTCTGTCATGTCTCTGCCTAGCCTGTCCCAGGATAGATGTGGTGTCCCAGTCGAAATAGTGTTTTTTTTTTCATCTGTGTAGGGCTACGAGGGAGAGAGGGTCGTGTCTTTTTGTGGCTAGCTGGTGTTTGTGTATCCTGGTGGCTAACTTTCTTCCTGTTTGTCCTACGTAGTGTTTGTGGCAGTCCTTGCATGGAATTTTGTCGATAACGTTGGTTTTGTCCATGGGTTGCACTGGGTTCTTTTGTTTGTGTTTTTTTTTGTTTGAGTGTTGGTGAGTTTGTGTGCTACTAGGATTGAGGGGTCTTAGTCTGGCTGTCATTTCTGAAACTTCTTTGTATAGTAAGGTGGTTAGGGTTTCTGGCTGTTTGGTCTGCTTGTCATGGTTTGTTCTTGAGGAATCTGCGCACAGTATTATTTGAGTATCCGTTCTTCTTGAATACGTTGTATAGGTGGTTCTCCTCTGTTTTCTGAAGTTTGTCTGTGGTGGCTCGTTGGAATAGTGTTCTGATACAGCTTTGTGTGTGTGTGTGTTGGGATGGTTGCTGGTGTAGTTAAGTATTTGGTCAGTGTTTGTTGGTTTTCTGTATATACAGGTTTGTAGTTCTCAGTTTGTCCTTTTTTCTGTCGACTGTAACGTCCAGAAATGGGTTTGTCGGTTTCTTCCTCCTTGGTGAACTTTGTCTGTGAGGGTGTTGTTGATGATTTTAATGTCTCTTCAATCTTGTTTCGTTTTTGTGATGACAAAGGTGTCATCTATGTAGCAGACCCAGATTTTTGGTTTGATGGTTGGTAGGACTGTTTGTTCTAATCTTTGCATTAACGCCTCTGCTATGAATCCTGATAGCAGAGATCCCATGAGTGTGCTGTTGGTTTGTTTGTAGTCTGTTGTTGAAAGTGAAGTGGGTGGTGAGGCACAGGTTCACTAGCTTAATGATGTTTTCATTGGTAATGTGGTTGCTGGCACTCATACCACAACGGCATAAACAAACACATTAGATCTAGGTGCCATCGATCAACCCCTCAGAAAATGAACAGGAAATGACATCACTACAAACACCAGGAACCCCATCCAGGACAAACCTATAAATAGAAAGCAGGAGACAACAGCTTTGCTTCACTTGGAGGTCGCCACTGATGTTACCTAGCCAGGTAATGAAATGTCTGGATATCAAACCTACAGCTCAGCGAGCAAATCTACACCCTAAACCTTTTCAAATGTTGTTGTAATTTTACCTGCCTCCACCACTTCCTCTGGCAGCTCATTCCACTGTGTGAAAAAGTTACCCCTCTGATTTTCCTTTTTAAATCTTTCCCCCTCTCAGCTTAAGCCTATGCCCTCTAATTGTGGACTCCTGCCATTGCCCCTTACCCCACCCCACATTAGGGAAAAGACCATGGCTATTCACCGTATCCTTGGCCCTCTTGGGTTTTTTCTTTGTTTTGAACCTCTATAATGTCAACCCTCTGCCTCTGCACAGGGGGAAAATAAGCTGGCTCAGTGGTTAGCACTGCTGTCTTACAGTGCCAGGGTCCTGGCTTCAATTCCACCATTGGGCGACTGTCTGTGTAGAGTTTACATGTTCTCCCTGTATGTGTAAGTTTCCTGAGTGCTCCGGTTTCCTCCACAGTGTAAACATATGTAGGCTAGGTGGATTGGCCATGCTAAATTGTTCTTCGTGTCCAGATATGTGTAGGTTGTATGGGTTAGTCATGGGGAATGCAAGGGTACAGGAAAGGGTAGGGGGTATGTATGAGTGGAATGTTCTGAGTGTCAGAGTGGCCTGTTTCCATAGTTTCTGGATTAGTGGTGCTGGAAGAGCACAGCAGTTCAGGCAGCATCCAAGGAGCAGTAAAATCGACGTTTCAGGCAAAAGCCCTTCATCAGGAATAAAAGCAGAGAGCCTGAAGGGTGGAGAGATAATCATTGTTCCTATCTAGTTGATTTTAACCCTACTGCGAATCCTCTTGCAACGATGCCTGCTTTGAAGTAGCTTTCCTCCTCTCTCTCTACAAGAATCTCAGAATCCCTCTCCCACTGCAACTCTCAGGTCATTTACTTCAACAGTTTCTTCATTTTCCCCTTCCCCCACCTCACCCTAGTTCCAAACTTCCAGCTCAGCACTGTCCCCATGACTTGTCCTACCTGCCTATCTCCTTTTTCCACCTATCCATTCCACCCTCCTCCCTGACCTGTCACCTTCATCCCCACCCCCACTCACCTATTGTACTCCAGGCTACTTTCTCCCCACCCTCCTCTAGCTTATCTCTCCACCCTTCAGGCTCTCTACCTTTATTCCTGATTGAAGGGCTTTATCCCGAAACATCGATTTTTTACTGCTCCTCGGATGCTGCCTGAACTGCTGTGCTCTTCCAGCACCCGTCTAATCCAGAATCTGGTTTCCAGCATCTACTGTCATTGCTTTTACCCGGTTTCCATAGTGTAGTGGTTCTATGCAGCCTCTCTCTGTACCTCAAACCCTTCAGTCCTGGCAACATCTTTGTAAATCTTTTCTGCAAGTCAAATCAGTGGGCTGAACCATAGTTACTCCTGGGAGGTGAAATTAATGAATATCAATGGAGTTATCACTGATTACTGCCATGATAGTAAAACTGGGGGCTGTGTTGGGGATTGGAGGCAACAGGCTGGAATGATTAGATTAGATTACCTACAGCATGGAAACAGGCCCTTTGGCCCAACAAGTCCACACCGACCCTCCAAAGAGTGACCCACCCAGACCCATTCCCCATATTTACCCCTGACTAATGCTCCTCACACTATATGGGCAATTTAGCATAGCTAATTCACTTAACCTGCATATTTTTTGGATTGTGGGAGGGAACCAGAGTACCTGGAGGAAACCCATGCAGATACAGGGACAATGTACAAACTCACACAGATAGCTGTCAGAGGCTAGAATCGAACTCCATTCCTGCTGCTGCAAGGCAGCAGTGCTAACCACTGAACCACAGTGCTGCCCCAAATCTGGAAGAGACCAGGCTTAATGTTATGGTGAGGTAGGTGAAGGTTGGAAATTCAACATGTAAAGGTGAAATAACAATATCATATGGAATAGTGTGGGACACTAAGGGGAGTATGGGCTACTATATTCTCCACTGGCTTTGACTGGAAAGTGGGCATCATTAAGGTGGATGGGGCTAAACTGTAGGGAAGGAGCTCGGGTAAAGTTGAGACCATTCCAGGTAATGTGTGTAAACAAGTGAGGATCAACAGGGCTGAGTTGAAGAGGGAAGGCCAGGAAGAAAGAGGCATTTTGTATGTGAAATGCATGTATTGTCCAACAGTGTGGGGTGCAAATGCTGATCACAAATAATCTTGATGTTATTTATTCATCATTGCTGATGGAAGATGGTCATCTTTGTGAAGCAGGAGGAATCACCGGGCTACTGCAAAAATGGTACCTGTGGGACACACATCACAAAGATACTGCAAGACTTCATGGGCTGCACAGGGGCATGGAGTTGATTGCGCTCTCCTCTTTACATGTGAGTCTTCTACAGTGTGCTCACAATTTGCAAAAGGCCTTTTGACCCACTGTCAGTGTTGCCAAAAATGTATTGCTACCTGCACTAGACACATTTGCCTGACTACGTCCATTGCCTTGAATATTCATGACCCTTTAAGTGCTATGTATGATGCTGCCTTTCTTGGGTAAAGTTGAGCTGTGAGCACAAGGGCTTAATACTGGTACTTTAAAATCTCCTGTTTCTTTGCACCATAATCGTTTCTTGATTCTTCGGAAATAAGTCCGATTCAAAGTTCCGCGGACCTCCTTGTCAAAAATGTGCCATGTCCCAATGTATGGAGGATTATGTTAAACCACCACTTATGAGTGATGTGAATGTTGACTGCTCACAGTATTAACATGTTCTGTTTCCTATGCTCCTCCCACTGAAACATCGCAAACGTGACCGATGGATCCAGGCACAGAACGGGTTATCATCTCTGTTGCTATGATGTGAGGAGGCACAGAAATGGAAGGAGAACAAGCAACCAATAAACCCAAAACCAGCAGCAATATCCAGCAGATGTTAAACAACATGATCTTCAAGAGGTTGCAGCTGAAGATCCCTCAGGGTGTGTAGGCAGGCCAGGTTCATTTATCCTCAACTCTATTTCCTTGTACAAGGAACAAATGCCTTGGGTTTGTTTGCTGCATACAGCCAAACTCTGGTGTTTGGTTTTTTTGTCTTCATTTGCTACTGTACAGAATTGAACTGCTTTAGAGACTATGTGTATAAAGATACTTTTTATGAATAAAATAAATTTTTGAAATTGTTAAAAATTTGAGTGCAGTATTATTGCAGCCTGAGCAAGATGCGTTACTACTGCGTTATAAACTGCATGAAAGAGTGGTAGTTGTAAAAACCCTCACAATATTTAATAATAATGTGGAGGAGCTAGTGGTGGACTGAAGTGGACAAAGTTTAAAAATCACACCAGGTAATAGTTGAACAGGTTTATTTGAAAGTAAAGTACAAGCTTTCTGAGCTAGCTACCTGACGAAGGAGCAGCACTCCAAATAAACCTGTTGGACTATAACCTGGTGTTGTGATTTTCAACATTTAACAAGTATTTAGATATACGTTTATCACTTCATGGCATATAAGTTTATGGGCCAAGTGCTGGAAAGTGCGATTAGAATAGTTTGCACTGTTTTTGACAGGCGCAGGCTCGTTTGGTTGAATGACTTTTTTCTGTACTGTAGTCCTCTATCTCACTGGAGGAGAAAGTGAGGACTGCAGATGCTGGAGATCAGAGCTGAAAATGTGTTGCTGGAAAAGCGCAGCAGGTCAGGCAGCATCCAAGGAACAGGAGAATTGACGTTTCGGGCATAAGCCCTTCTTCAGGAATGAGGAAAGTGTGTCCAGCAGGCTAAGATAAAAGGTAGGGAGGAGGGACTTGGGGGAGGGGCATTGGAAATGCGATAGGTAGAAGGAAGTCAAGGTGAGGGTGATAGGCCGGAGTGGGGTGGAGCGGAAGGGTCAGGAAGAAGATTGCAGGTTAGGGAGGCAGTGCTGAGTTTGAGGGATTTGACTGAGACAAGGTGGGGGGAGGGAAATGAGGAAACTGGAGAAATCTGAGTTCATCCCTTGTGGTTAGAGGGTTCCCAGGCAGAAGATGAGGTGCTCTTCCTCCAACTGTCGTGTTGCTATGGTCTGGCGCTGGAGGAGTCAAAGGATCTGCATGTCCTTGGTGGAGTGGGAGGGGGAGTTGAAGTGTTGAGCCACGGGGTGGTTGGGTTGGTTGGTCCGGGTGTCCCAGAGGTGTTCTCTGAAACGTTCCGCAAGTGGGTGGCCTGTCTCCCCAATATAGAGGAGGCCACATCGGGTGCAGCGGATGCAATAGATGATGTGTGTGTGGAGGTGCAGGTGAACTTGTGGCGGATATGGAAGGATCCCTTTGGGCCTTGGAGGGAAGTAAGGGGGGAGGTGTGGGTGCAAGTTTTGCATTTCTTGCGGTTGCAGGGGAAGGTGCCGGGAGTGGAGGTTGGGTTGGTGGGGGGTGTGGACCTGACGCGGGAGTCACGGAGGGAGTGGTCTTTTCGGAATGCTGATAGGGGAGGGAAGGCAAATATATCCCTGGTGGTGGGGTCTGTTTGGAGGTGGCAGAAATGACGGCGGATGATACTCTGTACATGGAGGTTGGTGGGGTGGTAGGTGAGGACCAGTGGGGTTCTATCCTAGTGGCAGTTGGAGGGGGTGGAGCTCAAGTGCGGAGGAGCAGGAAGTGGAAGAGATGAGGTGGAGGGCATCATCGACCATGTCTGGGGGGAAATTGTGGTCCTTGAAGAAGGAGGCCATCTGGGTTGTACGGTTTTGGAACTGGTCCTCCTGGGAGCAGATGCAGCAGAGACTAAGGAATTGGGAATATGGGATGGCATTTTTACAGGGGGCAGGGTGGGAGGAGGTGTAGTCTAGGTAGCTGTGGGAGTCGGTGAGTTTATAGTAAACGTCCGTGTTGATTCAGTTGCCAGAGATAGAAATGGAAAGGTCTAGGAAGGGAAGGGAGGAGTCTGAGATGGTCCAGGTGAATTTGAGGTCAGGGTGAAAGGTGTTGGTAAAGGTGGATGAACTGTTCAACCTCCTTGTGGGAGCACGTGGCAGTGCTGATACAGTCATCGATGTAGCGGAGGAAAAGGTGGGGGGGTGGTGCCAGTGTAGCTGCGGAAGATGGACTGTTCCACATATCCTACGAAGAGGCAGGCAGAGCTGGAGCCCACGTGGATGCCCATGGCTACTCCTTTGGTTTGGAGGAAGTGGGAGGATTGGAAAGAGACATTGTTCAGGGTGAGGACCAGTTCAGTCAGTCAAAGGAGGATGTCAATGGAAGGGTACTGGTTGGTACGGCGGGAAAGAAGTTGAAGGCTTTGAGCCCTTCATGATGGGGGATGGAGGTGTACAGGGATTAGATGTCCATGGTGAAGATAAGGCGTTGGGGACCAGGGAAGTGAAAATCATGGAGGAGGTGGAGGGCGTGGGTGGTGTCCCGAACGTAGGTGGGGAGTTCTTGGACTAAGGGGGACAGGACCGTGTAGAGGTATGCAGAGATGAGTTTGGTGGGGCAGGAGCAGGCTGAGACAATGGGTCAGCCGGGGCAGTCAAGGTTGTGGACTTTGGGCAGGAGGTAGAAACGGGCGGTGCAGGGTTGTGGGACTGAGGTTGGAGGCAGTGGATGGGAGATCCCCTGAGGTGATGAGGTTATGGATGGTCTGGGAGATGATGGTTTGGTGGTGGGAGGTGGGGTCATGGTCAAGGGGGCAGTAGGAGGAGGTGTCCACGAGCTGGCGGCAGTAGGAGGAGCTGTCCTCTATGACACTAGACTGTTACTCTGACTCTAAAGCACTACCTTAGACAGCATTGTAAGATAGGATGTGGCTAAGGTCAATTTAAGCTGTGTGGCTTGGTGTTTAAACGGCAATAAACCTAGGAATGTACAGTTGTATGTGCAATGATGTTTCAACTGTACTACTAATTGCCCTGGGAAATATTAATTTGTGGCTGGAGTTCAAAAATGGCATGGGCACCAGGAATTGTAGGATAGCCCCAGTGGCAAGAAATTCCAGCAGCGGTGAATGGAAGAATAGGATATGTGAGGCCTGGTTAATCAGACAGGTTTGGGATGATGTGAAAATATTCATTACATCTACTGGAGATTAGTGTCATCAAAAATGACACTTATCTGATATCTGCAAAGATTCAGCCCAATTCTCTGTAATATGACCAGAACAGCCTGCCTTAAGTGTTATCTTACCTGAGGTCAATTATAAATTTAATATAGACTTCCTACTTCTGAATTCTATTTCATAGAAATGAAGCCCTGTGCTTGGTTTCTTTTTTTAATGGCCTTGCTGACCTGTGACATAACTTGCTTTTGTACTCCAAGATACTTTTGTTCCTCTAAACCTATTACTCTACTCCATTTAGGATTGTAACTTCCAAGTAATAAGTAACCTCCCTATTTTTCTTATCTGCTCACTTATGTTTACCAATTTTTGAATGTCATTTTCCAATTATTTACTCATTCTGCAAGTTTATTAGAGTCTTCCTGTAATTTGTTTAGCTCAGCATTTAATGTCATGTCCAGTCCGTTGTTGTCATCAAATGTAAAAATGTGTTTTATATTCTAAATTCAAAATTATTTAATGCAAATTGCCATATAAATGTTTTGGTAGTGCAGAGCTTGAGTAATGCTGAAAACCAAAACAGTAATGCTGAAAACCAAAACATTTTGTTGAAGCTTTTTATCTTGCACTCATGAGGACAACTCACAAGAGTACCAATTCAAGCACCAGTGTGGCCTTAATCAAAGTATGATTCCCAGAAACTGTAAGCTGCTTAGTTTAAATTTTAGTCGTGGCTAAAATTTTGAAATCCATGAAGGAAAAAACGTCAGTGGTACTTGGAAAGGTTTGAATTAACTGAAGAGAAGTAGACTTTTACAGATGAATAGTGTTTGACTAAGCGAATTAAATGCTTCCCAACTTCAAAAAATGTGTTGGATGTTGTCTATATGGATATTAAGTTGAGCATTATGTAAATACTGATTTAATAAATTTGAGGCTGATAGAATAGGAAGATTGGGGTTTGCCTACACTTAGGCCAATTTTATAAGGACAAAAAAAAGTGAGTCACGGTTTTTACCGCTTGTAAGTTTTATCTGTCTCATTGATCATCCCAGGCAGTGTATTCCATCCTCTGGGTGGAAAATTCATCAAATCCCTTCCTGCCATTCACCTTAAAACTGATAACCCCTTTGTTAATGACCATTCGACCAAGGGGAGCAACTACTTTCTATTCAACCTGTCCATGTCCCTCATAATCTAATACATGACCATCAAGTCGTCATCCTCCTCCATAATGCCTTCTATTAATCTTGGGTGCAAAATGTATTCTGCGTGGGGACTTCAATGTCCACCATCAAGAGTGGCTCAGCAGCAGTAATACTGATTTTGAGATGATCAAGTCCTAAAGGCTATAGTTGATAGACCGGGTCTATGGCAGGTGATGAAGGAACCAAGTAGTGGGAGAAACATACTTGACCTCATCCTTTATTAGTCTGCCAGCTACAGATGCATCTGTCTGTGATCGTATTGGTAAGAGTGATCTCCACACAGTCCATTTGGAGATGAGTCCCCCTTCCTATTAAGAATACTCTCCATTGTGTTATGTGGCACTACCTAAATACTAAAAATGACAGATTTTGAACAAGTCTAGCAGTTCAAGACTGGGCATTCATGAGGTGCTGTGGGCCATCAACAGTAGCAACAGAATTGTACTCCAGCACAATCTCCAACCTCATGGCCTGGTATATCTCATACTCAACCATTACCATCAAGCCATGGAATCAACCATGGTTCAATGGAGGATGCAGGAGGGCACGGCAGAAATAGCACCAGGAATACCTTTTTTTTTTAAAAAAAAAGTCAACCTATTGAGGCTACCAAACATGTCTACTTGCATGCCAAACTACATAAACAGCAAGTGATAGAATGAACCAAATGATCCAACAAGCAATGGATTAGATCGGAGCTCTTAAGTCCTGCTACATCTAGTAGTAAATGTGATGGACAATTAAACAAATCACTGGAGGAAGAGGTATCACCAATATCCCGATACTCAATGATGGAAGAGACCAGAACATCAGTGCAAAAGGTTCATTCCATGTGATATCAAGAAATGTTTGGAGGTACTGAATATTACAAAGGCTATGGGGTCCAGATAATATTCCCATACAACACTGAAGACTCGTGCTCCAGATCTTGCCATTTCCCTAATCAAGCTCTTCCAGTACAATTACAACCTGTCTGACAATATGGAAAATTGCCCAGGTATATCCTGTACATAAAAAGCAGGACAAATCTAACCCAGCCAATTACTAACCCGTCAGTCTACTCTTGAACATCAGTAAACTGAGGGAAAGTGTCAGCATTGTGCGCTCAAGCAGCACCTGCTCAGTGACACCAGGATTGGGCTCCACCAGGGCAACTCAATTCCTGACTTCACTACGGGCTTCACTCATACATGGACAAAAGAACTAAATTCCAGAGATGAGGTGAGAGTGACTATCCTTGACGTCAAGGCTACATTTGACAGTATAGCATCATGGAACCCTGGTAAAACTATAATCAATGAGAATCATGGGAAAACACTCTGTTGGTTGGAGTGATACCTGGCACTTAAGATGGTTGTGGTTGCTTGAGGTCCATCATCTTGACTCTAGGATATCTCTGCAAGCATTCCTCAAAGTAGTGTCCTAGGTCCAATCATCTTCAGCTGCTTCATCAATAACCTTCCCTCCGTCACCAGGTCGGAATGCACACTTATGATTGCACAGTGCTCAGCACCATTCATGACGACTCCGATATTGAAGCAGTCCATGTTCAAATGTAGCAAGATCTGGACACTTGTCAGCCCAATCCTAGATATTGCCAAGTAATATTTGCACCACACAATAAGAGACCATCTAACTACTGTCCTTGACATTCAATTTTGTTAGCACCACTGAATCCCTCACTACTAACATCCTGGGAGTTACCATTGACTGGAAACTCAAGTAGACTCAATTCATTTGAATACAGTGGTAACAAGAGGAGGTGAAAGACTAGGAACACTGCAGTGAGTAACTCACCTCCTGACTCCCTAATGTGTGTCTTCCATCTGCAAAGCACAAGGCAACACATGATTACCCAAGGCTAATGTGATCTCCTCTACATTAGGTGACTACTTCTCAGAACACCTACATAGTGTCCTTTTTGCAGACACAGAGCTTTCAGTTGCTTGCCACCTCAACACACCACCGTATTCTCACCGACATCTCAGACTCCAGCTTGCTGCAGTGCTCGAGCAAGGCTCAATGCATGTTGGAAGAACAGCTCCTCATTTTCTACTGAGGAATTCTGCAGCCTTCTGGACTTGATATCAAGTTCAACAATGTAGTGCTTAAGCACCTTTCCCCAGGCTTTTCCACCACTCCATCCACACCAAGCCTTGTCATCACATGAGCTGCAATCATACACAACCCATTGTCAACCACTAACAGCCCTCATTAGCAGCTGTTCATTCTCCCAGGCTGATCTTCAGATTTGGTTAGATTCCTTACAGTGCAGAAACATGCCCTTCGGCCCAACAAGACCACACCTACCCTCCGAAAAGTAACCCACCCACACCCATTACCCTCTGACTAATACACCTGAGACTATGGGGCAATTTAGCCTGGCCAATTCACTGCACATCTTTAGACTGTGGAAGGAAACCTACGCAGACACGGGGAGAATGTACAAACTCCACACAGACAGTCACCAGAGGCTGGAATTGAACCTGGGTCCCTGGTACTGAGAGGCAGCAGTGCTAACCACTGAGCCACCATGTCAACCACTCATTTTTAAACACTCCTTTGTCTAGCTAACTGTTTTTCTTTCTTTGGGCTCTATCCCCTAATATCGTTTACTCTCCCTCCTCCCCATGCCTCACCTTCTGTATAAAAACAATCCTTCTCCTAGCTACCATCAGTTCTGAAGAAGGGAGACTCAACCCAAAACATTAACTCTGATTTCTCTCCATAGATGCTGCCAGACACGCTGAGATTTTCCAGCAATTTCTGTTTTTGTTTTAGCCTTCTACCACCACCCACTGTCTCATGCCATCAAGCCAATTTTTGATCCAACTTGCCAAGTTACCCTAGATCCAATGTGAGTTTAACATCTTTATCAGTTCCCATGTGGGACTTTGTCAAGGGTTTTGCTGAAACTCATATAAACTTCATCAAGGTTTGGTTAAGAAAAAGAAGTAAGCATATGTAAGGTGTAGACAGGATAGATAGAGTGAATCCTTAGAGTATGAAGGCATTTGGAGTATACTTAAGAGGGGAAGCAGGAGGGCAAAAAGGGAAAATGAAATAGCTTTGGCAAATAGAGTTAAGGAGAATCCAAAAGGTTTTTACAAATACATGAAGGATAAAAGGGTAACTAGGGAGACAATAGGGCCCCTCAAAGATCAGCAAGGTGGCCTTTGTATGGAGGTGCAGAAAATGGGTGAGATACTAAATGAGTATTTTGCATCAGTATTTACTGTGAAAAAGGAGATGGAAGATATAAAATGTAGGGAAATAGATGGTGACATCTTGCAAAATGTCCAGATTACAGAGGAGGAAGTGCTGGATGTCTTGAAATGGATAAAGGTGAATAAATCCCCAGGACCTGATCATGTGTACCCTAGAATTCAGTGGGAAGCTAGAGAAGTGATTACTGGGCCTCTTGCTGAGATATTTGTATCATCGATAGTCACAGGTGAGGTGCCGGAAGACTGGAGGTTGGCTAATGTGGTGCAACTCTTTAAGAAGGGCAGTAAGGCCAAACCAGGGAACTATAGACCAGTGTGCCTGACGTCGGTGGTGGGCAAGTTGTTGGATGGAATCCTGAGGGACAGGATGTACGTGTATTTGGAAAGGCAAGGACTGATTAGGGATAGTCAATATGGGAAATCATGTCTTACAAACTTGATTGAGTTTTTTGAATAAGTAACAAAGAGGATTGATGAGGGCAGAGCAGTAGATGTGATCTACATGGACTTCAGTAAGGCGGTAGACAGCATTCCCCATAGGAGACTGATTAGCAAGGTTAGATCTCACGGAATAAAGGGAGAACTAGCCATTTGGATGCAGTACTGGCTCAATGTAGAAGACAGAGGATGTTATTGGAGGGTTGTTTTTCAAACTGGAGGCCTTTGACCAGTGGAGTGCCACAGGATCGGTGGGGGGTCCTCTAATTTTTGTCATTTACTTAAATTATTTGGATTAAGAGGTACAGTTAGTAAGTTTGCAGTTGAAACCAAAGTTGGAGGTGCAGTGGACAGCGAAGAAGGTTATCTCCGATTACAGCAGGATCTGGACCAGATGGGCCAATGGGCGGAGAAGTGGCGGATGGAGTTTAATTCAGATAAATGGGAGGTGCTGCATTTTGGGAAAGCAAATCTTAGTAGGACTTATATACTGAATGGTAAGGTCCTAGGGAGTGTTGCTGAACAAAGAGACCTTGGAGTGCAAGTTCATAGCTCTTTGAAAGTGGAATCCCAGGTAGATAGGATAGTGAAGAAGGCATTTGGTATGCTTTCTTTTATTGATCAGAGTATTGAGTACAGTCGTTGGGAGGTCATGTTGCGGCTGTACAGAACATTGGTTAGGCCACTGTTGGAATTTTGAGTGCAATTCTGGTGTCCTTCCTATTGGAAAGATGTTGTAAATCTTTTCTGAACCCTTTCAAGTTTCACAAGTATGTTGCCAGGGTTGGAGGATTTGCACTATGGGTAGAGGCTGAATAGACTGGGGCTGTTTTCCTTGGAGCGTAGGAGGCTGAGGGGTGACCTTTTGTAGAGGTTTACAAAATTATGAGGGGCATGGATAGGATAAATAGACAAAGTCTTTTTCCTGGGGAGGGGGAGTCCAGAACTAGATGGCATAGATTTAGGGTGAGAGGGGAAAGATATAAAAGGGACCTAAGGGGCATTTTTTTCATGCAGAGGGTGGGGCATGTATGGAATAAGCTGCCCGAGGATGTGGTGGAGGCTGGTACAATTACAAAATTTAAGAGGTATTTGGATGGGTAATGAATAGGATGGGTTTGGAGGGATAGGGGCCGGGTGCTGGCAGGTGGGACTGGATTGGTTTGGAATATCAGGTCGGCATGGACGAGTTGGACTGAAGGGTCTGTATCCATGCTGTATATCACTATGACTCTATAACTGTACTACCCTCATCAACACACCTGATTACCTCCTCAAAAGCTTCAATCTAATTTGTTCTGCATGACTTCCCTCTGACAAAGCCATGTTGACTGTCCCTGATCAAACCTGCCTCTCCAGGTAAAGCTGGTAGGTGCAGGGAATGCTGAATGAAAAATTGAAATTCTGGTCCAGAAAAAGGAGTCATACATCAGATATAAACAGCTGGGATTAAGTGAATCCTTTGAGAAGTATAAGGGAGTAGTAGTCTAGTCAAGAGGGAAAGCAGGAGGGCAAAAAGAGCACATGAGATAGCTTTGTCAAATAGGGTTAAAGAGAATCTAAACGGATTCCACAAATACATTGAGGACAAAAGAGTAACTAGGGAGAGAACAGGGCCCCTTAAAGATCAAGAGGGCTGCCTATGCATGCAACCACAGAAAATGGGTGAGATAGTAAATTAGTATTTTGCATCAGTATTTATTATGGAGAAGGGTATGGAAGCTCGAGAACTTGAGAAACAAATAGTGATGTCTTGAAGTGTGTCTATATTGTGGAAGAGGAGATGCTGGATGTCCTAAAACACATAAAGGTGGATAAAACCCCAGGACCTGATCGGAACTTTGCGAGAAGCTGGGCAACTGATTACTGGGCCCCTTTATATCATCAACATTCACGGGTGAGGTGCAGGAAGACTGGAGGTTGGCTAATGTGTTGTCATTATTTAGGAAAAGTGGTAAGGTAAATCCAGGGAACTATAATCCCTGATGTCCAGCAGCAACACAGCTGAATATCACAATGCTACCAAATCCCTGGATATCTACAACTATGACATTGATATTGCTGCCATGAGTGTGGCACAGCTATCAGGGAAAGATCAGTTCAAAGAACAAGTTTACTGCCTAGCAGAGATGATACACATTATGTGAGACCACAGACCACTTTACAAAGAAAAATTAGCTTACAATGTGCTCACTGACACTAAAGAAGTCAATGTGGAAGTCAACTGACACTGAAGAATTGTCACTGTCTCAATAGATGTGTTTTTGCCTTGTACTATCTATCAGATTATTAGTTAATCCACTTTAATAATCCCAATGTCCATTCTTTTCAAGTTAACACCAGTCACTCTGTAACTTGCTATGCTCACAATAGTCACCCAACAAACTCACTGCAGATATTTTGGGGAAAAAAAACAAGTTGGCTGGAGTAAAGTGAGGTTGAAATTCTTAAATGAATTTGATATTTCCCCATTTTTCCTGGGTCCTCTGTGTTCTACTACGTGTATGTTGCACAAATTAATGACTCTACCTATTGCATTCTCAGTACATTCCCCCAACCCGCTCCCCCCCCCCCCCCCCCCAACCCCCCGGCCCACAAGCCTCATTCCTAATGAAAGGATCATGCTTGAAACATCGATTCTCCTGCTCCTCGGCTGCTGCCTGATCTGTTGTGCTTTTCCATCACCACACTCTCGACTCTGATCTCTAGCATCTGTAGGCTTCACTTTCTCCTGTTGCTTATTGAGCTGATGTTGTTGCTCACAGCACCCCTGCCTTGCCATTTTGTGCTTTACCCCTCAGCCAGAAATTCCAGGCTCACTGTCCTGTTTTACTGCTGTTGCATTTGATTGTCATGGCTATCAACATTTATCAGATTTTAACTATAATGTGAAGCCTCTTCCAAGGATGCCTACCTTGAAAAAGTTCTCCTCTCTCTACAAGAATGTTAGTGAGTCTTTCTCTCTCACTACACCCCACCCCCAGGTCATCTCCGCTGCCCTGAAGCTCTTCAGCCATCCTCAAGCAGACTCGCTACCACAATCACATGTCCTTCCTCAGTGCCTGTCTACAGAACCATTCGATCCTACATGGACTCCGAATTACATTTAGACCAACACAGTTTGGATCTGAACAGAATAACCAGTACAGACTACAAATCCGATTCTCTTTCCAGTTCCTCTGCTCCATGCTATCAGCCATGCACAGCTGCCTACTCTACCTGCCGTCAGCTAGAGGAGCACAGCAGTTCAGGCAGCATCCAAGTAGCTACTTGGATA
The DNA here is from genome assembly GCF_047496795.1 of Chiloscyllium punctatum. Classification (NCBI taxonomy): domain Eukaryota; kingdom Metazoa; phylum Chordata; class Chondrichthyes; order Orectolobiformes; family Hemiscylliidae; genus Chiloscyllium; species Chiloscyllium punctatum. The sequence goes on along the minus strand of NC_092739.1, from coordinate 102,500,165 downwards.
CTGCCTGAACTGCTGTGCTCTTCCAGCACCACTAATCCTGAATCTGGTTTCCAGCATCTGCAGTTATTGTTTTTACCCTATTTAATTACTCAGTCAACACTGGATCTGAATGGTTGAGAGTCATCCACCTAACCATGCTACTGAATTAAGGCAGAGACAAAGTTGCCTGCATTTTAGGTTAATTAATCAATTAACAGTAACTTGCATTATTGCAAAACAGCAAAGAAATGAAACAAGTGACTTTTTGACTTTTTAAAACCACATGCCATAAACTCGCAGTTAAACCATTGGCAGTCACGGTAGATGAATTCATTCTAAATAAATCCCTCCAGTTTATTTCATAGTCTTTCCTCAAAATGTTTAAAGAAAGAAATCCCCCAACCATACGCCTTCCCCCCTAAAAAAACCCAGCATGTTTATTTTCTCAACCATTTCTGGAGGCTTAGTATGATCCCAACTGACGCAATTTGGAAACCTCGCAATAAATCATAACTCTGAAACTGATTGCTGTAATCTTCACAGTTTTTCGTTGTTCAGCCCATATAACCTCGACTGGGAAAAGACTTTACGATGTGAATAAAGCAGTGTGTACGCACATGCAGTATCATAATGGAAAATCCCTGGGAAGGGAAACCGTCCCACGTGATTTGCAGAGACAGAATGTGATTTTGAATGAGTGCACTTGTGGCACCTAAAGTGAATCCTTTATTCAGCGGCTCATGGGGTCCAGCACCGAGAGCGAGGAAAGCCCCTGGCGCTCGTTCTGCTGCTGCAGGGCTCCAGGGCCTGCATCCCAGGGAATCGGTTTTCTCATCCTTGCAGACTGCTATCCCGACAACGATTGCGTTTGATTGAAAAAAAAATCACAACGTAGAAATGTTCACACTGTGAGGTTACGGCCAAAATCCTTCAAGGCTACGGAGCTGGGGAGAAACATACAACCTTTTCCACCGAATTCCCAAACATCAGTGGGAATTGCAGTTGCAGCTTTAAGATGAATTGATGAAATGCAAGTGTATTCGGACACATTAATCAAACATGATAGATTTGTACTTTATATGTTCGCACGCTGCTGGTTTCAGTGATTACGTTCAGAATAAATACCAAGCAGCAAGGAATCGAATTTGGAGAATAGACACGTCTTGTTGATTAAATCACAACCCACCCACACCCACCCCCCTTCCGCCCAACATACACACAATTGGCATCTAGTATAATATTAAAGAGGCTGAGTGAGTTTGAGTTCTATCAAATCTTTATTAGGAATCCGATTTCTTCATCGGGTGACGCTGTGACATTTCACCTGATCTGCGGGATCTTTCAATTCTTGCGCTGCTCTATTTAAAAAAAATATAAGGAAACGTGGGGAAATAGTGTGTGGGTTGTATACCTGGCCAGATCGCCGGCGCCTGTCACAGGTTGGATATTACCCGCCCCTGAGAGAGAGAGAAAAAAAATGCAGAAGGAATAACTAATGAAGAAATCGGGCTGAAAAGGAGGAGAGGAAGAAGCAGTGGGCTGGCGTTTTAATTTGCTTTCGAAATCGCGAAGCGTTGTGGAGGAGGGTGTGTGAGTGTGTGTCTGTGTGTATCTATCTATCTGTCTGTGTATGTGGTGTGTGTGGAGGCTGCGGCGGCCCGTAGTACAGGAGATCTCGGGAGGAGAGCAGCTGGACCGCTGTAGTCAGCTGTGGCCCGTTGGAAGCTGCAGCAGCCCCGGAGCGAGCGAGCCCGTCTCCCCGAGCCCTGGAGCACCGCCTCCCGGCCACCTGCACCACGCTGGGGACTGTGACCTTGAGCTGAGCAGCGGCGGCGGCCCCATTCGCACTTCTGCTTTCACTGGAGGAGGAGGGGGGCAGAAACAAAAAGGGGAAAACAAAACATTTCTCCCTCTGTTTACACTTCATGGGGATGTGTTCAAGGCAGGAGCGGATACAGACAGACATAGACAGCGTACTCCAGAGGTGCAAGGCGGACAAGGACTGTCTGTTTTCCGGTAAGATTTGTTTATTGTTTGTTTGTTATCAATAATGATTCCAAACGCTGGCTTTGTGCGGGTATAAAACGCCGGCAGTGTATTGTCATTCGGCTCAACAGTCATAAGATAAATAAAATAAAAGTCATTCTTGGTGATATATGCGTTCATTTGCAATTGAAATGTTTTTAATACAATCTCGATGTGATGTAGCAGATGGATGAATGCGACTGCAAATTTGCAGTTTCTGTTCATTTCCATGGATCTGTCCGCTCGCAACGACAATTTAGTGGTCGCTATGGAAACACTTGTTGCAGAGAGACATACAGTAAATGCCCAGCTGTATGAAGTGATCCATCGCAGACTCGGGGCTGGATTGTGATTGTTTCACCGGGGCTGAATTTCTTTCATTTTAATCCACACTTTGGCAAATCTCGCCAACACAACAGACAGCTCAAAATCCGCCGCTGGATTCGAACACAGCCTTTTTAAAAAATGTTCCTCTCTCTCCTATTTTAGATTTCAGATATTCTGATTCCACCTTCACCTACACATACACAAGAGGCTCGAAGAGGTAGGACGAAACTTTCTCTCTTCCCCCTCTTTTCCAAACAAAAAAAAAAGTTTTGTGTTTGTATCATATATTATAATATGCTTGGAACTTCCACATCTCCAGGCAAACATGGTAAAAATGTGGGCGGTGGGTGCGTGTGGGGGAGGGCGGTATTTCTCAATGAAATCTCATGCTATCTATGTGGAGCAGCACGGACATGTTCCGGAATTATTTTGAAACAGACATCATGACACTTCATCTCGTTTGTTTAGATACAAACAAGATGGAAACCTCCAAAAGTCCCTGCGTTATATCCTATGCAATAACCTCTTCTGAAAGTACTGGAAACATCGACAACTTTGATCGAGGCTGAATAGATCAAAGTTGTTGTTTATAAATAAAACTACTTGACTGCTTAATGTATAGCCACGGCGTTGATTGAACTACTTATTTGCAACATGCCACATATGCTTTATATAAAGTGAAAAGAATCCATTCTACAAGTAGCGAATAACAGGGACATTTAGCCAAACAAATTGATCTGAGAAACTCTAAGCATTTGACCTGCCCACTTCCTCCTCACCGTCCTAAACACTTTCTAACGTTCTCACTTCACTCAGATTCAAGTAGTGCAGATTTCTGAAAGCAGACAAGCTCGTTTATAATTTTCTAACGGTGATAGCTCGAACTGCCAGTGGCCGTTCTGCGTCTGTGTATTACTACCTCTTAAAAAAAAAATTCGGTGTTAGGCACAAAAAAGTGAAGTTGCAACGGGCCAATTTTTAGCAAAATCCCTATTAGGGTACGTGGCCTGTGAGAAAAGCTAGGGTTTTGTCTGAATTCGCTCAGAGCAATAACCATTGTTTTGAACATAAAATGTAGCATGATGTTGTGGTGTTTTTAAGGAAAGGAGATTTTTTTTACACTTTTGCTACCACTTCACTTTTTTTTGTCAATAGTTCGCATGATTGTGCAACCACGGGTAAGAGGAAAGAAGCAACGTACAGCCTCCAAACCGGTTTTGAAACAGCTCAGAGTCCTGTTTTATACACTATGCTGTCAGAATATTAATTTCAATCATCCAGACTAGAATTGCATGCAATATTCCAATAGTGGCCTAATCAATGTCTTGTACAGCTGCAACATGACCTCCCAACTCCTGTACTCAATACTCTGACCAATAAAGGAAAGCATACCAAAAGTTTTCTTCACTGTCCTATCTACCTGCGACTCCACTTTCAAGGAGCTATGAACCTGCATTCAAAGCTCTTTTTGTTCAGCAACACTCCCTATGACTTTACCATTAAGCGTATAAGTCCTGATAAGATTTGCTTTCCCAAAATGCAGCTCTTCACTTTTATCTGAATTAAACTCCATCTACCACATCTCAGCTCATTGGCCCATCTGATCAATATCCTGTTGTAATCTGAGATAACCTTCTTTACAGTCCACTACACCTCAAATTTTGGTGTCATCTGCAAACTTACTAACTATACCTCTTATGCTCACATTCAAATCATTTATATAAATGTCAAAATGTAGTGGACCCAGCACTGATCCTTGTGGCACTCCACTGGTCACAGGCCGCCAGTCTGAAAAGCAACCCTCCAGTACCGCCCTCTGTCTTCTAACTTTGAGTCCGTTCTGTATCCAAATGGCTAGTTCTTGCTGTATTCCATGAGATCAAACCTTGCTAACTAGTCTCCCATGGGGAACTTTATCAAACGCCTTACTGAAGTCCATGTAGATCATGTCCACTGCTCTGCCCTCATCAATCTTCTTTGTTACTTCTTCAAAAAACTGAATCAAGTTTGTGAGTCAGGATTTCCCGCGCACAAAGCCATGTTGACTATCCCTAATCCCTATTCCAAATCCATATACATCCTGTCCCTTAGGATTCCCTCCAACAACTTGACCACCACCGAGGTCAGGCTCACCGATCTATAGTTCCCTGGCTTGTCCTTACTACCCTTCTTAAAGAGTGGCACCACGTTAGCCAACCTCCAGTCTACTAGCACCTCACCTGTGACTATCGATGATACAAATATCCCAGCAAGAGGCCCAGCAATCACTTCCCTCGCCATCCACAGATTTCTAGGGTACACCTGATCAGGTCCCGGGGATCTATCCATGTTTTTGCATTTCAAGACATGTAGCACTTTCTCCTCTGTATTATGGACATTTTCCATGATATCACCATCTACTTCTCTGCATTCTATACTTTCCATGTCCTTTTCCACAATAAACACTGATGCAAAATACTTGTTTAGTATCTCTCCCATCTCCTGTGGTTCCACACAAAGGCTGCCTTGCTGATGTTTGAGGGGCCCTATTCTCTCCCTAGTTACCCTTTTGTCCTTAATGTATTTGTAAAAACCCTTTGGATTCTCCTGAACTTTATTTGCCAAAGCTATTTCATTTCCCCCTTTTGCCCTCCTGATTTCCTTCCTATGATGCCTACTGCCTTTATACTCTTCAAGGATTCACTCGATCTACTCTGTCTGTACCTGACACATGCTTCCTTCTTTTTCTGAACCAAACCCTCAATTTCTTTAGTCATCCAGCATTCTCTATAGCTACCAGCCTTCCCTTTCACCCTGACAGGAATATACCTTCTCTGGACTCTCGTTATCTGATTACTGAAGGCTTCCCATTTTCCAGCCTTCCTTTTACCCGTGAACATCTGCCCCCAATCAGCTTTTGAAAGTTCTTGCCTAATACCATCAAAATTGGCCTTCCTCCAATTTAGAACTTCAACTTTTAGATCTGGACTATTCTTTTCCATACTATTTAAAAATTAATAGAATTATGGTCGCTGGCCCCAAAGTGCTCCCCCACTGACACCTCAGTCACCTGCCCTACCTTATTTCCCAAGAGTAGGTCAAGTTTTGCACCTTCTCTAGTCAGTACATCCACATACTGAATCAGAAAATTGTCTTGTACACACTTAAGAAATTCCTCTCCATCTAAATCCTTAACACTATGGCAGTCCCAGTCTATGTTTGGAAAGTTAAAATCCCCTACCATATCCACCCTATTATTCTTAGACATAACTGACATCTCCTTACAAATCTGTTTCTCAATTTCCCTCTGACTATTAGGAGGTCTATAATACAATCCCAATAAGGTGATCATCCCTTTCTTATTTCTCAGTTCAACCCAAATAATTTCCCTGGATGTATTTCCGGAAATATTCTCCCTCAGTACAGGTGTAATGCTATCCCTTATCAAAAATGTCACACCCCCTCCTCTCTTGTCTCCCTTTCTATCGTTCCTGTAGCATTTGTATCCTGGAACATTAAGCTGCCAGTCCAATCCATCCCTGAGCCATGTTTCTGTAATTGCTATGATATCCCAGTCCCATGTTCCTAACCATGCTCTGAGTTCATCCACCTTCCCTGTTAGACCTCTTGCTTTGTCCCTGACTGTTTGACTTGCATCTTTTCTCAACTGCACCAGTCTCAGATTGATCTCTTTCCTCACTCTCTCTCTGGGTCCCACCTCCGCCGCTCCCCCCACCCCTCCCCCCTTACTAGTTTAAATCCTCCCAAGCAGCTCTTGCAAATCTCCCTGCCAGTATATTAGACCCCTTCCAATTCAGTTGCAATCAATCCTTCTTGTACAGGTCATTTCTTCACCAGAAGAGCTTCCAATGATCCACAAATGTGAATCCTTCTCCCATACACCAGCTCCTCAGCCATGCATTCATCTGCTCTATCCTGCTATTCCTACACTTACTAGCTCGCAGTACCAGGAGTAATCCAGATATTACTATCCTCGAGGACATCCTTTCTAAATTCCTCCCTAACTGTCTATGTTCTACCTTCAGAATCTCATCCTTTTGCCTTCCTATGTCATTGGTTCCAATGTGTACAATGACCTCCTGCTGGTCCCTCTCCCTCTTGAAAACATTCTGCACCTGAGGCATCCTTGATCCTGGCACCAGGGAAGCAACACACCATTCTAATGTTTTGCTGCTGGCCACAGAAATGTCTATCTGTGCTTTGGACTAGAGAGTCCCCTGACACAATTGATCTCTTGGAACCCGACGTACCCCTCATTGCATTCAAGCCAGTTTCGATACCAGAAACCTGGCTGTTTGTGCTACATTCCCGAGAGAATCCAACCCCCCCTACATTTTCCAAAACAGCATTCTTGTTTAAAATGGAGATAGCCATAGAAGACCCCTGCACTACCTGCCTACCTCTCTTACCTTTACTGGAGTTAACCCACCTATGTGACTGTATCTGCAATGTTTTTCCCTTGCTATAACCTCCATCAATCGCATCCCCTTGCTCTTGTAAATTCCTGATTACTTCCAATTTTCTCTCCAGCTGATCCTTTCGATCTGATATGATTCGCAATCAACAAAATTTAATATGGATGTAACGCTCAGTAACACTTAAACTCTCCCTAAACTCTCACACCCGACAAGAAGAGCATATCAATCTAATAAAGGCCATTTTTACTTCTTCCAATCTACTGACCCAGAAAATAGAACTGTCTTATTTCTTTACAAAATACTGCTGCAGGCTAACTTAATACTTATGGCTTGTGTTTTTAAGTTTAATCAAGAGACATAGCTCAATAAAACATACAGTCAAGAAAGAATGGACAACTCACTATTGCAGATTTTATGTAGGCCACACCTAAAAATAGTCACTTATCTGTTTCTGTGCTGTGACCTCCCCCAAACAGGTTCCTCCACGATCAGTTGTGAATTTCACCATTTGTTAATTTTCCCAGATGCACTCCAATGTCCAGCGATCCATGAATTCAAACAGCAAAGGCAGTAACTGTGCAGGTTCACTGCTGTGTCAGTTCGCAGTGTGGGTTTCTTTCTCTTTCTCTCTGTTTCTCTCTGTCTCTCTCTCTCTCTCTCTCTCTCTCTCTCGCTCTCCAGCTCTGACGTGACCATGTGCTGCCTTTGTCTGTTCCTCTCCCTTTTAAAAGTCCTGCTGTTTTGACTTTTTTTCCCAAAGTTCCAAAACAATGCAACAGCATATAAAACAATCATTGCTGCTCCTGGGATTTGAGGAAATCACCTCCAACACCTAAAATACCTCAAAAAAGGAGCAGTCTGTTACAGTCAGAAATATTTCCTATTCTCCATCTTGGGTTACCAATTGACTCAATTTGTACTGTACCATTTCTAAAGACTATGTACTATTTCTAAAGTTCAAAACTGAAAACTGTTCCAGATGATTGTGACTGACAAGTGCTCTTTAAACAGAAGTATAACGTTTTTCCTTCCATGCTCAATGGTATAAAGACAAAATTTTCAACCACAGAACATTCCCTTTTCTTCGACTCTTAATCTTCTACCTTCCAGCCATTTCAAGTCCCAAAGATAGCTCAAACTCAATTCATATTCAGTATTTGTGATGAGTTTTTTTGTGATTGCTTTCATCAATGTTTTCGAGAAGTTCATGTAGACATCAGCCATAGCCATAAAGCTAAATACATTTTCAAACTCTGTACTTGATTAGTACAACAAAGAACAAAGAAAATTTATAGCCCAGGAACAGGCCTTTCGGCTCTCCAGGCCTGAGCTGATCAAAATGTAATGTCCAAACCTGTCAGTCACTTCCTAAGTACCTGTATCCCTCTACTCTTCACCTACTCATGCATTTATCCAGACGCATCTTAAATGAATCGACCGTGCCTGCCTCTACTATCTCTGCTGGCAACACGTTCAAAATGCCCACCACCCTCTGTGTGAAGTACTTGCCACGTGTATCTCCCTTAAACTTTCCACCTCTCACCTTGAAACCGTGACCTCTCGTTATTGAATCCTTCATCCTGGGAAAAAGCTTGTCTCTATCCACCCTGGCTATACCTTTCCTGATTTTGTAAACCTCAATCAGGTCCCCCCTCAATCTCCTTTTTTCTAATAAAAATAAACCTAACCTACTCAACCTTTCTTCATATACCAGGCAACATCCTCATAAACCTTCTCTGCACCCTCTCCGAAGCATCCACATCCTTTTGGTAATGTGGCGACCAGAACTGTACACAATATTCTAAATGCGGCCGAACCAATGTCTTGTATAATTTTAACATGACTTGCCAGCTCTTATACTCAATACCCCATCCAATGAAGGCAAACATACTATATGCCTTCTTGACCACTCTATCCACCTGTGCAGCAACCTTCAGGGTGCAATGGACCTGCACTCCCAGATCTCTCTGCCCATCAACTTTTCCCAAGGCTCTTCCATTCATTGCATAATCGCTCTAGAATTAGTCTTGCCTAAATGCATCACCTCACATTTGGCTGGATTGAAAACCATCTGCCACCTTTCTACCCAACTCTCCAGTCTATCTATATTCTGTGTTCTCTGACAGTCCCTTATGCTTTCTGCTACTCCACCAATCTTCGTGTCATCTGCAAACTTGCTGATCATACCAACAGTGTCCTCTTCCAGATCATTTATGTATATTACAAACAACAGTGGCCCCAACACTGACCCCTGTGGAACACCACTGGTCACCTTTCTCCATTTTGAGAAATTCCCTTCAACTACTACTCTGTCTCCTGTTGCTCAACCAGTTTTTTATCCACCTAGCTAGAACACCCTGCACACCATGTGACTTCACTTTCTCCATTAGTCCACCATGGGGAACCTTATCAAACGCCTTACTAAAGTCCATGTATATGACATCAACAGCCCTTCCTTCATCTATCAACTTGGTCACTTCCTTGAAGAACTCTATTAAGTTGGTAAGGCACAATCTCCCCTGCACAAAACCATTGATTGAACACAGCCTCCTTCAAATATAATTTTTATCAGCTTGTGCATACTTGTAGAGGTGCTCACCCATTCAGTCTTTGATACTGTATTTCAGTAACTTTCACACAAGTGATGTTGATGTAAATTTTAACTGTTAAAATTTAATCTATCTCTGAATTAAGCAAAGGTATTAAGGGATATGGGCCAAAGGGTAATTTTTGCAGTTAGGCCACTGATCAGCCATGAACTCATTGAAGGCTAGAGGTGCTGAATGGCTTTCTCTTGTTCCTGTGTAGATCAAAGGGTCTCTAGTTTCTGAATTTCTCTTTGGTTTGAAGCTTAGATATTTTCAATCTTTCAATCTAAACACACATTTCCTGAATTGAGAGAGTTTGAAAACATTTGACTTATTCATTTGCAATTTGTACATTTTTATAATGAGGTAGGGAAGAAATGATCAGATCCTAGACAGCTTGCCATCTTAAGTTCCATTCATTTACATATTGAATTGAATTTATTGTCCTGTGTACCGAGGCACAATGAAAAGCTTTGTCCTGTGAGCAATACAGGCAGATCACAGAGTTAAGTAGCATAGATAGTAAATTATAGGTAAACAGCAGCAAAACAAAAACACAGGTACAGGCGAATGTTAAATGTTTGTGAGTCCATTCAGTATTCTAACAACAGTAGGGTAGAAACTGTTATGAAACCAGCTGGTGCGTGTGTTTGGGTACTATTATCCTTATATAGATGCAAGGAGTTTGTCCCTTTTAGCTTACTTTTGTACTACTGCCATTTTGTTCTTTTCTGACAATAGGTAAAAAATATCCATTTACTATGTGTTTTTTCCTAATGTCAATTTTAGTGTTGACTACATGCCTTGATGGGCTCATGTTCCCCATTACCAGTCTCTTGCTCTTAATATATTTCTAAAATCTTTTAACACTAGGTTTGATATTCATTGAAATAATCCCAGTGCTTGCAGTAATAAGGTAAACAATATATTCTTTGGAAAAATGCTGTCATTAACCATTACCAGATACTGAGTATGAGTACAATTCAGTTGCTCCCGGATTAGGTATTTGTTTTAAAAATTGACCGTATTGTGAATTTCTAGAACTGAATAGGAAAAAAATAATTCTGCAGTATGTTTTATCATTCTTATCACTGATTAAAAACTTAATTATAACCGAGTTGATAAAAGGAGCATCACAGGTCGGCAAAGCAATTAAAAGTGCTAACACAGCCCTGGGATTTATTTCTAGGGGCATTGAATTTAAAAGTAGAAGAGACTAGAACTAGAGGACACAGTTTATTAATAAGAAGTTATGTTAAACTTGTACAGACACCTGGTCAAGCTGCAGTACTCCCTGTGTTCTAGAAAGGATATAGAAGCAATGGTGCAATTGAACTGACACCTTCAGGATGGTGCCAGAACAGATATAGATTAGAGCTATTGGGAAATATTGAATGGATTGTGTTTTTCTTTCGGAAAGAGACGTAACAATGACTTCATTAAGATCTTCCAAATTTGAATGGTTGGATTTAAGTAGATGCAGAGAGAGTTTTTCCACTTACAGTAGGAGCCTAAACTAAAGCCATAAATGAAAGATTGTATTCATAAATGCAACAAGGAAATATCTTAAGAAGAGCGATTAAAATGTAGGACTCTCTATCACAGACAATAGGTGATGCAAATTATTTTGCACTATTCAAACAACTTGACTATGAGAGAATAAAACAAAGAGAATGGCTGTGATGACATTGACTAAATAAGAGGAGACACTTGCAAAATATAAGCACAAGCACAAAACAGTCAAAACAGTCAAAAACAGACCTGCTTCTGCACTGTCAATGTCATGATGCTCCAGTGGAGATAGCTGTCACTTGGCTTCTTATAATATGGAGTCACTCTAGTGGTGCAGTGCCACTGTATTTAAAGCAAGGAGTTAATTGCAACCTAAATTAGTGTTAATCTGAACTCAATAAAATCTCACCCCTTGAGGATGTTAGGTTTCTCTCCAGAGAACTGAACAAATTATTTGGACTGGTATTTGACAACAGAATGCTGAGGGAGTTCTGTCAGGTGAGATGGTAAACTAAGGTACCATCTGTCCTTCCAGTTGGACATGAAAGATTACATGATACTATTTCAATGAAGAGCAGGGTTTCTGTCTTAGTCTTCAGTCAGTTAAATATCTCTCACCAACATTACAAAGTCAGATTATCCAATCATTAATATCAATGCTGTTAATTAAACCTTGAAGTTTGTGAATTGACTGCTGCAGTTTCCTACTTTAAAACAGTGATTACATTGTAAAAGTATTACTTTTTCAGTAAAGCATTTTAGGGTTTCCTGAGGTCATGAAACATGGTATATACTGACATGTTACTTTGTAAGTGATAGCTTAAAATGTTTCTGAAATAAAATGAATTGTAGAGCATCCATTCTGCTTTTCGTATAACCACCATAATGCTTATGGTTACAAGTAGCAAGTGCTATTTTATATTAGCAGAAAGCAAAAATAGTTACATCTAAATTTTAAAAATGGCATTTTTTTTTGCACAATATATGCCTTTTGTTTTATTATGTGGTCTATAAAACTAGGTCTCTAATGGAGAGAGCTAGAAAACCATGGGCATCACACTGACTTTCATCAGCCAAGAAACCTGTTCTGGTTTGATGTCATGCCCAGTAAATTGGAAACCTGGGGTTCAGAGAATTGCATGAATGAAAGGAGATTTTGGTTTGTAATTCAAATCTGAAACAGAACCTATCAGGTTGTGGCATGCTGCACATGCTGTGCTGCCAAGGCATTTGCATTGCATGTACTTTACTTTAGGATCTTCATAATCCCAAGAAACAAGAAGCACAAATTACAAATTATCCACCTTACAAATTATTGAGTGAATTAAAAATGCTCTAACATTAATTTCTAACAGAAAAGATGAAAGGTAAATTTACAAAGGCATAACGAAGTACGATTAGGGATGAACGATAAGTGTTAGCAATGCTGATATTTAATGGACAAATATAAACAAAACCTTTTCCCTGGTGTTGCACACCACACTAACTTATTTTATTTTCTGCTGTACCAAAAAACCCCAAAGAACTGCAGATGCTGGAAATCTGAAACAAAGCAGAAATTGCTGGAAAAATCAGCTGGTCTGGTAGTATCTGTGGAGAGAAAGCAGTGTCCAGTAACAGTTCTAAAGAACTCTCGTTTCTCCAACAATTTCTGTTTTTATTTTACTTTCTGCAATGTCCTAAGAACAATAAATCCACCTTACAAATTATTGAGTGAATTAAAACCCTAATTTCTAACAGAAAAGATGAAAGGTAAATTTTTAAGTAGGAACATTAAATTAATTTAAAAATAAAATTACTGGGACGTAACTTGTCTTCCTGGGAATCTTTACTGGGGTCTCAGAAGCTGGAATCTCCAAAGGGACATGATCAATTTAAATGTGTGAAAAAAGTAAGGATCATAAATTCGATGTGGAAAATTTGAAATGGATACATGAAAAATGATTTGGAATTTTCTTAATAATCAAAGAGCAGAACCTTGAGGGCAGCAAAAGCATTTTGGTATCCATGTGGAGCCAACATATGTTTGTAATCGGGAAATAGTGTTCAAAACATTTATTTGTTTTATAAGGAAGTAATAAGCAAAATGGATTAAAGGGAACCTATGTATTTGTGAAGCTGGATTTCCAAAGGGCACTTGATTAAAGTTATACATCAAAGGTTACTACACAAATTAAGAACTCCCACTGTAAGGTGTGATATGTGACTTGGATAAAGGACTGGTTAGCTAACAGGAGTGATAATTAGGTCTTTTTCAGGTTGGCAATGTCACAGGGATCAGTGGTGGTGCCTGAATTATTTGAGATCAATTACCTGGATATGGGTACCAAATGTATAGTAGCTAAATTTTTTGAGAATGCCTAGTGTCTATTAAGTATGACGCTAAGTTGTCAAAATGAGGTAGAAAGCCTACAAAGAATTATAGATAATGTGTGAGAATGAAAATAACAGATGGAATATAATGTGGCAAAATGTGAACTTGTCCACTTTGGAAGGAACCCAAGGATTATTTAACTGTTATTATTTAAATCAGGGGAGGTTGCAGAAATTGAAGATATAGTATGAACTGGGTGTTCTGATGTGTCAAGCATGAACTGTTAGTTTGCATGTGTAGCAAGTGATTCAGAAAACAAATGGGATGTTGGTCTTTATTCCACATGGTACGAAATGTAAGAATAGGGAAATATTACCACATCTTGATGAGACCATGTCTAGAGTACTATGTACAGTTTTAGCTTCATTATGTGAAAAATAATATAACTGAGTTGGAAGCAGCACAGCAAACATTCACTCAACTCGTTCTTGGGATAAATGGCTTATCTTTTGAAGGATATTAAATAGATTAGGCCTTTACTTTTTGGAATTGAGAGGAATTGATGTCATTGAAGAACTTGACAAAATAGATTCTGAGAGGTTGTTTCCCCTTGTAGAAGAGACTAGAACTAGGGGACACAGTTTAAGAATAAAAGTTCATGTTTTTAGCACAGAGATGAGTTTTTCTTCTCTAAGGTGATCATTAGTCTGGAAATTCTCTTCCTCACAAAACAGCAGAGACTGGGACATTAGATACATTAAAGGTGGAATTAGTTGGATGTTAATGGACCAGAGAGTCAAGTTTATGGGGACAGATGAGAAAGTGGAGTTGAAACTACAGCCAGATCAGCCATATGTTATTAAAATGAGAAGGGCTGAGTGGACTAGTACTGCTCCTAAGTCTTGTGTTCCTATGTATATAAATATTATGGTGTACAAGTACAAAATGTAATCTGGAAGGTTAATGGAATGTCGACCTTTCTCTTAAAGGGAGAGGAATCCAAAACTGGTTAAGCTGTGCTTCAGTTGTACAGAACCTTAGTCAGCCTTCACTTGGAGAACTGGCATCAGTTTTCTGCACTTCATCTCAGGTAGGGTAGTTGGCTTTGCAATAGGCATGGTGCAGATTCATTACAATAAAGCTCAGCAAAACAGTTATATTTATGAGGAGAGTGTTCACAAACTTGTCATATACTTGCTTGAGTTTCAAAGGTTTAGTCAATAGACTAGATACAGCCAATTTATTTTAAGAATAAGAAGAGACAGTTGTAAAATTAGAACTAAGCTATTAAGAAGTAAAATCAAGGAATATATTATCACACAAAACAAAGTAGCTCTCAAATTTACTTCTGCAAAGAAATGCAAGGTCAGTTGAATTTTTCAAAATTGACAGATTTAAATATCAGAAGATACATATCAGTCAGGATGCATGGAATTGAGGTAACATTCAATGGTCTAAATAAATTATGTTGGACCCTGAATGGCATATCCCAGGCCCTATGTTCCTTGTTTCTCTAAGCTTTCACTGAGGTTAATGTTTCTACATATTTCAACTGAAGTTACTTAGGATATCTGGCCATGACATTTCCTAAAATGTTGTTGTTCATTATGTCATTATGAATTGGCGACTCATTACCAATTTCCTCAACTGACACTGCTACACTTGACAGTCACAATTGCTTTTTTATTCACTTTCTGATAGGCTCAAGTTCAAAGCACAAAGTACTCATGCTCTCACGACTGAAATTGTGTTGTAACTCAAGTACATTTGATAGTTTTCAGCAAGACTGTTGAGTTTGAAGCATATTTTAGGAAGAGTAGGGATAATCTAGCTTGGCATTTGACTTGCTTGCTAAAGGCTTTCGGTGTGAGAATTAAAATTAATATTGACAAATTAATGAGTGCTAACTTGCTGTTTCCAAAGAAGTGTCTTTCCATGTTTATTTTTGTGAAAGCCTTGAAGCAAACTCTGTCTGCATTGT
This sequence comes from Chiloscyllium punctatum, assembly GCF_047496795.1. Taxonomy (NCBI): domain Eukaryota; kingdom Metazoa; phylum Chordata; class Chondrichthyes; order Orectolobiformes; family Hemiscylliidae; genus Chiloscyllium; species Chiloscyllium punctatum. Next base: position 102,485,021 of record NC_092739.1, on the reverse strand, counting down.
TTAAGCTATCTTTTAAGAAAATTAGAATATACTCAAATTTACTAGGCAAAGAAGAAGACAAAAAGTTTTGAAATTGTTTGGAACAATATGATCATAGAATCAAAATTTGCATCAAGGAAGCAAACCTTTCAGTCCAACTGATTTGTGCTCATGCTTATACATGAGCTTTCTAAGCTATCTCTTCAGCAATAGCCCTTTCTATTCCTTTTTCTTTCATGAACTTACTTAACTTGACTCTCAATGCATGCACTGGATTAGTGGTGCTGGAAGAGCACAGCAATTCAGGCAGCATCCAACGAGCAGCGAAATCGATGTTTCGGGCAAAAGCCCTTCACCAGGAATAAAGGCAGTGAGCCTGAAGCGTGGAGAGATAAGCTAGAGGAGGGTGGGGGTGGGGAGAGAGTTGCATAGAGTACAATGGGTGAGTGAGGGAGGAGATGAAGGTGATAGGTCAAGGAGGAGAGGGTAGAGTGGATAGGTGGAAAAGGAGATAGGCAGGTCGGACAAGTCCGGACAAGTCAAGGAGACAGTGCTGAGCTGGAAGTTTGAAACTAGGATGAGGTGGGGGAAGGGGAAATGAGGAAGCTGTTGAAGTCCACATTGATGCCCTGGGGTTGAAGTGTTCCGAGGCGGAAGATGAGGCGTTCTTCCACCAGGCGTCTGGTGGTCCAGCTCAGCACTGTCTCCTTGACTTGTCCGGACTTGTCCGACCTGCCTATCTCCTTTTCCACCTATCCACTCCACCCTCTCCTCCTTGACCTATCACCTTCATCTCCTCCCCCACTCACCCATTGTACTCTATGCTACTCTCTCCCCACCCCCACCCTCCTCTAGCTTATCTCTCCACGCTTCAGGCTCACTGCCTTTATTCCTGATGAAGGGCTTTTGCCCGAAACGTCGTTTTCGCTGCTCGTTGGATGCTGCCTTAACTGCTGTGCTCTTCCAGCACCACTAATCCAGTATTTGCTTTCCAGCATCGGCAGTCATTATTTTTACCTCATTGTTTTTATCTCAATGCATGCATGCTAATGATTTCTGTACTTAAAATACAAATTGTACTCATTTATTGCCTTTAAAGCAAATGGCCAAAAAGGTGGCAGAAGGTATCAATTTTAACAGTCTTACATGAGGGAAAAGAAATAGAGAAACACTAAGTTTGAAGTTGAAAATTCCATAGCTCAGAGCTTTTGCAGTCGTCAGTACATCCATCAGTGGTAAAATGAGTAACGTTCGAGATGAGGAAGAACTAGAATTGAAGGTATGCCAATAGCTTGGAGCATTGTAGGACTAGAGAATATTCAGAGCATTTCGGGACAGCTTGGGAGAAGCCACACAGTATTTTTAAAACAAGATTGAGATTGTCCTTTTACATATACCAGAGCAGGTCAGCAAACACATGGAATATTGATCAATGGTGCAGGTCAGCAAACACATGGAATATGGATCAATGGGGCAGGTCAGCAAACACATGGATTATGGATCAGTGGGGCAGGTCAGCAAACACATGGAATATGGATCAATGGGGCAGGTCAGCAAACACATGGAATATGGATCAGTGGGGCAGGTCAGCAAACACATGGAATATTGATCAGTGGGGCAGGTCAGCAAACACATGGAATATGGATCAATGGGGCAGGTCAGCAAACACATGGAATATGGATCAATGGGGCAGGTCAGCAAACACATGGATTATGGATCAGTGGGGCAGGTCAGCAAACACATGGAATATGGATCAACGGGGCAGGTCAGCAAACACATGGAATATGGATCAATGGGGCAGGTAGGAGTTAAGATGCCGGTAAGATAATTTTGGATCACCTTCGGTTTATGCAAGGAAGAAAATGATTTCAAATCGTAGTGAGTTGAAATAGTGTATTGAAGATCAAACAACAGCATAGAAAAGGGTTTCAGCAATGGGTAACCTGAGGTAGTGATGAAATGAGGCATTACTATAGAGGTAGAAAAAGGCATTGTTAGTGGCAGTGCACATATGTAGTCAGAAGTTCAAATATGACAGCAACATTTTGAAGTGTTTGGCTTAAGGAGAGGTTGGGTTTGTCTTGGCTAGCGAATGGAGCTTCTGCCAGGGATTGAAGACAACAGCTTTGGTGTTCCCAGTATTTAGTTGGAGGAAGTGACTGCTCATCCAGTACCAGATGAAGAACCATCTGTGGAGCAGGGGCTGTGGCAATAATGCTTTAAAAATTTTCTTAAGTTTCCCTCTTGAAGTCTCCTAACCTTCTCCTGTGAGAGCAGCACCCAGCCCTCTTGGTGGGCTTGCTAGCGGAACATTAGCTCATCTGGGAGCAAACCCTGTCCACTGTTCCTAATTTGACATCTTTCTTGGAGGCACCCTTTCCATTGGCCACCCCATGTCAGGTTGTCCAAGTAGGCAGCCAGACATCACCATCAAGTCAGAACATATAATTGTTTCTGACCTCTGAAATTCTGAAAAAGGCAGTAAGATTTCATCCATAGACTTCCATCAGGATTTGTTTGATTTTTAAAGTGAATTGCTACCCACTGTATATGATTTCAGACAGTTCCTATTTGTGAAATTTGTTTCACTTTATAGAGTAAGGCAAGCCATCAAGCATATAAGAGATCCACCTAATTAGAACAGGCTGAATGCACCAAGACATTTGAAAATTTGAAAACTCTTTGCTACTAGATATGATCCTTTTCTGATTTGCAGATTAGAAGTAGCATTTTCATAGGTTTAGCAATCCAGCTATCATATGATATTGTCAACTTTAAAGTGTATTATAAAGTTATCTTACAGCAATCACTCACACATGACTGTGTAAAAGTGGTTTTGTTTTGTTTTAGAAAAGCTATTTAAAAAAAAAACCCTCCCTTTTATACATTCCAATTCAGAAAAGCAAAAGTCAGTGGTCAAGGCTAACATTGACAGAAAACTTTAACAGAAAATGGAATCTCTGGGGATGTCAGTCTGAAACCTCAGCAATGCAAAAACAAATGTATGAGCATAATAACCTACATTTATACATTATTCAAACGGTTGCAATAACACAATAATGTAAGAATTTGCAATTACATATTGTTTTGATGCAGTAAAGCATCCCAAAGCCTTTCACAGTGCAAATCAGTGGCAGAGGAATTTGGAGAGATGACTGAAAGTGCAGTTGAAAAATAATGGGTTGCAGACACTTTTGCAGGAAGAGAGAAGCTGAAAGACCGAGTAGATTTTTGGGTAGACAGTTCCAAAAAGAAGGGATGAAGTGGTTGAAACCCCAGCTGCCACTGATGTGATAACAACTTTGCTGAATGTTAGGAGTGTAAGGAGGAAACTCTTAAAGAGAAGTATTATACAGTCAGAGGGCTGAAGGTTTTGGATTTAAAGTTGCAGTGTGATAATGAAGCAAGTAACATTTACAAGCAAGGATGTGGGGATGCAGTGGGAGAAGGAGATGCTGTGGAATAGGACTTTGTGTGGGTTCTGATATAAATAGGAGATTTATTTGATGCAGTATTTAACTAACCTCACATCTTTATTTTTTTAAAAAAAGAACACACCAGATTGTATTTTTCTTAAATTTCAGTTGCAACGCTTGAGTGTCAGACTTTGATCAAACCTGTATGGAAATTTTACAATACCTTTGCAATCAATTTCATATGGAAGGATTATAGACCAATCACAACTGAAGTTGTTGGCAATACAGAGTGGATGAATAAAGAGTGCAAATCTACTAAGCAAGTGTAGAATAACCAATGATCAGTCAGAAAAATCTAACATTAAGAGAAACAAAGAATCCATCTTTTTGAAAAAAATCATTATAGTTTCCTGCCATCTTGCTTTCATTGTTAAATTTGCTACTGAAAGCAGATGGTGGAGGTAGTGTTAGGGGCATGGGGTAATGGTGAAGCAGTGATACAAGTCTATTGCTTTCAACTGAAAAGACCTACTATAATACTTCAGTTCAGCACAGAACATTCACTTGAGTAGGTCAGTGGGAGCTGCCTGTGGTTCCATCTAATTCTCTTTTGGCTATCAGGGAAGACAGTATTAAAAAGCATTTATTTTGCAAATTCATGAAAATAACAGATGTCGTGGAATTTATTTGTGTGTCTTTGGTAAATTTGTAAAGAACAGATATTTTGAGTTTAGTTTGATTGGGATTGAATTGGAAAAAGGGCTGTTTTTCAACAAAGGAGTGAGGAAGGAATTTGTGTATTATTAAAAAGCAAGTTATTCAAACTCATTAAAAGTAGTGTTTATATTACTGCTTTGCAAGCCCAGCTCCAGGGATCTATGTATAACATGAGATTCAGCCAGCAACAGGTTGCTGAGTGGTTTTTAAAATTGTGACTAATTGTGGATGCCAAAAGCTATCACCTTGGCAACCACTATTTGTTTGGCTCTTGGGTGGCCGAACAGCTTATTGATATGAACAATACTGGGAGAAGCCTTGCACTGCAGAAAATGCAGATGGTCTCGCTCTCTTTGTCTTGCTGTAAAAATGTCTGAAGCCTGAAGAAACCAGTTGTTTTGTTTTCTGTCCCATGAGTTGCTTTAAGCTGTTACTTTTAACCAATAAGTTATAGACTAGAAAATGCATGAACCGATTGCTATGTGCCACCTATATAAGAAACAGAAGCAACCCCTCCATTAAATCTTGAGCATCTGTTTTCACTTTGATTGACATTAGCTCACCTTTCTGTCCTGCTTCAAATGCTTGGTTATACACTCATTCATCCATGTTTGCATATACTTCTTGCCTCTGTCTCCCTTACAGTTCATTCCTGAATTCATGTTTAGTGTTGTTTGTTCCAAATTGTTAAAGTTATCAATCTGTTCATCCTATGAGTGGATTAAAAAAAAAACAAAATTGTAACAATCAGGAAATAGTCTCTTTTTTCAGCTATCAAAACTCTCCATAATTGTAGAGTTTATATTAAATAAACTCTACAATTTCCAACGTTTTGGTGGAACTGATTAAATTATCTCAAATCTCTTTTCCTACACTAATATTTATTCCTGAAATCATCCAGCTGAGTCTACACTGTATGTCCTCTGTAGCATTAATGTCCTTTGTATATTTCAAAATAACGTACCATTTTCAAAATTGGACACAATACTCGGTGTCCCAAGCAATAGTTTTATAAAAAATGCCCGAACATGTATTATTCTGCTAACCTGCAATGTCTCCCAGAAATAGTTTATAGATCTTATTGTTTGACAATGTTTTATCTGCAGAAAATTATGCAGTTTGTCTAAATAGAAATAATGTATCCCTATATTGTGACCCCTAGGGTACACCACTCTAACCCCAGCAATATCCATTTATATTGACTTGTTTCTGTATATCATGAACCATCAGTCCATGCCATTACAGTCCATGCCTGAGTTTTATAATAAACCCTTGCGGGATTACTTATTGATCACCTTCTTGAAAACCATGTAAACTATATCACTTTCCCTTTAGCTTGTCATAGAGTCATACAACACAGAAGCAGACCCTTTGGTGTCACTAGTCCACACCAACCATGTTTCCAAACTAATAGTTCCACTTGCCTGTGTTTGGTCCATATCCCTCCAAGTGTTCCTACTCATAAACTTATCCAAACGTCTTATAAATGTTATAACTATACATGCATCCACCACTTCCTCTGGAAGTTTATTCCACACCTTAACCACTCTCTGTGCAAAAAGAATTGCCCCTCATATCCGTTTAAAATTTTCCCTAGTCTCGCTTTAAAAATATGCCCCCTAAACTGTCGATAACTATCCACATCCATAACTTCCCCACTCTAGGGAAAAGGCCTTTGCTATTCACTTATCTGTGCCCCTCATCATTTTATAAACCTCTATAAGATCACATCTCAACCTCCTGCACTCCAGTGAAATAGCTCCAACCTATTTTTATAACTTAAACCCTCCAGTCCTAGCAACATCCTGGTAAATCTTTTCTGAACCCTCTCCAATTTAATAATATCCTTCTGATAACAGGGCTATCAGAAATACACATAGTGCTCTTAAAGAGGCCTCACCAAAGTTGTGTACACCCTCAACATGATGTGTCAATTCCTGTACACAAAGGTCTGAGCAATGAAAACAAGCATGCTAAATGTCTTCTTAACCACCTCGTCGAAATATGATGCAAACTTCAAACTATTATGTACTTGAACCCCTTGGTCTCTTTGTTCTACAACAGTCCCTGAGGCCCTGACTTTGATTTTATAAGTCCAGCCCTTGATTGTTTTACTAAAATGCAATACCTCGCACTTATCCAAATTAAACTCCATCTGCCACTCTTCAGCACTTTGACCCAATTGATCAAGATCTTTTTATAATCTTTGATAACCATCTTCACTGTCCACTATACCACCAATTTAGGTGTCATCCATAAACTTACTAACCATGTCTCCTATATTCTTAAACAAATTATTTTTATAAATAACAAACAAAAGTGGACCCAGTACTGGTGCACGTGGAACACCAGTGGTCAGAGGCCTCCAGTCTGAAAAACAACCTTCCACCACCTCCCTCTGTCTTCTACCATCAAGCCAATTTTGTATCCAATTGTCAAGCTCACCCTGAATCCCATGTAATCTAACTTTATTAATTTGTTTATCATGCAGAAACCTACCAAAGGCTTTACTGAAGTCCAAGTAACCAATATCTGCTTCACTGCCCTCATCAACCTTAGTCAGTCATCTATTCAAAAAAATGTTTAAAATCAAAGTCTTTCCTCTTATTTAATTTGCTGTTATTTAATTTTACATATGAGCATTGTTTCTTCCTCTTTTTTTGATATTATTTATGAAATCTCCTTGGGAGCAATTTTGTACTTTCTATCTAATTTAAGGAATTGAATATTTGATGTAGGATAATTAATAATAGCACATAAACAAAAATGTGTCTATTAGAAAGGTTGAATTTCTTTTAGTTTGTTTCAAATGTGTTTTTTTTCCATTTTACTAAGAAATGGATAACAATGGACCTGCCTCTGAGCCACAGAGCTTTATTTGTTGAGTTTCCTTCAGTTTATGTTGCTTAGAGATTCTCTGAAAATTACCAAATGTTCAGTTACAGCAGAGTGCAATAATTTTTCCAGTATTTTGTTTCCAATTTTGGGTTTTTTTTTAAAGAAAAATCACTTTTAGTTGGACATGCACTGTATTTTCTATTGCTTGAAATGCATTACTGTGACATAAGTATATTTTTAATTAAAAATTTAATAGCTTCCTTGATTGGGGGCGGGCTGCTAAACATCGTCCACCCAATATACATGGATGACAATGAAATGAATTAAAACTTTAATTTTCATCCTGAAGGAAGAAAGCTTACCTTAATCAAGGGGGACCAGTTTGGATCGATACAAGAAAAATCATGACCAACTTGATTGAATACGTTGATAAGATACCAGAGAAGATTGATAAAGATAGTAGGTGCTGTAAATATGGACATTCAGAAGTCATTCAACAAAGAATTAAAGAGTATGGAATTGATTCAGTGGCAGGAAGAAAAGGATGAGTGTTTTCAAGTTTAGGAGCTAGTTTGTTGGGGTCTTCCTCAAGGTTCAGTTTGGCATCCATCATTCTTTATAAACAACCTATACCCGAATGTATGGATGCATATTACAAAGTAAATATCTGAACGATGAAGGGATAGGCTGCATGTACAAGTGATCAGGAAGGCAAAGGGAACGTTGGCATTTATTGCGAGGCAATACAAGGCAGTGGTCAGACTATACTTGAAATATGGTGAAAGTGAGGACTGCAGATGCTGGAGATTAGAGTCAAGGTTAGCGTGGTGCTGGAAATACACAACAGGTCAGGCAGCAGCTGAGGAGCAGGAAAATTGATGCTTTGGGGAGGAGCCCTTCATCAGGAATGGTGAAGGGCCTTATGAAGGGCTCCTGCCTGAAACGTCAATTTTCTTGCTCCTCAGAAACTGCCTGACCTGCTGTGCATTTCCAGCACCACTCTAATCTATACTTGAAATACCGCAAACGGTTTTAATCCTCGTATCTAAGGAAAGGCGTTGGAGCTCAATGAGAGAAAGTTCACTAGGTCAATCAAGGATTTTCATTTGAAGAGATTTGAGTAGGTCTGTCTTTGAGAGTTCAGAAAAGTTATAGGAAGCCTTATTGAAACAAATACGGATCTATGGAGCATGATGGAGAGATGCAGAGGGTGAATGTGGGGAATTCTTTACTGCAGAAGGCTGTCGAAGTTGGGACATTAAGTAAATTCAAGGCTGAAATAGGTAGATTCCTGATCATTAAAGGAATCAAGGGTCATTGGGAAAAATCAGGAAAGTGGAGTCAAGGATCATTAGATTGTCCATCATCTCATTGAATGGCAGAGCAGAATTCTGCTGCTTCATCTTATGGTTTAATGGCTTATGGTCTAATACAGACACAATGGACCGAATGAGCTCCTTCTGTGTTGTAACCGTTCTGTGATTGCATGATTCTCATGAATAGGTCAATAACTAGTGGTTACAAATTTAAAATATCTCAAGGCAAAATGAGAAAAAAATTTTTCATTCAGAACGTTTAGAAACACTGTACCTGAAAGCTGATTGAAGCTGGTAACAAAAATATCTTGAGAAGACAGTTGGACAGGTACTTGATAAAGATGAATTTACAGGCTTATGGAAAAGACATGTGGAAATATGATTATGCATGGTTGCTCTCTCAAAACGTCAGCAAAAGCCAAATGGATCAAAAGGTCTTCTTTTGTGCCATAAATTTTCACAACTGTATGAAATGATCATCAAGATCATCACTTTCCTTTATTCCAAATGCTTATACTTATTTCTACCCATTTTAGAAATGTTTGGGATCACAACGTAGCATATTATGACATCGTGGGTCCAATTTTAAAGGGGGTGCAGGAGCAGAGGAAATTGGTGTACATGTGCACAAATCATTGAAGGTGGCAGGACAGCTGGAGAGAGGCAGATAGTGCAACATGCAAGGAGCTGATGTTGAACTCATACTAGACACTTGTTAGATCTCAGCAGGAGTATTGTGCTCACTTACGGGACCACATTATAGGAATTATGTGAATGCTTTGGGGAGACTGTAGAAGCGATTTGCAAATGGTTCCAGGAATTAGAGAGATCAGCACGAGAAGAGATTGAAGAGGTCAGGACTGTTCTTCTTGGAGAAATGAAAGCTGAGGGGAGATTTAATAGATGCTTTTAAAATCATGAGCGATTGGACACAATAGATTTGGAGAAGTTGTTCCTGTTTGTGAAAGAAAAAGAAAATGAGAGCATGGATTTAATGTGTTGTGCAAGTGAAAAGGTAATGTCAGAAGAAAATTCACACAGTGTGTAGTTATGGTATGGAATACTGGATTAGTGGTGCTGGAAGAACACAGCAGTTCAGGCAGCATCCAACGAGCAGCGAAATCGATGTTTCGGTCAAAAGCCCTTCATCATCAGGAGTAAAGGCAGTGAGCCTGAAGCATGGAGAGATAAGCTTGAAGAGGGTGGGGGTGGGGAGAAAGTAGCATAGAGTACAATGGGTGAGTGGGGGAGGAGATGAAGGTGATAGGTCAAGGAGGAGAGGGTGGAGTGGATAGGTGGAAAAGGAGATAGGCAGGTTCGACAAGTCCGGACAAGTCATGGAGACAGTGCTGAGCTGGAAGTTTGAAACTAGGATGAGGTGGGGGAAGGGGAAATGAGGAAGCTGTTGAAGTCCACATTGATGCCCTGGGGTTGAAGTGTTCCGAGGCGGAAGATGAGGCGTTCTTCCTCCAGGCGTCTGGTGGTGAGGGAGCGGCGGTGAAGGAGGCCCAGGACCTCCATGTCCTCGGCAGAGTGGGAGGGGGAGTTGAAATGTTGGGCCACGGGGCGGTTTGGTTGATTGGTGCGGGTGTCTCGGAGAAGTTCCCTAAAGCGCTCTGCTAGGAGGCGCCCAGTCTCCCTAATGTAGAGGAGACCACATTGGGAGCAACGGATACAATAAATGATATTAGTGGATTGCAGGTAAAACTTTGATGGATGTGGAAGGCTCCTTTAGGGCCTTGCATAGAGGTGAGGGAGGAGGTGTGGGCACAGGTTTTACAGTTCCTGCGGTGGCAGGGGCAAGTGCCAGAATGGGAGGGTGGGTCGTAGGGGGGTGTCCGCCGACATTTCCGCCACCTCTAAAAAGACCCCACCACCAGGGATCTATTTCCCTCCCCACCCCTTTCCGCCTTCCACAAAGACCATTCCCTTCGCGACTACCTGGTCAGGTCCACACCCCCCTACGACCCACCCTCCCATTCTGGCACTTTCCCCTGCCAACGCAGGAACTGTAAAACCTGTGCCCACACCTCCTCCCTCACCTCTATCCAAGGCCCTAAAGGAGCCTTCCACATCCATCAAAGTTTTACCTGCACATCCACTAATATCATTTATTGTATCCGTTGCTCCCGATGTGGTCTCCTCTACATTGGGGAGACTGGGCGCCTCCTAGCAGAGCGCTTTAGGGAACATCTCCGAGACACCTGCACCAATCAACCAAACCGTTGATTTGCTTTCCAGCATCTACAGTCATTGTTTTTACCTCATGGTATGGAATGCGTTGACTGGAAATGTGGAGACAGATTCAGTTGATACATTCAAGTGAATATTGCATAATATTTAAATAGAAATAGAAATGGAAATGGTGTGCAAGGAAATGGGGAAAAGGCAAAGAGTAGAACTAGGAAATAGGCTGGTCAGGCATGATGGGCCAAATAACCTCTTTCATCAACATCACGATTCTGTGGTTACTTGGTGCAGGAAACAAGGATCTTGTATCTGTCTTCTGGGTTGCACTCACAGAGGAGATTATAAATCTTCCAAAGATTAATCAAATTTTTTTTGGCAGCCAGTTGGCAAAGTGTGCTGCTCTGATGCTTATTCCAGTAGTGAAGAGATCACTATGATTTTGAGGCTCTGTCTCAATCACATTCAACAGCTAAGTTGTGAATTTCAAACAAATTGCAACTTAATACTTATGCAGGAACTGCTGCTGGAAAGTTAAGGTGTGGAGAAGGGGTTTGAAAGGGACTCCGAGGGCCAAATTTGCCCAGGATACGTTTGTGAACCATGGAGAGGCAGATCAACTCCGTCAGGTCTGCGCAGATATTTCAGACTTAAGCATGCCTCTCCTTTTCTGTTACGCAATGTAGTAATCAGACTGTGCACTGTATAGTTCAAACCGATTTCTCTCTAGAAAGTACAAAGTTGGATATTGATATTCAAGGGGAACAAAAGGGGCCTATTTCCTGAAATAGGCCAAAATCGTGAACATCTAGCAGTCAGCCCTTTTGTCGTTGGAGCTGTCTGCATCATTTCCAGAGAGATAGTAAGGCCCCAACCACATTTCAGAGCTTTTGCTATGAGTTGTAGATAGGCCAATGTTGCTGAAAAATATATTTTTTACTGGTATCTTTCCAAGTCCTTTCAGGTGATTATGTAAACTACAAAGAGCAAAAGCTAATTGTGAAAAACAACAAAAGGAGCAATAGTTGAATTAAAATGGAGTCAATATTTCTGGTGTTTGGTTATTTAATCTTCACTCTTGCAGTTTGTGTTGTCACTTAACCTTCTGGAGCACACACAGCATTTATTCTTTTCTACACAGCATGTATAAGTTACCCTCCTTTCCTTTATGTCAAATTCAGTTCTTAACTCAGAAGATGCAGCTAATTTCTCTGCAAATTTGCTTTGTGCTGAGCTATTTATGTAAATAATGTCACTGAATCAAATCAAAGCTGTATGCACATCTGTAGCTCACTTTTAGCATTAATATCTATTTCCATAATTTCGCTATTCTCAAACTGTAATAACTATAACAATTATCTGAAAAGAAAATAGATTAGGAGGTCAGCAAAAGCCCTTTACCGAGATACAAAGGATAATTTGGGAAAACATTCACTACGCTGTCATTCCATCATAGTGCTCAAACTCAATTAAGATAATAACCAGCGGCTCTTCTGAAGTTCTGAGTGTGCCAGGGGCAGAGCTGCAGTGGAAAATTGAAATATCCAGCAACACACTTGCATTGTAGGTGTTGATCATTGGCTACACTTATAGCCGGACTTATAGCCTTTCCATCTTGTGCATAGGAAGCATTGGCTGTACAAAGTACTGAAAGTGGCCTCGAGCATGGTACAGGGCCAGAAGGCAGCCTTGCTTACAAGGTGGAGAATTTATAGGGGCTACATCAAAACATTAAAAGTGAATTTAGTTCTAAAAGAAAAGCTAGTCAGGCAGAATGTGTCCACGGCTGTATAAAGAGCCCAGATAGCATTGAGGGTGGGGTAGGGGATGTGTGCAAAAGATAGGATGTTCAAAGCCAGAAATGATGACATTGCAATTGCAGAAGCAACAAAAGTTCCATAACTAAGGCAGAGATAGGTTAGGTCTCTGAACTCATTTCAATGACAACTTACATAGCATCATTAATATAAAAAAAACTCAATTACTTCATAAAGAAGCAGAACCAGGAAAGAAGCAAGTAAGGACAATACTGGGTGCTTGACAAAAAGAAGGATTTTTTAAGAGATTCACAAAGATAGAAAGAGGAAACAAGAGTGGGACAGAGTTAGGGTGGGAACTACGAAAATTTAACAGTCACATTTCCATCCTTAAAGACATTAGTACACCACTTTGGATTCTACAATAAATAATGATAGTTTCCTGATCACCATATCAATTCCAAATTTTATTAATTTAATTCAATTCCTTCATGTCCTTAGTGCATTAGCTTTGATCTCTGGACTACTAAACTAGTGGCATTAACATTACCGAACATCTCACCCTAGATTGACAGTTTGTTGAGATCTGAAAAGTTATTTGTACTTCAGTGTGGTTTTCAAATTTCTATTTATTTATTTGGAGCAGTTTAAGATATGAGGATTCAATAATAAAACTTTTATTATTGAATCTATGGCAATGGCTGATCTGTGCTTTATTCAGATTTTAAATAAGGAGTATTTTTCAAAGGAAACTTTCAAACTATTGCTTATTGTGTCAGCCTCAGGAGGATTTTAAAGACCTGCCACTTACTGTATGGCTTATTGGACTTGTACATTATAGGTACCAATTGAGTGGGTATGGGGATTTATCAGTGACAGAGTGCATGGAATTGACATTGGGGCAACAGAAAGCTCAGGGCTCAAAGGCACAATGGAATATGGGGAAAATGTTACAACTATGGGGGTGGGCATGGGATGGGTCATGGATGAGCATAAGGAACTTGAAGGAGCATTTGCAAGACATTTTGAACTTATCTGACAAAGGTTCTCAAAATCTCAGTAGGCTTGCCCCACTATTCACAAACACACTTCCCTGATGGAGTTCCCATGGACTTCCAATCTACCACTCTCCAAAAAGCCAGGGTGTAAAATTCACATTTCCCCTTGTCTTTTATGATAACCTAGAAATAAGGACATGTGTGGGGAGTAATGAGCTATTATGTTTACTAACCAGGGAATGATGGTGTGGTTCAGGAATGGGAAGAGGGTGGTTTGAAATTCCGATCCCTGATCCCCATTTTACCTTTTTCTGACTCAGGTCTGTAAAAAGAAAATCTGGCCCTTTAAATGAATGCATGCCTTATATACATGTTCAGAACTCCCACCTTCAGAGGATGTGAAGTGTACTTCATTTCCGGTTTGAACACTGAGGAGGAGTCTTAATCAGTTTGTGGTGATAGCAGAGTGCCTGCCTGTGTACAATGGATCAAAGTATGATTTTCAACCATTAATTCTAATAATCCATATCATGGAATCACAAGATTTCAGTTTTGTTCTTGAAACTGGTTAGTTCAAGTGTATAACTGACAGGATCCTAACCACTAGAAGAAATCTTAAATTGAGTCCTCCTTTTTGTCCAGGTGAACACTGTAGATTGAATGTTAACATGCAAAAGAAAATAAAAAGTTCTCCTGGTTTCCTGGCCAACCTTTTTTCATCCACAGTTATGAAAGAAAGTGATAAGTTCATTATCAACACACTGCTTGTGGAAACTTGTTGTGCACATAGTGGCTGCCAGGTTTGCCTGCAGTGAATTCAGTTCAGAGCAATTCACAAAAATATTTAATGTTCTTGAAGATTGTTATGTGCTACAGAAACGTGTACTTTCAAGTATGAAGGACAGATATATGCTAATCTAATATCTATTAGTTGGCATTCCTGATTTGAGAAGCAAGCCATTGTTTTGTGTTTTTCACTTGGGCTGGCAAAAAGAAAAGTATGAATGATATAAGCATATAACATATTAGAAATACACAGCATTCATTATTAGAGGGCTAGAATACAAGAGCAGGGATGCACTACTGAGGCTGTGGAAGTCTTTGTTCAGACTGCATTTGGAATACTGTGTGCAATTTCGGGCCCCATATTTGAGGAAGGATGTGCTAGCCTTTGAGGTGGTCCAGAGGACATTCACAGGAATGATGCTGGAGATGAAGGGCTTATCATATCAGGAGCGATTGAGGTCTCTGGATCTGTAATCAATGGAGTTTGGACAGATAGTGGAAGATTCTCAAAGAAACTTGCAGAATACTGAGAGTTGATGTGGAGAAGATGTTTCCAAAAGTAGGAGAGACTCGGACCTAAGGGCTACAGCCTCGGAGCAAAGGGACGAACCTTTTAGAACTGAGATAAGGGGGGGATTTCTTCAGTCAGAGCGTAGTGAATCTGTGGAACTCATTGTCAAAGAAGGCTGTGGAGACCAAGTTGTTGAATGCATTTAAGACAAGGAAAGACAGTTTCTTGCGAAGTAAGCGGTCAAATATTATGGAGAAAAGGCAGGAGAATGAGATTGAGAAACATCAGCCATGATCAAATGGCAGAGCACACTCAATGGGCTGAATAGCCTAATTCTACGCCTAGATCATGTGGTCTTATGGGTTGGTGGCTAGCCGGAAGGTACAAGGTTCTACAATTTTAGCTAGAATCAGAGAAAGAGCCTCACCATTCTTTGCAGATGCTGATTAAGTATCTCTTTCTATTGCTGAAAATTCTGCCGATGCTCTTTTTGAACCTTTATAAAGCTGGCTTAGAACCTCCCTCTGTCCTTTTCAGATACTGGTGAACATTTGTCTTTGATTCAGTTGAAGCTTCCTGAAGAAGGTCGAATTGATTTGATAACTCTCAGCATTAGCCAGGATGCCCGGGCTCAAGTTCCACCTGCTCCAGAGGTGTTTCATAATGTGTCTGGACCTGTTGATTACAAAATAGCAGTTCATTGTACCTGTTCTTGACATAAGACTTCAAGATGCATTGCACTAGCTCAATCATCTCCAGCATGCACTGGGTAGTGCCCATGACTCGTGGAGCTGGCAGAGCTTCTGCTCCCAGAGCTGTGCTTTCCACAGTTACCAAACGTTCTGAGTACTCTCCCTCTGCCATGATATTCATAGTATTAATGGACTCCTCTTCTTCAAGAAATGTAACATTTAATATTTTTTCTGAATTGTCCCCAGTATTACTCTCAAAATGATACACCTTGCTGTCGTCCACTGCAGCTGCCAAACCACATTAGCACAAGGCAATCAGCTCTGACCATTCCTCACCACACCTTGCAGGTATGTCAGATGCTGGAACCAACTCACCTCAATCATCATAGAGCCATAGAGTTGTGCAGCATAGCAACAGACCCTTCGGTCCAACTCATCCATGCTGACCGGCTATCCTAAACTGAACTAATCCCATTTGCAAGCATTTGGTTGATGGCTCTCTAAACCCTTCCTATTCCTGCATCCATCCAGATGCCTTTTAAATGCTGTAATTGTACCCACCTCCTCTACCTCCTCTGGCAGTTCCATACATGCACCACTCTGGTTGCCCCTCTCACCTTAAACGTATGCCATCTAATTTTGGAGCTCCCCTACTCTGAAATAAAGACCATTGCTTTTCTCCCTATCTATGACCCTCATGATTTTATAAACTTCTATAAGGTCACCCCTCAGCCTCTGACACTCCAGGGAAAAAGGCACCTGCCTATTTAGCCTCTCCCTATAGTTTAAACCCTCCAATCCCAGCGACTTCCTACGCTTCTGTCAGCAGAAAAAATTACAATTACTTTTGATCACAAATTTTCACTCTCTTTAATAGTGTAAGCACTTAGCTTTTTATATCCCTTTGCTCACCTCAGTGATGCAGCACTAATCTAATTGGGACTAATTGGTTTGAAAGCCCAATTAGATCTCCCATGAAGTGGTCCTGTTCTGTCAGGTCTTGGAGTATGGCACTGACTGCTCCAGTCAGTAACTGCTTCTGAGTATTATAGGCTTGTTTTGATCACATGAAGAAATAAAAAATGTGTAAAAATCTTGCTGTCCTGACATGTAACACATTTTACAACTTCTGGAGGCAGCTAAAAGTCTGTATCCCAGGAGAGTTTCAGAATAAGGATACCCTTATAACTAAGACAGAGACATCTTCCATGTTTCATAAAATTAGAAAACAAAATTAAGATTTACCATTCTGCACGAACAAATCAAAGTTCGGTCAGTGGGATCACCAAGGCACTTATGACACCTTATAGAATTGGTGAAGAAAAACTTGTGTTTTTTTTTGCATTAATAAATCAAAAGATAGAATTTAAGTTTCAGAGACAACTAATGTCGAATTAGGCTTATCTGAGAGTCCAGGCATCCATTGAGCTGTTGAATTAGCTGAGGCCCAGGATACTCATTGTTTAATTAACAGTTCTGGCTTTCTGATCTCTGCTGTCAATTGAATAAAGTTTGTTCATGTAAGTCTGAGAGAATTCGTGTGTTTTTTTATGACTTTAAGCAATCTTGCAGCAATTTTTAAAAATATAGGGCAATTTGTGAAAGATGTTTGGCTAAAAGTATTTTTAAAATATGTTCTAGTGTCAGTCTGGAATGAATTGTTTCTGTAATGTACAATGAGTCAGTGCTCATGGAAGTGCTATGGCTTAATGTGAGCAGGTGTGAGGGTGCATTGAGGGTGGGTCAAGAGGCATAGCCTGGCATATCAACCCATAGAGAGTGAATAGAGGCGCATAGCCTGGTGTAGGGAGCCTGGGGGGAATCACAGAACATGAATAGAGGGGCATAACCTTGGGACGTGAAGGTCAATGATGGGGGAGAGTTGGAGAGGTATAGTCCAGCCAGAAGTATGTAGGTTTTGAGGATGAGTGGATGCTAGGTTATGTAAGGTTACTGTTCTCATTTAAACTGGCACTAAGTCACACATCACCGAGGTGAGCCTGTTAAGCAGGCTGCCTTGGCACCCAGCTATTTCTATGGCTACCTTTGACCCTTTTCCTGGGTTGGCTGACTGAATTGCAGCTTGTGTATGGCCCAACAATGAAGATATCATTTCTGCAAATACTTTTGCATGAAATGGGTATACAAAGCCAGGAAATTTCCTGTCTCCACTGTCTGCGACAGGGATGAGAATTCAGGCCAGTTACAGGTCAATGAACGTTTTTCAGATGTTGATAAAACTGCACTTGTAGCATTTTCTACCCCAGGATTCAGTAAGCCTAGCATGTTCATTTTCTGCTGGCTTAATTAGGGAAGAATATTCCTATTCTCTGCCATTTTTTATTTAATGTTGATATTCAAGTTCCTCTCTGTATTAAAAAAAATCTCCATTTGTTTGCGCTTAAATATTATTAGTACGCTTGCCATTACAAGTGACGGATGATGGGTGGTAAGTTTTGAATTGGTGTGGTAATAATGTTTTATCCAAGACTCCTTAGAATCTTTAGTCAAAGAATACAAGAGGAAACCTTGAGCTAAAAGTCACTCCTGCATGCTTACCCCCATCAGAGGCTATCTAATATTCAGTTAAAAATGTGAAAGGTGGATACATAGTACATCCCATCGCCTCCTCAGAAATACAAGGTGAAAATAATAATCTACATGAACATTGCTTCAAGCAAGCAACCATAATCAACTGGCTCATAAAACTGAGACTTGTGAAATTTTATGCCAAGGACATTTTTAAAGGGACAGTCACACTGCAATTTTAAAAATAGCTCACTCTTACCACCTGGACCATTGTTGATACTGTCAAACATTGTTGGCACTTGCATCTAGCCAATTTAAGGTAAATACCTCTTGCAAATTTGACAATGCTTTCTTTTTGCACTTAATGTGCTTGTCATATGTAAGATTTTCCATTAATACTCGCTGGCAGGCACCTGTATTGATCTAACAGGAAAAAAGATCACGCTGAACTGTTAGCACCACACTCCAAGATTCTGATTGTCAGATGTATTAATGCCACAGGAATTCTCAGCAGTTCATTGATGAGGTTCTCCACTAGAGAGGATATGCTGAGAAGCTGGGAACACAAAACTGAGGTAATGTTCTGATATGATTAAATATTGATTGGAAGGTACAAAACAGCGGGCAGAATTTCAATGTCTTTCATTTGCTTGGAAGAGCAGCAATTTAAATACCTACTGATTGGAGAAAGGCAGCCATTTTGAAGCTTCAGTAGGTCAGCAGGATTTTCCCAGACTGCTGGTATTTTGTCAGTGGCAGAGTGCTGTCCCATTCTCCAACCGCTATCAGGGACACCCCTGATTTTCATGACCAGCAAAACCAGAGTTTCCCTTGTGCAGATAGGGATAGCTGATTATGGCGTCATGGCTCCAGTACTACTACTAGGGGCATTTTCCATCCATTTTCTGCTTGCGTGGTTCATTAAAAAAATGTTCTCTTTCCAGTCTCAGTAGCAGCAGTTTCACTTAATAGTGCTATTGAGGCACCAGATATTCACTCTAATGAAATAAGAATTCAACGATATGTTTTGCTAATAATTCCTATTGTTACCCCAATAAACTAAAAGAAATCTGTAGTCCTCATGTGACCACTTTCTTTCATACTGCTGACATTGATTATGACCTTCTTCCTCAAAACTTGCAGAGTTTCATAGTTCATTGAATAGTTCATTCATTGGCTGACTGTTGTTGCAACTTTTGAATTTGATATGATGGAAGGCACAATATTGTTTGTTTCCATGAGCTGCAGTAAAGTCACTTGTTGGGATGAACTACATAATGCAAAGCATTTGCATAGTGGCGAGATATCGATGAAAGAATACTGGTAGGTAGTGGCTGAGTTGCAAAAGCTTGGTTTCAGCCTTCACTAATGCATAGTCTGGCCTCAAAATCATTTGAATCACTTCATTAAAACATTTTGATAGTGTGCGTGATGGTCTGTGTAATCTGACAGCTAGACTTGATATAGGGTGTAGTTGTATTTCTCACTGTACCTGATCTGGGTAAGCAGTGGAATGTGATTTCATTCATTGACAAAATCATTAATTTGCTCCTCAAGCAGCTAAATAGGTCTTTTTGGAGCCTGACTGCTTCCATTCCCTCTGGGCAGCTCACTTCCCCCAGCAGCATTTTTTCTGCTCCATCAGAGAACCAGCTCTTCATGCAGACTTGACAAAATGGAAATGGTAATAATGTTGATCCCTTTACAATACTGCTGGTCTTTCGGGGTACACGCTTTCTTGCCTCCAAACAATAGAGCTCATAACCTGAGGGCTGTCTAATGTGTAGAATTTTGTAAAAATATTTGAATGAGCACTGATTCCAGGAAATCTCAGCAAATGTCACCACTCATTACACCAAGCAGGAGTGATTTAGACTGTGCACTGCTTCTAGCTGTGTTTGGTAATCAGAAAGTGGAGGCTGTGGTGCCTTCCACATGTTGATCATACACAGAGTGACAGACAACTGAGTCTGAGTTGATACCTTCTGACTACCACATGCTCACACCTGTCTGACTGATAGCAAGTTTCCCATATCACTGCAATATTACACAATATCTTTTATACTCTTTTTATTGTTTCAATTTAATATCATGAAATCTGGAGCTCTGAGATTGAATAGGCATGCCGTGGAAACCAAGCTATTTACTGACTGTGACAGTAAAAGCAAGTCCCATCAGTTGACAGTGAGGAGCGGTTTCCTTTGGGCATAGAATTTCAATCAACCTAAAATAAAGATGTCACTGTTGTGGTCTGTGAATGCCATCTTGCTTTACAGGCACAGAGCACACTGACAGGATTACCACTGATAGAAAACCTCAATAGAATAGAATAAAAGCCTTGTGTAAAATCACAATGGTTTGTGCTCAAACTTTTGTTAGATATTAGTGAATCACTTCAAGGCTGTAATGCATTGGGAGATTGATTTGTCCATTTCTGTGGTTCATGATGGATAATTTTAAACCAAATGACTGGACTACAGCTGGGAATTTGTGTTGCAAACATTTCGTCCCCTGCCTAGGTGACATCCTCAGTGCTTGGGAGACTCCTGTGAAGCGCTTCTGTGATGTTTCCTCTGGCATTTATAGTGGCTTGTCTCTGCCGCTTCCGGTTGTCAGTTCCAGCTGTCCACTGTAGTGGCCGGTATATTGGGTCCAGGTCGATGTGTTTGTTGATAGAATCTGTGGATGAGTGCCATGCCTCTAGGAATTCCCTGGCTGTTCTCTGTTTGGCTTGCCCTATAATAGTAGTGTTGTCCCAGTCGAATTCATGTTGCTTGTCATCTGCATGTGTGGCTACTAAGGATAGCTGGTCGTGTCGTTTCGTGGCTAGTTGGTGTTCATGGATGCGGACCATTAGCTGTCTTCCTGTTTGTCCTATGTAGCACTTTGTGCAGTCCTTGCATGGGATTTTGTACACTACATTGGTTTTGCTCATGCTGGGTATCGGGTCCTTCGTTCTGGTGAGTTGTTGTCTGAGCGTGGCTGTTGGTTTGTGTGCTGTTATGAGTCCTAGTGGTCGCAGTAGTCTGGCTGTCAGTTCGGAAATGCTCTTGATGTATAGTAGTGTGGCTAGTCCTTTGGGTTGCGGCATGTCCTCGTTCCGTTGTCTTTCCCTTAGGCATCTGTTGATGAAATTGCGCGGGTATCTGTTTTTGGCGAAAATGGATACCTGTACAATTTCATCAACAGATGCCGAAGGGAAAGACAACGGAACGAGGACATGCCGCAACCCAAAGGACTAGCCACACTACCATACATCAAGAGCATTTCCGAACTGACAGCCAGACTACTGCGACCACTAGGACTCATAACAGCACACAAACCAACAGCCACTCTCAGACAACAACTCACCAGAACGAAGGACCCGATACCCAGTATGAGCAAAACCAATGTAGTGTACAAAATCCCATGCAAGGACTGCACAAAGTGCTACATAGGACAAACAGGAAGACAGCTAATGGTCCGCATCCATGAACACCAACTAGCCATGAAACGACACGACCAGGTATCCTTAGTAGCCACACATGCAGATGACAAGCAACATGAATTCGACTGGGACAACACTACTATTATAGGGCAAGCCAAACAGAGAACAGCCAGGGAATTCCTAGAGGCATGGCACTCATCCACAGATTCTATCAACAAACACATCGACCTGGACCCAATATACCA
The DNA here is from genome assembly GCF_047496795.1 of Chiloscyllium punctatum. Lineage (NCBI taxonomy): Eukaryota > Metazoa > Chordata > Chondrichthyes > Orectolobiformes > Hemiscylliidae > Chiloscyllium > Chiloscyllium punctatum. Next base: position 102,463,623 of record NC_092739.1, on the reverse strand, counting down.
GCCACTGCAGCGGACAGCTGGAACTGACAACCGGAAGCGGCAGAGACAAGCCACTATAAATGCCAGAGGAAACATTACAGAAGCACTTCACAGGAGGCTCCCAAGCACTGAGGATGTCACCTAGACAGAGACGAAACATTTGCAAGACAAATTCCCAGCTCGGCGAACAGAACCACAATAACGAGCACCCGAGCTACAAATCTTCTCCCAAACTTTGGACTGGACTACAAACTTGTACATCCCCAGCTGTCAATTACTGTACATAACACACAAAACTTTCATCTTAATGAAGAGCTTAACAGCCCTTTACCCATTTTATTCTGCTGAAAATGAATATTTTGTTGACAAAACGAACCATTGGAAACCGCATTATACAGCCCCAGTGCAACAAGCATATGGATAGTTTGGCTTGAATAATCAATTTTAAGTATTTTATTTAACTTCAAAATCAATTTTTGAAACAACAAGGGGGTTTTCTTCATCATTCTCTGCTGAATAATGGTGATTAATTTTGGGGAATGACTTCAAGGTCGATAATACCCTTGCATTACTTTACCAAGGTTGGTATTTATTTTCTTTGAGTCAGTGAGTTGAATATTAAGTTGATGTGTCTGCTGTAGTTCAGCTGGCAGAGGTTTTGTCTCTGAGTCACTAGGTTCTAGGTTCATGTCTCCATTGCAGTAGTGAGGTAGCAATAGTTGGACAATTTTTTTGAATGAGCTGTTAAACTGAAGATGCATCACCTGTTTGAGTAGATATGGAAGGTCCCATGGCATTAATTTGACAAAGAACAGGGGAGTCATCCCCAGGTCTGGTGACCTCCCGGCCTGGAGCAGTGGTGTGGCACAGTGGCCTCCCAGGGCCGCCTCCTGGCATGGCAGTCTGAAGTGATTTCCCAGCCTCGTGATCCTCAAGGTGAAGCCCGGCACGGTCTGGCCGGTGCGGACTAGAGGCTAGGTGCCAGTGTGGTCTGGGTTCGATGATTGTTATTCTGAACTTTTATTTCTGTAATGCTGGATGTTCTAATTCTCGAGTCTTTAAGATCTTGTAACGAAAGAAGCTGTACCTAGGTACCTTGGTACTTAAGGGGCACTGTAAGTGGTGACATGTAAATATTTCACTGTACTCATCGAATTTGTGTGAAAATAAAGGCTAGCCCTAATTCTAATTCTCAGTGGCCTGGTCAATATTTGTTTATTAGCTGATGTCACAAGAAACAGATGATCTGGTTACATTGCAGTTTGTTGAGTGCGTTGTTGGCTGCTGTGTTTTGTACATTGTGACGGTAGTTCAAAGCAGCATGGTGGCTCAGTGGTTAGCACTAAAACCTCACAGCGCCAAGGACCTGAGGTTTGATTCCAGCTTTGGTCAACTGTCTGTGTGGATTTGCATGTTCTCCTTGTGTCTGCGTGGGTTTCCATCTGGTGCTCTTATTTCCCCCCACAGTTCAGAGATGTGCAGGTGAGGTGGATTGGCCATGCTTAGAAAAAAAATTGCCTTTGGTGTGTGGGTTAGCCATGGTAAATGCAGAGTTATGGGGACTGGGTAGAGGGGTCCTCTTTGGAGACTTGATGGGCTAAATGGATTCTTTCTGCACTGTAGGGATTCCTTGATTCAAAAGTACTTTATTGGCTGAAGAAGGCTTTAAAATGTCAGGTGGTCATGAAAATTCCTTTATAAATACAGATCATGCATTTCATTTTTAAGTCTGGAGACTTCACAGCCAAACCTCACAACTGCCCAAATCTAACATCTAGACAGTGGTGGACTTTTGATAATAATTGTTTTTCACTCCTCTTTAATGGGCATTGTGAAGCATGAAGCACAACGGACACTAATGGCTTCAGCCAACTCTTCCTAATACACTCAGGATTGAAACAACAGATCTTCTTAATGTGCATGACTCAATGCCACAATTCACAATTTATATACAAGGGACACTTTTATACTTTAACTGTGTCATTGCCGAATTCCTTGTTTGCTTTAAAAGTGCACTGTCCCCTTCAAACAATTACATGAACATACCGATCATCTGAATGGGAAAATGAAACATAGTTGAAAAGCAGCAATATTTTTTCATTAAACAAGCAGTTCAGTGCATGTGTACGACAAGGAGCAGGGATGTCCAGAAAAATCAGGTGCCTCTCTATTCATGAGGATCAGCTTGTAATTCACAATGTATTCATGGCTTTAACATTATGAAGATCTTCTGGGAAATAACTGATCTCCATTGCTGTTAATACAGTAATATGTGGGTAATTTGGTTGAAATCAATGTATTGTTATTGTTTTCAGTCCAGGTTGTTAGGAGCAGAAAGATATCATAGACATGTGACACGTTGATGGCAGTGGTACTTTACCTCTTAGACTTCACTGCACCATTAAGTATGTTCAACGGTGACATTTTCTCCTCTCTGTTCTGGCTCCATGTGTATGCCTAAGCATAGCTTCACTCTTACCTGTCTGAAACAGCCAAAATAATTCTTACAATGGCTTCCCTTTATGTTCCACACAGTTGCCTGCAAAGTTTCCGTAGACCTACCCTTGTTACCTCCATTCCCTCAATATACATACAGTCTTGATTGATTTATTGTGAGACTCTCGATCATCTTTCAAATGCGTGCTGTACCTTTCCCATCAATTCTCTTGAGCCTTGTGCCAACAGATTGCTGGTCCAATGTCAAATCATAGATCAGTGGTAATTTCTTCCACCTAAACATTGTAAAAGCTGAAACCATATTTTTGACGCCAGCCATGACTCTGTTCAGTTGTTACTGACTCCATCTCTTACCCTGACCTCTTGTTCAATGCAACCATAGAATCTTGTTTTATCTGAAGCTCAGTTTGTATTTATCACCTGAGATTGTTTGTTTATTTTTTCCACTTTTGCAAATTTGTGCCCAGTCTGATCCCAATGCTGCTGCACTATGTATCTATGTATTTAACACATCTAGCCTTTTCTTTAATACTTTCAATGCCAGCCTCTTTTCTACCTTTATAGATATTTTTGAATCAAACTGTTCAGAGATATTATGACTCAGCTCTGGAGTTGGCAGAAGTTGAACTCAAGCGTTCTAGAACAAAGATAAGGATACTGCCACCATGCCACAACAATCCCCAATTTGACTTTTGTAATTTCCAACTTGAACAAAACTCAGCTGTGCCATTCTTGTGTAAAGTCCCCAGGCCCAACACTCCCATCTTAGATAGCCTATGTTGACTTGCTATCTGAATGCATCAATCTGGTCATTCTCATCTTCAGTTCTTGTGCTCTCACCTGACCCTATCTCCGTACATTTCTCTAGCCTTCCATCTTCTGCAGCATCTTTCACCAATTTGATTCTTTGTGCATGTACCTCCACTTTTCACCACCATATTGTTGATGAAACCTTTGGTTTCTTTAGTCCAACTTACTATAACTTCCATTGTAAATTTCTCTCTATATCCATTCTTTAATCAGTCCTGAGGTTATCTGACCTCACGTTTTGGTGTGGCTTGACATATGTATTAAATTGATTCATTTTCTCTGTCTATATTGAATTTTTAACTTTTTTTCTACTTAATACTAAGAAGGACTGTAATGTTTAAAGTTTAACTTTATTTCTTTACTGTCCTTCTTCGTGTAAAGAAACAAAGTCAAAAGTTAAACATTACAGTTCTTCTTAGTATAGAAAAATAATATTTAACTTTTAACTTTGTTTATTTATTCTTCTACTTTGTACCTAAGATGGTACCTTTATAAATAATATGGTGTGGGAATGGTGACATTGTACACTTTTCACCGTAATCATGTGTTTCTCGAGTACAGGTGACCATATAATGCTAATTCCAATTCTAATTCTAAGATGTCATGGAAAATTTCTACATTAAGTGCAATCTATCATCATTTTGGTGTTGGCATATGTTTTGCAAAATTGAGAGTAAATAGTCTTAACAATGGATACAAAAAAAAGTTTAAATTTAGTTGACTGTAATACAAGGTGTCATGGTTCCATGCCGTCTCAATTTAATTGAACAAGAGGCCAGGAAAAAGGATGGAGTGAATGCTTTATCGTGCTGTTTCAGTTGAGCTCATCTCTGCCTTTACACGGTATGAGCATTAAAAGTGCAGAACTATTTGGATCTACAATCAACCCTTCTGAAAAAAAGGATAGAATGTCACTAGCCATTATCCAAAAAAATACTTTTAAATATCTTAAATCTTCCGTGCTGAATTGCTGGCTTATTGATTTTCTTCGTACCATCAGCACATACGCACCTCCATCTTCTGATTCGGATTAGAGTGGAACATCACTGTTGCACAACCCAGTTCTGAGGATCAGCTTTCTTTCCCTTCAGTATCCTGAATTGAGTTAAATCATTTAACAGCCAGTAGTGGGAGGCCATTGGATTTCAAAGCAGCAAGGCAGGAGAAAAAGGGCTCCAGCAGCTGATCAGTATTCTGCCTGTTCATCTACTGAACAAGATCTACAATGTGGTTGATATCTTTAATTATAGCTTTATTGAATTTTTCTGTGAGCAGCAAACCTAGTGCCATTTCCACACAGGAAACCAGTTGAGGAAATACACAGCAATTGTAGAGGCATGGTCATCTTTCAGTCAAGCTCACTAACACTGGAAAACAGGCGGGATGATGCGCAAGTGAGTTTGTTTAATGAAGAGGATGTTGATCTGGGAATAAAACAACTTGAAATACAAAAGATATTTTTAAACAGGTTCATTCTGACATTTCAACAGAGTCATAGAGATATACAGCATGGAAACAGATCCTTTGATCCAACCCGTCCATGCCAACCAGATATCCCATCTGCCAGCACTTGGCCCATATCCCTCCAAACCCTTCCTATTCATATACCCATCCAAATGCCTTTTAAATGCTGTAATTATACCAGCCTCCACCAATTCTTCTGGCAGCTCATTCCATACATGCACCATCCTCTCTGTGAAAAAGTTGCCCCTTAGCACTGTTTATATCTTTCCCTTCTCACCCTAAACCTATGCCCTCTAGTTCTGGACTCCCCCACCCCAGGGAAAATACCTTGTTTATTTATCCTATCTGTGCCCCTCATGATTTTATAAACATCTATAAGGTCACCTGTCAGCCTCCGACCTCCAGGGAAAACAGTCTCAGCCTACTCAGCCTCTCCCTATAGCTCAAACACTCCAACCCTGGAATTATCTTTGTAAAGCTTTTCTGAACACTTTCAAGTTTCACAACATCCTTCCTACAGGAGGGAGACCAGAATTGTGTGCAGTATTCCAAAAGTGGCCTAACCAATGTCCTATATAGCTGCAACCTGACCTCCCAACTCCTGAACTCAATGATCTGCCCAATAAAGGAAAGCGTACCAAACGCCGCCTTTACTATCCTATCTACCTGCAACTCTACTTTCCAGGAACTATGAACCTGCCCTCCGAGGTCTCTTTGTTCAGCAACACTTCCCAGGACCTTACCATTAAGTGTATAAGTCCTGCTGTGATTTGCTTTCCCAAAATGCAGCACCACGCATTTATCTGAATTAAACTCCATCTTCCACTTCTCAGCCCATTGGCCCATCTGGGCCAGATCCTGTTATACTCTCGGGTAACGTTTTTCACTGTCCACTATACCTTCAATTTTGTTGTCATCTGCAAACCTACTAACTATACCTCTGATGTTCATATCCAAATCATTATATACATGATGAAAAGTAGTTGACCCAGCACTGATCCTTGTGGCACACCACTGGTCACAGGCCTCCAGTCTGAAAAACAACCCTCCACCAACACCCTGTCTTCTGTCTTCAAGTCAGTTCTGTATCCTGAGGATTTATCCAGTTTCAAGACATCCAGCACCTCCTCCTCGTCCGTAGTATGAACATTTTCCAAGATGTCTCCATTTCCTTCCCCACATTCGATATCTTCCTTGTCCTTCTCCACCGTAAACACTGTTGCAAAATACTCGTTTAGTATCTCCGCCATCTCCTGCAGCTCCACACATAGGCTGCCTTGCTGATCTTTGAGGAGGGTCTAGATAAGAGTCGGTCATCATTGATGGAGATGGAGAGATCCAGGAAGGGGAGGGAGGTGTCAGAGATGGTCCAGGCCCAACATCAAACCCTCCCCACCTGGCACCTTCCCCTGCCACTGCAGGAATTGCAAAACCTGCACCCACACCTCTCCCCTCACCTCCATCCAAGGCCCCAAAGGAGCCTCCCACATCTGTCAAAGTTTAACCAGCATGTCCACATTTATTGTATCAGTCGCTCCCGATGCAGTCTCCTTTACACTGGGGAGACTGGACGCCTTCTCACACAATGCTTTAGGGAACATCTCCGGGACACCTGCATCAATCAACCCCACCGCCCCGTGGCCAAATATTTCAAATCCCCCTCCCAATCTGCTGAGGACATGCAGGTCCTGGGCCTCCTCCACTGTCAATCCCTCACCACCCAACACCTGGAGGAAGAACGCTTCATCTTCTGGTTCAGAACACTTCAACCCCAGGGCATCAATGTGGACTTCACCAGTTTCCTCATTTCCCCTGCCCCCACCTTATCCCATTTCCAACCTTCCAGCTCAGCACCATCCTCATGACCTGTCCTACCTGCCAATCTCCTTTCCCACCTATCCGCTCCACCCTCCTCTCCGACTATCACCTTCATCCCCACCCCCATTCATCGATTATATTCTTTGCTACCTTCTCCCCAGCCCCACCCCCTCCTCCCATTTATTTCTCCAGCCCGGAGATTCCTTGCCTCATTCCTGATGAAGGGCTTTTGCCCAAAACGTTGATTTTCCTGCTCCTCGGATGCGCCTGACCTGATGTGCTTTTCCAGCACCACTCTAATCTCGACTCTGATTTCCAGCATCTGCAGTCCTCACTTTTGCCTTGCTGATGTTTGAGGGGCCCTATTCTCTCCCCAGTTACCCTTTTGCCCTTAATGTATTTATAAACTCCCTTTGAATCCTCACAGCGCCAGAGACCTGGGTTCAATTCCTGCCTCAGGCGACTCTCTGTGTGGAGTTTGCACATTCTCCCCGTGTCAGCGTGGGTTTCCTCAGGGTGCTCCAGTTTCCTCCCACAATCCAAAAATGTGCAGGTTAGGTGAATTGGCCATGCTAAATTGCTCGTAATGTTAGGTGAAGGGGTAAATGTAGGGGAATGGGTCTATGTGGGTGGAGGGTCGGTGTGGACTTGTTGGGCTGAAGGGCCTGTTTCCACACTGTAAGTAATCTAATCTAATCTAATATAATCTAATCTCTTTAATCCTATTTGCCAAAGCTATCTCATGTCCTCTTTCTGCCCTCCTGACTTCCCTCTTAAGTGTACTCCTACTGCCTTAATAATTATTTGATATTTCTTGAATGTTTTATTTA